>NW_028075269.1:13779562-14434434 GCF_014824575.4 Sturnira hondurensis | reverse complement strand
CTCTTCCTCGGGGCCACTAAGGAAGATTGGGGAACTCACCCCTTTTGCAGTCTCCTTCATACTGACTACTGTGAAAATAAAGATCGCGCTTACAGTGGCCAGGCTAAAAAAAGAGATCGTTGGTTTTTTAACATTCTTAAATGATAATACACTTTTGATTGGTTTATATCTTAAGGATGCTTTTATCAAAACAATGATCTGTGTGAGGGGCCTGTTTCATTGATTTGAAAATACAAATTAATAAATGAAAACAGATTATTAGTGCACAGATGTTTTGCATATCACCACTAACATGAATAGTTTTTGTGCAAAGGCAAATATTTTTTTGAAACAACTTATGGATGATCTCTTTGAAAATGGAAGTTTCCCTATAAATGTATTTTTATTTGAGATAACTTCTCTGACAGAGGCTCAAACACTCAATAAAACTTATCATAAATATGTTAAATTCTACTAAAAAATTTTTTTGACAAATGCTTAGGTAGGAAACATGAAAATTATTAAATGTAAATTTATTTGTTGTACATTTAAACAATTTTAAAGGAAAATTTATCAATCAAAAGTCATCATTTCTCTTTTTATTAAGAGACTAATTTAAAGTATATAAATCATTTATTTATGATGGGATGATAATGCCATAATATAAATGACATATATCAAAATTACCAAAGAAATTCATGTGAGTTCCGAAAGCTAGAAAACAGAGCTAAGCTGTTATGATTTATATTCATTTTTATTTTAAAACCCTGAAAGAAGATTGATTTATTTTTTGCTATTGAGTTTTAATTGAATAGATGCAACCCAACAAAAATCACTAGAATAAAATATGACTTTCTTTTTGAGAAAAAATATTTTAGATAAAAGGAGTATGACTTGATACTCTCACGCTAGAGAAAAAAACTAAGTGCTATAATGAGCTTTCAGTGCTGCTCTTGTGGCCAGTGCCCATTCAACTAACTTTTAAACTTTTAGCACAATCCATATTTCTAAAGATCTAGAGAAAATGGAATTCATTTTTAGTACTCGTTAACCTTTATCCTTACTTTTCCTCATTTGCTATTAGACCTTGATTGGAAAATAGACACTGTGGTTTGAGAGGTCAATAATACATGTGGCGATCAGGGCAAAGTTCAAATAACCTCACTGATGGATGGTGGTTTCTTTATAGTTATAATTTAATGAGACTTCTTATGGGAAGCTAATACATTTTTGAAACAGAAAAGACAATGCTTTGGGAAATGAATATGTAAATTATTTAATTGTCTCTAATTTATCATTTGACCATGATAGAAATACCAAGTTATAAATAAATTAATATGTTTATAAAATGTATTTCAGCAGATATTGAAGGCTATCCTCTTGTGTCACTGACTTCTTGTGGGTTTAAAAAATTTGTGAAGTCTTTAAAGATATTTTGTGTGCTCTGAAACTATATTCTCTTTGGAGACAGAACAAAACAATTGCTGCATATTAAAAAATGATAATAATAATGAATACACACATATTCAACAATTACTCTTTGATTGAGAGGTCTGATATGGGGGGCATAAATATGCTACAAGTAACTATACATTTATCAGTTAAGAAATAGACAAAAATAAGCATAGGGTTTTAGGCTGAGACTGATTGTAAATATTTATTTTAGGGCATGTGTAAGTTCAACAATAAGAAGTCTAAGCTCGCCCTGGCTGGTGTGGCTCAGTGGATTGAGCATGGGCCTGTGAAGCAAAGGGTCTCTGGTTCGATTCCCAGTCAGGGCACATGCATGGGTTGCGGGCCTGGTCCCCAGTGGGGGACACATGAGAGGCAACCACACATTGATGTTTCTCTCCCTCTCTTTCTCTTTCCCTTCCCCTCTCTCTAAAAATAAATAAATAAAATATTTTTAAAAAAGGAGTCTAAGCTCTTCTGATTTCTACCATATTGAAGGTACATCAAATGTTAGAAAATGCCTCTGTTTTAATCTGTTTTAAAAAAGACATAAATCTGGCCTATTAGTATTTTAATTAAAATACTTCTAAATAAATCGTATATATTATTACAGAATAATATATTAATATAACCCAAATATAGTCTACAAGATCTGTCCAGAAAAAGTCTGGCCATTGTTAACATTATGAGAATGGTTTGTGAACACCATGTAACCTGGCAGCCAAGGCAAGTAGGCTGGAATGCAGATGTATGAACAATGATGACTTCACTGTACTAGTCAGAGAGGGTTATAGATGCCATTGAGTGAACATGTGTACTGTGCAGCCATCACATTAAAAATGACTGATCAAGCAGAGCAACAAATCTCCATAAAATTTTGTGTTAAGCTTGAATATTTCTCTGCAGAAACTATTTGGATGATGTAGGTGTCTTTCACGGAGGATGCAGTGAGTGCAGTGAAATAAAATTATGGCACAAACCCTTCAAAGATGGTTGAGAATGTGTCAAAAGTGATCCACATTATGGAAGGCCTACAGAAAGCAAAACACCTGAGAATGTTCAACATGTACGGGCTATAATCAACAAAGATGGGCAACTGACCATGAGAGAATCAGAAGTTGATCTGGGGATTCCAAAACTACTGTGTTTGAGAGTTTGATGCAGGATCTTGGCACGAAACATGACCTGACAAAATTCATTCATAGCTTCTGCTCCCAGAACAGGAGGAACATCACGCTGCAGTGGGTAATGACTGGATTCAAACCAGCTACTAATGAACCAGATTTCTTCAAGGTCTTCACTTTGAAGGGGACTGAGGCATCATTGGCCTATGTACAATGTTTCCCGTATCTTGTATCTCCGTCAATAAGTGGATCTATATTTCACATTACACAAATGGATAATTGTTGGACAGACCCCATATGATTTAAATAGAAAGCACAGATATTAGTAAAAAAAAGAAAAGATGAAACCATAATGAAATCAACATCCCAGCTAAAACTATTCTAAATATTTTAGTATACATTCTTTCAGTTCAGGAAAGGGAAAAACCAGCAAAGATGGTGTTCTCTTCAGCAGCTGAAGAACTTGGAGTAATGTACATAGATTGATCATATAACCAACTCATATAACATTGGATAACGAAATCTTTGTTAACAAGTCAGGATTATGAGCCTCTTCAGGTAAAATATTGAAGAAGATTGTTTTTGCAGATTTCTATAACCATGTATATAGGTACAAAGTTCCAGAATATATCATTTCAATTTTAATACTGAATCTCTTCTGCCGTAACACTTTTTCAATTTTACCCTCCATGCTGTAAGTAAAACAATTTTTTATGGAGACTAAAATCTCCATGCCAACATATTTTCTAGATATTTTCTTAAAAGTGGAACATTGCCATCAAAATTACCTGGAGATGTTAGTTAAATTTCAAATTAACAATCCCCTCCCACTCATATAAAATCTGATTTTCTATATTTTCGAGAGATTACATAGAGATTGCAGGTAATAATTAACATAGAGATTCTTTTGAGCACCAGTCTCTGAGAACCTCTTGTCCAGACACATCTCTCGCTTAAAATTCTGGTATTTCTCTGGAACAGAAAAGAGGAGCGGACGGCTGTTTCTCAATCAGCTTAAGTGGCTCTATCGTTAACTACTTGATCTTAGACTCTTTCCTCCTTTAAGTAATTTATGGATTCTCTAAATTATTATTTGCAAAATTGCTGGGGTTTTTTGAACACCTAAGGGTGTTCAATTGGAGCTCCTTGGGGGAAAAAAAGGCTAAATTATAGGACTGTGGTGGGAATGTATAACACGAGGCTACAATAACGTTACCCACCATTTCCCACTGCCTGAAGTATTCCAAAACAATAACTGCAATCAACTGCCACACGTTGGATATGCAAAAGTCCACGCATACCTAATGACATGCAAGAAAAGAGAAATCAACGAATGCAATCTATTTGTGTGTATCAGCCACATGATCAAGGAAGAAAATTGAAATAACAAGTTTGAACATGAACTTTCCCTCAGCTTGATTATGTTTCTAGTTTAATTTGGATTGACTAATAGGAAATCTCACTTCTAGTTAATGAGATTTTTTGGTGTAGTTCTTTTTGTTTTTTCATATTTTCAAAGATGAATAGTTTGAATTGTACTAGTTCCAGTAATTTCTAATTCACTTTTGGTTTTCTTTTCAAATTGCAATAAATACCACTGGAAAGCAAGTTCTGCTTTTTGGCTACAAGTTTTTACAGCCTCTGTTCTGTAACAGGTACAAATTGCAACAGGAATAAACTCATCAGCTATATTTTATCACTCCTTAACATTACACTCTTCTACATTTTTTTGGTGCCTCTATCATATTCCATCGTACGCAATAAAAATGCAGAAATCATTTTTCCATGGTTGTTCTGCATTTACTAGAAAGACAACCCTAACCCTACAAAACAGTTTTTGTCTTGAACCTAACTTTGAAGAGGACTAGTGTTTTGCCATCCTTAAAATATACTTATTGGGACATTGGCTATATGCTGATTATTATGAAACAGAAGACTCAGACCTTCTGATCCTGTTTTTTCTTGCCTAAAACAATTCAGAGAAAAGCCTGCCTCAGGAAAAATACCTTATCATCATCACCTTAGCAAAGGTGGAATTAAATGTGGCAGACAGAAAGAAATCTAACAGAGCCGGTTTATTGAACTTACTTCTGTGACCCATTGTTGGTGGTCGTCCAACAAGAATTCATTCACCACACGTTTCCTCTTTCTTCTCTACCTGTAACTGCCTGCCTTCCCACTGGAATTCCAGACCATGACCACCCTTCTTTGCTCAAAATGGCATATAAACCTCAACTGCCCAGTGGGTTTTGAGTCTCATAGCCTATGGAACTGCTATACATACATTCATAAATTTTGGACATTTTCTCCTGTTAATCTGCCTCATGTTACTTTGATTATTAGCCCAGATAGAATTTAGAAGGTGGGAGAAAGTTATTACTTGCTCCCCGACACTGTCATGTCAGATTGCTCTCTATTTACTCATTGATTTATCATTGCCTCTTTATCCTAGTTTATATCTAAAAGCGGGGTACAAACACTCTCTGTAGTAGATGGATCATTCAGTAAAAACAGTTAATGATAGCTTAGTATATTAAGAGGAAAATATTCAATTTCATTGATAATATATAGAGTCCAGCATAAATAATGCCCCTTTTATTACAAAATCTTTCATTACAAAGTCGTAAGCATGTAATTCTGTAACATAATAATATCACACTCAAGTGCACCATATTGACATTTCAGGTGAAATGTTCAAATTAAAACTATAAATTATTGCACCCATATTATTACTCTACCAACCACACTTAACCAGGTGTTACTTCTGCCAGAGACTATATAATAAATAATTTTATATAATCATAAGAGAGTGGACACTCCCCCAAAACAGAATTATCTTCTGGATGGTGGGGCCATTTATTTTAATAAAATAAAATAAACACTTCCCTGCTAGGTGAGTGTTCAAGGAACCCATGTCTGTCAGTGTACCAGCTGGCATTGTTGTGAGAGGCTGCATTTCACTTCAGTGAATTTTTTTAAATTTATTTAATTATTTTTCAAGTACAGTTTTCTGTCTATTACTCCAATCCCATCCTACCCCCCGTGCTCCCTCCCTTCCTCCCATTTCCACCCTTCTTAGTTGTCCATGTATCCTTTATATTTGTTCCTCCAAATCCTTCCCCTATTTCCCCTGAAATTCCCTCCCCTCTCCCCTCTGGTCGCTGTTCCCCTGTTCTCTATTTCAGTGTCTTTGGTCATATTTTGCTTGCTTGCTTGTTTGTTTTATTGTTTAGCTTCCTGTTAAAGGTGAGATCGTATGGTATTTGACCTTACCTGGCTTATTTCACTCAGCATAATGCTTTCCAGTTCCACCCATGCTGTTGCAAAAGGTAGAAGCTCCTTCTTTCTGTCTGCTGCATAGAATTCCATTGTGTATATGTACCATAGTTTTTCAATGAGTTTGCCCATTGTATGATGGGTAATTTATAAGTGTACCTGCCCACATGTCACTGAGTGTTCAGCAGTTTTTGACCAAAAATGTCATGATTCCTTTGCTCCACCCTCCCTATTCGCCCGAGCTGGCCCCTGACTTGAGCTTTATTTTCCTGGATGAAAAAAAAGTCCTCAAAGGGAAACATTTTACTGATGTGGAAGAGGTGAAACAAAAAAATGGCAGAAGCACTAAACGGGATCAAAACCCATGAGTACATAAACTGTTTTGAGCAGTGGAAAAACATCTTGACAGATGTAGAACTTTGCAGGTGACTAAAGATTAAACATGTAAGAATAAATACATAATTTTTAATAAATTCTGCTTTTAGGCCCCCTTTGTATTTTATTAATGATAATTAGGAAAATCACTATTAATTCTGTGATGCTTATTGAATGTTTTACATGTCCCAGTATCTGTGTTAAGCTTTACATATAATATCTAAGCTACAGTAACAGCAATCTTATGATAGGAGGTATTCTGAACTCCACTTCTTTAAAGCAAAATTGACAGAAAAGTAAATTAATGTGCAAAATACTACACAGATAGAAAGTGACAAGTCTGGGGTTTTGAAATCTCCCAATAATTTTTAATGATCAGAAATTAGTAGTTTTTATTATAAAGTACAAGAGAAAGCTATTTATGTATACTTGATAACAGAGGGAAGGGAAATAAAGAGCTGGATCATTAGGAATCCATTCTTATTTAAAAATGATTGGTACAGGTTTAACTTCTGTTAATGAATTGAGGCAAAACCTACAAACATTGCCTTTTTTTTCAAAAATTTTATGTATGATTTTATTGATTTGCTTATTTTTATAAATACGGTCTGTTCTTAAGAAATATTAGCTAAGCTTAATAAAACTTGACTTTTTGCAAACAAAAAAACAATATTACAGAGGAGATGGGAAAAGGAAGGTCATGCTAGAAATTGGATCTCAAGATAATAAAACTATTAGCTGTTTTTTTTTTTCAGTGAATACATAAAGAAAGATTAACAACTGCAAATTTAAATCAGTGTTCTTCAAAACATGGTCCTTTTCTAAAGAACTTCATGGTTTCTGTCCTCAAACTCCTTAAATCAAAATCACTGCGTTCTACACCTAGAAGCGTGGTTAATAACAAGCACCCCAGGTGACTGTGATACATTTATTTTAGAACTAATGCTTTAAACTTCTAAGGTAAAATTAACATTCAGCTAAATTGAATTATTATAAAAGTGCAGCAAACTGGCAAATGTTTAATAGGCACCTTATTAAACGAAGTTTTCAGGATCACACAATGAGGACTTGCAATCCATTAACCCCCATCTGTGTCTGTTTAATTCACATCCAGACTTAAAAAAAAACAAAACACTTACATAGAAAACCCTTAGGCGAGAAACAAAGCTCACTCAAAATTTAACAGTATCCTAGAGCCCAAAATACACGACCTTGAATTAAAAAAGGAAAACATAAATACGGATGGAAGATGGAGGGGAACGAACTACTTTTTGTTTTTCTTTTATCACACAGGCAGCAATACACATGAAAGAGCTAGAGTAGTTATTTTGAACATTTGAATGTATAATAGTACCATCCAGTAATATGTATAGTTTGATATCCAATAAAAACAGGACACTTAATTGCTTTGACTTTTGCTTCCTAGCGAGAATGAATTCTTTATAATAACTTTTAAAAAGCTATAATTTTCTTGGTGCTCTTTGAATGTTTCCAACGAAGTCTATTTCATGCTGACGCAGGCAAGGGGCCCTCCCTCCTTTCATCATTAACGAGGCTAAGGCCCTCAGTAATGGGAGAACGACCTTGCTTAAACCTACGTTAGTCATCCAGTCAACTCTGTTGGAAGCCGGTAGGTTCATTAATAGAATAAATGATCACACAACAGATACCAATGGTGGAACAATGTTTACGATGAGGGATGATAAAATCTTTGCATCATTTCTCTTTAGAGTGGATAGTATAGAGTGGGTAGTCACTCAATACATGCATAAATGAAGCAGTCACTTGGCACTTTGGCTAAAGAGTTATGTCATGACACCATTAAGGAATACCCTCAGTTATAAAGAGTACAGTAAATTTGCTGCATGATCCGGCAGCATACACATGGATGACTTGACTGTTTTGTCTGTGATGAGACTTGCTGTGGTCTGTAGTTCGTGCTACACATACATAGTCCAAGGCTGTGTTTCATGGAGGTAATCAAAGAAATTACTCAGGTTGTGACTAGTCTTTCTGCTTTCACATTTCACTGTTTTGGGGGCATTTTGTATTTTGTATCTGTATGATTGGTTCAAAACTTTGGGAACAGATAAACCTCACATTTTCTTATAAGATACTTTATTGTACTGGGCTTATTTTTCAGAATAACAAGATTATTTTATTTATTTTACATGAAACAGACTAAATTATTTCGATATGTGTAACATGTATTCATAATAATTCAAGTAGTCTAGAGATTAAATATAAAATCAACCCTAATTCCCCATGATAGAAACTAACATTAAATTTGGGTGAATTTTGCTTAAAACACTTTTTTTTTAATCTATTGAGATACAACTAGAAATTAAAAGATGGATAGATAGGTATGCTTTTGGAACATATTCTACTGTACATGTATTTTTTAAATACAGAGGGATGCAAAATATAACCAGAGACAGGGACATTAAGAACAATCTGACAGTAACCAGAGAGGAGGTGGGAG
Source organism: Sturnira hondurensis (assembly GCF_014824575.4). Lineage (NCBI taxonomy): Eukaryota > Metazoa > Chordata > Mammalia > Chiroptera > Phyllostomidae > Sturnira > Sturnira hondurensis. Next base: position 14,425,746 of record NW_028075269.1, on the reverse strand, counting down.
GGGATAAGGTTGCAGGATGGTTTTTAGGAACTGCTATAAAGGGCACATGGGCAAAACCAAAAGCAGGTGGAAGCAAGGGAGGGAAGTGGGTATGACTGGGGTGGCGGCTGAAATACAGACAACTGTAACTGAACACCAATAAAATAACAATAATAAAAAATAAATACATACAGAGGAATACATTTACTTTTATTTGAAATGAAACAAAAGTAAAACCAAAAATATCTCTGAATTCATAATTAAACTTCAATACTACAATAATTTTCTGAAGACTTTCTTGGAGTTTATGCAAGAGATTATTTTAAACTTTAAGATATCCGAACCAATGTTTCTTCTTTAACTATACTTGTACATTTTGCAGAGTTCTTGGAGATTGGTATAAATTTTAATTTAATATTTCAGCCACGGTTTCCTTTCTAGATTTTTTTAAGATTTATTTATTTATTTATCTTTAGAGGGGAAGGAAAGGAGAGAAATATCAATGTACGGTTGCCTCTCGTGAGTCCCCTGCTGGAACTAACTGGCCTGCACCCCAGGCATGTGCCCTGACTGGGAATTGAACTGAGATCCTTTGTTTTTTTTTGCAGGCTGGTGCTCAATCCATTGAGCCACGCCAGCCAGGGCTAGATTGTTTTTAATCTGATAAAAATTGTCTGTTGTTCAAAATGTTTGTGCCCTGACAATCCATTACGTTTTTTTCCAAATTAAAACATGACCATGATTATTTTCTTGACTTAATTGCCTGAATCTCATAATTTCCGTAAGAAATGCTTCCTTTTCCAGGACAGGGTCGTAAGTGCTGTGTTTTCTGAGTTAACAAAGGGGTGAAGGTTATGTTCCTTTTCTCTTTTGGAAGCTTGAGGAAGTTCATTAAATGTAAGAAAATAGTTACACGTACATTTCAGTTGACCATGCTGTCTGCAATATTCCTGGAACAAGACATAAACTTGATCTCTTCATTTAGTTCTTTCTCCGCCATACAACCTTCAATGCCTTTAGTTTCTGGATATTGTTATTGTTTTTTTCTTCAAAAAAGATACTTAAAAGATACTTTGATATTTCTTCAAAGATACTTATTTTAGATTTTCTTGTTTCCTCTATACCTATTAGTTTCTCTCTAGCATCTTTTTACTTTTTGCCTCATTCAGTTTCTCTGTGACTAAAGGTTTATCTTTGTTAGCTAATGATGCTTTTCATGTACTCTGTTTTGTGCGACTTTCAGAATAATTATTCATTTTATTATACTGGAATTTTGATTATCTACTTGTTTTATTACATTTTTATCTTCCTATTATTTCACTGCTTATTTATAGTTTTATTTGTGTGCATTTTTATCTAAATTCTTGTTCATACTAATTTTTAAGATTGTCTTGAACATAATGTTTCAGAAGGTTAATGAAAACTGGTTAACTTGTTTGTATATCTGTACAACCTAACATGGGACTGCATTTATTTTATTTTTCTGATTTGGCTTGTGATACACAAGAAGTATTTTGAACTTTGCTTCTACTATGAATTCCTATTTATTTATTTACTTATTTACGTATTAAAATTTATTAGGTTGGGGCTTTTAATAGTATAACATGAATTGCTAATAAAAATATAATAATTCAACATAATATAACACAAGGAATTCTAAATTTTAAATCTTTCATTAAGAGACATATTTCTTTATAGAGATATCTTATTAGTGTAATGTTCATTATTTTAACATAATAGGATTACTATATGCCTCAGGATTCCATATTTCATTATACCCTTCATGTCCTGTCATTTTTTTCTTCCTGCAAACTGATGGTTCTTAAAATTCATTGGCCAAAAAATTATTTCTAGAAAATGTATTTTACGTTTAAAATTTTAAGTTTAATATAGTTAAAACAAATAATAATAAGAAAGCTATTTACATTTGAGGCATTATGTTATAGCAGCATTCTTAGTCATGAGCTCAGGCCCTGGTTTCTATCACACACTCTGAGAATGTGCTCAATTTAATTTTTTTTTTAGTCTTATTTTACTTATTTGTGAGTATGGCATGAAAACATTATATACCATATGGCAAAATAGCTGCCATATGGAATTGGTCTGTGGTTTATACAAAAGAATGCTTCACAAAACCTGGTGTATCAGGACTCAAAATTATTAACTAATGTATTTTTATCGCCATTAAAAACTGAGATGTCTTAAAGGCAATTGTCTTTATAAAAGTTACTTGTATCAGTCTTGTTTCTGTTTAAGTATACTTTACATGGTCTTCTGTGCATGTGTTATTATATACAAAGTCATTTTTAACTAAATTATCATGTACTTAGTTGAAAATGATTATTATATGTATGTTTTGGGGTTGATTTTATTGGCAAAAGAAAACCAGAGACAAAAGAATAAAGAACAGGGGAAAAGGGGAAGGACTCACATGAACAAGTATAAAGGACACATGGACAATAACTAAGGTGGGGGGGTGGAAATGGGTGGGAGGTGGGGAGCACTGGGGGGGAGGGCTGGGAATATAAAACAGAAAACTGTACTTGAATAAGAATTAAATAAAAAAATATTTAAAAAAAGAATAAAGAACAAATTGACAGTGACCAGAGGGGTGGGGAAAGAAGGATAACTAGGGAAAGAAAGGGAAGGGGCAAGTCAAGGAACATGAATAGAGGACTCACGGATATGGACAATGAGGTGGGGTTGGACTGTGAGAGGGAGGGTGTTGGAGAGACAGGGCAGGGGAGAGCAATGGGAAAAAAGAAGGATAACTGTAACTGAACAACAAAAAACATGATAAAACTAAGCAAAACAAAAAAGGTGACCTTAGGCAGTAACAAAAAATCTATAATATCTTCTTTTGGGATGCGAAGTTTCAGTTTCTACCCTCTTTTTGAAATGTTTATATGATGTTTCACATCTCCGCTACATAGCACTGTAAAAATAAGTTGACATTTAGACAACTGCCCACTGACTCTGACAAAGGAAAGGACTAGACCCCAATCTCAATCTCATGAAGATCAAGTAAATAAATTCCAATGTTCTTCAGTAGCTTCTTTTTTGGATGTCTTTATGGAGTAAGGCAGCCTTGAACCATGATCTCATGAGTTGGCTAAGGTTAGGCCTGGTCAGTCATTGACTTGACAGCTACAAGTAAATGCTAAATGCCCAGGATTTGTGAGAAATGTTTAGGATGTATCGCTGCATCATCAGTTAAGATGTTTCTACTCTGAGTTTCAGAGATGAAGATGATAGTATCAGAGGCAGTAGATAAAGATTTGTGAGATTTGGTATGTTTAGGAACTTAGCAAATTGAACCTGTATTTCCAAATACCCAGATGACTTTAAAATTCATTTTATAAGAAGATATATTCCTATACCCCTTAGTTTTCTAGCTTGGCTTTTATACATGTTTCTAAACCATTACATTTTAAAGAGGAGATATTAAACACCATTAAGTAAAATCTCTTTTATTTTCTGAGTCTTAATTTTTTAATTATAAAAAAGAATTAGTAAATCCCACTCAGAGAATTATAAAAAATTTAAGAAATATAATATATAAAATCCGCATCAGGCTGATTTATTAACTTTCTTGATGAATGTAAATATGTTAAGATATCATTATTTAAAGCCAAATTTTATATTTTTAAATTTCTTTGTTCAGCATATACTTATTAATCTGTTTAAATGTGTCATTCTGGCCAATAGTCTTATATAAGAGTCTAGTGAATCAATGCAAACTTTTCCTAATGTTATATATACAGATCTATGCAATCATCAATAAACATAAGAACTAAAACCAACCCTGACACTGAATGTTTTGAGCAGCATTTCAATTTATTAATATAGAGGCAGACTTTTTTTGTTGCTAATTTAGTAAAACAACTTTATTTTATTTTTTAAAAGATTTTATTTATTTATTTCTAGAGGGGAAGGGAAGGAGAGAAGGAGAGCAATATCAATGTATGGTTGCTTCTTGTGAGTCCCCTGCTGGGAACTGGCCCACAAACCAGGCATATGCCCTGACTGGGAATCGAACCAGTGACCCTTTGGTTCACAGGCCCAAGCTCAATCCACTGAGCTACACCAGCCAGGGTATTTTTTAAAATATTTTTTCTCTGTTGATAGTTAATCACCTACAAGGGAAGCCTGGGCTGCTCCTGGGACTTGGTGGTCATCTAGTTCCATCACTGTTGGCTGATAGAGAACAGTAATCCATTCAATTCTTCCAATAATCTCCTTTCAGAAAGAAGATGTAAGCCATACCAGGGATGGTGCAGGTTAAGAAATGAAAAATCACTTTTATTTATTTTAACCCATACAAAAACTACTGCATTTAGTTATTCTACAAATTATCTTGAGAAGAAAGTTGGGTTGTAGTAATCCTATCTTGTAATATACAAGAATTTGATACAAATATCTTGTTATAGCATTTATTTTACTAATATATTGGCACTGATGTAGGGTATCATACTGATCAGTAGTTTATTAATCAAGTATTTGCTTCCATGGTGATAGTTATGTTAATGATTAAGAAGTTAATTCAGACTCACCCGGGAGGACTTAATGGTGTCATTTTGTATCTGTATTGCATGGATATGCGTGTGGCAGCTAAACACCTGCACTGTAGGTTATGTGCCTGTTGGAAAAGCAGTCACTTGTCTAGTAATCCGAGTGAGTCTCCCCCGTAACATGTGACTGAAGGTGAACAATCTTAGTGCTATCTCTCTCCGTACCCAGAAAGTTGTGTGGGATGAAACTACAATTTCTCCCCTTAAAGCCCCTTCCTACTTCCACAGTTCCTCCCAAATAAGTATATTTATTTTTTATGTTATTTAATCTTGAGTTTATGTAGGTCTCTTGCAACCAAATACCATTGGGCTAACACAGAAGGTAAAAGAAAAAATGTGAATGCATTTTCTTTAAAATCTAATAATGGTATCCAGCTCCTTTTTAATTTATTTTTTAATCTGTTTACTATCATAAGTAAGTGGTTATCAACTAGTCATATCCAGTCATCAAAACCTGGAAGTAGTCTTTCTCTTATCATATTCTATCTCTACCAATGAAACAGAAATTATGACCTACAATAAAAAGTTTTTTTGTATTAATCATGAGTGATTAAATAAAGGGTCCCTGTCAGCCTGTTCTGTATTTCAGTGTCTTTCGTTATATTTTACTTGCTTGTTTGTTTTGTTGTTTAGGTTTCTGTTAAAGGTGAGATTATATGGTATTTGTCCTTCAACACCTGACTTATTTCACTCAGCATAATGCTTTCCAGTTCCATCCATGATGTTGCAAAGGGTAGGAGCTCCTTCTTTCTTTCTGCAGCATAGAATTTCATTGTGTAAATGTGCCATAGCTTTTTGATCCAGTCATTTACCGATGGGCATCTAGGTTGCTTCCAACTCTTGGCTATTGTAAATTGTGCTGCTATGAACATCAGGGTGCATAGGTTCTTTTGGATTGGTGCTTCAGGGTTCTTAGGATATACTCCTAATAGTGGAATTGCTGGGTCAAAAGGCACATTCATTTTTAGTGTTCTTAGAAAATTCCATACTGTTCTCCATAGTGGTTGTACCAGTCTACAATCCCACCTACAGTGAACTAGGGTTCCCTTTTCCCCCACAACCTCTCCAACATTTGTTGTTTGTTGCTTTGTTTATGATGGTCATTCTGACTGGTGTAAAGTGGTATCTCATTGTGGTTTTAATTTGCATCTCTCTGATAGCTAGTAATATCGAGCATCTTTTCATGTGTCTCTGGATTCTCTGTATGCCCTCCTTGGAGAAGTGTCTGTTCAAGTCCTTTGCCCATTTTTTAATTGGGTTGCTCGTCTTTTTTGAGTGGAGTTGAGTGAGTTCTTTGTATATTTTGGAGATTAAACCTTTATCTGAGGTATCATTGGCAAATATGTTTTCCCAAGCTGTTGCTTCTCTTTTTATCTCGATACCGTTTTCCTTAGCCATGCAGAAGTTTTTAATTTTGATGAGATCCCATTGTTGTTCTAATTGAATGTTTTTTATTGCTTATTTCCAAATTATTGATTTGATTTTCATCTTCATCCATTCCACTGTTGATTCCCTGTGCATTTTTATTTCACTTAGTGTAAGCTTCATTTTTGCCTCGGTCTTTTTTATGCTGTTGAAGTACCCAATAATTTCCTTGAGCATCCTAGTTACCAGTGTTTTGAATTCTGCATTTGATAGATTTCTGTTTAATTATTTTTCTGGAGTTCTGTTTAAGTCTGTAGTTTGGGCCATATTTCTTTGTCTCCTCATTCTGGCCACCTCCCTGTGCTTGTTTCTATGTATTAAGTAGCGTTGCTTTGATTTTCTATCTAGTAACAGGGCCTGTTATTAGTGAGAAGTGAGTCTGAATGTCCTAAGTCTGTTGTGGGTCCTTTAAGAGGAGATGCTCGAGAATCTCATAGTTTCTTTCACCATCCCTACCACCATTGGTTTTTACAGCCAAAAGTAAGAGGGACTTATCTTCCTGGCACTGGAACTCTGGGCTGAGTTGTCTATGTGAAACTGGGATCCCTTGCTCCTGAGGTATCCCTTCCAATTTTTATCTACCACACATAGGTGTGGGACTACCCATTCCCTATCTCAGAGTCTCCATGTTTCTGTCCCTCCTACCCATCTTTGGTTTCAACTCCATATAGCTCAATTTTCTGATAATTCTCTGATTTCTTATTAGGAACTACAGATGAGGAGATTTTTGCCATATATAAAGTACATATCACCAAGCATAATGAGATTAAAAAGTAAAATTAAAACAGTAAACTCTGAATCTTTCTTTACAATGTCCTTTGTCTTTGAAGATTTTGGGATAATTTGAGCTAATACTATAATTTCTTGGTTATCAAAAGCTATTAATATTTTATTTGCCTCTCCTGTTTCTACTTTCAAATACTTGTAGATAAGCCAATTGCTTATAATAAAGTATGGGTTTAAATTCTTAGATTCATTCTTTGTCTTGAAAATGCCACAGAAAATGTGGAGATGGATGCAACTTACATTGTATAACATTGTATTGTTAACAAATGTTTTTATTTTACATATATAACAAATGTCAGAATGCCTTTACCCAAAACAGGTTTTTAAAAATAATGAATCTAAAGTATAAACAAAAACAAATATAATGTTTGATATTCTCTTTAGATATCTCAAACAATTTTTTAAAATATCAGTGTCTTACTTCTTTTTCATATAGCCTTTCTGTGGGTTTCCCAAAATGGAAAACCCTCTCTACTCCTACTAATTTTGTGCTACTTGCTCTTTAATATAGTGAAAAATTTAACTTTCTTCTTTAGTAACCCTCGTTTCTCTTTAGCTAGAACTGGTCAATATAAAATGAAGCCACACCATTGGCGTGTAGTTATTATTATCACAAAGTAAAATATAAAATTTTAAACACTGATGCTACTACTACAAAGTTATTCCACACTGTAACATTACCTTATTAATTTAATATTTTAATGCAGACAATATAAGAAATTATTTATTTATGAGTGGATTTTCAGGATATAACATATCTGTTTTTGAAAACTATTGTTTACTGTAATAAGACAACTATGTTTCAATTGACCCTTTATTTTATAGCTTGAAATATTTTAGAAGAATGTTATGGAACAGATGAAAATTATTGCATGTTTTTATGATAATCTAGTCATTTTTTCTACCTCTAAGTAAGATTCCCTAGAAATCCCTTAAAATTAAAACTAAGCTTTTGTGGTATATTTCTGTGCCTAGGGCTACATTTTATGCAACTCCTCTCTCACTATCTGTCTTGTGAATCATAGCCTGGGCACCTCTAATCAATTATAGATCAAACTAGAGGTTCCTCATGTGATTTCATTAGGAAACAACACTTTTGGTGTCCCAAGAAATGTGTATCTTATTGGCATTGATGTAGAAACTTAAATTCGTTTATCTTTTGTTGAAATAATAATAAGATGAATTTTGAAAATGATTTATGCATTAATAGAGTTAAACAGAGGAAACAAATTTTATGTAGTTGAGCATGTTCTCTGCATTAAATTTTGTTTAAATATTCTTCTTAAATAAGTGAAATGAATTATTTTTGGTTTCTTTTGATTAATATCAAAGTCCAGGTCTTCATATTATAAAAGCTACCCATTTCAACTCCTTTATCATAACTATATCTATGATTGTTAACTGATCCTTTAGAAGATATAACATGTAATTCAATTCTATTATGAAATTTATGCAAATATATTCCCTTGCCATCTCCCCAACCTATCTAGCCCATGCTTTTCAATCTTGTAGATTTCAACCAGTCATTTATTAAATGCAAAGTCATAAAATTATTTAGGGCTTCTCTTTTAACGTAATAGCATCTTCCCCACCCCCTTGAATTACAATCTTCACAAATGGATGACTTAAAAGAAAGAACAGGAGAATCCCTTTAGTTATGTCCCAGCCCAGCTTCTTATTAAATGATCTGCATTGTGACAATGAAAAAAATAAGCTTATCCGAGGGCATTTAAAGTGATTAAAAATAACCTCATTTCCATTTTTATCATCTCAGTTCAATGAGTACTGCTAAGAACTTCATGTTTTAACTACAAGGAACAATTTAACAGTCACACAGTAATTTTATCAATGTCGGCATTAATGAACCACAGAACCTGGATTAGAATTCCGTGTTGAGGAAGGGTGACTTCTTAATCTGTGGTGGCATCATTTTAAAAGATCAAACACTAGCTAAAAAGCTAAACCTATAAGATGTAGGATCTACTTATAACTATCCATAGAATCTGGAACAAGTAATTTAGTTTATTTCCTGCACTTGTAAAACTGAGACATTAATCTTCTTAGTTAATGGGAGTCCCAATAAGTTAATGCATAATAAATAAAAATTCTGCATTAGTATAATGTGATCATGAGTTTTGCAATGTTCTCACTTTATATATATTTTCGTTCATTATCTTTGAGATAGGATCCTTTAAAAACTTAAATGTATTGTTTTCTAAAAGAAAACTTCATATACCATTATTATGAAAGACAAAGATAATTTTATAATATAAACAGCAAATAAAAAAGAAACACTTTGAAAACAAACAATGCTATGAAATTGTACCTAGATATCTACATATGCTACTTGAACTTCCAGAGACTGATGCTTTATCTTTGTTGAAAGGGAGAGATTATAAAGAAATTGTGATATTAAACAGCTATTCTCTACAATGTGATAAGAAGGAGAAAAAGAAATGAAAGGAATATCTATTTCTCTCCACGATTCAATGTTATCTAATGTTAACACCACAGACCACCTAATTATCTCTTGTAACAACCTCTTTGTGTCTTATGCTTTGTAAAGCATTAAAGTGATAGACACAGAATCTTTAATACAGTACTGCCCATGAGTTATGTGAATTTTACAGAACTGAAATGGTAGTTTTAACATTAAAAGTCTTTATCAATCCAATTAAGTAAAGCAATTTTATATAGGTGGGGGTATCCTTCCAGAATAATTATTTTATTTAAAAATTATCTAATTAGTTTAATTAACCAATTTTAGTGTGTATTTCTCTCTTAAGCAGTCAGCAAAGTAAAACAAGGGCCCACAGCACAAAGTTTCTAAAACTTACTGAAATACGATACCTCCATTCTGTTGATGCCAACGTCCATGGCATTTTTATTGTGGTTATTATAATTTTCAGTGTTAAAATTTTCTTTTGATTAGTCTTTATATATTCTATTTTTTTGCTGATAATTTCTATTTCTTTGCTGAAACTTGAGATTTTTTTCATTTGCTCCAAGCCTGTTCTTAATCATCTATTAAAGCATTTATTTTTATCATGGTTACTTTACATTACTTATCAAGATAATTCTAACTTTCTACCAGCATGCTGCTGGCACTTATTAATTTTTTCATTCATTTCAAATCTTCCTAGTCATTGGCATAATGTGAGATTTTTGCTCAAAACCAAACATTGAGGTGGTATGTTATGAGAGAATGTTTTAGCTGGTGTCAAGGCAAAGAATGCACCCATGTCAAACAGAAGAAGAGCATTTTATGACTATTGAACTTGAGAGAGACTAGAATTCAGTGTAAACTCAACTACACTGAGAGGAGGGATTGGAGTGTATTTAAGAGGGGGTGATGCAAGGCCACGTGTTTTTGCTATTTAGCTTTACCCGCGGAGTTACTTACCCTAATGTTCCTGCAACTTGGAGCAAGGTACCCATCCATCCACCTCTACTAGACTTCTACCCTCCCGTGGAGACTGGGCAATGTGGCAACCTCTTTCTCGTTGACTTCGCATCAAAGGGGTGGCTCCCAAATCCTTAAGAATGACTGTCCTGGGTGTTAATACTGCTAAGAGACTTTTTAAGAAAATGTACATCTCAAAGGGGAAGGGAAAGAATTTACAATCAAAAGTTTTCTCAAGTAAATAGCTAAGGAAAGGAAGGCCAGAGACCTAGAGGATAAAGGAAATCTGTCACAGATTTGGTCAGGCTGAGGGAATAGTAAAGGCATCTGGGTCTCTAGCTTTTTCTGACACTGCGCCAGCAGGGCGGCAGGAGAAGATCCCCATGCATGCCAGGTGGACAAAGAAGTCTGGGTTCCCCGCTCCGCCTGCTCTGACACCCAAGGGGGGCTGTCTCCTCGTCTCTGCTGAGCAGCTCAGCCGCAGTGGGAATTTTGTCTTCACATGTGGTCCACACTGACACTGGATGGCAGTGCCCCATCTCTGGGGCTGACTTTCCAAGAGACAGTTTCTGACATCTGTGGTAGGGAAGCAATTTGTTCCGTATTCTCTTCGCTGACCACTGGTCTGAACTGTGCAGCTTCTAGAGATTCAAGCCCTAAACCATTCATGTTTTCATGAATTCCATCTACTGTTCTTCAATGCATCAGACAAAAATCCTCTCTCACACTCTTGACTTCATGTGACAGAACTTTAAGTTTGGCAAATTAAGTGATTCTTAATGACATAGTGTGTATATTCCTAAACTTAATGTTCCACAAATTGAGTTTTTAGTATTATTCAAGTTGCTTTACTTCATCTAATTTCTATTTCTCTATACATAAAGCTGGAAAAATAATTATGCACTCACAGGGTGTTAGACAAATTGCATATGAGAATGCATGTGAATTTGTAAGCATATAACATACTGATGTAGATGTTAGCATTGTTTATTATGTAAATTCCTATGTTCTTCCTCCTTTGTGACTTTAATTGTGTGTGTTTCTGATTTAGCAACTTGAACAGAAAATAGAACAAAAAGTTTTAGGAAAATTCAACAGCATAATATGGGCTGCAGAAGTAAATTTTTATGTTGAGTAAAGTTTTATGATGAGCTGAAAAACATTAGGCTAGAGGAGGTTATTGATAAGGGTAGAATGTATAACATGGACGGGAACCTTAAAGAAGAAATTTGCCTCAGGGTAATAGACTCCATTGAGAAGATAGGATATGAACAACTTTATACGTATGTGGGGATACAGAGTGGTGCAGCCACTGTGGGAAACAATATGGAATTTCCACAAAAAAATAAAAATGGAACTGCCTTTTGACCCAGCAACACCACTGCTGGGAATATCCCTGAAGAGTCCCAAATCTCAATGAAAAGAATTTGCATACCCTTATGTTCATAGCAGTGCTCTTTACCATAACCAAGATTTGGAAACAGCCTAAATGCCCATTAGTAGATGAGTGGATTAAAAAAGAGAAAAAAATCTGGTACATCTACACAATGGAATACTATGCAGTAGAAAGAAAGGGGGGACCCCTACCTTTTGCAACAGCATGGATGGAACTGGAGGCTGTTATGCTAAGTGAAATAAGCCAGTCAGTGAAAGACACGTTCTAGATAACCTCACTTTAAGAGGAATCTAATGGACAAAATAACCTAATGAGCAAAATAGAACCAGAGGCATAGAATGATGGAACAGACTGACAGCTGTAAGAAGGGAGGAGGGAGGTGGGGGCTGATTGAAAGAAGGTGAAGGAATTAGTCCAAGAACGTATGTGAAGGACCCATGGACATGGACCACGGGGAGGGAAGTGATTACAGAAGTGGGCAGCAGGCTGGGTAGAGGGGGCCTGGGAAGAGTGGGACCACTTTTCCCCCATGATATCATAAACAATGAAATCTTTTTAAAAGAAAAGAAAATGGCAGGCTGCCCATACAACAATGTAAACATTCACCAGTACTGGACAAATTCATTTTTGCTGACATTTTTATATGTGTAAATACAGTCTCTTTCAGGAAAAAAAAAAACTGTGAAGGTGCTCTGAATGGGAATGGGGATATCTTTTCGTTTTCTGTTTTAGTACTATGAGCACAGAAGCATAATTATTAGTTTGCGTGGCTGTTTTTACAATATGAAAAGCACTTACCTCAACATTTAGAGCTCTGTCTTGTTATGCCGAGTACAGTATCTCACATAAAAGGAGAACTTAACGTGGTTTTGTATGAATAAAACAGAGCCTTCACAGGACTCGTCTTTTCAGCATTCACAAAATTTCTCTTTACTTTGCACCGAATCCCAGAACACTTTATTTCTAGTCGGTTGCCGGAGTCCATCAACCCCTCCCTTCACATCCCATAGCAAGCCCTTCCTGTACAGTTTAACATATTGCTTGTATTAACCCAGAGGGCAGCGTATGCAACTTTTCTTTCCCTCTAATAATATATCTGAAGCCTCATTCTTTTATTAAAGATTTGATTTATCTATTTTTAGAGAGAGGGGAAGGGAAGGAGAAAGAGAGACACAGAAACATCAGTGTGTGTTTGCCACTCATGTGTCCCCAGCTGGGTAAGCAACCCAGGCATGTGCCCTGACTAGGAATTGAACCGGCAACCCTTTGGTGGCTCACAGGCTGGAAGATTCTATTCTTCACCCCAGCACTACAGGAGCGTCCTTTCAGTCTTTGCTCTCTAATCACTTCTCCACTGTGATCTTTCTAAGCCCAGAGTCGCTGAAGACTCTAGTTAGTACATCCTACTCCCCTTGTAGCCGCGCCAGGATCTCTTTGACCCTCCGCTCTTTCTGCTCCAGTCAGGGAACACCATGAGGTAGACGGGAAAGAGCAAGTGGAGAAAATGACAAAACAACTCTTCACTTCTTTCCGCGGAGCTTTTGGTGAGCAGAGTGGATCCCTTCTGTCATTCTTAGAAACACATTGTAACGTTCTCTTTCTCAGCACTGCCAACACAGAGCTTTGGAAAAGCCTCCTGAAATGCCTCTGAAACTCATAAAAATGAAAAAAACTCATCTTATCACACATGGTGGAGAGCATCCTGCCAAAACCTGGTCCTGCCAGGACTGCTGACTCTGTTCACAGAGCTCCTTTTGTCATGCACTTGTCAGCTCCAGTTCCCTGTCCACAGGGGTTCCCCGGGGGCCTTTTAAACTCATTCCCTGAAGCCTGACACCAAGAGAGCAAGGTGTCAATACACCTGGAGGTACCTCTCTAGAAACTGCTTCTCCTAAACTCTAAGAGAACTGTTAGGTGGGGAGTGGGGTGGGGCAGCAATCTTTTTGTTCAAAAAAAGTATACAAACGTCTCTACCCTTCCATCGCCCAGCACTCAGTCCAACAGCAACAACGAAAACAGTCAACGTGTTTGGTTACAACTCTCTGCATGAAACGGTGTTTAGGTTACTTCCAAGCAGTAGCTTGCACAGTCCTCTGTTTCTGGTCTGCAGAGACGGCCCGTGGACATGCAAGGAAGATGTATCTCCTCGCATTATGAAGGTTGTCTTTTGATTTTGAAGATGATGGCAGAAGCAATGGTAGGAGTCCCTATTCGGCCATGGAGAGAGTTGTAACCAGGCATGTGGACCGTTCTCACGGGTGCTGTGGGACTGAATCTCAGGGGAGGGAGTGGCGGAGACATTATTACAGAGAAGCCGAGGGTGAGCCATTGCAAGGCCTCTCGCCAGTGCTGCCACAAGCACCCAAGCGCATATACCGCTAATTTCACTGATGGGGTAAACCTAAATTGTATTCCTCAAAAATCTTCTTTTTCAGATTTTAGAGGACATAAAAATGTGTTAAGTATACAGTTTTACCTTAGATACCTTCCTTTTCCTTTTAATTTTACTCCCCAGTGCAATTACTGTCTTTTTATTTTTTGAAGTATAGTTTACATTCAATATTAATCTGTATTAGTTCCAAGTATAGTTGGAACTAATCTGTATAGTTCCAATCTGTATTAGTTCCATCGTGGTGACACAATCATATACTTCACGAAGTGTCCTCCCTACGTTTCTGGTACCCTCATGGCACCATATGTAATTATTATGATTTTAGTGACTCTATTCCTTGTGCTGTTACCTACCGTTAATAGCATTTTGTGCACATCCTTTGGGGTTGTATTTACAAATAAATTGATAAGCAAGCAGGGTTTGGGGGCCCCTATATTAGCTGTCTGTCTTCTATGAAATAAATGTGTTTTTTGTTTAATATTTTATTTATTTATTTATCTTTAGAGGGGAAGGAGAGAGGGAGAGAAACGTCAATGTATGGTTGCCTTTCGTGCGTCCCCTGCTGGGAGTTGGCCTGCTGTTTAACTAATTTATTGAAATGATTTGAAGGAAGTAGAAATGTTAGGGCTAAGGATATCTAAAATGTGTAGTGAGATCCCAAACTGTAGCTTTTCCCCTACTAGTAGGTGCTCGTCAGTCATCAGCTTCTCTACCAGTGTTTGCTTATGAGAGTCAGTGTACAAAATGTTCAAAACTGAGAAACATCTCACATCAGTGTTTTTATTCTTTGACAGCGTGGCGTCACAGAGAAACTATTCTCTTGTCAGGGTTCAGCTCAATCATCATGCATCACTAATTCTTAACCACCATCTGTATTATTTCACTTTCTTGTTTTTCCATTTCCCTTAGATTATTAATGTCTTTGTTACGGGTTTCTAAGAGCTCATTGATGACTAAAGGTATTAACTATTTCTCATGTATTGCAAATGAAATACTATATTTTTGTTATTTTCCTGTGGTGTTTGATTTTTTCATTGTACGGAAGTTGTATACCGAAATACAATCCTGTTCTGTCTTTAAAAACAATACAAGTAAAAATAATTTTAAGTGATTACTTTATGTCACCTACACCATTACTTAGATGACTCTATCTCACCCACACAGCACGTATCTTTATTGGCTGGAACAAGTAATACAATTAAAGGTGGAATAAAGAGAGGGTGGGAAGCTCATATCAGTTTTAAATTGTTAAATTTAAATTCTTATGTAGTAGATAAATCTAAGGTAGTAGAGAGCACCGAAGTTTGGACAGTGCTTATGCACAGACCCTATGATCCTTCTTTACTCCTCATCCTAATGAAAAAGGCGTCAGGGCATATCAAGGGTCAGGGGCACAATGATCCTGTCATTGCAAAACCCAGAATCACCTTTGTAATCATCATACTACTTGATCTCCCAAAGCCATTTGACACTGAAAATATTTTTTTTTACTTAAAAAGGAGAAATTTAAAACTGAAAATCAATTTACTATAGTAAGTAAATTGAGAGAGTAAAATTTATTTTTCAAATTACCATTCAATAAACAACATACATGTTAAAATTATTCAATATAAAATAATTTTAGCATTGATGTCATCCGGGTTGCGTAGATGAAAGGTAACTAACATTTATTTATCACCCACTATATATTCAGAATTATACTGACAAGTGGTAGACTGTCTTTAAAGATGACTTACTTCTAAGAATCCTTTCAGTCTCTACATGTGCATCCCATGGTTCCATCAATAGCAAGATGTGGCCTCTTTCCCTAGAACTGGAGCTACCCCTGTGGCTATCGTTTACTGATAGAGGGCAGTGAAGAAGATGCTCTTCCGGACCTGAATTTGCATCTCCAGAGGAGTCCAGAGGGCTTTCGCTATTTTGGAGTCCAACTGACATGCAAGACGTTCAGATCAGACTATTGAAGCGTGAGAGACTATATAGAAAGTCTCAATCTGATAGAGGATAGATAAATAGATAGATAGATAATAGATATTCTGATAGATAGCACACATCCCATCAGTCCTGCTGAAGTATGAGATATGTCATTAAAGCCCACATAGATGTTCCACCATCACCTTTGCCCCCAGATATATGCCACCACCTTTAAATAGCTAAGTGACAACAGCCAATGTGCAACTGAACTAAAGACCCACCCACCGTTCTTCTACACAGTCTTGCCTTTGTACAGAATCATGGCAGATAAATAATGATTAAGTAGCTAAGTATTTTGTGGTTAGTTTCTCAGTCACACCTAAGTGAGACAGACATTGACACAAAAAATGGAGTATTAAATAATAGAAATTTAAAATATATAGTATTGGCTTATTACCAGGAGGTTGGAAAAGGTCAAAAGGTCAGATGGACAATAAGGAGACTGTTAGGAGAGGCGGGAGAAGCAATACGGTGGCTGCACTAGGAGGCTGAAGAAAGAAAACCAGTGCTATGTAATGATGGGAAAAACTGGGGAAATTGCCAAGTCAGCATAAAATATTGAAACTGTATCTAAGAAGATATCTAGGTACATTGTCATAAGTATCAATTGGCTTAATTACTTATATAAAACATAAGCAAGGTGATGAACTAAGAAAGGAAATATTCAGTTTTGAAAGAGAATTTAGAGAAAATATGTCCATTTGAGGATTTTCTAACCCCCTGTCTGAAAGATAGAAGTTGCCTCAGGCTAAGAGCAGGGCACGTCTATTAAAAAGATCAGATTAAGTGTGTTTCTATAAGGCCTTTTCCTAAAACCACAGAAAGACTTAAGGGATTTTGTCCAAGTGTATAACCATGAGCAATACATTGTTATTGTTGTTTTAAGTATATAATCTTTAGGGCAGTTTGTTACCCAGCAGTAGATAACTGATGCAGGCATTTCCTATGTGGTTTCTCCACTCTTAATAGAAACTTCTAATAGAGTCTTCCAGACTTCAACTCCCTTTATTCTCCTAAACTACGCTGCTGTCAAATGGAAATACTCATATACTCAGGTGACTGGACCAATGTGAAGATATCATACTTGAATTACCTACATTATCCCTTCATACTCCACGTGGCTATGGGTGTCTATACATTCATAATGTCATTTGACCTTTAAGTTCTTGGACAGACACCTATTTGTCTAGGTTAATTTCAAGGCAGTCTTACATGGAGTCAAGAGAATTAACTATGTGACCTTTGGAGATTCCTTCCAGCTATACAATTCTATGATTCATACAGGTTCACCTGCTTTTTTTGGCAGTATCTAATGGTGGTAACTCAACATATGAAAAATCTGAACCTGCAATGTTCTTTTATATCTAACTACATCTGGAAAAATTAGGAGGCTTAAACTTTCATTTCAAGAATAAAAAATAGAGAGAAATGACAAAGGCAAGGGACACTAAAATGAAGTAATAAGAAGTGTACACTGTGAATGGAACTCAAAGTTCCTAAATATGTACTTTATTAAAATAATACATCAGAAGCTATCCATATACATATATTTAAACAAATTAATCCACTCCTTTAGGCAAAGGACAAACTTAGTAGAGTATGGTGTTACCATAAGGCGATGGTCCTGTAAGAATAGTTGATGTAGAATTTTCTAGCTTATAATCACTTTCACAACTATCAATTTATATGCCCCAGACAAAGAGTTCTGGACATTATAGGAGTTATTTACCAAGTATCCTTTAGGTTCCTTGATGAAAAGTAGCAGACGGTAACCGATCGACTTAAGCATAAATATAGTTCCCTTTTTTTGGAAGGAAATGATATGAGTCAAAGTATTAGAGTAATCATCCAATCTTTGGGAAATCCAAGAGATAGGATAACCTCAAAGATCATAATATCATGGACGAGTGCACTTTCTTCTAGAGTTCTACAAATTACTCATTTCTACTGCCTTTTTGCTATGGGGTTGAACCCTCATGGGACTCCAAAAATCTTTCTCTCTATTCTGTTCTGTGAAGACACAGGACATGGGTCTCCACCAGACATACAATCTGCCCTTCCTTAATCATGACTCCTCAGCCTGCAGAACTGTGAGGAATAAACTTCTGTTGAGTATAAGCCACCCAGTCCATGACATTTTTGTTGTAGAAGGCCGAACTCAGACAATCCCTTAGAAATCAAATTAAATTTTTTGGAATCACGTAAAAAGTTTACATAATTTTACTTAGGTCTCCAATTCTTGATGTTCAGATGTTCTATACCTGACTTTAAAATTTCCCAGAACTATTAGCTATGTTGGACTTTATTCTAAATGCATATCATTGACTTTTAGATAAAAGAGGATTGTGTGAGCACCAGTGTATTATGGTGAACAAGTGTATGCACCTGAGTATGCACCTATAGATAGAGACTGCCTGTGTTCAAGTTTTACCTCTGACAAGTTTCATCTGGGTCAAGTTACTCAGTCATACCTTCTAAATAGAGAATTATAACAGTTATTCTGAATAAATATCATTAAGATCAAACTTGTTAATATAAATGTAGTGTGTAGAACAGTAATAATGCTGTGTAAACCTTTACTATTGCCTGGTGTGTAATGAATACACAGTGGGTGTCTGGTGACTGTCCAGTGCGGGTACTACTGGGTTCATTGGAATATCAGGATCATCAGAATATAATGAACACACTGTCAGAATTCATTTGATTTCTGGGTAACTTACATGTCAACGTTTTTTTAAAACAACTTTGGTCAGTCACAGCTAATAAATAATAACTTAATCCAGCATAGCAGGTAGCTTATCATTCTCAAAATGTTTCACTCTCTCAATCCTCTTTCTTGGCACTTGCTAATATTCAAGCTCATGTTATGTTTTTGCTCTCTTGTAGTTCCATAAAGGCATGGGTTACTTACTAGTTCAATTTTCTAAAGTGTATTGATATAAATTCAACTCCCATCAGAGGAAAACAGTCATAAGCTGTTGCCCCCAGCTCTTTGATATTGTTTATCATGCAATGTCATAAAATTATGTCTATCCCTCCCTGAACACACCTAATAATAACTTGAAAAGTAATATAGGTGTTATGAATTCTGTCAGTGAAAGATTTGGAATCCTGTGTGCGTATAGCTGCTTTTAAGTAGTCGTACAGAGGAGTACACAGAATGGTGTGATTTCTCTAGCTATTCATTTAATCATTCCCTTAGCTAACAAATACATACAGGGTACTTTCCAGGCAACAGGTGATATTCTCCTCTCTGGAAGCAAAACTGAGCCATAAGTAGATGCATTTTCTCTTCTGTGGTACTTATATTTATAGGAGGAGACAGTTAATAAGCAAATGAATGAATATGATAATTTCAGATAATGAGAAGACCTAGGAAGAATATGTAACAGTATAATGTGTCAGAGGATAACTGGAAGTGAAGAGGTGCCCTGAGAAGTCTCCCTTGAGCAGCTCAAAATTCACATGGAATCTGAATGATGAGAAGAAATCAGACCCATGAGGTTTTGTAGGAAGAACCCTTTAGAGCCGGGTGGGGTTGAGGTAAGGGTGGGGTGGGAGACAAGTGTAAAGGCCCTGAGGCAAAGGTGAGCTTATTATGCTGGAGGAATTGAGAAAGGAACTTGTAGTTGAAGCACAGTGGTGAGAGAAGAGGGGTGGGATGGAAATGGCTTCATCAGTGTAGGATCATTTAATAGGGGTTTTATTTTACATACAATGAGAGTTTATTGAAAAGCTTTATGTACATCTATAATATCACTTTACTTACATTGGATATTTTATTTTGATTTTTAAAATAATAAAATTTTGTGGCTCTATTATAATTTTTTCAAAATTATAAAATCATCAAAAATATTTATGATGATGTGGACAATCTTTCTGACTCCATTAAAAAAACTCATTAAATTCCTTTATAGAATTTATAGAGAGATTCTATCTCTCCCCTCTAGGGTTTCCCTCTAGGATTTCCAAGTTTGACTATGTACACTTCAGTACTAGGTGATACTTTCATTAATAAAACTATGGTTATTTATTTATTTTTGCTATTATTTATTGGGAAATGCTTTATTTAGTAACAGAAATATATAGCAATGTAAAGTAATATATTCATAAAGAATATTAACATTTTCAAAGTTTTGTCTCTGTTTACACATCTAATACATACAAGACATCAAATCAGAATCAGTGGAAGAAAAACAGATCAAATCATTGCCTCTACCACAGGAAAAAATATGCAATTTATAGAAAGAGTAATATGTTTATAAATAAGTTATTACATCATGGAAATGTACAAAAAGAGTATTGGAGATATAGATATAAATTTATCTGTAGTTCAGAATGTGAAGATGATGTTTTTGTTTGGTAGCTAGAGGGGGTGAAAATTTAAAAAAACTCGGAAAGAAAGAGTAAAGTAAACGGTGCCACAGATGATCCAAGAGCACAGACGAGTTAAGGAAGTTTAGCCAGAATGTCAGAATATCATTGAAAGAAATACTTAGAATAAATCATCTAAACTTTCTTTTAAATCAAATTCTAATACTAATTATAAAAATGTATTTGATCTCTCCAAGTTTAATTGTTATTATTAAAACAATAGTTGCCCATGCCACATACCAGATTATTTACTTTAATTTTGTAACTTGTCACAGAGTAAGCGTGCCCCTTTTCAACTAATTCTTTAGTCAGCAGCAAAGTCAGATGGCCTTTTCAAAATGCAGGTTTCAACCACACATCCGACAACTTAAAATATTTTGATCACTTCCCCTCTCACTTAACATAAGAGAATAGGGCTCAGTTTGGGTTGGTCCTGCCTACTTTTCCAGTCCTATCCTGAACCTCTTCTGGCTTCCCCTCTTAGTGTCTGCGAATTCATACAAGATTGCTTTCAATTACTAATATTCCCATCCTGTTTCTATTGATGTCTGTGCCTGAAAATGTTTTTCTCCCTCCTTCTTTTAACTCCTAAGTGTTATTTAATTCATTGCTCATATTTGTATCAAAATCCTTTTTCATAAGCTTTAGTCGCAGCATGTACTTCATTGGACCTATCATGGTTGCAGTCTTTCAATTAGTTTTATGGAAATAACATCTACATTTTCTACAAGATGGTGCTTCCCTAGAGGTAAGAGCTACATCTGTTTGCTGTCTTTGGTGTTCCAACACTTTATTTGTTTCTAATAAGTGTGTAAGAAATGAATGAATGAATCAATCAAATAATGAGTAGTTAATGACAGCAGTGAAAATAGGAAGAATGGATATGAAGACTATTTATGACAGTGTCATCTTCCCAGTATATCCTCATCTTAATCCTCCATAATTGTCTGATAAAAGTAATGATTTCCTTGAATGTTCTTTCAATCAACAACACAGATATGAATAAGAACTTGAAACTGTTTTCATAAAAATGTCACCATCATTATTATAAGCACTATCAAAATATTTTCTTATCGTTATCATAATTGTGATCATTGCCATCATCCTCACCATGAGAATTACCAGCATACCTCTTTGGTACCTTAGCACAATGAATAATAAAAGTATACATATACATAGAGAGTCAAGTGTATTTTTCATGAATAAAGAGAATTAATTATCAGGTGAAGTGGAATAAATTATGAATCTGTAAAATTAATTCATGGTTTGAGGTATAATGTAAAAATTTAGCTTTCAAAGGAGGTGATATAATATGCATTCCTTTAATTTATACCTGGCTTGACACCCTCTAGGCCAGCCAGGACAAGGCACAGATGCTCTCGGTGCAAACTGCATCGCTGATGTGATATTGTGACACACTTGAGTGAATGTAGGCATTTTTCTCAAAAGCCTTTTCCTTACAGGGAAATCACTTTTCAGCAGTCATCCTTCATCTACAATATCCAATTCGTATCACCTTAGAATTTAACAAAACATCACTGCACAATGTTGTTGTTTTTCAATCTGAACTTGTATCTTAGGTACATGAAATATGTGTTCATTAAGTGTTCATAGAACACTACTTTCAAAATTGAATATAAATGCACACCAAACTTATCATGGGTTATTACAGACACTTTAATTTTTTTTTGGTAGAAAAAAATAATGAGGACTTCTATTTGGGGGGGAAAAAAACAGCTCCTGTTCAAAATGTTGCCTAAGGTAGTCACATTAGCATTATGTAATATGTCAGGATTTTTGTGGCCCTGGCTGGTGTAGCTCAGTGGATTGAGCGTGGGCCTGTGAACCAAACAACCACAGTTCGATTCCCAGTCAGGGCACATGCCTGGGTTGCAGGCCAGGTCCCAGCAGGAGACACATGAAAGGCAACCACACATTGATATTTCTTCTCCCCTCTTTCCTTCTCTTCCCCCCTCTCTGAAAATGAATAAATAAAATCTTTAAAAATTTTTTTAAAAGATTTTTGTGTATAATATTAAATTGTAGTTGGTTAAGAGAGTATCACGCATGTATTTCACAGCATATAATGATAGATCAAAATAGTCGTTGGATGAATGAATTAATGCACTCTGTAAATCAATTATTTATTTCTGTAGTTTGTGTTAGTAATTACAATATTTTTTCCAAAAAATCAATTAAGTTTGAGTTTACTCAATTAAAAAAATCAATTATTTTCTTCCAATTAAATCAATTATATTTTTTTTACAAAAAAATCTTGTTTTATCTTCTAAAGCAATACGTTTTTTTATATAAAGGAAAAGAGTGTTAGGTGCACAATTACTTTATTACTAACTTCCTAAATACAATTTCTCCCAAAATTTAATAGTTTCAATCTAACACTCAAAAGATAAATGGAATTTTTAATGTGATATTTATTCTTCAATAATTAAAGCAAATCAACCATCTCTAATTTTATGTTCTACCAATATTAATTTTCTTAATAATAAGTGATCAGGTAAATATGAAGCCAAAAATGTACCTTTTTGATTTTCAGACAGTTCTGGTGACTGACATCATGGGCAAATAAACCTTTTTACTCACGAAAATAACTGAATGTGAAACAATTGAAGTTTTATGAAGTGAACATTGTAACTAAATGCTAATTCCTCAAAGGACAAGACATTTGCCTTACTTCCAAATTTTGCCTCTTATCATCTAACTGTTACTGTAGGTAGTTAGCTGGTATTAATAAGGAAGACAATGAAAGGAATGGGATATTGCTGAGCCTAATGCACAGTGGAGCAGGAGCCTGTCTGCTTCCCCAGGAAGCTACAGCTTCACACACTCCAGGGAATCACAGTAATGCCCAGCCAAGTATGAACACACCACCCTTCCCCACTTCAGTGCCAGACTATTGAGGGAGCAGGAGAGGTAAGCACATGCACAACAGAAGTCAAATGGTGCAAAGGGAAATGTTTGACCACGACAGCTTGGGAAGTTGATTCATTATTTAGAAAAAGCATATGGTCCATTCCAAGTCCAAGATAATATCATTCAGCTTAAAAAAGAAACGCTCTCCCTCTCTCTCTCTCTCTCTCTCTCTCTCTCACTCTCTCCCTCAGGAACAAGGGCTCACCCCACTGATTCATGTTTTCTCTCCATAGTGACCCCATAGGCCTAGCAGCTCCATAGACTCCTTACAGGATCCGGCCAGGAACATGGGTGGAACAGCACAGATGAGAACAGCACTAAGATACCTGGGTGGGGACTATGACTCCTTAACAAGGGTGTCACACTCATTTTCACCAGGGGCCACATCAGCCTTGCAGTTGTCTTCAAAGGGCCGAATGTAATCTTAGGACTATATAAATGTAACTACTCCTTTACTAGGAGCAAGGAGCTTGGCGGTGGCGCCAGGTAGAAACAAGGTGTCAGGCTGGATAAAACAAGGTGGAGGGCTAGATTTGTCCCACAGGCCTTGTGTTTGCTACCTGTGCCTTAGTAGCTGCCCATGGGCTCCAAAAAACTAAGCTTCAATATGAAAAAGTAACTCTGGACACTGGTCTTTGATTTTTCCTTGCTGAAGACACAGTTGGACTTTTTCCATGGTGGAACAGATGGAGATGGACACAGGTCAGCCTTCTATTTCCACCCCAAGAAGTCTTATCACACCACAAACTCCTGTGTGTGCATCCAAGAAACACTCCCCTTGCAAACCTGTGAAAGAGCTCCCCTTTCACCAGCAACACAACTGTCTCATTTATTTATTTGTATACGGTAGTCTCCGAGAAATTTAAGACCGACTGATTAGTTTAAAAATATGGTGGGTGACCATTTTGCATATCTAACATAACTCCACTTAGACCTTTTAAAGTACAGGTTGAACAACAGAAAGTAATAGTTTAATTCCCATCTCATTATTTCTTAATTTTGTTCATATATTATCCCCTATATATGATGGCTTTAAAGCTGAGATGCTAAAAATCCAGTATCTCAGGATATTTTTATGAGACTCTGGCCTAATTTTTTGAAGTGCAGCCTTTATCTGAATACTTGTAAAATACTGATAATTCAAAAAATTATCTGACTGTGACTTTCTAAGTGAAAATTAAAACCCGATTTTGACTTTTGATATTAATAGCAATTTTTGTTATGTATAATGATCTAGATCAACCCCTACTCTTTACCTATTAGAAATAGGATTAAAATTTAATTTCCATTTTTTTTACCTATCTATGCTGCTTCTTTGTGCGAATTTTGATAAATGAGTGCAGTGGATTAATGTAGAAAGTTCTGTGTGATAATAATGCAAATGCACATTAATAAATTGGGAGGAAGAAAGAATGAGAAAAAATGAACCAATTAACAAGTTCCAAGGAGGAATTTAACAATTCCTTCATATTTTATTTTTTAAGAAAAAGAGAAAAAGTAAATTATTTCATTGTGTTCAAATTGAGTAGGTTGGTAATAGGGTGTTATGCTAACCTCTGTAACTTTATTTATTTTAAAAACAGTTAAGGGAAAATACATTTGAGTCCATAAAACATTGAAAATAATAATGACATATGGAATGAATGCTTCATTAAGTATGGCTGGCCACAAGTGACATACAACCCATGTTTAGGAAGTCCCACATCACAGCAGTCCTACTGGCCAGCAAAGACCACCCCCTCTACATACACTGAGAAATTCAGACTCCCTTTTTCTCAGCCTCTCTACAGCTGGGCACAGTCATGGGGCCTATGACAGTGACATTGTGCACAAAGGGGGTGAGAGCTTCCTCCTCCTCACT
Source organism: Sturnira hondurensis (assembly GCF_014824575.4). Lineage (NCBI taxonomy): Eukaryota > Metazoa > Chordata > Mammalia > Chiroptera > Phyllostomidae > Sturnira > Sturnira hondurensis. The sequence goes on along the minus strand of NW_028075269.1, from coordinate 14,400,654 downwards.
GAGAGGACAGTAACTGCAGCTACAAAATCACATTCTCTGGCTGAAGTAGGGAGAAGCAGGAGTAGGGACGGAGTGAAGCAAGACTTTCTCGGGCTGCTGGCAGTGCCCTCCGTTTCCTCTTCACTGTAGTCCTAGGCTACGCTGTTGGGATATATTGTTAAATGGTTTGTCTTGAGCATAACTGTCAAGTCCTTCTCACGTTTTTAAAATAACTCAATGTCTATTTAATCTTGTGTTTTCTGTTTTATATACTGAAGTCAACTTCTATGGGGAAGGGATAGAGCAGTAAATAGAGCTGACACCAAAGTAAATTTAAAACCTTCAGTGTAAGCCATCTAAAACACGAACGAGGCTGAAATACAGAAGAAACACACAAAACACAAATCAGTGAAATATGAGGTAGGCACGCTTTTATTTGGGGGCTCATGCTCATCTGTTTACAGGGGGAGTACAGCATAATGAGAAAATCGAGAATTTTATTTCCCCATGTATATTTATTCTCTGCACATACTAGAGAACACCCTAATGTACAATGTGTGTATGTGTTTGTCTGTATTTTCTTTCTCGACTGGCTCTCAATGAGTCAGGTTATCATCATTTTTTAATAGATTTATTTTTTTTAGAGAGAGGGGAAAGAGAGGGAGAGAAACATCAGTGTGTGGCTGCCTTTTATGCACCCCGCACCAGGGAGCCGACCTGCAACCCAAGCATGTGCCCTGACTGGGAATTGAACCAGTGACTCTTTGGTTGGCAGGCCTGCACACAGTCCACTGAGCTACACCAGCCAGGTCCAGGTTATCATCACTTTTGATTAAGGTACTTCCTGTATCTAGGTTGACTATGTGAAATAAACAGCTACAACTACTTGTAAAAATAATAGAAATGTCTTGCTTTAGACCTAGATAGATTCAGTAAAATGCTTCATTTAATTAAGGAAGTTCTTTTCTTTTCTTTTTATTTTATTTTATTCTTGTTCAAGTACAGTTTTCTGTTCTTATAATAGGTTTTTATTAATCCTCCAGTGATTGAGGATATTTTTTCTGTTGTAGTATATACTTTGAAGTTTTAATGTCTCTCTGAAATTTAAATATATTATTAGGGGAGAAAATAATGCAAAATCAGCTACCTGTTTGGCATCGAGTAAGATACTAAATTTGAATTTCAGTTTGGTCAACCATAAAATAAAGGGATTAGACAAAAGGATAGCAAATGTTCCTTTCAACATTAAGATTCTGATTCTGTAAATACAGGTTGCTTTTTTTGGCTGGGATGATACTGAAATAAACATTTTGGCATTACAAACTTAATACAATTTTCCATTTCTGAGATGTGGAAGTGGTATTACAGAAGAACTGAAAAGTCATAAAATTAGGGGAATAAAATTTATGATGGAATGAGTTGACATCCAGAAGTGACATTTTATAACTTCTACTCTCCAAATACTATTTTTACTGATAAATATGATTTGGAAATATTTTGTGAAAATAATTTAAGAAGACATGTGGACAGCATTACTCATTTTTATACCATTTGGGTATTAGAGTGGCAACCCATATTTAATTTCATTCTTTTAGGGGTCCACTCCATAGAAATGTAAAATAACATCATTACCAAGAAGTCTAAATTAACAACTTTATTTAACCTCAGTAATGTGAAAACATTCCACTAAACATTTTAAAAAGAACTTTACAAACTAACTTCATGTGAATACCTATTTGTCACAAAATATAAAAATGCGTTAAGATTTTGCTCTATGGGAAGAGTAAATAAGTTGTAGGAAGCACTTGCATTTTAACTCTTCCAAGGGCGTTATATTTTATGCACTGTTCTATTTTTGTCCTATCTGTGTGGTGCATATTATGTCTCTTTTATAGATAGAAAACTGAATGAGTAAAGAATCCAGGTATGTTTAAAATAGATTTTCAAGGTGACTTAACACACATTATCATTTAATCTTAATAACAACCCTTCTCAGTAAGAGAATATTTTCTCCTTGTTAGAGATGAGAATAATGATATTAACAGGGGTTAATTAACTTGCACAAGGTTACTGAAGTTAATAAATGACTAAAGGGGATAGAAAGCGAGTGCTGTTTACACTATGTTTTTACTCTACCATGCTTTAAAATGACTGGCTTTTCTTCCCTCTTACATGTCAATTTTGTATGAGACTGGTGAAAAGGAGAGGTAAGTTTAAGCCATCATAGGCATATATTTGTTTGTATGTTTACATGTATTAATGTGAGTGTTAAAAGAATTGGGGCAATTCTACCGTAAGAAATGTAAGATAAGTGTTCTGTCATTGAAGAGCCCAGATTCTCTTCAGGGATGCATTCATGAATTATACAAAATGCAAGACGGTGACAATGTGTCACAAGTGAGTAATTCAGGGGGCATATGCTACCATAATTCTGCACAAACCACGGGAACATCAGAACCTCATTGGTTTGCTCTAAATACACACTGAATAACCCAGAGACTGACCAGTCAATCTTTTTTGCTGAATTACATAGTATTTAGACTTTTGTGTAGAGAACCTAAAAGGACCATGAATGAGAGATACATTTAATATCAACTGAGCAACTATATTTTAGTTCTTATGAAAATATATGTGATGTAGGGCAGAAGCGTGTAACAGGAGTCAGAGAGCCCATGACACAAGTCTGGGCTCAGTGGGAAGAGACAGTTGAGAAGGAGGAAAAGCACAAAATCTTTGACTCAGAAAGTCTGGGGGAGAGAGGTCAAGAACAGGAACCAAGGGGACATTCCAGAAGTTTCAGAACTAAAGATACCAAATCTATGCCTCATACTGTGCAGAGTGTTGGCTCTAATCAGGATGACATTGTTTCGAGTTTGACAAAGAGCAGAAGATTTTGAGCTGTGCAAGGAACCACAGCAGATATTAGAAAGGATGCTTTTAAAAAGTAGTTTTTAATGATCTAATTGGACTTTGTGTTTTCAACTGTTGTCCAGCAAATTAAAAATTGCCAGCAGAGAAAACCATGGCAGTGGACATTATGGTGATCTTGGAAAAGAAGAAACGCATAAGTGGATTTTTCTTATATCTAAAGCTATACAGTAAATTAGTAAGTAACCATATTGTAGGAATAGAGTGTCATAGGTGTAAACAGAATTGTTTTCTGGTAACCACACAAATAAGGGATAACCAGAAACTGAAAACTACGTGCATAGACTGAATAATCTAGTCTTTAAATGTGTGTGGTACACACACATGCATGTGTACATATATATATATACATACACATATGTGTGTATGTATATATATATATACATACACACACATATATATACACACACACATATATATACACATACTTTGGCTATTTTAAATAGAAAAGTTTTATAATTCTTGCAAAGTGTGTATATATATCTCAATTACTTACATTGTATGTGTGTGTGTGTATATATACATAGTCTTATAAAGTATGTGTATATATATATATATATATATATATCAATTACATTACTTAGCATCTCTTAGTATAGAGTGTCAAAAATTATATTCAATAATATTTAGGTGAAGAAGGCCCAAGAATTTATTTGGTTAATATAATTCACTGATGAAATCAAGCTCTAACATTAAAACATAAAAGAATTGTATAATGGACAAAATTTTTTATTTTTAAAATATTCTGCTTGAACAGGCTACATACACAAGGGTTATTACATTGAAATTGAATCAAAGACTTAGAGAGCTTAAACATACCTGGAAAAAGTTTGCTTGTGTAATGACAGAAGCATCATCTCTGTGGTTGGTTATTGTTAGTCAGAGCTAAATGTCTTCATTTAAATATATTTTTTCTTCTTGGAAAAATCATGTGGAGAAGAACTGTGTTTTCTAGCTAAGTAATCTTTAAAAAAGTTCACCTTATAGGAATATTTTACTTGAAATGCTAAGTAATATTAAAATGTATAAGATATATGCCAACTAGATTTATTAACTCTATAAGAAATGTATTAATTGATATATAGTATGCATGTAAGCTCATGCATGTACCATACATGTGCATACATATGTGTGTGTGCACATACAATTTCTGACATGACAAAGATAAAAAGTGAGAATCCATTGAAAAAGGACATGTTTTCCTGGGTGAGATTATGCCAAAAGTAAATGATGGAGGGAAATGTAAGAGAGAGAACAAACAACACAGATGATATTACAAACTATCTTTTAGACATTTATGAAACTCGGTTTGTGCATAACTTATCCTCAAACAGGCATTAGAGCACAGTCGTGCTCACTGTGACTACTGTATATCTGGAAATATTTTTAAAAATGTATTGTCCATAAACAAATATCACAGAAGCAATTACCTTATTGCATAAATACAACAGGGAGTAAATTAATAGATATATTTTGTGCCAGACATTTGAATATGTCAGGTTAATCCTGGTACTGAGGTTCAGATATGTTTAAGTAAGTAAATATTCAAGGTCCTAATAAGTGGCAGAATCATTATGACGCTGAAATCTCCCTAGCATATGTATCAACTTTTTCCTCCCGATTATAAAATTACCGTCCACTTTTAGGCCTAACATGACAAATATGGACTTAAAAATTCTGATTTCAATATGATAAATGTGCATTTTAGAAAAGGTGGAAGGTAAAAATTTCGATATAAACTAAACAAATAATACCAATGTATTTCTATGTTATGTGCAGTTTCTACTGTGATGTTTCCATGCATAACTGGGAATAATTTTGTACATAACTTTTGTGGACATATTTTCTCCCTTTTGTAGACATTTTTACATGCCAGTAATCGCCCACACCATTATTCTAGCAGATTCATAGCAATGTTTATTTATTTATGTATGATTGAGTATTTGTTGTTTCTCACTTTTGTTAGCAACGTGCTACAGTGAACATGCTCTCAGCCAACACTTCATGCACCTCTAATTATTTATTGTAAGACATTCACAAAAAAGGGGTTTGTGCAGTTAGAGGATATACATTTTTTCTGCTTGCTGATATGTTGCTAAATCAACTTCCCAAAGTTTGTATCCATCTAGAGTCTCAAAAATGGGGTATGAATACCACTGATATTATTAGTGCTAAAAGTAGGGGGTTGACTTTACAAAAGAAAAAAACCTTTGCCAGTCATGTGAAAAAAATTCTGTGGTCGTCTTACATTACCTGCTGTTCCACTTTTCGAGGTTTCGGTTACCCATGGTCAGCCACGGTACAAAATCATTCAATGGAAAATTCCAGAAATAAACAATTCATGAGTTTACATTGTGTGTCATTTGGCACAGCGTGATGATATCTGGAACAGCCCAGCTCCTTCCCATCCTGGGCATGAATTCTCTCTTTGTGCAGCATGTCCTTGCTGTATACACTACCTGCCTGTTAACTGCCTGTTAACAGCCAAATCAGTTATTGGATTGGCTGTTGCCTATCGAGGAGCTTGTGTTGGAGTCACTCCTATGTTATTTATTGTTGGCCCCAAACCGTTAGAGTGGCAATGGTGGGAACCGGGGTGTGCCAAAGGGGAGCTGTAAAGTGCTTTCTCTAAGTGAAAGAGTGTGGTACGGTAAAGACATTTTGAGAGAGAGAAATCATATTCACATAACTTTAGTTTCAATGCATTGTTATAGTTGTTCTATTTTATTATTAGTTGATGTTAATCTCTTAGTGTACATAGCTTATAAACTTGATCATAGCTCTCTGTGTATAAAAATCTTTATATCATTCTGTACATTTTGAAGTTAACCCACTGGGGAGTGGGAACCTATTCCAAGTGGATGATAGGAGACTGGTCTGCCTTGGTGATTTAATTAGCATTTCTGTGATTATTGATGAGGGTGGAAACGCTTTCAGTGGCTTATTATTTTTCTGTGTGTATCTTTTTCATAATAGTCTAGTTTGTGTCCATCTGCCTGTTGAGCTTTTCAGTGTCTTTTAAAAATAGAGCATTGATACTTGACAACCCTTTGTAGTGTATGTTCTTTAAATACAGCTTCCATACATAACAATGCCAGTTCAGTATATGTCCTTTTTTTCAAACAGAGCTTTCATACATGAAGAACTATTTCAGGGTATGTTTGTACTCCTCTCTAATTTTGTTCTTTCATCTGTGTAATTAACTTTATAATCATACTTTATATTGAATGTATTCAAAGTTTTAAATACTTTGAACTTTTCATATATTTTGGGAAAGACTTCTCCATAGTTAATTAAATATCTCTATCTCTATGTTTTCTATTTTTTGTGTCTGCATTTCTACATTTAAATATTTAACATAGATTGTTTTGTCATAATGAGATTTTTGTCTTTCCCACTAATATTATTCTGCAGTTTTCCCAGTTGTCAGGCCTGGTTGAGTGATCACAAAATAGCGTTTTGCTTACTTTCTTTTTATTTGCTATCATTTTGTACTGAGAAGTCTTATAATACAATTATACTTATGCATTTTTATCTTATATATTATCTCTAAATCATTTTTTTCTAGACCTTTCTGGAATGGGAGAATGAACTGGGTTATAAAATAAACAAAATAAAGCTAACAATAATGGTCCCAGCAAAATGTATGTATGATGGGCACACTCTATTAGACAGATTTTCTTTAAACTCAGCAAACTAATAGTCCCAGGTCTCTAAGTATCCTTATAGAGTAAATGCTACTAATATCCTAATCTATAGATTAAAAAATAATTATATTGAGGCAGAATATAGCACAGACAGAACCTGAACGAAATAAGATTCAAATCCTGGCAGGCTGACTCCAGTGTCTATACTATTTATCATGACTCTATATTTCCTCACAAAAAAAAGAAATGAAGAAGGAGAAAAGAAGTAAGAGGAGATGGAGAAGGAAGAGGGAGAGCCAAAAGGGGTGGAGATAAAGGGAGGGAAAGGAGAAAAGAGGAGAAAAAAATCAACAAATGCATATCATCATATAAATATCCTTTCAGTTATATTTTATTGTCCTTGCAAAGACTTTGAAAGGCAAATACGAGAAGTAGTTAACATGAAAAATTGGAGCATATTCACAGACAAGCATGATCAAAGGTAAAGAGAAGCATTCTTTAGAACAGGCAGTAACCATAAATATTGGTGGTTTTTCCTCCAAAGGTGTTTGAGTGTATAATGATTGAGGTGATTTTAAATTATTTCCCTAAAAAACACAATAAATATTTCAATGGACACCAGATGGATAGAGACTAGAGGGGTGATGACTATAGATTGCACACCACTGTTTCTCAAACAGTTCTATTTTGAAACAATGATATTCACATAAACGATACTAAATAATTATAAGCTGTGATGTAGAAAAGAAAGTCAGTAATCAATGTGAAATTCTAAGATCATTGTATTAGGATATTTTAAAATATTTTCATTATATTATAACCCATAATATATTAGAAATCAAAAGATACATTATACAATACATACAGCTTTTGATATGTGTGTATGTGCATATATACATATATCATGTTTCATATGCATCATATACATATATCACATACATATGATACATATGTATCATATATATATGCATATGTCCATCACATACACATGTGCACACATTCACCCATATATAGTTCTTATCTTTGTATTTAAAATATTACAGAAAAAACTAAATGTAAAACGATGTTCCTATTTACCACTGCCTTGGAGTAACTGAATGATTTCCTAAAGAATGGAAAATTCTGTATAGTGAAGCAATTCAAAGTGGAATAAAATAAAGAAATTGGGATCTTTTAACACTAAGATATTATAGACAGGAATCAAGAGGGGGTTCCAAGAGAAGTAGGTACCTAAAATTTTGACGTGCCTCACTTGCCAGGATGAAACTCATTGAGTACATTTGATATTTTGCCTTTGTTTGTTGTCTATCCTTTCAGTTTACCAATCTCCTGTGGTATCAGATCTGTTCTCCATCTCATACTCGCAGTAGTAAAAGGGAATGGCCAGTTTCCTCACGCACCTTTGCATTCTGCGGTGTGGGCCCCACCCGAATGTTTTCCCAGGGTGTTCAGAAGTGCCTACAATTTTCTAAAGGATTTGCACTTTGCCTCACCCCAGGTACTGAAAAACACAAAAACTATTTGCAGAAGGGCTGAGAGTACCTGAGTTCTTTAGATATTTTCTTTGCTGAGGCTTATTTTAAATTCAGGTCAGAAAAGCTAGTCTAATATTGGAATTGAAAAGAGCAACAGTATTTTGACATTGTACATCTTGACATAAACCTTGCCTCATTCACAGTATGAGATGTCAGGAAACTCAACTCAGCACAACATAAAATCAAATGGGTTAAAGGAGTTCAAATAGAAAACATCCAGGTGACTCTGGTGTCCAGCATACAGTAATGCTACCAGTTTGCAACAGAGTGATATCATCAGGCCCACATTCAGGCAATATTTCTTGTGTACCTGCAATGTGCAGGCGCCTGTGTCAAGGACATGAAAATGAATAAAAACACGTTTCTTATTCTTGAGAATGATCAGAAAACCAGTATTTACTCAAATCAAACACTAAGCTAAACAAAATAAACATATCTTTTTAAATCCTTACATTAACCACGTAAATTTGATGATATTATCCTTTTACAGAGGTAGAAAAAGGATCTAAAAACTGCTGATTCAATTATTGATGGTACTTAACCAGCAGGTACTTAGCTTATAAATATTGATTTATATAATATAGTATACAGGTATTCATTATTGTAATGCCTTTGTGGGTAATGATACCATTTTTATATGAAATAATGTAATTTTCAATCCACAAAATGTTTTTTTTATATGAGATGTCTGATAATTTCATACAAGTAATCTTGTTAACTGTTTGTTACTTTTTTGTGTGGGTTGTGATGCCCTCTCTCCAATTCTCTGTTCAAGCTCTATTTTAAGTTTCAAAATGTTCTCTTCAATTTGAGTTTGTTTTGTCCTTATTTCTGTAATAGGTTTTTTTAAAGTTTTCTTTTTATTGAGCTCTGAAGCTCATACTTCCCTATCCCCAGTGTGGAACATATCTTCTATGCTCCCCCCACTGACTAGTTCATGCAAATATGTCCTGTCCATTTGATTTCATTATTGTCCTACTTACTCTGTCCTGGAGGGGTTTTTGTTTTTGTAGAGTTTGTATTGGCACAGTGTATTTAGGAAAGCCCTCACAACCATCTTGTGCATTGTTTTACATTTTTTCAAAGCTGATGGAGAAAATCTTCAATATAAATTAAATTTCAGCATGTTGAGTTTAAGTATATGAGATATGCAATAAGAGGTATGCACAAGACCACCAATATTTTGGGTGAAAAATATTTTTGTATATAAAGAGGAGGCAGAAAATAACACTGAAAAAAAAGCTTAAAATGTAAATGGAGAATAAAAATTCACAAGTGAAATAGCTTTCATGGAGGTATAGTCAACAGTGGAGGTTTAAGATCTAATTGATCAGCCAATATGCATGAATGAAGTACCTAAGATATTACTGGCTAGAATGTATAAACCTGAAGCACCCCAAGCACATAATAATAATAATGTAGGTCATGTATGTTATAGATTAAAATTTAGTATCTTTCTAATGTCATCATAGTGTCTGTCTCTATAGAAGATGAAGGGATAAAAACTATGAAGGCAAAGAAGCTCAACTACTTAATGGCAAACATGACATTAACTTTTAGAAAACCAAAGTTAATGAGCAGATCAAAAACCTGTGGTACATTTACACAATGGGATACTTTGCAGCAGAAAGAAAGAAGGAGCTCCTACCCTTTGCAATGACATGAATGGATCTGGAGAGCATCCATTCATGCTAAGTGAAGCAAGCCAGGTGGCGAAATACAAACACCGTATGATATTACCTATAAGTGGAACCTAATCAACACAACAAACAAGTGAGCAAAATAGAACCAGAGACGTGGAAATAAAGAACAAACTGACAGTGGCCAGAGGGGACAGGGATGGGGGGAGAAGGATTAATGAGGGTTGTCTAAGAACATGTATGAAGAACCCACGGACAAAGACAAAGGGATGGGGGGCATTGAAGATGGGAGGTAGGGGTGGGTAGGGCAAGGGAGAGTAATGGGGGGAAATGAGGACACCTGTAATTCAACAACTACAATTAAAAAAAAAAGAAAATCAAAGTTTAGAGACTTGCTTGGATCATCTCATCCTCATGACCAAAAATAATTATGAAGAGTCACAATTTATGATGTCAAAACTCTACAAAGATGAAACTTTTAAATATCCAAACTGGGAACGATTTAAGAAGGAACATTGTGCTGGTTCAATATATATAAAGCAGACTTTTTTTTGGCAAATTGGGATATTTTGAAACCTAATTCTGAGACACTTGATAAGGTACATGTCATTAGTAAAACAAGTATCTCAGGTGGTAATAATTTGATTTTACCCTTGATTAATATCAAACATTGAAGGCAACTCTTTACACAGCCAGCTCTCTTGTTTGCCATGCAAATGCTCGTCACTACTTCATTTCCAAACAGGCNCCTAATCAACACAACAAACAAGTGAGCAAAATAGAACCAGAGACGTGGAAATAAAGAACAAACTGACAGTGGCCAGAGGGGACAGGGATGGGGGGAGAAGGATTAATGAGGGTTGTCTAAGAACATGTATGAAGAACCCACGGACAAAGACAAAGGGATGGGGGGCATTGAAGATGGGAGGTAGGGGTGGGTAGGGCAAGGGAGAGTAATGGGGGGAAATGAGGACACCTGTAATTCAACAACTACAATTAAAAAAAAAAAGAAAATCAAAGTTTAGAGACTTGCTTGGATCATCTCATCCTCATGACCAAAAATAACTATGAAGAGTCACAATTTATGATGTCAAAACTCTACAAAGATGAAACTTTTAAATATCCAAACTGGGAATGATTTAAGAAGGAACATTGTGCTGGTTCAATATATATAAAGCAGACTTTTTTTTTGGCAAATTGGGATATTTTGAAACCTAATTCTGAGACACTTGATAAGGTACATGTCATTAGTAAAACAAGTATCTCAGGTGGTAATAATTTGATTTTACCCTTGATTAATATCAAACATTGAAGGCAACTCTTTATACAGCCAGCTCTCTTGTTTGCCATGCAAATGCTCGTCACTACTTCATTTCCAAACAGGCTTTCCTACTACAAATAGGAAAATTTTCCTACTACACTTCCTTCTAATTCATCATCGAGGTTATCTGTTAATGTAAATAAGGGGTTTGCAATTTTGACACACCGTTAATCCTTTTATTGTTTGGGACAGCTAGATCAATTTCTTCATCGCTTTTGGTTATTTGATGCAACTTAGTTGCAAATATGAATATATGAGTCCAGAAAGCTTGGTATATATATTCTGAGAATAATGAGCAGAGCAATAATGCTGGACTGGAGCCCATGAAGTCCAGTTTTGACAACACTGGCGATACAAATTTCTTAAGGAAGGATTCTCATCATTGCAGCCAGGATGTACAAAGTGATGACCCTTCATCCCCATGGAGCACGAACTGAGAAATCACACAATGTGGAGTTGGTGTTCCACACTGTGTCTGCACAAAATGTCATTGATGAAACATCATTTTTCTCTAGCTCTTTCCACTGACGCTGTGGTCTCTGAAAAATCTAATAAAATGTCCTTTTTTCTATTTATTTTCTCAGTCCTCCATTCATTGCACATATTTGCAGAACTTCTTCTTGTCTCATTCATCCATGAAAAGTGAGTAGGTCAATAAACTCAGAGGTTTAGGCTTTCTTCTCTTTTATTGCATTCATGATACTTCTTATCCCCAGCCACACATGTTAAGTGACAGGCAATGACAGTGGAGGAAATAAGGATATCTTGATTCTAAACCAAAGTAAACAAGCTGTCATAAAAATGTGGAATAGAAGAGATGACAAACTAAATTCTCTCTCTGAAAGCAATTATTTATGGACCTCAAATCTAATCATCTACAATTTTGAAGGCTAAGGCAAGTGTTCGTTTGTGGCTCAATCAATTTAAAACAGAAATTCACATGATGATGCAGATAGCAGCTGAAAGAAGGGGGTAATGGTTCCTGGCTCTGAACAAATAAAAGACATTTATTCTAATGCTTATTGACTCTCATTTATTACAACAATGGTACATTATGCAATCATCTATATCAACAAACAGCTTCACTGAGTGGTATGACTGTGTTTTTGTACAGTAATATAAAGATAAATGAATAATATAATGTACTTCTTCAGGGCAAGGTAGATAAGTCCCACTTGGCAGTGATTTGGTAAAAGGATTGTGACTGCATAAGATTACATCTCTTCAACAATATATTTAACAGGAGCAGTAGCTTACAACTGATACATAGCTTTCTTTGCTTGTCTTTTTTTTAAAAATAACTTCATGATAGTGGCCCAGGTGAAATGAAAGCCATGGATGATAATTCTATTATATTCCATAATTATTCTAAGTGGAGAGAGGTAAATATATTCTGAAGAACTATCATGAGTCAGAACCAAATATTTCAGCCCTTTTAATCCTTAACCAGTGAGACTGCTAATGTTTCCATTTTAGCGTCAGAGAAAAAGTTAAGCTCAGAGTTATGAAGTGTCTACTGAAGTGTCTTCATGTAGAAAGTGGCAGAGTCGAGATTTGAAGACCTGTCAGCCATATTCTAAAGCCTAGACATATTCTCCCATAGGGCTGGCACCTACTAAGTGATGTGATAGGTAGAATCCAAAATACACTTCTGATATTACCACAATTAAGTAAGTATAGCATACCAGAGCAATGTAGTTTCACCTGTGTAAATCTATTAATGAAGTGGATCACTAAATGTCTTATTCCAACAAAATTCAAACTTTAAATAATTGCATTTGTGTACTTTGCTCAAACTCCATTTAGGCAATTAGTAGATATACCAAGATTACACATACATATAAGTGTCCAATGTTTTCATTGTTTACCTGGACTCCTTTAAATAGTGAATTTAAACGATTATATAAAATCAGGGAAGTCCAAAACTAGAAAGCTTTGAACTTGTACACAACTTTCACTTTCCAGAAAACTAATACTTGGAGAAGGTGATTAACCGAGATTTATTGGAAAGATGAAAAATTATTTTTAAAACTTTTATAATTATTATTTGATATGAAGCAGGTTCACTTTTTAAACTACACAAACAATTCAGTGTTAGGCTAAGGTAGAGAATTAATTTTGGACAGCCACAACATTGCTTAACTTAAAAAGATACATGTAAGAAAAAGGACTCCTCCAAATTGTATTTTTTGTATATCCTTCTGCTTAAAATAGGATAATTAAGGAATGTATAGTACTTCCCCATCCATCATTCTTGTCTTTCTATTCTTTTCTCCTTGGAACATAAGTAAAACTTTTAAATATAATATAGAATTATATATTATATAACTATTATATAGAATGAAAGAAAGAGTTCATTCAAAACAGTTTTCAGTGGACAAGACAAGATGATACTTGGGAAATATTTATACTATGCAGAAACATATAAGCATCCAACTTCGGTGGAAAGCAGGTACACTTTTATGAGAGATATATGCAAGCCCACAAACCTGTTCACATAACTAAATGTGGCATTTATTGCCTAGGTAGATATATGCACTTTACACTGGAGGCATATAATGAAGTTCTTCACATTTACTATTAAGACAGAGAGCACTCAGAGTCACTGAGAAAATTGTATGTTTTTTTTTGTTTGTTTGTTTGTTTTTCTCTCTGGAGTGAACCTTATGTTTTTCTTCATTAGCAGGTGTAGCTATACTATAGAGGAATAATCCCAAGAATTGAGTTAGAAACACATGATAATAGTAGTACTTATATGATGAGTGTCCTTCTAAGCTTTTTCCATATATTAAATAATTTAAGCCTCTAAGCAATACAATATAATTGTTTTTATTATACTACTTTATGGATAAATAACTGGGTACACAGAGGTTAATAAACCTGGTTTTCTGTAAAATCATGCCATTATTTTTCTTGAAAAATTTTAGTTTACCAAATTTTAAATATCCTCAACTCTATCTTTTCTGAATACTGTTTGCAAACAGAAAAGTACCATATAAACTTCACATTGCCTTGCTGTTTAAATGTGTTTTATAGATGAAGCTAAAGCTGATAGCAGACGGTGGTTGGAGAGCATCCAGTATGTTCCCCTTCTCCTTCACGTATTAGTCGTTCTTGCTGTTTTGTACCCACTCTACACGTCCACCCCATCAGAATAACTTTCCAAGAAATTTAAAGAATGAAGCTATTTTTACAAATGTGTACTTGATACATATCTTTATAGACACACAAAACAGATCCAGGTCTCTCATTTAAATGGTCGGCCAATCATTTCTGTTCCATATTCTCATAAATATCTCCACTACTTTTTCTCTTTGGTACCTTTATCATCCCTAGTTTTCAAATGAAGATTTAAAAGGAGTGCATTTGTTATTAATAGTTTTATTCTATTCGGACTCTAAAGGTTACATGAAACAGTGCTCTTTATTTCAGAAGAAAGAAAAAGGTTCTCAGCTAATTAGAGACTTTCTAAAGTTCAAATAAAAATAAGGTTGAAAACACATATTGTTTGTTTATCCACAGTACGAACATGCTTTATCACGGAGCACTGTACAAGAGCAGAATCACGGAGAACTGTGCTGAATCCAAAGGGAGTGAAATTTCCCTTTCAAATGCGAACAAGCAAGGAATAAGTAAAACACTTAAAATGATGCTCTGAAATGGTCTTAAATCATTTTAATATTATATATATATACACATATATATATATACAAGATATTGGGTAATCATTAGATATGAATGGATTGTTTAAAAAATTGAGATTTTTCTTACATCAAGTTTTAAATCAGTAATTTTAAAATTATGCATTTCAGTATATTGCAAAATTATGATGTAGGTTATGAAACAAAAACCTAGTGATTGGATGCTAAATAAGGTTTAAGTTCTCAGTAAATAAAGAAAAAGAATGTTTTGATTTGAAATTTGAATAAAAAGGGATGCCTTATCATTTAGAAACATCATGGTAGACATTTGATTCCTAAGAAAATGAAAGAAATGCTTTATTTGGATTATTTGATTTTAAACTAATTTTTAAATTTTCCTAACATAATATTTAACAGAAGATATTTGTTATTTAGGTGTAATTTATCTCACATACCCAGATGCAGAGAGCTCCTGCATAGATTTTACACAAAGCATGTTACCAGAGGCCATCACTGGAAATCAATAAACTGCATGTTTGAGGGTGTCTTATAAGTCTAAAACAACTGAAAAGACCCCTGGCCAGGTAGCTCAGTTGGTTAGAGAATAGTCCCGATACACCAAGGTTGTGGGTTTGATCCCTGGTCAGGATACTTATAAGAGGCAACTACTGAATGCATAGATGGATGAAGCAACAAATGAATGTTTCTCACTCTCCCTCTCCCTCACCCTCTTCTGTCCCCCCCACCTCTCTAAAATCAGTAAATTAAAAAAAATTAAAATCTATGTAAAATAGAAGGAACAAATCCTCTGAAAAGAATATCAAAGCTTTAACTTGAAAAGTAATATTGAATGACAATATATTCAATTATTTTCACCATGTGTGGCAGTTAATCACTGCTCCCAAACAATATCTCAATGCCTACAATTCATCCTTCATCCCTTTAATGGAAAGAGCCAAACAGTGAAGGTCTTGGATGGAAAGAGGTAAAAATTTGGTGCCCATTGTTGAAGTGGTTGTTAAGAACTGTGAGTTTGCTGTCCTTTCACTGTTCATATTTTTATCTTCTTTTTCTTAGATAAGTCCCTTTAACATTTCATATAATAAGGGCTTGGTGATGATGAACTCCTTGAATTTGACCTTATATGAGAAGCACTTTATCTGCCCTTCCATTCTAAATGAAAGCCTTGCTGGATAGAGCAAACTTGGCTGTAGGTCTTTGGATTTCATGACTTGGAATACTTCTTTCCAGTCCCTTCTTGCCTGTGAGGTCTCTGTTGAGAAATCCACTGACAGTCTGATGGGAACTCCTTTGTAGGTGACTGTCCCCTTATCCCTTGCTGCTTCTAGGATTCTCTCCTTCATTTTCATACTGGGTAATGTAATTATGATGTGCCTTGGTGTGTTCCTTCTTGGGTCCAAATTCTTTGGGACTTACTGAGCTTCCTGGATTTCCTGGAAACCTATTTCCTTTACCAGACTGGGGAAGTTCTCCTTTATTTATTATGTGTTCAAAAAGTTTTCCACTTATCGCTATTCCTCTTCCCATTCTGGTACCCCTATAATTCGGATGTTGGAGTGTTTAAAGATGTCCTGGAGGTTTCTAAGCCTCTCCTCATTTTTTTGATTTCTTGTTTCTTTCTTCTTTTCTGTTTGGTTGTTTCTTTCTTCCTTCTGGTCCACTCCCTTGATTTGAGTCCCAGTTTCCTTTCCACCCAAGAAATAGCCAGCCTTTCAGATGCACAGTTCAAAATACTGGTGATCAGGATGCTCACAGAAATGGTTGGTTTTAGTCACAAATTAGAGGAACATATGAAGGCTAAACTGATTGAAATGAAGGGAAATGCAGAGAAATGTATTTTTATTACATCAAGGGTGCATGCTATTGAGGTTACTTAGCAGTTTTGATGTTGACCTTAACCATCTGGGTAGATAATTTGTCAGGGCTCTCCACTGAAAAATTATACATTTTTCCCTTTATTTTTCCTGCTTAATAGTATTCCAATGTTTGGCTATACCATAGTTTGTATATCCTGTTATCCACTAAAGGGCAGCTCAGTGGGTCCCAGTTTTTAGAGATTATGAATAAAACTGTTGTTACAAATAGTCATGTGCAAGGTTTTACAAGGACATGACTTTTCACATCAACTAGATACACACTGAGGACCACTACTGCTGTACTATAGGGTGAGACTATGCTTAATATTGTAAAAACCTGATGAACTATCTTCCAGAGTCGCCATGCTGCTTTATAGTCCCTGTTGCAGTGAACAAAAGTTCCTGTTGCTTCACGTTTTTAATTTTTGATTTAATCTTTATTGTACTTTTCCATTACCATTTAGTCCCCTCATACACCCCTACCCCCAGCAATCACCACATTGCTGTCCATGTCCATGAGTCCTTTTTCCTTTCTGCTCAGTCCCTCCTCATGCAGCCCCCCGCAACTAGCTGTTGTCTGCTCTCCATCTACGAGTCTGTCTGTTTTGCTTGTTAGTTCAGTTTGTTCATAAGATTTCACATACGAGTGAAATCATATGGAAATTGTCTTTCAGCAGCAATTGTCACTGCCAAGTTCTTTGGATTTTAGACCAAACTGGTAATAGTGGTTATGGGCCTACATTTTATAGAGTTCTTTGAACACGCATCTACAGTGTCATTTCCCACATTGTAAAAGATGTGTTTACTGTCTTCACTATTAAACTGAGCCCCTCAGGGCACACATTCTATAGCTTATTCACCGTGACTTCTCAATGTTTCACACAAGATAGGTGATTATTTTTAATAAAGGCAAAATTGCATGAAAGAACAAAAGAATTATGTATAGTGAATAATTAAAAACAATATCTGAGTATAATTAAATATGTGAAGAATAAAACTTATCCATTGTTTGTTGTGCATTGTGTCCAGTACTTTAGAAATGAATTCTCCTTACTATAAATGCATGTCCTTTTGAAAATAATGTCCTTCAAAATATGCTCCAATAATTCATTAGAAACATCTATTGAAAAATAAATTTTAGACAAAAACAATTTTATATGTTATATTAATACAGAAACAAATGTTATACTTATTGTAAAAATCTATACTTACTTCCTCTAATTAGATATCAGTAGCAAATTTTAAGAAAATAAATATATTTAAACAATATTATGTTTCTAATTTAGCATGTAACTGCTTAACTATGTATCATTTGCAGACATGAGAGAAAAATAACAGTCTAGATTGAGGGCAAGGCATATGTTACAGTCTAAATAAATTGATACACATTTGGTGGATCACTTCTTATTCCCTATATTAGACTATATTCCTTACATCAACTTTGTTGATATTTAATTAGCACTTCATAGACTATGAAGTTAATGTCCAATCAATTTAAGAAAGTTGCTGGCTATCACTTATCTATTTAAGTGTCAGGCTAGGATTTGAAGATTCAGTTGGGGTTGATATTGTACTTCAAACAAACCATTCCTGTCAAATGCACGTTTGACTATAGTTAATTGTTCTGATCAGTGGGTTTTTATTAAAGTGTCTACATCTAAAGGCCAACAAAGACAAAGCTATGTCATGTTATCTCACATCACTGAATCACCCGGCTCTTTTGTAGGGTACTTTAGCAGCAAAAATGTGATATAAATATCAAAATAAGTAACGATGTAGAAGAAAGCTAAAGAAAGCAGATTTGTCAGAGTACACCATAATCATAGAAGGTGATTCATTTCCTGACTTTGTTTTTATTTCCACTATAGCTGTAATGTCAATTTTTGTATAGTGCTCCGAGGCATCTGTGAGTTATTCTTGATGTCAATGCTTTATGTCCCACAGAGTCTCATTCTTTTAGAAATAAAATTACCAAAAGCACAAGAAAGTGATTCAAATATTCTCAAATTTGTGCTATGTGGAAATTTATTCTCTAACCTATTACCTGCTTTCTTGCCAAGATTCTGGACTTGTATGTACTTTTTGCTTACTCCTTGGAATGTGCATTCTTTTCTTCTAGTCATTCCAAGATAGAGAACAAGTAGATGTCTACTTCCAAGAGTAAATAAGGTGCTCCATGCACAGAAAACGTTTGTTCCAGTAAATATTTTTTCCTTGATTCTTCAGCTAAATATGAGCCAAGAACTAGTTAGGCTTATGGAATGACATGAAGTTGATGCCATTAGAATGTTTTATATTGATAAAAATGAAGGAGGCCAGTGATCCTAGGTGAATCAGTGGGAGAAATATGATTGGGATAAGCCCATTGTTAAATGATAACTACCAATTGTCAAGTTGCTAAGAAAATAGAAGAGAAAAAAAAACTATAAAAAGGAAAGTCTAAATGGTTTTTTTTCATAATTTATATTAACAAGTGTCAAGAGTTTATTTCTAGGATTAATGGCCAATTAAATTGGAATCATTCACTGATCCTAGATTGAGGGTTGGAATAAATATGATGTCGTCACCGTATTCATAGAGGAACATTGTGTGGCTTTTGAACTGTGGCATCATTATGGTAGCAGTAGAATAGCTTCCAGATTTTTATTTGAAGGGTGAGGTAAGATGTCAAAAGAAATGAATTTAAGTGACTCAGAGAGGAATGGCTTCATTCAGCTGATGGGAACCAACAAGACTCTGAAGAACAGGTAGCGCCCAACGAAGCAAAGTCAGGATTTTTACAGAGGAGACGACGCTGCATGCCAGCCCTAGATTTGGGGCTTAGTCTACTGCTTAGTTTAACCAAAACATGTGGTAGTGGCCCATTCCTGTTTTTATGCTCCTTGCTCAGAGTTTTGACAACCATTAGAAAGAAATATGTTCGGAGAATTATTTTTGCAAACCTAGCATTTAATCAGCTAATCAGGGTGAGGAAGGCAGATGATTAAAAAAAAGTAGCAGGGAGGGGGGGGGGGGGGCGCAAAGGCAAGAAGCAAAAGAGGAACTAGGACCCTCTGTTATGTTCTCTTTAGTGTTTTTACAAATATAAAGTGCATCTCTTCCCTTGAAAAGTACTTGGCCTTCTTTGTTTCCATGCATTTATATTTATAAGTAGAATATATATTCTGTGGAGCTGCGCTGGGTCAAACCAAAAATGATTGCTTTTGTTCCGAAGATTGAATGACTAACTCAGATTCAGTGGAGATTTTCTCTTTCTTTACCACTTATCTATCAACAAAGAGTTTTATTTATTTATTTCCTTTTTTGTCTACATCTTGTTTCCTTTCTTGTTTTAAGGTGTTAGGTAGGACAATCATTCCTTTAAACATTATATTCTGCAGTATTACTAAGTGGTTTTATGATACTGAGATGGAAGAAAGGAAAAGAGAGCTTTCAACAAGATTTGTTCATTTTCAGAATTAAATTTCACTGTCTTGTCCACCTCGATATTATAAACAAGGAAACTAAGTTTAAGTGACTCGATGTACACGTGTGGATTTACATGTGCAGAGGGGTACATGTGTGTGGGTGAAAAGTGTAATGTCCTGACACCAGGGACCCTATAGCACCTAGAGAGCACTTCCCTGGGTGCCAGAAGTTTAGCTGGCTCCTACAAAATGCCCTGCACCACTAAGCATATTGTCCTCTTCCTCACTCTGTTGGTAAATCAGGTTCTCTAAGTTCATGTTAGCTTACTGCTAAAAATAATGCTAACCTTTCTCTAGCTCAGTGATTTTTAATCAAAGGGCACGTTGTACCCCAGGGGATATTTGGCAATATAGAGTGACTTTTTTTATTGCCACTTTTGGGGAAAACTGGTTGCTACCGGCATCCAGTGGGCAGAGAGCAAGTACGATACTAAACACCCTATGAAGTGTAACGAACGGGGCATCCTCCCATAGCGAAGAATTATTTAGTTCAAAATGTCAATAAGTCCAAAGTTCAGAGCAGAGAAACTCCGCATACTACTAAAGTAAATGCAGATTGATAAAACAATTTGTAGTTGCTTACATAATGGAAATCTATGCTTGTTCAATTGAGTCCAGGACAACTATGCCTAATTGGGAAACTTTCTCTCAACCTCTGAATCAGATCGCTGGATATATTATCTAATATATTATCTACTGCTATACAGCAAGTTATTTCTAAGTTGAAGTAACTCATAAATTAAAATGGCTTAAGTGGCAATAACAACAATGTATTTACTGCATCTAGTAGTTTCTGTAGATCAGAGATTTGGGAGCAGCTTGGCTGGGCGGTACTGGAAGCGTTTCCCGGATATTTGCGGGAGTTGCAGTCATCCAGAGGCCTGAATGAGAATGAAAGCTTGCAACAACTTCCAAGGGACTCACTGGTGTAGCTGGCAAATCTGTGCTAGCTGTTGGCACATACTTCAATGTCTGGGCTTCTCCATAGGTCTGCTTGGGTGTCCCTATGACAGAAGAAGCAACCCAAGAAACAGAAGTGGAGCCGCAATGTTTTTTATGACCTAACCTTAAAAATCACACATCACTTCCACAGATGGGCTCTGGTTCCATTTGAGTAAAGACTACCCAAAGGCGTGGACATTTGGGGAAAAACATATTCAGTGCTGGTTATCAAAGCTCGTTACTTTTACCATATGTCCCCACTATATTCTATAGCAGGCTTCAGAGAGTCTCTATTTCAGACAATGTAAAGAGGAAAGCAGAAGGAAAAATATCACATGTAAGAGATTTGGAAGCCAGAGTGACTACTGTGCACATTGTCCTTGATAAAAAGGAAAAAAAAAAAAAACCACGGGAGGAGGGAGTGAGTGTAATTGATCCTTGTGCTCAGGAACAAAGTAATCAGGTATGGGAAAACATCAAACTGTCATCATCCAGAAAGTTACCCAAACGGAATATTTTAGACAATGCTGTGCAAAATTCCATTCCCTTTAGAAGTCAAAATGACATGAAACTATAATTAGGAGAACAAATATTATTAGCAATGAAATAGCTGCTTGCTATTCAGTGAGTGTATTATACAATTTGGTATTACATAATATACTTTTCTTTCTAATATAGTAAAACATTTTGCATACTTTTTCTAATCCATGCCTTAGAATGATAGCACACTGACATGGGTTAAGTATGTTTTTTGTGTCATATAATGTATATGACACTTATCTGAAAAATAACTATTGTAACCCTTCTACTACATATATTAGAAAGTAGACTAAATGTTTCAATATATTATTCAAGTAATATAGCTAATAAGTAAAATATACAGAAGTCAACCTTGAATAGATCTCACCTTAATACTCATGAATTTGTGTGAAAACAAAATACGGTATTCTCATTTTACTCTCAAATTAATATTATTTTACTCTCATATTCTTAAAAAATCTGTGAGATGTTTAAAAATCTTATTTGTGTTTTTACTTTAGTATTTCTTTTACAGACAAGTATTTACATATTCTAGACAAGTCTCAAATTGCACTTTTCCTTAAACCCGGACTGAAGAATATAATGGAAAATAAAAGGAAACTTAGCCTTGAAATAACCTTGTGTCTAGGTACTTTTTATCTTAGTGGGAAGCATTTTTTATAGTGATTATGTGTAAAAATAAAATGGTGCATAAACAAAGAAAGTTGGCTATAGAATATTTAAATTACATCAGTGAGAAGCTACAAATTCCTCTTCAAAGGAGAGGTTGAAGAGGAATCTATTGAAAGCCAAAATATTCTTTGAAAAAAAACATGTTAGACACACATACATTTTGTATGACAAACTATTTAATGTCATTCAGTTCTTGAAAAGATATTTTATGATCAACTAATGATTACTTTAGTGTGATGAGATTTGAAAGGCATGCAAATGTGCTCTTTGATGGAAGAGCCATTTACCTATGAAAAGCAACATTCCTGGAAAACTGATGCATTTAGAAGTAAATGGCAAGAGCCTCCTCACAGTATTTGGTTGATTCTTAATCAGAATCATATCCAGAAACACCTAGTGCCAGAATAAGACAATGGAAATGTAGTTAAGCATTGGAAAAATCCATAATGTTTCAATCTTAGCCAAGAGCTAAACTGGGCCTAAAAAGTACATGTTAAGTAAGACTCATAAGGACAACAGTCTCTGAGCACATTCATAGCCTCCTGACTTCCTTTCACAGGGCTTCTCCATTAACTTCCAGTCAGAAAGATGTTTTGTGTGTGTGTGTGTGTGTGTGTGTGTGTGTGTGTACGCACGCGCGCGCGCTTTATTTTGCTATCACTCTGTTTTTGTTGTTGTTGTCATTATTGCAAATAGTACTTCTTTAACTTTTCATGTGGTTTACTTGAGTGATCTTATTCTGGGGGGGCCTCTTCCTTTGTATTACTAATTAAAGTCTAGTTCATGTAGGGGGACAAATTCCCAGATATTTTCTGTTCACACCCAAATTGTGAGAGGTCGAGGATTTTCTCAGGCCTCGATTGTTTTCTACTTGTGTGACCGCTGGGGCAACCACCCCTCCTGACACCATCACCAATTATGGGGCTCCTTTGGTTGGAAGATTAACAGTATAAACATGTTTCTCTTCACCACAACACTCTTTCTCCCTTACTTTGTAGAGCTAAAAAATATATAATCAGCAGATAGGAGGAATTAAATGCTAGATATATTAATAATATTCAGTAATATTCATGTGAGATTCTATTCTAAGGATTCCCCATAGATTCCTCAGTAAAAGAACCATGGCCTATGCTTTGTGTCCACAATAATAAATTCTAGACATGATGGAGAAATTACATTCAAGGCACCGTATTATGTAGTGCCTGAGAGTACTGTTGCTTTCTCTTTCTTGTCCATTTTAAAAAATAAGTCCAAATAAGAAAGATACATTCAAATAAGAAAAATAAGCTCAAATAAGAAAAAAAATTATGCCAAGAAAAACATAAAAATTAAACAAAACAAAATATTTTCCCCAATCTTACCTTTTTAAACTAAATGCTGAAAAACCCTACCTTTCTGTACCCTGATGTGTTTCCAGCCATGAACAAGCAGATCAGAGCTGACAGGAAAAGAAAACAGTGTACTAGAAAGAATATTAACTTTAGAGTTCGATATTTTGTAAAAACACTGAAATAATTATTTAAATTACTCAAGTCTGCAACTTCACCTTGAAACTTAAAATCACTAAAATCAGCGCCTGGGCTTTCTGTGAGGATAAAATCCAGAGCATGCACAGAATCTCCGAGCATAAAGCTTATTCAGTTGTTGTCACTCATGAACAACTTTGCCACCAAGACCCTCTGAGGATGTCACCCACGCCACCTGTGCAGTCCCAAAGGGACCAGGTCATCAAGCAGGTACAGGTATTTCATTCTTTTTTTTTAATTGTCTTATTTTCTATCTCAACACTTTTACTTATGTGTTGGTTAATTTGCTAATTTATATTTTTAGTGGACCTGTAGCACAGTTAAGCCAATCTAGTTTTAACCTCTGTTTTTAGATATTTGTGTGATGGAGAAATGCATAAAATTTAGTGGTTCTTTGCTTTATTTTGCAAGTCTCTAACATCAGTTCATCAGCTGCAATATCATCCCTTGCCTAAAATAAAAATAAGATGATAATGACAATGATGACATTCAGAGGTGGTGCTAGTTTGAGAAAAAAAAAAACACTCTTGTTATTTGTGTATCTGTATGATCCAGAATTACCCATCTGTGCTCACCTAAGTGAAGCATATTTCAGATCCATTGCTGCTTATGTTTCCTTATTCAAGTCGAGGCTGAGCATCAGTAAGCAATGTTGTGTTGCTGAAAGAGCACAGGCTTTGAAATCCAATTGGCCTAGGGTCCGTTCTGCCTCCACCACTTAACATTTGTATCATTTTTTCATGCCTCACTGCGAGCATAATTCTCTCATCATGTTATAGGTTTAAGAACATATGCTTGCTGTGACAATAATGTGCCTCTGCAACATACATTCCCCAGGAACTGCTTCTGTCTGCGAGATTTGAGACTTCCAGACTTCTGGCCCTGAGCCTGGCAGGCAGCAAAACGGAAAGCGCTGGATAAGATGGATTACCACGTTGTCATCTTCAATGACAATTGCCTGTCATTGGAGTTCCTGTAGGTGAGACACAAGAGGCTGAAGGGAATGCTCCCTAGCCCATGTCGGTTTCTTGGTCTCTATTTAAAAACATATTATATTTTTAAAGGGGTGTAGGTCTTTTGCATTTAAAAATCATGCCTTTGTGAAATTACAAAAGAGAAAGCAACATTATCTAAAACCTTTCTTTAATAAACGAGAAGCACTTAATATTTCATTGACAGTTTTCCTTACAAGTATGGCAGGGGGGTGGCATATGTATCTCTGTCCATCTACACATAACATATAAACGGAACTGTGAACATGTTTCACTTTATGCTGTAGACAAAAATGCCTTTATTTTTTGTCAGGAAATACATATCCCTATTACTCTTTTTAATGAGTATATTATTTTATTTTGTATGAATTCAGTTGAAAATATTTCATCAATACTCTACTAAAAACATTTTTAAAATGAAGCTCAAGGAAGTAACTGCTTAGGTTATGTAGCTGATGACCCCTGAATTGCAAAAATGAACTTAGGTCTCCTGTCCTTCAGGAGTATAGAACTTAGTATAGAACACAGGTTTGCTTCCCTCACATAGCATTTGCAGCTATTTGGATGCATGTCATCGACCTCGACAAATCATTTGAGGGTTTCTAAAGATGAGGCTCATGTTGTGGGCTTAATAGCTTAACATGTGTGCCTTCTCAATCCCTGAAAACAGGGTCCTCGCCACCATACATCCTCACATGTAGCTCTCTGTGCTTAAAACATGAAAATATTAAATAAAAACCTCTCGTTTTACATAAATGTGAAAGTTAACCTGGAAAATGTCATCGTGAAAATGCCCTCAGCTGTGTTAGGAGAAGCATCCACCCTAGGCTTAGTTTGCACTGAACTAAAATGAGCAGTTAGAAAAATAAAACAATGCTCGCCAGTTGCCTGGCATTGTGCAGACCCAGTCATAAAGTGCATGTTATGAAGTAACACCCACTGGGCCTAATTATTCCCTTTTCTGTACAGAAGAGCACAAGCTGGGCAACCTTTGGGAGGGCTGACTGCTCTGAAAGCCTTCCATTCCTCTCTCCACCCACTCTCTGCCCACAGTAGGAATTCTTCCATCGGACTTCCGGTGCGCAAGGAGAGAGGATAGCATCTTTGGTAACTGCGAGTCTCTGTTCTGGCATACAGTGGAGCAAAAGCCTGCAATTGCAACTCCTCTCTTCACACATATTGAATAGAGTCTCACTGTGGGCTACATGCCTTTGAGTCGACTTTGACTCCTGGCAACACTCTATGAATGAGTGATATCCACAGTGTCCTGTCCTCAGCAGCTCTCTCTGTTCAGCTCCTGTAGACTCCTGCCTGTGGCTTCTGTTTTGGAGGCTGTCTATTTCACACTTGGTCTTCCTCTTTTCCTACTGCCTTCTATTGTCCCAGAGTTGCTGGGATTCCTACTGCCTGTGAGATAAAATCTTTAACATGACCCTAGCCCTGAGCCATCAAAGATATAGCCCTGTTTTCATCACTGCTTCTGTGACTCTTTTGTTCCTTTATACCAAGCCTGTCTATTCACTGTTTCCCAGAAGCAAATCCTAACACTTCATCTTTCTTCACATGCTATATCCTCCAAAAATACCTTCGTACCTCTTCTGACTATGTGAATTTAGTCCTTTTACACATCAAGTCAACACAACACCTGCTCCCTAAAGAGATCCAAATTACCTTGGGTTTTGTTGATGTCTCATTTATTAGCACACTTTTTTGCTGTTAAGTGCACCTCACTACAGTCAATTCTATTTTTTACCAAAATGTTCTTTTTCTCTGCCAGTAGAATAATTATCCTTTATTCTGACTTTAGCTGCTTTAATTCTGACCCATCTTCTTTTAGGTTTCAAATATACTGATTAATTCTTTTGGACCACACACCTTAACCCTCTAATGAGACAGCCTTTCGCATTACAGTGAATCAGAAAGAGCCCTTTTTGTAAGTATTCACAGAGAGAACCATCTTCGGTTTAATATCTTTATACTAGGTCTGTGTCAGCCCATCCGAGGCGACTGAACACCAATTAGCACCTGTGAATGCAGGTTGTACATATAACCATCACAAAGAGTCTTAGATAAGAAGGGAAAGTAGTTCCAATGTATTTGGTAAGAACAGAAGACACAACTCTCAAAAGATCTCATAGGGCCATTTTTTTAACCAAAGAGAACTGCGAGAGAAACCAGACCTCTTAATATGAAAGTAAAATGTTGAACTTTTGAACAGTCAAGCTGGTTTAATGCCAGAAATATTTAGAGGCCTTTAGCTATTTTACTGTTCTCATAATATAGGCAAATAGTCATAGTTTATCTCCTTCTGTGCTGCTTTAGGGTCTTCTAAGCCAGTCTCAATAGGTAAATATCAATTGTTCAGCCATAAAAGTCCATAAAAACCAGAGTTCCAGAAAGAGCATCATATTTTGCATACAGTAATGTGTTTGTGAATATTTTATAAGCCCTGTACAGCAAAAATGGAAGTGTGAATATCAATAATGTGATACTTCAGTTACTCTCTGGGGCCTTTACCAATATTAGCAATATGTTTTAATCAAGTCTACACTACATTTATTAAGGAACTTTATGTGATTTTCTTTTTCAATTTGAAGCGAATGCATTACTTAAAAAAATAACTTCCAAGTAGACGTGTGCCACCCATCCTGTGTAGCATCTGTCCTTTACAACAGCACATCGTACACGTCATACACAAGGACTTGAAAGCCAGACATGAATGGAGAGGGCTACATGAATTCCCAGTATCAATTTCCACCAACCCAGACAATTCTATAGACTATAAACTAAAGCAACTGTACATTGTAAGTGTGGCCCCAAATCCATTTATCTTGTTTATTACCCCTCAACTAGGATCGTTCAACCAAGTCCTGGGAGGTGAAAACAAGTTTAATTCAATTTTTAAGGACACTTAGATAGTATTCTTCACTCAAATGGGTGTACCTTCTATCCTTTTGCTAAAAGAAGTAAAATATTTAGTCTGCTTTTCCTTTATCAACAAATTATCAAGCTAGAATTGATGCAACTATGAGATATTTTTGATCTTAGAATGAACACACCTGTAGAGTTTATTTTAAATCAAGCCTTTGGATAGTTCCAGATTTGGGGGGGGGTGTATGTGTGTGTGTGTGTGTATATTTTGTTTTGTACAAGACTGAAGGAACCAACAACAAAGATACTCTATCCAGGTCCTCTTGTATACCTTCAGTCATCCTGGGAGCCCTGTCCCGAGTCACTGTTGTTGATAGTCTACCCCTGCGACTCTTTTCTGGTGGGTTTCCCTCAAGCTGCTAAGGACACTCTCACCTGCTAGCATGGAGAGTTTACATCCTTGTGGTATAGACCTTAGACAATGACACAGAGATCATCATGTTGCAGTGTGAGAGCTTAGAACCCTGGCCTTGGGGCATGGCAACTCACACACAAATCTTGTACTCCAGAACCGTCCATGGAAATCAGTCAAAAGGCCTTCCATGGTGTTTTGCCACACATCATGTCTTTGTTTGCCTTCCTACTCACCCTTGTCTTGCTTCTCTTTTTCCTAATTTACTTTGGAGGTTCTTCCCACACACTGTTTGAGTACAAATACTCACTTTGAGATTTACCTCTGGAGAAGTTGAGCTACAGCTGCTTGTTTTACACATAGATATTTGTGTACTAAGTGTAATTCTGGTCTGCCAGTAAAAATTAATGCAAAAAATAATTTATTTAGTAAGTGAATGCTTTGGAATAGTAATTTTGTGAGAGTTTCTTTTAGAAAGAGCAAGGGTTCAAAGTCAACCTGGGCTGCTCACTAGCCGCGCAACCCTGGAAACAGTTAATTAGCACTTGTTGCCTCAACATCATTGGGAGAAATCTCTAGAGAGATGTACTGAACATTAAATTAATGTGTTGAGCCTAATGCTTTTTTCATCGATTTCCTCATTATAAAATAGTTTTCTTTCTCCTAGCCAGCACGTTGTTTCTTTTAAAATGTTTATAAAAAGGGTGATATATTCAACTCAACAGCAGTGGGAAAATCACTTAATGAGTCCATGAGGGAAGATAGGGATGGTAAGAGAGTAGGAGTCATGAAGACATGACGTTTAGAGGTTTTAGGATTCTACACATGTTGTGATGAATAATGTATCCTCCCTCTAACACAGAAGTTATCCAGATAGTACAGAAAGCCAATATTATTTTCTATCTTTTTCCAACCATGTGTGGCATTATTCCCAAATTCAACCAGAAGTGCCATTATAGAAGGAATGCTGTAAAAAACCCTAAATATTAGGAAGAAAAGTGTAGCCTTAAAAGTTTACAGAAGTCACTTGATATATTATTTATCAGAAATGCAAACTGCTTGGTAAGTTGGTCTATGAGGTAGGAGCACTATATCACTCAGATTACTTTGTAGTTATAATTTTCTGCCTAACGTCTCTGTCCCCTTCCTTCCTCTTAAGAGACAGGCAATTTTACCTGGAGAGTTAACATTTCTTATGCAGCCCACTGGTGAGAGAGAATCTGAATTCAGGTCCTGAATTCAGAATTCAGTTCCTGAATTTCAGAATCTGAAAGAGTCTGAATGGTCTAAAGATAACCTCACTTTTATTCACTAAAAAATATACAGCCTAACTTGGGCAAATAAATTTTGAGAAAGGTATTTATGAGTTTTTTTAAGGATATTTCTGAATTTTGAGAGCAATTTGAAGTTTCTTATTTCTCCCTCACTTTCACTGGAAGTTAACAACTATGTAGTAGAGTCTGATAATTGCTACAACCATTCCAAAACTGGACTAAAGGTGCAGCTGGAAATAGGAAATATTTACAGGAAATAGGCAAAGCCAAAAAATTGCAGAAAAATACAATTAGAGCACCTCAACTCCAGAGAGGCACTTTTCTGAACTGATATTTGTGTGAGGTAATATTTGTTTTTATATTTTAAAGTCATTTCAAATGGGTCTATTAGCTTCCTAGGGCTTTGGTAAAAAATTAGAACCAGTAATAGTTCTGGAGGCCAGACTTCTGAAGCCAAGGCTTGGTCAAGGCTGGATCTCCAGAAACTGTGAAGGAGAATCTATTCCGCAACTCTAATTGAGCTTCTGGTGGCTTCCAGCATTTCTTGGCTTTCATTGGCATGTAGAGGCATCACTCTAATCTCTAACTCAGTCTGCTCACACCTTTTCTTGGTGTACCACCATTTGCCAATTCTCTCAACTCTCTTTGATAAGAACAACAGGCATTGGGTTTAGGGTCCATCCTGAATCCAGAATGATCTAATCTCCAGATTCTTTATTTGAACGTGCAAAAACATCAATTCTAAAAAAAATCATGCTCAAAAGAACCAAGCATTAATACTAGAACATGTCTTTTTGCATGATAGCATACATGGAAAATCTTATAGACTCTACCCAAAAACTGCTCAACATAATAAGTAAGTTTGGCAAAACAGCAGGATACAGAGTCAATATTCAGAAATAAAAGGCATTTTTGTATACTAACAGTGAAACAGCAGAAGCAGAAATCAAGAAAAAAAATCCCATTCAATATAGCAAAAACAAAAATAAACTACCTAAAAATACACCTAACCGAGGAGGTAAAAAGACCTGTATACAGAAAACTACACAACATTGAAGAAAGAAATCAAGGAAGACACAAACAAACAGAAATATAAACCATGTTCATGGATTGGAAGAATTAACATCATCAAAATGTCGGTAATACCCAAAGCAATTTACAGATTCAATGCAATACCTATTAAAGTACCAATGGCATATTTCACAGACATAGAACAAACACTTCAAAAATTTATATGGAACCAGAAAAGACCCTGAATAGCAGCTGCAATTCTGAGAAAGAAGAACGAAGTAGGAGGGATCACAATACCTGATACCAAACTGTACTACAAGGCCACTGTAATCAAAACAGCCTGGTACTGGCATAAAAACAGACACATAGGCCAATGGAACAGAACAGAGAGCCCAGAAATAAACTCAAGTCTCTATGGGCAATTAATTTTCAACAAAGGGGGCAGTAATATAAAATGGAGTAAAAATAGCCTCTTCAACAAATGGTGTTGGGAGAACTGAACAGCTACATGCAAAAAAAAAAAAAAAAATGAAACTTGAGCACCAACTTACACCATACACCAAAATAAATTCAAGGTGGATAAAAGACTTAAATATAAACCATGACACCATTAAAATCCTAGAGGAGAACATTGGCAGGAAAATCTCAGATATTTTATGCAGCAACATTTTAACTGATATGTCCCCTAGAGCAAGGGACATAAAGGAAAGAATAATGAAATGGGATCTCATCAAATTAAAAAGCTTCTGCATGGCTAAAGAAAACAGTATTAAAATAAAAAGAGAACCAACTATATGGGAAAACATATTTGCCAATGACACCTCAGACAAAGATTTAATCTCCAAAATATACAAAGAACTCACATGACTCCACTCAAAGAAGATGAGCAACCCAATTAAAAAATGGGCAAAGGACTCGACTCGAACAGACACTTCTCCAAGGAGAACATACAGAGGATCCAGAGATACATGAAAAGATGCTCAATATCTCTAGCTATCAGAGAGATGCAAATTAAAACCACAATGAGATACCACTTTACACCAGTCAGAATGGCCATCATAAACAAAGCAACAAACAACAAACGTTGGAGAGGTTGGGGGAAAAGGGGACCCTAGTTCACTGTTGGTGGGACTGTAGACTGGTACAACCACTATGAAAAACAGTATGGAATTTTCTAAGAAAACTAAAAATAAATATGCCTTTTGACCCAGCAATTCCACTGTTAGGAGTATATCCTAGGAACCCTGAAGCACCAATCCAAAAGAACTTATGCACCCAATGTTCATAGCAGCACAATTTACAATAGCCAAGAGTTGGAAGCAACCTAGGTGCCCATCAGTAAATGAATGAATCCAAAAACCATGGTACATTTACACAATGGAATTCTATTCAGCAGAAAGAAAGAAGGAGCTCCTACCCTTTGCAGTAGCATGGATGGAACTGGAAAGCATTATGCTGAGTGAAATAAGCCAGGCAGTGAAAGACAAGTACCATATGACCTGACCTTTAACAGGAACCTAAACAACAAAACAGTCAAGCAAGTAAAATATAATTAAAGACACTGAAATACAGAACGTGCTGACAGGGTCCAGAGGGGAGAGGGGAGAGAATTTCAGGGGAAAAGGGGAAGAAGGGTTTATAGAAACTAGTATAAAGGACACATGGACAACAACTAAGGGGGGTGGAAATGGGAGGCAGGTGGGGAGCACTGAGGGAGTGGGATGGGATGGGAGTAAAAGAGAGAAAACTGTACTTGAACAATAATTAAATAAAAAATAAAAGTAAAAATAAATAGAACACGTCTTTTTGAAGAGACACAACTCAATATACTACAGTTGAATTCTGGTTCCTATAGACACAACCATTCTTACTGATACAAACTCCAACTTAACTCAAATAAGTAATTTCCTCATTCTGCACCACAACACTAAGATCCTGGTATATAAAAATCTGAAATTCTATAATTTGAACTTTTAAAAGGCTTTTGAGGTTATTCATCTAATATTGCCCTTAGAATAAAAAAAACTTCTGACTTCCGCCAAGATGGAGGCGTAGGCGGAAACACTGTGCCTTCTCCCACAACCAAGTCTGAATACAACAAAGGTTTGGAGAAACAAAGACACAACCAAACGACAGAAAACTGAATTATACGGAAGTCCGACTACATCTAACCATACAACGGGACGGTAAGAGGGGCGGAGCCAGCAGCGAGCAGGGTCGGGCAGGACAGGTCCCCCGACCCAGGCGCGCAGGCAGACAGGAACCAGTTGGGGTGCGGGGCAGACCGCGGGCACATATTCGCGCACAGTGAGACAGACCACGCAGGCCCCAGGGGGCGAGGGCTGACGGCGGTGGCACACTCGCGTGCAGTGGGACGAAACCCGTGGGCCCGGTGACGGCAGCAACTGCGGCACCGGTGAGGGCCGTGGCGGCAGGCAGCGGACAGGACGCCATAGTCCCTCTTTGATCCCGCCCCCACATACAGCGTCACAACCCAGCGACTTAGTTGCCCTGCAATACCAGTGAGAGCCATTGTCCCTCTTTGACCCCCCCCCCCACATACAACATCACAACCCAGCGACCTAGTTGCCCTGTTCTAGTGAACACTTTAGGGCTCTGATCCTGCTATGGAACAGGCACGAACAACATGAAAGATGGCACAAGAAGAACTCAAAGTCCCAGAGCCAATAACTCTAAGAGACCGAGAAATTGCCAGCCTCTCAGAAGCACAATTCAGGACACTATTTCTCAGGATGCTCACAGAACTGGTTGATTATAGTCACAAATTAGAGGAACAAAGTTACAAATTAGAGGAACGTGTGAGGGCTGGACTGATTGAAATGAAGGGAGATGCACAGGAAACCAATAGTGATGGAAAGGAAACGGGGACTCAAATCAATGGAATGGACCAGAAGGAAGAACAAAACATCCCACCAGAAAGGAATGAAGAAATGAGAATTCAAAAAAATGAGGAGAGGCTTAGGAACCTCCAGGACATCTTTAAACGTTCCAACATCCGGATTATAGGGGTACCAGAAGGGGGAAAGAAACAGCCACGAGTGGAAAACTTATTTGAACAAATAATAAAGGAGAACTTCCCCAGTCTGGCAAAGGAAATAGACTTCCAGGAAATCCAGGAAGCTCAGAGAGTCCCAAAGAAGTTGGACCCAAGAAGGAACACACCAAGGCACATCATAATTACATTAGCCAAGACCAAAATGAAGGAGAGAATCCTAGAAGCATCAAGGGATAAGGGGACAGTCACCTACAAAGGAGTACCCATCAGACTGTCAGCGGATTTCTCAAAAGAGACCTTACAGGCAAGAAGGGGCTGGAAAGAAGTATTCCAAGTCATGAAATCCAAAGACCTACAGCCAAGATTGCTTTATCCAGCAAAACTTTCATTTAGAATGGAAGGACAGATAAAGTGCTTCTCAGATAAGGTCAAGTTCAAGGAGTTCATCAGCACCAAGCCCTTATTATATGAAATGCTAAAGGGACTTACATAAGAAAAAGAAGATGAAAAATATTAACAGTGAAAGGACAGCAAACTCACAGTTATTAACAACCACACCTAAAACAAAAGCAAACCAAGAGGACAGCTAGATCAGGAGTGGAACCATAGAAATGAAGAACACATGGAGGGTTAGAAACAGGGGGGTGGGAGGGGGAGAAGGGGGGAGAAGGCACAGAAAATAGCATAGATGGTAGGTAGAAAATAGATAGGGGGAGGGCGAGAATAGTGGGGGAAATATAGAATCCAAAGAACTTGAGACATGTGGTTATAAACTAAGGGGGAGAGAATGGTGGGGGAGGGAGGGTGCGGGTGGAGGGGATTGAAGGGGGGGAATAGAACAACTGTAATGGTATAATCAATAAAATATATTTAAAAAAAACTTCTTTACACAAGTCCTAAACAATGCCTATCTGATACTGTTTTATTTCATTTTTTGTTGTTGTTCAATTACATTTGTCTCCATTTTCCTACCACTTTTCACTGCTGCACACACCCGATCTCCCACCCTCAATCCTTTCCCACTTTGACTTTGTCCATGAGTCCTTTATCTGTGTTCCGACAACCCTTCCTCTTCTTTCCCCCCCTTATCCCCTCCCCTCCTCCCCTCTAGTGACTGCTTTAAACTACTCCCAAATGTGTAGATTCTTCATGATATCTGTATCACATCCAGAAATTTTGAGAATTTGAAATTTTGTATAACTAAAAAAAAAGCTTATCTTGTTTTAGAAGATTCCAAATTGTGTTGCTCACATATATCAAACAAGATTTCAGATCCTATTGGAGCCATCAGATTCTGGTTTAGTGTTTATTGAATAACTCAGTTGTGTCCTTTATCTTCTAACTTTGTGGAAAGGTTTTCAGGGTTGGAAGAATATTTTGTTTTTAATTACATTTTTCCCAACATGGAATAGAAAATTATGTAACAAGATGTGTGCGGTGGGGGAGGTGGGCATCCTGTTACACAATTTAGAGGGTGTGGTCAACAAATTTTTCTCTAGGAGAATGATATTTGATCAGAGATCTGAGTGTTACGAAGGGACAGACCATATAAAATATCTATGGAGAAGAGTCCTGGTGAGAATAGCATGTAGAATAACTCTGAGACAGAAATAAGCCTGGCTTGTTTTAACAGCAGAACACAGGCCAGTGAATGTAAACCTTAGAGAATGACAGAAAAACTGATGGGAGGTGAGATCAGAAAGATAAACTGCGGTCAGGTCATGTAAAGCTTTCTTTCAGCTCTTTAAAAATAGAATTTTAAGTGAAGTTGTGTTTTGTAATCTAGCTCCTGTGTTAAAATTATTTCTATATCTATTTGGATGGGTTATGAGGGGAGAACTGTGGCAAGGAGCCAATTAAAAGTCTATGATAGTTATTCAAGCAAGAAATAGGACTAGAGTAACAGAGGTAGATATTTGGAGAGGTGGTTGAATTCAGAATAAATTCTGTAGGTAGACACTTCATTTGGAAATGAGGGCTAAGAATATGAGCAAAATGAAGAATAACCCAGAGGTGCTTGGCTTCTGTGACTGGATGACTGATGTTATCAGGAAGAGCTGCGGTGTACTGAG
The DNA here is from genome assembly GCF_014824575.4 of Sturnira hondurensis. Taxonomy (NCBI): domain Eukaryota; kingdom Metazoa; phylum Chordata; class Mammalia; order Chiroptera; family Phyllostomidae; genus Sturnira; species Sturnira hondurensis. The sequence goes on along the minus strand of NW_028075269.1, from coordinate 14,365,291 downwards.
GAAGACTCATCTTCAGGAGAAAAAAATTCTATTGCAGCCATAAGGTGTTTGAGACACTCATTATTCAAATGGAGATACCGAGTTAAAAGCCAGAGATATGAGTTTGGAACTTAGAAACATATTTTGGGAAATCAATAGATTGGACTATATTTTAAACCATAAAATATCACCGAGTAATAGATCAGAGTTAGAAAAAAAAAGTGCCCTGAGGCACACAAACATGCATAGGGCCAAAAAAGAGGCAGAAGCCAGGGAAGGAGAATGAGGAAGAGTCATTTTTCAAGTAGAAAGTAAAACAAGACTGTGAAATTTCCCCCTGAAAAAAATTATTTTGGCTTAAAAAGTTGTCAATACTATCAGATAGTTGTGAGTTCAAGTGTGATAAGGACAGATATTTGAATTTTTTATTTGGAAAGCTAATTATTGGTGACTTTGATGAGATCAATTGCAATGGAATGATAAGAAGAAAATGTAAGTTTAGTGGAACAAGAAAGTGAGGAAAAAAGACCAAATGCAGCCAGTTCTTTTATAGTTGGTGGGAAAAATACAACTACAGAAGGGAGGAGATTTTTGGATACCTTATTTTTTAAATAAGGATGACTATAGTATGATGGATACTATCCATTAGTGAGGGTAAAATCAATTTTGTAAAAAAGCAGAAGTGGTTAATACAGCAAAACCCTTCAGTAGGCTAAACACAGAGAATTCAGTACAGAATAGGAGACTTTAGTTCTAGCTGCCGTAAAGGCTGTTTCACTGTTACAACAGGAAGGGACATATGGGAACAGTTTTTAGTGGATTTCTTTATTCACATGATTCATATGATTTCTCTCTTATCAACGAAAAATAAATATGTGGGCCACATTTAAAGAAAAACAGGTATAAAATAGTTGTCTTAGGATAAGATTTTTATTCTAAGAACTATAGGATTCTGGGTAATACACATAAAACTAACCTTATAGATTTTTATCTTGATTTTCAGCTAATGCTTTATCAAGGGTAACTTTTTGCTTTAACTTAGAATTCACAGCTTAACTTTTAAACTGCCTACTTTTCATTGGCAGTTGTTCAGCTATTTACCAATGATTGACAAATTTGAAAACATGCTTCCAGTTGTTTTACTGTCTATTACAAACGTTACTGGGCATGATTTTTTTTTCCCTATGTGTCGCATCCTAATTTTCTCACAGTAGTACTAATTGGATCAAAGTGTGTGAACATTTGACGGCCATTGATCCGCATTGCCAAGTTGAGTTCTAAATGGTTTATATCAATTAGCACTGCTACTGTACAGTTATGAGATTGTCCATTTTACTTCATCCTTGCCATTTTTATTTAGTAATGTGAGGTTTGACAATTTGTCAAGTGACATGTGGTATCTTAGTTTGTATTTTCTCAGGAGCAGAACTGAAGCCAGGATTTTGTGCAAATAGTTGTTTTTGGAAGTGAACCCAGGGAGCATCACTGGTGGGATAGAGATGTGAGAAAAGAAGCAAAGAGTAAATGTAGGTTGTCTCACTCAGTTAACTCTGCAGGTAACTGGTGTTTAAACCCATGGAGAAAATTCTGGGAGCCAGCGTCAACAGGATGCCTCGAAGTTATCCCAACTGAGTGAGGAGGCAGTTGGGTATTTGTAAACAAACTCCTGCCAGCCATCGGTTGAAGTTATTCCTGCCTCAAGTCAGTTGGGACTTCTGATGGACACCATGGGCAGGATGTGTTTAACAGTATGGAAGAGTCACCGAGAAAAGAAAAACAGACAGCATAGGGCACATATAACACTTTGCTTTTATTGCTTTTGGATATAACAACCACTGTGTACAAAAATAAAGAAGAAAATCAGCTGGATTTGTTCAGCAATTACCATGTACCCTGCCCCACCCGCACACCAGTTCTTTCCTCTTCTTTTGTCTCAGATTGAAAGACCCTGACCATTTTGTTGTTTCTGTTGTTGACAATAGAGATGGTATTTTCAGAAAATTTATTTTTATGTTTAATTCTGAAATTGTGACTAAAAATAGAAACACAATAACTTCACCACCATTCTTGATAAGTTATTCTTATATTTTTTCATTTATCTTTCTTCAGTTCTATATTTAATTAATTTCTCAATAGTCTAGAACTTTTTAAACATTTTACTCATATAGCATATTTAGGTGAAATGTTTTCTGAGGCACTGTGTATGAAAAATTGTTTTTATTATTTTTAAGATAAATAACTTGGTTGAAAATAAAAATATTCGCACATAGTAGGTCAACTCAAATTTTCTTCTAACCTTTGTTATTGAATTTTTAATAATAATAATAATAATAATAATAGTAACAATAATGTAAAGCCAAAATGATTTTCTGTGTGTTTTTAGCAATTTTATTTTCCTCCTTTGGAAATTTTTGTTATTTCATTTTTTTATCTCATAGGTATAAAATTATTCTTTAAGTCTATATTTGTTCTAAAATGTTATTAGACTGTATCTGAACTTCCCTATCCATCTTTATTTTAAGATACGGTATTTTTTTCTTCTGTAAAAGCTTCTGTTTCTTCCATCTTCTCTTTTGGTCAGACCTAACATGCATACATTGGAGTCCTAATATGAGTTTCCCCAAAATATCATCTTATAAAGCAATATTCAACCACATATTATTAGCTTTTCTCCCAATGTCCTGGGGTGATTTTTTAATTGTTGCTTATTTTGGAATTATATCTTAGGTTTTTCCTCTAAAATACAAATTTAAGACTTGCTTCACCTACTCAAGCATTCTGCTCATATGTATGACTTCATTCTTTGAGAGCAGTTTGATGTATATATTTTAATTTTGTCTTTAGCTTTAATACCAGCCATATTTAAAAAATTTAAGTTGACTCACATGTTGAAATTCCCAAAACAATTGAGCTCAAAGTTCTACAATCACATGATTACTGTACCTTTGTCCTTTTTAGGTTCCAACACACCCCTTCTCACCTTGGCCACTTTTAGACATGTAAACAGAGAAAACAATGACACAGACAACAGTGAGAAACTCAGCTTGAAAAATAAGTGCTCGATTGGATGAGTTATCTTGGAAATTGAGGATTCTTAATATGGACACAACTCAGAGGAACCACTTTATGACAGTTTTTTTTTTTTACATTTTTATAATTTTATAAAAAGGGCAAAAGCCATTTTATAAAATTTTAAATTATATTAAAAATACTATATGAATTTTGCCTTAACTACATGTAGGAATTCTTTAAATGACCATATGTCTAATACCCAAAACTATATCAAAATATATCAACAATTTAATTAAAAACTAGAAATAATACTGCATCTGACCTTAAGAATTTTATTAAAATATATCATTTTACAGGGATAACTTATTTCAATTCATAAAGAAAATGACTGTCCTGAAACGAGAAGTATGGAGATGGGAAAAATGCAGAAGTCTACAATATGTTTGAATACACACACACATACATACATGTATGTGTGTATGTATTCATGTTTGAATACATACACACATACATATAAACATATACACATATATAGATATATATGCATATATATGGAAAAGGCTGTGATATATATGGAAAAGGCTGTGACCTACCTAATTAAATCAAGTAAGAGGAGACTTGGCCATAATTAATGAGCAAGTCGGCCAACAAAACCAATATCATTATCTCTTGGCAAAGAACATATTCTTAGCTACAGTTACTGGTTACCAGGAATTCCTGCTGGAAAGGGGATAGAAAATATATAAGCAAAGTAAACCCTTTGGAAATAAAAAATTTCTCAATAAGCAGGCCTGAGCAAAGGCCACGGCTCCCTTATCACCAAGATTCATTTGATGGGGCATCTAAGATGCTGGTCTGTAACAACCACACCAATAGATAAGTCACGGAATCATTCTTCATGTAAGTCAGTATCTGTGCTACAGACAGGAGACAAAGAGCCCCACAGTTGCCGAGTGGCTGAAAAACGAATGAATCATACATTTTATATTTAAAGGTTATTGGGATACACATTATCTCTGAAAAATATCTGTATAGGGATATTCTTATCCTCATTTTACGTCCTTATATTTTATATTAAAATATCTATACATCCTCATACACTGTTAAGGTTGGGTTAAGCTGTACTGAGACAAGAAGAAACGTTGAGAGTGCCAGAGAATCAGCCCTCATGAATAATGTAATCAGGGACTTCCTATACTCAGTAATTTCAAGGGCTACAGAAGCCTCAACAAATCTTCATATTATCGCCCAATCTTTCATTCATATATTAATACAACACAGATTAGTGGTAATCCTTTTTTCTTGTCACACTGCACATCCTAAGAGTGGAGATGAGGAAGACAGTGTTTGGTAGAGGATAGAAAAAAAGGTTAGGGTGGGGTGGGGAATTCAAACTCCTGTCAGTCACACAGTCATAGAAATGTGGGAGTGTGTTGGGTCCATCTGCATGTGCACGTTTGTTTTCTGTCTTTATGTAGCACCATCCCTGGACACACTACATATTATCAAGGAATATGTATACAACTTTACTTGAGGCACAGATAAAACCAGAATTCGGGAAGAGCGGGCAAGCACCAAATGATTGTCTTTCTTAAGGTGTTGGTTGGATTTCACTGTGGAAGGGTTACTGACATGAGAATAAGAAGGCTAAGTGCAAGATCTGCCTTCTCTGCAGTCTGATTGGGACAAGAAAAACAGTAAGAATTGATATTAGGCCCCTTTGAAACACTGTATTTGGCCTTCTCATTATTTTATTGCCTCCAGAAATACTCTCCTGGTGTATCAGTCAGACAACTTCATACTTTTGTCCTTCACACTAGAATAGTTCCTTCAATTATTTGTGCTTGGGTAAAACAAGGAACAAGAGAAACACAATCATTTTTTCTATCAATAAGTTAAGATGTTCAGACAAAAATGAAAAAATAAATTTTATTTTATTTATTCCACAGCCCTTTGTTGTCTGAGAAATGCTATTGGTATCATCAGTAAATGAGTCATGTCAGGAGATCCCAGACATTCAGTGCTTGGTACTGGGATGCTCCCAGAGTCCTACTCAGATAATGAAATCTTCTTTCTAAAAGCCATGATGTATTCTGTCTATGAAATGCTTCCCCTTATTTCCTCAAATTTGGGATACGGTTTCAAACAACCAGGAGAGTTCAGTTTGGGATAATCCAAATTTTATAAAAGCTATGATGACTGATTAGGAAGTATAAGCTTTATTCATGTAGCCTTTAAAATACTCTTCAAAAGTCTTTCTACAGACTAAACTTGGTATGCTATGCTTCATATGAGAGATTGGAAATTAAAGATCTGATTTGCTAACTCTTTTTTAAAAGGAATAAACCAATAAATGAAAGTCCAGTCTTGGAATGAGAGAAAAACAAAACAAACACAACATCAGAAAATCTCGTGAGAGGGATCACTAGCCATCTGTCCCAGAAAGCACTGCTCTTCACTGGAGCAAGAAGAGTCTCTGTGCATACTGACAGATCTGGTTAAAATTCAGATTCTTCCCTGGCTGGTGCAGCTCAGTGGATTGAGCGCAGACCCTGCGAACCAAAGGGTCGCTGGTTTGATTCCCAGTCAGGACATGTGCCTGGGTTGTTGTACAGATCCCCAGTAGGGGGCACATGAGAGGCAACCACACATTGACGTTTTTTCCTATCTCCTTCTCATTTCCTTCCTCTTGCTCTAAAAACAAATAAATAAAATCTTTAAAAAAAAACAGATTTTGATTTAGCAGGTCTGGGGTGGGCCTGAACTTCTGCATATCTAATAAAATCCTACATAAGAGTGTCCCATCCACAGCCCTATTAGGTAAATCTATCTATCTGGTCTAATAGACCAGATAAATCTATCCCTGCAGTATGGGATGTTAGGCACCAACCCAGGCCTCTAACCACTAGATCCATTGGCACTCCCTTAACTAGTCACAATAATAAAAAATGCTTCCAAATATTGTCAAATGTCCCCTCCAAGACAAAATATTCCCTCCTTGGGAACCAGTGGTGGTGCTGCTGGTGTTGAGGAATGAGGTTTTTAGAGGGCTCTGTTTGAGCTCTCCATGAAATGTGCATCTCTTCATGGAGTGAGGGGCATGTAAGGTCAAAAAGAGGACACATTCTGAGCTTGTGCTTCCCCTCTTGATCAAGTACTAGACAACTAGGATCTGGAAATTTCCTGCTAAAATCATCCAGGCCTGTTTCTAAGATTTGTGAAGTCTCTTTACTGGATCTGTTTTCCCCCAAACTGACCATGTCACAGATATGTGAGGTCTGTCTAGAATGTATCCTATGTGCTCTACTTGCTCGGTCATTTTGAAAGGATGGCCACACAGTACACATGTTCCCTCAATGACCTTGACGGCCCCCATTGACTAGTACACTGAAGTCGTCATTGTTCACACATGTACATTGCAGCCCACTCTCTTTGGCTGCCAGGTTACACGGATGTGGCACAAACCATTCCTGTTACATTAGCAATGGCTGAACCCTTTTCTGGACAAACTTTGTATATAGCCTTACAGCTTCAGTACAGTGGCCAAAGGGAGACACTTTGAGAAGTGAATTGAGCTTTGCCAAAAGTGCAGGACGTCCACAGGTACATGCTTTCATCACAGAGTGGGAAGGAATGAAAAGAAGGAAAGGGTATAGGGGAGCTGCAGAATGGTGGTTGAGAATAGATGCCCCTCGTACTGCCTTGTTTGGGTGCAGAAACTTTAAAGTCTGAACTAAAGTTCTACTGATCAAAAATAGGAAGAAAAAACATAGTTCGCTAATGATTTTTTACTTATTTATAACTTTCAAAGGTATCACATATGAGCCCCATTTATGTTCTTCCTTTGGACCCTCCAAATTAGGGGTTGGCCCAATGTCAGGACCATTGAAGAATTTGGAACATTTAGCATCCAGGTCCTTATTAGCGGGAAAAACAGAGTACAGTACTGTAAGAGAAAGTTAAGTTGCTTCACGTGGAAGAAGTGTTGGGAACCATAGAACAGCATAAAACATAATGCTTAATGTGGAACACACAGTTCCTCCTGAGCCTCTCAGACTCAAAGAACATTTTCTTTGTGCTATGCCCAGCCTTAGCTAGTTTTTAAATAAAGCGTCAATTAATATTTTAGCCTTCACAAGCTAAATGGCTCTGCTGCAACTACTCAACTTTGCTGGAGCTTGAAAGCAACCATAGATCATGCTGTTTTAAGAAATGGATGTGGCTGTCTTCTAATCAAGCTTTCTTCACAAAAACTGAGCATAGTTTGCTCACCCCTGTGATGCATTCGCCCTGAAAACAAAAGGGTGTTCAAGTCATATGTGAGTGGGACATATTCAGTGTGGGCAAACATCTTTTCAAAGTACGTTACACTAAAACCATACATAGTGTGACACAGAGAAATCATACATAGTGTGATACATAGATACAGAGAAAAAACATGAGTCGTTTTTTCTTCTTTTTTCTTCTAACATTTCATCTTTGTTTTGCCCACCTGGCTTCAGAATCTGGACTGCAATAGTGTTTGCCTTTTACTGAGAAGTGCTTTTCTTATTGCGATGATATGAGGAGGCACTCTATACCATAAGACTTATGAAGACATTCATACGAACACAACCCAAACCAATTGATGTATACTCTCAAAATAATAGCATATATACTGACTATTCAATAACCTTAAAGATGGCATATATGAATGACATAGAAATATCAGTAAATGAATAAATTGAACATCAGTGTTCCATTCTTTATTTGTAATTGGTGTACATTTTTGAAGCGATGTCACCTAGGGACTTACTTTAGCTTCCTTTAGTCTCGTCTGAATTATGTATTCATTTATTTTGTCAACACAAAACAAATCTATGTGTTGTACTCTGCTTAGCTCTATGCTGTTGTGTCACTTTAAAACACTGATGAGTTTTGAACCTTTGTTCACGTGATGTTTTTAAGGTCTATTCAAGTATCTACCCCTTATCAACAATGTTCTAAAATCTGTTGGGGCTCATCATTATTTTCTGCTAAATACCTATCATTTATAAATTAATTATTTAGGAAATGATGTCTCTTTGTGTTTACTTGGTATACTTGCTCTCTCTTCTGCTTAGCTCTACGTGCTCTGTGGAATTAATTTTTTGCTTTTGTGTGGCCAACTTGTCTGTTCTTTGGCTGATCAGATGGGAGTTGGATACTATGGTCCCCTTTGTTAAAAAAGAGCAAATTCTTAATTAACTGCATCATGATTTGACAGCTGATTTCACTACTGGAAAGAAATATGGAGGGACATTCACTTCTGATCCAAAATTATTATACATCTTTCCCAGCTTCTGTTGGAAACCCCCTTGCCTGTTTCAGAAGCTGTAACCCCCAAGGCTAAGGCTGAGTAAAAAGACCTTGGGACCATAAGCCTCGAAAGAGACAAAGCTTATCTTCCTGGTAGGGGTGCCACTTCTGCCCCCTTTTACTTCACCCTTCTTGGCCCAGGGCAGATGACCAGTTAGCCAGTGACAGGTAAGATTCCTCAAAAGAGGAACAACCTAAGACAGTCATAGTCATGAAGGGGCCCTCAGGGAAGGACTTGGGGGACCATAGAAAAAAGGGGTAATGGACCCTCACCCCCTGGCTTTGACATAGCCTGAGCCCTTATTCTGTCTCCTAATCTCTTAGCTGCCTTACTTCCCCTGCCTGACTTAAGTGTGAAACAATGGTGCAAGTGGGTGTGGCCCTGTGCTGGAAAGGGCAGGTTCCTTGGGGTGATCAGACCTAAGAATGAATGCATGAAATCCTGTGAAACCTGCTTTGCTAATACTCTCATTTTAAATTATAAGGGTCCAATCACAGAATGAGTTTGTTTCCCCAAAGTTTTATGGCCCTTTAGCTATCTGACTCTGACTCAGAATAAGCCCTCAGAGTTCTTGGAATGTTATCTATTGTTTGATCATTACTGTCTGACAATGATGAATGAAGACCTTCCTTGAGGTAGTGCTCCCAGAAAAGCAATAAAAGCCTGTCCTGGCGAGGGTCCCAGCACTCTCTCTCTTAGAGAGTGGCTATGCTGTCTTTTTTTCTCCACAGGACTTCTGCAGTCCCTGTGAATTTGTTCATCGCATCCACAACATATGGACCCAGCTGGACAGAGTCCACATCAACCTACAGCTCGCCATCCTGTGGGCACCAATGATGCTAAGCAATATAGTTAGAATGATCACTTTCTTTCATTCTGCAATCATCCCAAGTTTCTTAATAATTCTTGTACAAGAGTCTAAAGGTATTGATTTCTTCACACTAAGACATCTGTCTAAGAGTGTCTGGTTTTTTGTTTGTTTTTCAAATAGACTTCTTTTTAGAGTAGTTTTAGGTTCCCAGAAAAATTGAAAATATAGGTATTCCTCATACGCCCTCTGTCCCCCCATATGCCTTTCCCATTACTAATATCCTACCAGGGCAATGCATTTTTTACAATTGCCATCATGCTGTAAAACATCCATATGCAACCATACAACTATGACCTGTCTTCAATGGTAAAGCAAAATTAGTTGAGAATTGAAAACAAGCACTATATTCTCATCCTCTATTCTTTACTTGTCATGTGTACTAGGTTCTGGTATGGGGAGGGAGACGCGCTGATAAAACATTTTGCAAGGCAGTGAAAATGTTTTCAGGCTGAAGTATTCAAAAAAACACATCTGCAAGGCCAAGAGAAAATACATGATACGGAGTACAACAAGAAAAGTGCTCCTGAGATAGAAAAACCAAGGTTCCCTGCTCATTTCTTCCTAAAACAGCTTTAAGGTCTTCATTCTTTTTCGGTAGCAAATACATTTCCAAAACTCTGCAATTATCACACATGAATAAAGCAGTGAAAATGTGCTATGCTTTCCACAGTATTTCTCAGCCTATCCTTGATAATAATAATGGTGATGGACAGGAGTTTCATTTCTGGAAGCACAGTCACCATGTAAAACCAAATTATCAGATTTCAGGGCTAAAAAGAACATTTCGTTGGATGTAATAGTTATAAATCATTCCTTTCTACAATACTGGAAGTTGTGGCTTTTAGCAAATAAATATATCAAATGTAGTTTAATATTGATTTTTTTCCTTTGGAAATGCATTTCTACAAAGGGGACCCCAAAGCTGAGTAAATCTATATGTAATTCTTATGCAGGCTACAGTTACACTTTTCCCCCTTATTTTATTGAGAAATGTTTGTGACAGTTCATTGAATTTATTCTCCCAAATCTGACTTGCTATTTATAGGCGTGCTTCATGAGGGACTGTGGCCTCAGATTTATTGGGAGCATCAGAGCGCATGCACTGAAAAGGAGCAGATATCCCCCTGAGTGCATGCAGTTCTCCACAGCTCCCAAGTAGGACTTCTTCCTTGGAAGAGTTGCTTTATCCATAGGTGACCATAAAGCTTTGACATGTGTGACCCCATCACTCAGGCCATGGTTGATTGAAATAGGGTTAAGTGCCTGCACAAAAAAAGAACACACTAGGCTGTACAGATATTTCATCTATTTTGTCTTAAAGTACAAAGGATTATTAAATCTAATAATATACAGATGTTAAAGAAAATTGAAGGCATAAATAAGAATATTCCTTAAAGTAGAATAGACTTCATATTAACTACCTTCTATGGAACTTTCCAGACAAAATGTTTACAAGTAATTTCTATCATAACATAAATGTGAGAAATGCTGAGATAAATTAAAATGAGCAGGTGTTTTTATTACAAAGTTTCTTAGAATGTTGAAAAGTTCATTATACATTGGGAATCTCTGTGGAAAGTAATACCCCCAAGCTTGGGTGTATACCTTAGGCTGTTTTTTTAAACAAGCTTGCTGAACTCTGAATTCACGTGAACACAACTTAGAAAATACAGAAATAGTGAGAAGAATATGGATGAGAGACTGATTTTGCAGACAATGTTGGCATCAGTGAGTCCCTGCCCTCGTGCAAGAATGGAGTTGGATAAAATAGGGAGTGATAAACATGGGCTGCAGGCGGATATAACAGTCCTTTGCCACTGCACTATTGCCCTGCTTAAAAGGCCTTTAATGCCACTTGAATTGTGCTCACTTTCATGAGAGTTGCTCCGAATTGTGGAACTCTATCTTACTGTGTTCTATTCCTCTCATAAAAATACTCATCAATTGACCCCATCACATTAATAAAGAGCAACGTATCTAATTCAAAGTTTCAACTGAGCATAGATTCCTTTTGTTCAATGGAGTGACACCTGAATGGAGATCTTTAAAAAAAATGTACAAGGTCTGTGCAAACTTGGTGGCTGCTTTCTGCCTTTCCTTGAGCCACAGGAGAAGAAGAATGAAGAAGACCCTAGACCAGCGGTGTCCAACCCAAGGCTCTGGGGCTACATGTGGACCAGAATTGCTATGAATGTGGCCTAACACAAAATTGTAAATTTGCTTAAAACAATGAGATTTGTTTCGTGTGTGTGATTACATGCCACAGTGTATTTAATGTGTGGCCTAAGGCAACTCTTCTTCTTCCAGTGTGGCCCACAGACTCCAAAAGATTGGACGCCCCTGCTAAACAATGGTTCCATTGAGGGGCACAGCTTTCCTACTCCAACTAGAGTTAAGAAGGTGGAGAATAGCCAGGCTGTGTTCTGGTCTAATTTGTGCAGGGAAAATGTGGACTTCCTTAGGCTTAGCCAAATAACAGGAAATACTAATTTTCTAACTGTTACCACTTTCTTCTTTTTCCTTCTAAGAGAAAGCCCCTCATAAACATCATCACTACCCTCTTAAAAATTATTGCAGGTGGCAATGAGCCTCATTAACATATTCCAGTTTTCTTTGTAGATTTGCATGGATGATGAAATATTAACACAAAGAGAAGAGTGGGAATTATGAGAAAGCCCTTTTTGTCTTTCTGCTTTTTCTTCTGCTTCTTCCCTCGGATGTGCTTGTGACAGCTTTAAATGTCAGCAGTTATACTGAGATCAGAGGAGAAAGGGCAAGATTATTGTACAAAGTGCAGATGTAATGAGTAGCTGCTGAACCAAAGCTAGAATCCACCCATCTCTAGTTTTCTCATTGAACAAGGAGGATGAACTCTTTTACAAAGATTACTCTCTTCACACAGCCACTCTACTTTAAATTAAGTGTTTTAAAAGTGCTGTCTATAACTGCCTAACACAGTTATCAACTCGTTCAAGAGAGGAGAGCTGATGTCACTCGGTGCAACAGAAAGCTAAGACTGTGGACCTTATGTGTTTCCTCAGACTGCTCCAAGGTATTCATGTTTCTAGCAACAACTAAGAGTGATCTTGCCTCCTATTTAAATTGCCCATCCATTTAGGCACAGGACATTTTTTAATTGTATATCAAAAAGTCCATCATATTCTCAATTCAGACACAGCCTATTCACCCGATCCTAACTACTGTGTTTCAGTCAGCTTGTTTGCTATTTGTTGTACAGGAGCCTACTCTTTGAAGACACAACTTTGTCATGAGAGAAACTTCTTTTCATGTAGTAGTGTTGGTTTTCAGGGCCCAGGTCCAAAACAACAACAAGGAAACCGAGTTGTCCCAGGGACTATGAAGATCCTGAATGTGTTAAACTCTATGTAACTTAAAAAGGCCAAGCTAAGACAGAGCAGAAATCAAATTTCTTTCTTAAATCACATTTTGGAAACTGCTGAAGTAAATTAAAATGAATAATTTTTTGGTTTTATTTTCATTTTGTCTCATGAGAAGACCTGACTTAGATTTTTAGTAATATTTGGAAAAGAGACTACTGTATAAATGTGTGTTAGATAAACTTTGAATGTATATATATATATATATATATATATATATATATATATATATATAAAATATTATATAGTATGTAATATGTTTATATAAATATATACTATATATAATGCATTTGTGTGTGTATATACGCCTTTGTGCAAAATATATTGGAGAGTTAAAATGTCTACTTAAAACAAATCAAGATAGGTATTTAAGGAGATTTTGATGTAACACAGAAGAGAAGTTAGATGAACATAAAACTCTTAGTTGTATAACATACGTCCATAGCTGTAAGTAGCTACCTATTGATATAATTATTGTTATGCTGATATGTCTTTGCAATCAGATGTTGCAGAAACTTGAATTTGACAGTGCAATCCTGAAAGTCATTTCCTCTATTATTCACTGTCACTTTAAACTCTATTTGGAGATGGGAGCTTTCCCCCGAGCCTTGGGTGGGAACAGTGCCAGATCATCGTATCTTTCCACATCACTCATCAATAACAGAAAGTCATCATTCCAATGTCACTAGCAAATCTTAGGCTTATTATGACAATTAGGGCCCGTTATTCATCACTTTGGCTTTTATTCAGAGGTGCAACCACTGGTGCAGAGCCCCCCAATAGGGCCATGATTTACTCATCTCCTTGGCTGGAGACCTCCCTGGTTCTGGAGTGTGGGGAGGAAGGTGGGGAAAGCCAGGCAGCACTCCTTCCTTGCCTGACTTGTCTCTGCATTCTCTTGACTTTGTGATGAATTGAGGTAAAAACACTCCTACATGGGAACATTCTTGGTTTCCCTGAAGGACTGCCCTGTGGGTTGCTCTCATTTTGATGCCCACACTGAGTCTACTTCAACCCAGGGCCGCTGTTCTCACCTGAGACTCTGGCTTCCGGTACCTTACTCCTTGTGAACCATCTCTTTTAAAAGCCCCCCTATTTTCTAACAGAAGCCCTACTAAGACAAGTTTCCTCCCAAATGGCGCCATGCAATGTGCCTACCACTGGTTCCATGTTTGTCCCTGAGATTCATGTCACTGAACGCCTAGTAGAGGGGAATTCAAACAGTTCTCCCTGAGCGATCCCTCCCTCCATGGAACTTGCTGCCCCAGGGTAATACCTATCTTTCACTTTTAGACTCCTCATGCTAGTGCATTGTGTACATTTAAATGGAATACATAAAGATCGGAACTGTGTAAAAGAATAGAAAATTTCTAAAAATGATAGCAGGTGGCTAACAGGTCTTGGTTTTGGTTCCATGGACACTTGTCTTCCTTTGTATTTTCCAAATATTCTAAAGTGAACACTGACAAAGATTATTGGTTTTTTGACCAAACTCTAGTCAGGCTCTTCTGAGTCCTCATCTCCAACAGGCCTTCACCTTGGCCTCTAAAGACTGGAACAACCATAACATAGTTTCTAACACTCAAGAACACATGTGTAGGATGATCCTAGACCACTTCAAGTGCCTGCCTGAGAAAACTCAAGGATGCCCAAGAATGTACTGTTTGTCCTAGCCAAAAGATGGGGTCTGGCATATCCTGAAGATGGGGTCCCTGTCTCCCATCCTCTGTGGGCAAATAGGGGCTCAAGGTTAATAAGAACCAGTTGGCAAGCTCAGATGTGTTTCACATGAACCAACCACCCTCTTCCATGTTTTGTCCTCTTTATTCCCTTGACTGTGCCAAGACCCCATGTATGTCATCCCTATTTCCTCATTTGTCCTTTAAAATATCCAGTTACTACCTGTAAAAAGTTGAATTCAGTTCATGCTGCCTTTTTCCCCCTAGTACAACAGTATACTACTGACTAAAATCTTTCCTTAGCACTCTAAATGTTTAGCTTTGTTTATCACTGCCAGCATACGTTGCATTTAAAACAATGATTTAAAAAATATAATGAATCAGACAATTAACTCCAAGTTTTAACTAGATAATGCTAGTTCACTTACAGAAGGTTTAGAAGATTCTAAAAAGTGTTGAAGGAAGAAGGCCAGACCTACAGAGGATTTTCATGAGTTTATTTGAGCCAAACTGATGGCATGCCAGGGGGCAAGGTCTCAAATGCTTTGGAGAATACCAGTGCTGCTGTGTCTTTTATGCATTTGAAATTAAGGAGGAAATTTAGGGAAGATTACAGGGAGGCAGGAGAAAGCAAGGCCAGAATTGGATTATATGACATCTAACAAGATTACACACTCTCTTGAGGGTGGTTATGGCTTGTTTCGAAGTTGGGTTAACCTAGTTGTACAGAAACATCGGACAGGGCTTGTTTACAGCAAAGATAAATCTTTCACTAAAATGTTACATGTCTAGGGCATGATTACCTGCCATGACCTCCCCACTTAGGAATTTATGATCAGATTGCCCTGTGAGGGCATTTCCCATAAAACCTCTATTCTTTCAAAGAGTGAAGAAAATAATTTTATACAAGAAGCAAAAATTGAAGATTGAGGAAACATTTTAGGCCAAATGCATGCTAAAGAACCAGAGGTGAAAAAGAATAAATGTATATAGAGAGATACATAAAAGATCAAGATATAGCCTTGTCTGGTATAGCTCAGTGGATTGAGCACAGGCCTGCGAACCAGAGGATTGCAGTTCGATTCCCAGTCAGGGCACATGCCTGGGTTGCAGGCCAGTTCCCTGCAGACCAACTCCCAGCAGGGGACACACGAAAGGCAACCATACATTGATGTTTCTCTCCCTCTCTTCTTCCCCTCTAAAGATAAATAAATAAAAATCTAAAAAAAATTATAAAAGATCAAGATATAAACACAGAAATCAATAAACTTTATATATGTATGTATATGTACACATATGTACTATATGTGTGTACTCATAAAATTACGTAAGATGAAAAGCACTTATTTCAGTGAATAATAAGAAAGAAAAAGAATAAATTGTATACATTGCTTAAGGCATAGAAAATATAAAGGGCTTATGTCTTTCAGGGGGTTATTCAGAATTAGTAGAAATAATATAAACCTCAAGGAAAGTCTATGAAGTTGCTTATAAAATCGAAGACTAGAGTGGGAGTCAATGAGAGATTGTATTCTGTGTCATTCCCATATACTCTGTGGATGTCATTGATCAGTATTGCCAGGTCCTGATTTGACTGCTTCCTGAGAGTTGATGGCATTGTTCTGATCTACCCAAGCTATGGAAGAGTAAAAAGTCAAAACTCTGTGTGCCATGAGCTCTTTTCGCTGTCTTCTCAGACAACATGTTCTGACCAACAGAGGTGAATGCTAAGGACAACAGGCTTCATCAATAAAGACATTAAATTTACAAGTAAAGATGAAACAATGGGAAAAATCATGGTAGGCAGAGTTAATTTATGAGCTATTTCATCTGTTGTCCCTGGAATATTGTTTGAACCTATTGTTTTGGGGTTTTGGTGGCTTTTGGTTTTGGGGTTTTTTTTTTGCTTTCTCTGTCAAGGTAGTTCCCTTTAATTTGTGTGCAGTCCCCAGAGCCGATGTTTCAGATGGAGTGTGATTACATTGTGAGACCTCAAGAATATGCCTATCAAATATAACTCCCAGCCTTTCTTTTCTACATGTTTATAGTACCCATTGGAGGGTTGGGGAAATACGTGGAGCTTCCGTTTTCTAGTTTCAACTTGTAAAGAGGCTGTTTAGGGGTTACTAATAGCTCATCCTGTCAAAGATGACACAGTACTGGACTCTCTTAGAACCAACATTATTCTCAATCTTCCTATTAAACCTTTTACGATGTACTGATGGCCGTTTATTTCTGTTTCAATAGATTTTAAACTCCTTTCCCTTATTTCAGGCTACCTCTGAGAAATCACCTTTGTATTTCCAAGTGGTTTCAAAGCTATTTTATGCTTAGCATCACCACAGTCCGTGAGCTGTATGGGACTGATGTCATCATCATCTAACACGTGTGGAAAATAAAGTCCAGGCATTTTAAGGTGACTTTTTCAAGGTCATGTAGCAGAGCTATAACAATAAACCAGATGTAATTACTCCAAGTTATACAGAATGTTCAATGTGTACAAAGACATAGTGTCTATGTCTTTGTATACGTTGAACATTCTGTATAACTTGGATGTCTTTGTATACAAAGACATAGATATTATATAGTGGAGCTTCACTCTCTCCTTACCATCATTTGTCAGATAATTACATTTGTTAAAAGCCAGATCTTTGCAGGATGTATGCCCTGTAATGACATAAAAAAATTCTCAGAAAACTTAGAATAAAGCCATCTCATCTCTGAGTAAGCATTGAATACAGATTTGAGATTCAAAATACAGTATAGCTGATTTCATGAAACTCAAATCCCATTTGAAATGTTTATTTGAAATCTACTCCCCACTAAGAAATCTAGGCTCAAGGAATCTAGTCAAATTAAAACAAACAAACAAAACTTTAAGAACTACTATAAAGCTATCTTTCATTCATGGAAACTTGGTACATTTTTATATTTCCCGTCGGCACATTTAGCTGTAGGATCTCCTGAAAATTCTCCTTCCAGGTGTGGCATTTAATTAAACTGTATATTAATGCCATGCTATTTAATAAAACTACAGCAGAGGTGTCATTCAGCCCCCACCCCCACTCTGCTCCTGACTCAAAGTACCCTCTGAGCTTCCTGGCGGACAAAAGCTAAGACAAATATAAAAAATAATTCTCCTTCATTTTCATATTCCAGCAAAAGGTTTCAAAATTACAGGACAACTTTAATATACCTTAAGGTACCATTTGATATAATACAATTTTCTCCTGCTGTGTAATAGCTATATTTCTTCCTGAAAGTGAATATATATGGTTTTATATATAGCTAATAAAATGTAGTTGGGAAAAAAGTTGCTTGGAGAACCTGTCTTTGTGACCTGAGAACGCATGAATTTTATCAATTGACTTGAACAAAAGAATTATTTTAAAAGCACTAGTCACTTTTTAATGGAAGCCTGAGGTGAATTTTTTTTTGCGTGATATAAATAACCCCATTCATAGTGAAAAGGCCCGTTCTCTAATTCACATGTATAATCATGGAAGCTTCCCACGCAGTCACGAACTTATCTTTGTAACAGCTGTCAAGTAAACAAACAAATGGTTGCCCGAAGTAACTTTGATTCTATTTCTCCTGGTTCAAGGGCAGAGGGGCCCACTTTTGAGAGGGCAACGCTACAGGTCGTGTCAGACGGGTGGACTTCTGGGAAACGACAGCCTCGGACAGATTAGCCTGGCGAGACGATATCAGCAGTGAGGGCTCTGTTTTTGAAAACCACGAATTACCAAGCTGCAAATGCAACTGCATCTCCATTGTCGGCAGCAGCCTTGGACAGGCACAGTATTGTTGGGGACATTCATTTTCCTCTTTCTGGACAGAAAACACTCACTGTCAGTGTCGTCAGCGTGAAATATGATGATAGCGATGTGTGGAATCTGAGATGGACACACCAAAGACAGCCACAGTGGGGGCTGTGAGGAAGGGCCAGGGGTATGTAGGGGACAGGGAGCTGCAAGTGACAGGTGTGGGCAAAAGATAGCTGGATGGAATAAAGAAAGAAAGAGTGAGAGAGACCTTAAGGTTTCCAGCTTAAGAACAGGTGACAGTGCACAGGGAATAAACCTGAGAGGAGGAATGAGTTGCTATGACTTGACATTATAAAGCAATAAATGCATGCATGTCATTTATCTGAGGTCTTTATTTACATAAGCTTAAATTATTATCAACCAAACAGTAATAACTGGTAGAATAAAAACCTGGTTTAAAATAAAAGTCTATTATTTTCCTCCATGGTGTTGGTGTTTTGAATGTTCTACAAAAACAGAAATCTTGATCCTCAAGAAATTATCTTTGTAGACTGATATAAAACAAATAGGAAGCTGATAGCTACTCATAAAATAATTTATTATTATGAAATTGAGATACTGGCTTCAAAGAGCGTCGAGTTAGACAGGCAGAGACATGTAGAAAGTCATGAAATGACTTCATCTGGAGGGAAAAATTTATCACAGAGAAATTAAAAATATGTATTTCAATTGATCTCTCTCTTTTTTCTCATCCCCCACCTTCTCTTTCCTTTGAACATAAAGATGCTTAGAGCAAAATGTCAGTCTTTTATGTAAAAAGACAGACAAAGATTGAATAGCTATAGTGAGGTAAGCACAAAATAGTACAATGAAAATATCACATTTTATAGCTGGCAGATACATCAAAGATTTTTTAGTCCACTATTATAGTTTCAAGATGAAAAAACTCTGGGACAGGAAATAAAAGTGAAACACTGAGTCTTCCCAGTGGTAAGTGACCAAAGCATTTATGACTTAGGCATTTGTCATTTAGCAGACTACATTACTCACAACATGTTATATATATTAATTTAAATACTATTAAATTTTAGGTTACAATGCAACTTTATAGGATCATTTTAGAATTGTTGTTACAGGTGTAGTTTGCAAAGCATATTCAAGAACAAAATAAATTTATATTAAGAAAATAAAACATAGTCAAAAAACAATGACACTCTCTAAATATACACACACACACACACCACACATACACACAAAATAAATGTCTACAAAATCTTTTTAGCAGAAGGAGAATCGTAGAAAATAAGGAGGTAGTTACCATTTACATTTTATGGGGCATATTTTTATTCAAATGTTAAAGTGTAACTGTTATGTATGTACAATATTTTGTGTCTGTAGTATAATAAATGTATTTATCTTACCACATATAAGAGTTTTTTCATACTTTTAGGTGACTGTATTTTTTAATACAGCTTGACATTCTAAATATTATTGGTATTACAAACTAAAATTGTTTTTTCCCATCCAAACTTGTTATATTTTCTATTTTGAACATTGGATTTGTAAGTATTTATTCTGATTCTGAAAGACAGAAATGAGAAATTTATTAGAGCAAGATCATTTTTATCTGATTTGGACCTTTGGAAACCATCATTATTGCTAAAAATTAAGCTATGGATATAACTGTGGATATACAGGTGGGGCAAGAGTAGGTTTACAGTTGTGAGTACGTGAAATGCAAAGTTTATTCTTGTATCATTCCTTATTAAGTATTGTATTGTTTTTCATACAAACAATTGTACATCTACTCTTGCCCTACCCTGTGTACATCAGGATTCCACACAGCTGTCACTTAAATAAACGTTGCTTTAGCATCTGACCACTAGGGGGCACCCTCATTGCACATAATGCTGTATGACCAGTACAGGAGTGATCTTTGGACAGAGTGCAATGACATGAATCTTATTTTTCGGCTAATTTCAATTCAGAATTTGTTCTGCTATTGTTATATTTTTAACACCTGACCCAAGAATTTGACATTACTGCATTCTTTATTTTGAGATGTGAAACCACTTTAAGTAAGTGGTGTATTAATATTCAGACACTTTGGAGTGTTTTCTGAGAAGAGAAATGTGAGCTTAAATAGCTCCTTCTAATTTTGCATCCGATTTCTGTTCTCTTGAGCGAACACATAAACTCTCTTGGGTATGCAGCATCAATAGTTTCAGTTTCACATAGTTCCTTATATCTAATTTCATCAGTTTAAAGAAAATATCCAACATTTATAGAAGCTAATTAGAGCACATATCATATTATTGACAATATCAAAAATTTCAAAGTAAAAATAAAATCTGTCATGCCAATGACTGTTAAAGTAGTTAATTTATTGTGTTATCACTAGCAAGAAGAACTGATTCTTGTATCTGTTAATCTATTCAACATTTTAAACATTCTTAACACTGCACTTTGGTTGGTTGGAAGATTGTGGATTATTGTTAAGCTGATTAACAATGCGCTTTCATTAACATTTTATATTACATTTACTCAGGTTTCTCACTATATTCCAGTATGACCTTCCCTAACAAAATAATAAAATAAATTATTAAAATTTATATGAAAAACATTGATTACTGTATCTGCCATGAGGGCAATGAGATTAATTGAACTGTTATATTTAAGCAGTTATCCATGAAAAACTCAGGAATGCTAATAAATTATTAATATAACACAACAAACACAGTCTCTAGTCTTAGATTATATCAAAAAATATTTTGGGAGGGAGATTTTAAGATGTGAAATATATTTAGTGGGTCCATTCTCTAGATTACCTGGTCAAGTGATCTGCATCTCACATTGTCTTTGAGCTAGTTTGCAATGTTGTAGATTGTAGAAAAATGATAATGCCAATAATTTCTGTCCATAGAATAGAAATTAGTGTCTAGTAAAATGCAATATAGTATTGCTGTGTAAATAGGTCTTATTTTATCTATTTGCAAATGCATTTCAGAATTTCTTATTTCCAATGTATCTGTGTCGTTTGGGATTCTCCTTTGAACCAGTTTTAATAATTTCACATTCATCATCGAGTCAACATCTTTGACAGATCATCTTATATTTGTATCAGTTATGATTTTGCCTTTTCCGGCAATTATCTGTTAATGAGTGTTTGACATAAATTAATGAATGAGACTTTAGATCAACAAGAGTAGCCAGGCTCTATTAAAACAAAATGTATCTATTCTTTTTAATTACAAAAAATTCCACAAAGATCCAAGTTCTTTGATATGTATTAAAATACAATATTAGTTTCACCTAGAGAGGCCTTTCAATGAGCCACGTTCCTTCTCTTCCTCTCTCTGTCTCTCTCTTTCTCTAACTTCTATTTACTTCCATTTCCTCTCTCCGTAGCTACCATGAGTGCCCAGCAGCCACGCGGCCCAAGTACGAGCCAGGGTCCAGAAGTGCAGTGCCAGCTGCAAAGCGCAGCTGGGAACAGACTAAGTCAGCCAGATGGGGACAGAGGCTGAGCTGGACTAAGCTTTGACGTGAACTAAACCAACGGCACAGAATTTCTGGACCCCGGCCTTTCTTCGGGCCTTGATAAAGATGAGGTTGGGCTTCTTCCACGACTAGATGAAGCTGAAGCTGGGAAAGTCATTGGTATTTGCCACGGCTTTCATAATTCTTTCCACCATAACTCATCCTTCCATGTGTGGGCCCCAAAATTGCTTTTCTTGTGACACTTTTTCAGCTTTTTTCAGACCCCATTTCCACTGCGCGCGCACACACACACACACACACGCACTCACACACAAATAGATCCTCAGCTTCAGCGTGTTTTATGTGAGAGCAAAAGGGTTTATTCTCCCTGCAAATAGCACACATTCGGAATCATTTAGGAATTTCAGCTACAAAGAAATAGAATTCCTTATAAACTGAACAATTCTTGGGCCTTAGTACATGACAGCACTACTGCTGAAGGTACATCTTTGTGGCCAGTGACTGTGGCCAGTGATCGCTGGCTGAAAAGCATTAAGATGCAAGCCAAGAAGGCAGTTGCTCATGGCAACAATTTTTAGAGAGCACTAAAATATTACTGGGCAGGCAAAGTGATGGAAATATAAGCTGATGAAGGCAATATATTTATTTTGGCTCATCTACTTGCATCACACTGAATTTTTTTCTTACACTTAACAATGATTGCTTCAGCTTAGTTATTTTATCTACTGTCTGTTTAGGACAATTCTTAGTGCATTAATGATAAAATGTATTCCTTCCTTGTTTTATTAATCCCTTCAGCCATTATTTATGGAGCATCCTCCTATTCAAAGAGATATCCTTGATGTTACACATTTGACAATAGATGAAAGAGCTCCAGTCTTTTGCTTTGTGGAGCATGAAGTCCATTAATATAAATATATTTTGTCCTAACAATGTACTTGCTTTTCTCCTAGGCATTTGGGTATGCAGGTGAATAAAGCTAACATTGATGACAGTATTATGGAATTTAAAATCAAAAGTTCCAGAACAACACTTACTCATGGCAGAAAAATAATGATCTTGAGGACACTTGAAATGATTTCGGCATGCCACCATTAAGCACGGTAACTTTGGGGTGTTTCTAGGAAATAGCAAATCATCTGAAACGCTCAAATGTTCAAATGCTCATCTGCATTAGGGTGTGCAGCAAATCTTTCCAATGCCATAGAGGGCCAAAGGTCACTTGAAGAGTACCTAGGGGAATGTATTTAAGTCAGCTCACCGTTTACTAGTTATTAGAGGTCCCAGATTTCTTAAGTTGGAGACTTTTTGGTCCAGTAGAAATGCAAATAATTTCCCTCTGGTAGAACAGGTAATCCTAGAGGTTCAGGGCCCTGTTAGACATAAGGCAGTTTTACATCTAAGCCAGTTTTTAGCACTGTTTATATACGCCTGGTCTATCGTGCTCTGTGCTGGCCATATCTAACTTGTTCCCTCGATAAAACAATAAGTTCACAAAGCTTTGATGGGTGTCCATGGTATAGTTATCTGAAAGCCAGGAATTTTACCTATTTGAAAATTATATGTAACAATATCATATTTAAGATAAATACCTTTTACAGGTACTTGATTAATAGGTTTTTATTTTAATCAAGAATAGTTATTGAAATTTTGTCTATTTATCTTCTATAACATCTATCTATCACACGATGATAAAATTATCTTTTACACCTCTTTGATTAATTAGTGAAATATCACNAATGTACCATAGTTTTTTGATCCAGTCATTTACCGATGGGCATCTAGGCTGCTTCCAACTCTTGGCTATCGTAAATTGTGCTGCTATGAACATCGGGGTGCATAGGTTCTTTTGGATTGGTGTTTCAGGGTTCTTGGTAATACATTATTTAGAAAATTTCATGTCTAAATTAATACTTGAGTTTCTTTTCCTTAATTTAAGTTTGTATCTGATCTTGCATCTTTTGTTATTATAGAAATGGTTGCCTTTCGTTTGTTTCTTCTGCATTCTAGAATAATTTAAGCAAAGGAGAAATTCTTTTTTCTTAAAGACTTTATTTATTTATTTTTGGAGGGGGAGGGAAGGAGAGAGGGAGAGAAATATCAATGTATGGTTGCCTCTCATGTGTCCCCCGCTGGGAACCAGCCTGCAACCCAGACATGTGCCCTGACTGGGAATCGAACCGCAATATTCTGGTTTGCAGTCCTGCGCTCAATCCACTGAGCCACACCAGCCAGGGTGGAAAGGAGGAATTCTATGTGTTTGAAATTTGGTAGTATTTTCTCTTTGAAAATTTTTCAATTTTCAATGCATATTGGCCCACTTAATTTTTCTACCTCATATTAAGTCACTTTTAATAAAAATATAATTATCTTAGCACATGCTTCATCTTATATAGATGATCACATTTATTAGTATATATATGGTATTCTTTTATTAATTTAAATATATCATACACTTATATATATTTATATATTACTCCATCTTATTGAGCACTTATGTGTAATATGTGTTTGATTTTATATAAAGACATACTATAAGCATATTTTTCTATAACTCGCTGGTTTGCATATCTCAATTTATGGTGTGCCCCCCAAATCCTTCCATGTAAATTTTTTTAAATTTCCTTTATTTTTCTTTGAATTGTGCATGTTTTGCATAGAAGTTCTAGAGTTTATCAATTTTTATAGTTATAATTACTTCAATTAGATAAATATATTCTTTTGACTTCAAAAGATGAATGCCTTGATAATTCATTTTCAGCTCTCTCCCATATTTTAATAACTTTAATAACTATTTTAATTTGACTTGCTTGTCACATTCTTTTAAGTACCACAGACTAACTGACTCCGCCACTGAAGCTCCTCACATTCTTAATCACATTTCTTCCCACAAATCCTTATTCTACATGGTTATAAATACATGTCTTGTATTATGCAGAGGGTAGAGAAAATAATGTGTGTTTTCTAATCCCTTTACTTTTTACATCAGTTTCTAATGTTTCTGCTCCGATGATTTTCGGAGCAGAAAACCATACATGATTTTATCCATCCCTTTTTTTTTTCTTCTGTAAAACAGCTTTGCCTGGAGTCAGTGCCATCCCCTGGGAAGCAGAGTGACATACTTGCACAGAAGGCCCGTTGACTCCATAATCACATTAGGTGTCTAGCACCCCATTCCATAAGTAGCAATTAGAAGTGATGACAGGATGTTCTACAGATTTCAACAGCAAGATGCTCCTCCCAGGGTCTGCAGTCAGGTGCCCGGAAGCCACCGGGAACTGAGGCAACTGCTCTTTCCCTCTCGCTCATGGTCACTTAACACTTACCTCATTCATCCATTCCTTCATATGCTTCATTTATCTTTCTAAAGACCGGTTTTTCCCTCCTTCTTCATGACAAATAATTTTGCAGGTACTGTTTTCATAAGTGACTCCTATTCTATTCATGCATAAACTTGTCAAGGAAAATGCACTAGAGAAGTTTAACAAGCAAGAAGATTTTTATTGAAGAGTATTGCAATCAGGGAGAGAGATGGACCTCAACTCTGCTGAAACAAAGGGTAGTTTTTAAGAGATGGGGTGAGCTAGTGAAGACGTACTGAAGGATGTTAGTGGGGAGGTTGATTGACAGGATGTGCTCATGTAATGAGTTATTCTTGCATTCACAACTGTTTTTCTCTGTGATTAGTCTGTGTTTGCCAATTGGTGCACACCGAAGTTAGGGCCATAATCTTAAAGAAACTAGGAGATAGGGAACATATCTTCCAAGTGAACTACTGTCAGGTCCTTGACAAAAATTCCTGGGTTATAAACTATCAAGAGGCTTGGAGACTACCACACATTTCAAAGAGGCTTAAATATAACCTTCAATTACAAGCATTCAAAAGTAAATGTACTAAGGGGAGCCTGTGGCCTATAATCAAGAAGAAATGTGTCTAGTGTTTAGTCAAGCTGGGGGAAAGTTATGCCTTCTTGCTCAAGCCCAAAGTTGCAAACATCTTTCAACCAAGATTCCAAATTCTCAGGTGAATAAAACTGATTGGCTCAGGAGACATTAAATGTCTAACCCAGGTCCAATCAGAGCTAGCTTTCTAGGTAGAATAACGTAGCATTCAGAGAAGGGTACTTCTCAGAGGCATTGATTGCAGGTCTATAAAGACAGCTAGTACAAACATTTGGTCCATTGTACCCCTGAAATGATTGTTTACTATTTTATCAGCTTAAATATTAAAGCTATATCTCTTGGCAAGTCTATAGAATAAGAAAGTTTAAAAGGCAAAGATACTGATGTGCCTTCATGATGTGCAAGAAATTAATAGAATGTGCATGTTAACAATATGCAGTGAAACAGGAAAATATAAAATTCATATATAATCTGTAAAGTGCATAGTATTATTTTTGTTTACTTAATTTCTCTTAGGTTGTATTGTATTTCTCTGAGAATAAATCTATGAGATTTATTGGCCACAGGATGCTGTATGGTGAATACATGAAAATATTAATCAGTCATTTGTTCAATAAATAGATGAGTGCATTAAACTAAGAACTGTATCTACACTGATCAGAAGAAACAAAGCTTAAAATGGAAATTTTAAAACAATATAGAAGGACAATATTAGAGAATACCAAGAGTCCTATGGAAGTTAAATAGAGGGCTACGTAATATAGCTGAGGTGGGAGAAAAGAAGGTCAAGTTCTCTGGAGGAGGTAATCCTGACTGAACTGAATGAGAGTAGGGACTAGAGTATTACAGATACAGAGTCCAGAGTGAGTGAGGAGGCAATGCAATGGACATGGAGAATCATCACGAAACCCACTGTGCAAGAAGAGATTAAATTCCAAGTCAGGAAGTGATGAAAAATGAGACAGGAGAAATAGGCCGTATCAGAGAATGATCACACATGTCTTATTAAAATCTTGAATTTTTACATGCAAATGTTTCCATGAAATGTCCATTTGTGAAAACCTCAGCTCCTGTAGTTGTTCCAAATGTTGCTTCTGTCAAAGCATAGATTGAACAAGTAAAATGCATGCAGCATCCTAGAAAAATGGTAGTGCTGCTTGTTTGCCCCAGCCCCTCTCCTGCCCCCAGGCTTTACCCAGCTTCACCAAGATCTGAAGGCGTCAACTGACACAAAGGTGTTTGTACAATAGCTGTCCAGCTGAAGGCTTTGGAAATGCCATTAAGTAAAGAAGGGAGTGAGGGTTACAAGCCTAAAGGCAAGGAGAGAAGTTAGGGCAAGATAAAGTCTTCTGATGGCTCACATTAGAAATTGTGACTCAAGAATAAGAGAAGCAGGAAGTGTAGAAGAGGCAGCGATACATTTAAAAAATATTTAAGAGGTAAACTTGACAGAGTCTAGTAATTGTGCAGGATGAAGGGTAAGAAGTAGTCCAGGATTATGTCTTATTTAATAGCAATGCTAGCATATTTTTACATACCAGTTAATATAGTTAGCCTACATTTTAGGAAGACAACTTCATCCAAAAATACAGTGAGAAAGCAGAGTGTTCACAGAAAAAGAGTACATAAGCAAAATAAGAAGAAGAAAATAAATAAACCATGCAGGAAATGTAAAGAGAAAATACAAGGCACATTTAGGAGACAACTATTAATCCCCAAGGGTGGAAGAGGATGAAAATGAGGCTCCAAATGTACATTTAGCCCAGTTAGTTGAAAACAAGAAGTGAAATGGGACTAATGAGATTCCCCACTCATTCTCCTCATGAAGAAATGTGATGAGCTTCGGTGCTTTGCTGGACTGAGTAAGCTCCTAGGGTTCTTACACAATTCGAGAGGAGTCCAAAGGTTCAGAGTATGAGTTAAGCCTCTCATTCTTTCTCCTCTGTTTTCCTGTGCATTGGCTACCTATCAAATAAACTGTCTCTGCATAATAGCAACATAAAACCTTGACAACGGACTCCTGTACTGCCATCTTATAAAAATATCTTTTCTCTTCTTATAAAAAATTTTCTGAAAATAGGCAAATGAATATGGTAATTGACTTACTCTCATTTTCTGCATTTTTCTAATCTCATGGACCCCAAACAACCAATCCAAAGACGGATATTATTCTGTGGACTGCACTGGGTCTACAGGTCTTCTACCACTTAAAAAATCATCAAACTTAAGGTGCTGAACTTCTTTGGCAGGCATGATGTCTGAAGAGCCTTACTTGTCTATGTGGAGGGAGGCAGAGTCCTGTCAGTATAGCCTCACTGGTGGGAAAGCGGAACATCCCCAAAAGTTGCATTACCAAATAAAAGGTTGGGCAAAAACCGGCAGGTGCCTTTACAATAAGCATAACACTGCCAATGTATTACACTGGCTATTTTTAAGGAGTTAATTCATCATTTAACTAATACAAGTTTATTGAGTGTCTAATATGAATATTGTTTTCCTCTGATAAATTTTAGATACATAAAGGTAAAAGAGATATACATAGGTTTTGCCCTTATGGGGCAGATTTGGTAGAATCTGACCCAGAAACCAATCTAGGTATAAAGCAGTCCTTCAAGTCCAGACCTTAGGCCAAGTCTGTGTTCTTGCCTTTTTTTCGAAAATGCCCATTCATAGTATCTTCTTCCAGCTACTGGTAACATACGTAGATTATGGGAAGGTGACTAGTTGAAGGATAATGGTGAGCTAGCGCCTATAATGTTTTAACAATTTCCTAGACTCTTCCATTTTAATGATCAAAATGAATGAAAACAGGCATACCTTCTAAGTTAGATATGTATATCAGTAAGGTAACTCTATGACATTATAGGCTGTGTTCATGTTGCTCCTGAGTGGATGGAAGAGTCAGTATAAATAACCTTTGAACAAAAGGAGTAAACATGGGGCTCGTTTCCCTTACAACTTGTGTGATGGGGGTGGTTTTCTCACTAGCTAGTAGGCAAGGGAAGTGTTTGAGGCAGGAGCTCTTTGTCTTAGTCCACCACTCTCCTGGGTAGCTAGCTTGGTGCCTGTCACAGCTACCTGGCTCTCAGTACAATGTAGATGGGAAGAATAAATGAGAGCAGCTTTCTCACTGAAGAAGTGCTGCAACCTTCCTCTTTTATTATTAAATAAGAAGAAAGGATTCTCTTCTGAAAAAGAAGAGAGAAATGCATATCATGAAAGTATAAGAGAAATGTCTCAAGAATCTAGATGTGTTGCCAAATATTTGTACATTTTATTTTCAATTAAATACATAATGGTTGTTTCCTTTTTCACATTTTGCTAATATAAACTCTATGAAGTCTAAAGGGGCATGACAGCCATCAACCATTGGGAGGATACTTAAGGCTTCTTTTATTGCTTTGAAGCAGGTGCCCTTGACTGGAGGAGATCTCTTGTGGAACTCAGTGGCAGAAACAGAATAAACACATTTTATTTCATGGAAGCAATTAGACACACCTCCGTTTGAGAAATTCTATGCTGAATGCTTGTTCACATAGACCCTGTGGATTTCAAAATGGCTGTATGTGTCAGGGAGGTTGTAAGTCACATCAGCATATGAAGACCTGGGGTTTGGGATTTGGCCTTCTTTCCCTTGAGCTTGATCTAAACCCAGCCTTCCGCTCCTCCAGTAATTAAAACCTGTGGTTATCTCTGCTGCAACCAGCTGAAGAAGAAGAATTATAATTCATTGGGCTTTTTATATCTATTTAACATGTGGTTGAAAGATGTTTTTTCCCTTCTAAATCACCAGCTTTGAGCTTTGTGGAGGGCCCATTAACAATGACAGAGTGAGTAAATAACCAGGAGTGATGGGAGGGAAACTGGGACACAAACCAGTGGAGTGAACCAGAAGGAAGAAAGAAACATTCAACCAGAATAGAATGAAGAAACAAGAATTCATAAAAATGAGGAGAGGCTTAGGAATCTCCAGGATATCTTTAAACGTTCCAACATCTGAATTATAGGGGTACCAGAAGGGAAAAAGAAACAGCCATGAGTGGAAAACTTATTTCAACAAATAATAAAGGAGAACTTCCCCAGTCTGGCAAAGGAAATAGACTTCCAGGAAATCCAGGAAGCTCAGAGAGTCCCAAAGAAGTTGGACCCAAGGAGGAACACATCAAGGCACATCATAATTATATTAGCCAAGATTAAAATGAAGGAGAGAATCCTAGAAGCAGCAAGAGAAAAGGGGACAGTCACCTACAAAGGAGTTCCCATCAGACTGTCAGCGGATTTCTCAAAAGAGACCTTACAGGCAAGAAGGGGCTGGAAAGAAGTATTCCAAGTCATGAAATCCAAAGACCTACATCCAAGATTGCTTTATCCGGCAAAGTTTTTATTTAGAATGGAAGGGCAGATGAAGTGCTTCTCAGATAAGGTCAAGTTGAAAGAGTTCATCATCACCAAGGCCTTATTATATGAAATGTTAAAGGGACTTATCTAAGAAAAAGAAGACAAAAAAAACATGTATACTGAAATGACAGCAAACTCACAATTACTAAAAACCATACCTAAAATAAAAACAAACTAAGGAAACAACTAGAATAGGAACAGAACCACAGAAATGGAGATCACGTGGAGGGTTGGCAACAGGGGAGTTGGAGGAGGAGAAGGGGGGAAGGTACAGAGAATAAGTAGCATAGATGGTAGGTAGAAAATAGGGTGAGGGCAAGAATGGTATGGAAAATGTAAAAGCTAAAGAACTTAAGACACATGGAAATGAACTAAAGGAGGGGAATGTGGGAGGGAGGGGGTGTGCAGAGTGGAGGGGAGTAGGGGGGGGAAATGGAACAACTGTAACAACATAATTAATAAAATATATTAAAAAGCAATTGCAGAGTAAGTAAATAAATGTATGCAAAAATGAAATAATTGAGTTTCTGAAACCCATATAGCATTATCCTTGAACCTATAGACATTTTCTGAGGATGAAACCTGATTGTCCTTCCTTTATTAATTAAAATAATAAAATTAATACAATAAAATATTTTTAAATAG
The DNA here is from genome assembly GCF_014824575.4 of Sturnira hondurensis. Classification (NCBI taxonomy): domain Eukaryota; kingdom Metazoa; phylum Chordata; class Mammalia; order Chiroptera; family Phyllostomidae; genus Sturnira; species Sturnira hondurensis. The sequence continues at coordinate 14,334,800 of NW_028075269.1, read as the reverse complement.
CCATAGACATGCACACCAACAGTAAACCACATACATGCAAATTGCCTATAGTTATTCATTGCCTCCGGTTGATCGGTCTTCAGGAAGTAAGATTTTAGGTAAAAGACATTAGATAAATATTTAATATAAAATTTAAAGAAGTAAAAAGAACTAAAAATAATTTATATGCCTATATAATTTTTTAAAAACCCACAAGGGAGATTACATATCCTTTTACTGTAATGTGTTTTTTTGTTGTTGTTGTTACTAGATTCCTGTCCCTCTTCCTTTTTCACCCCCCACGTCACCCTAGAATGGAAATAATTTTCAGAACTGGCTTATATTTTCGTTTCCATATTCAGAGTAGTATGCTCTCCTCTCTACTAACACTTAAACAAACATCTTAAACTCTGCTGCTCTCTTGGCTTCTCCAGAAGAAACAGTCTCCCACCTAGGTGTGGTAACTCCCCTCCATAGCCCCTGGCCCTTGATTGAGAGAAGCTCTCCCTCCTCTTCCTCCCCCACCTCCTTTTCCATGCCCCCTATTTATATTTCAGATTTTATTCACATTAGCCATTGTTATTGTTTCCACAGGAGCGCAGGCTGTTCCAATTTTTTTCCCTAACAGCCTCGGTTCTACCAATTGTTTGAAATTCCTAGTAATATGACTCAGATGGAGGAAGCTTCTTTTTCTTCCACCCCTGATTTAAAATCCTCATTTCCTACCCTCTGAATTAAGGCTCCTCACACAATCCTGTTCAAACTTCTCCACCGTTTGGACCGCCAGTTGTCCTTGCTGTATACTTTGTACTTCTGAACTGTAGGCCAGGACTGTGTCTCATTCACCTTTTATTTCCAACTCCTGGTTTAGTGATTCACACATCATGAATCTCAATAAATGGTTGTGAGACAAAGAAAGTAATAAATGAGTCAACAGAACGTCCAGAGTTACCACGCAACCTCCAGTACCTACGGAAAGTTAGAGCTATATTTAGATTCAGAAGTCTCTAACTTGCTCTTTCATTACTTTCCCCAAATATATTACTGTCTATAAAATGGGTATGAAGCTCATTAACTGTTGAACAACTATAAATAATGACCATGAATAAGATCAATCATTCAAAGACAATAGTTTTCAGGAAAAAGTAATATTTTTTCATGCTTCAACACAAGGCTTTAAAATGACTTGCTTTGTTTAATACTAGAGTTAAGGAAAATTAGAAAATTTATTTGAAATAATAGCATAAATTTTTGAACTAAAACTATATACACCATAAATTTAAAGAAGTTATCAGTTACATATTGAGAGATCTGTGACATAATAAATTTAGCATTTAACTTTTCTAATGTACCTTTCCATCACTGTATATCTATAGTCCATTTGTCTTTCTATACATTTTGCTCTGTGTGCTATACAGTGCACTTTATGTTTCCTCCCTGTGTACTTTATTGCACAGAGTAAAACAATCAATGAGAAATTGAATTCTTCTTTTAAGCTATTAAAATAATTCACCTCTTTACAAATTATTTACTAGATACTTAATATATGTTAGATGTAACCAAACAAGCATTTAAAAACTTAGATAATGCATCAGTAATAAATTTTTAATTATAAAGTGAACTTTATAATTCACTTTTTTTAGTTCTAGTATCTAATTAATTATATAATGATCATTGGTAACTCGGCCCTTTGCAACCCATGATTTTTCCTAAATAGAGAAGTTCTCATTTTCTCTCGTTTTAGAATTTAGCACATTCTTTGTTTTCTAATAAACTCTTTAGTTAATATTGTTGTTAATGGCAAATAAATTGGAAACCATTTGAGAATGTGTATTACTCTTCATAAAGTTTTAAAATAAATGAGCATGGGCATTAGTAATGATTTCAAGCCATAGCATAGAATCGGAGTCTCTTAACAGGAACGAACACTGAGAATCTGTTAGATAATGCAATACGGGAAGGTCTCCCTGGAATTAAAAGTGGCCCTTGGGTTCTTCAGATGTCACAGAGCATTATACTTGTAACTGCTTTAAAAGCCACTTTTTTTTAAATTTTGGTTTCTCTGTGAAAATCTTGCTTGATTTGTTAACCTTTGAACATTACTGCCTAGAGTGGACAACAATTAGATTCATTAATTTGTTTTCCTTTTCATTTGATTTAGTGCATTCTTAGTAATAGAGCTCATTAACAATTGTGGTATTGACTTTACTACTTATTAACAAATTATACTTTAAACTGAATATTAAATTATCACTGAAGAATGTGAATAAAGAGAGGATATTTAAAAGCTAGGAAAAAAAACCCTATTTTTGGCAGGTAACTTTCAGAGGCATAGGATTTTATCTACTCAAAATTGTTCAGAAGATACAAGAAAAACCACAGTGGCATAACTCTCTCACATTGTATTTTTGCTAAGTGAAAAATAGCTTGTGCACCACTCACATAAATTAACTAAAAATGGATTAAAGACTTAAATGTTAGACTTAAAACCATGAAACTCCTGGTGGAAAATAGGAATAAAACTCCTTAACATGGGTCTTGGTAATAATTTTTTTGGAAGCAACCCCTACAAGTAATAAAATAAAAATAAATGAGACTACATTAAACTAAAAATCTTCTGCATAGCAAAAAGAAACATACCATAAAGTGAAAAACAAAAACAATCTATGGAGTGGTATATTTGCAAATATTTGCAAATCATGTATCTGATAAGGAGTGAATGTATAAACTATATAAAGAACTCACACAAGTCAATAGCAAAACCAAACAACCCTATTTAAAAATGAGCAAAGAGCCCTGGCTGATATAGGTCAGTGGACTGTACTCTAGCCTGCAAACCAAAGGGTTGCAGGTTCAATTCCCAGTGAGCGCATATGATTGGGTCATGGGTGGGTCCTGGTTGGGGATGTGTGTCACTGTTTCTCTCCCATATCGTTTTTCTCTCCCTCTCTTTCTTCTTCCCTTCCCTTTCCTCTAAAAATAAATAAATAAAATCGTAAAAAATACAACTCAGGAACCCACCTCAGCACCAACTAAGATGGAATAGTAGCTCCATACAAGTCTGTCTGTGCTACTGCCCTCAACTAAAACTTACGGGGAGATGTCAAAAGCAACTATGTGAAGACACAGGAGTAAAGACTGACTGACTGGTGGAGAAAACAGGAAGTGAAATCAAAATTTGAAGGACAAACTGCCCTGTGGGAAGTTTCTTCTTCATTGCTTTTTAATTCTCTACGTTTTTGTCTTGGTCCCTATGCTGGCCCCAGTAACAAGTCAGGCACAGACAACAAAAACTCAAACAAAAATCTCTTTCTGGTTAGAGGCCTGCCGGTAGAGTCCCTAAGCACTGGCCAGTTGGAAGGAGTTCCTTGTTGTATTATTAGTTTTCCATCTTTTTGTCTCCCAGCTGGTGAAAACCCAAACACAACAAATCAAATCAAACACATTTTACGCTTAAACCATGACAATGAATGCTGGTACCTGCTAACGACGGAGCCCTCCCTGCTGGATGAGAGTAAAAGAGAATCCTCTTCTGGACCCATCTCAGGTTCTCAGGAGAGCTGTGCACACGCGTAAGGAAACCTGACCCTTCACAAAGGCTGTGAGGAGGAAGAACGACAGAAAGCACCACCCATATCTCGGGCTGACTCCGGAGGGACGATGGCGCTGGTGAACCCAGGCAGCCCAGCCAAGGCTTTGCACACGGTGCTAACACGATTCACTGCACACAGTGATGGTCATCTGAACCTAAATGAGTTGACTGCCTGCTAGAATGAACGAATCTACATGCTCCCCCAAACAAACAGGGCTTTAAAAGGCCCCAGATTTTCACATACTGAAAATCTCCAGGACACAAGTCAAAATTCCTCAACAGGCAAAAAAATGAGAACAGTTAGTTAATTAAACAAATCTAATCAATTAATTAACTCAGATTTTCTTTAAAAAGCACAATCCCCAATAATCCAGATACTTGAATTATCAGATAAACCCCTTAAAGTAGCTGTATAAGTAAGCTTCATAAGGTACAGTTGAACACCCTTACATAAATGGGAAAATAACGGTTGTAAAGATCTTTTTCACCAGATAGATATTGCACAAGGGAACAAGACAGAAATTTAGAATGGAAAATTGCAACATATGAGACATGTAACTGGGCACTCAAGAGCAGAATGAAAACGACAGCATGAAAAAGATAAATCAGCATAAATTACCTAATCAGATAAATGGGGAGAAAAATTTAAAAACATTTGAAAGTTAAAAGAAAGTCACTGATATCTGTGAAATAATATCAAAATATCTAACATTTGCCTCCCTTGAGTCTCAGAAGGAGAAGAGAAATTGATGCAGACAAATGTATTTAAAAACTAATGATCGAAAACCTCCCATTACTGGTGAAAGACACACATTACATATCCCCAAGGCTCAAAAATCCCCAAGAGGGTTAACTCAAAAGCATGTGAAGACATGAGGGGGGACTCAGAAAAGACAGAATTGATTTATTAAAAAGTGGGTATTTATTTTTACCAGTTTAAATAAGTCACCCTCAAAATATTTCCCATTGGATGCAATACACCCATTGAGATATTTTTTCCCACTGCTCAAAACAGTCTTTGAACTCATCAATTTTGGTACCTTTCAGTGCTTCTGGTACTTTTTGTTCCACCTCTCTCCACACTGTCAAAATGTTTCCCTTTGAAGACTTTTTTTTTTTTTATCAGGGAAACAAATACAATTTGGACAAGATCAGGACAAGATCAGGTAAATAGGTAGGGTAGAGCAGGAGGGTCATGCCGTTTTGTGTCAAAAACTGCTGAACACTCAGTGGGGTGCAGGCAGGTACACTCATAAATCACCCATCATGAAATGGGCAAACAAGTTCAAAGAGTCTTAAAAAAAATTCGCAGATGCTGAATGCAGCCTCTCACAACAATGCCAGCTGGTACGCTGATACAGAAGATGGGTTCCTAGCAGGGGAAGCCAGTATTATAAGGGGCCCACTGTCCAGAAGATAATCCCAGGGTTTTGGGGGTTCACCAAAAAACTAAAGCATCAGAAAGCCAAAGGTAGAGAAAAAGATCTTTTTACTATCAAGAGGGAAAGTGAATGTTGTAAGTAGGCATAATGACTGAATAGATAGTACTTTCACATCTGAAACAGCACAAGATAGGAAACAATAAGGCAATATAGTTAAAGTACTTATAGAAAGAAAAAAATAATACATTCCATATCTTGTGAATATACACTTCAGGAATGAAGAAAATAGGGCCTTCTTAGATGAAAAAAAATGAAAGAATTTGTCATTGGTGTCCCAGATTTAAAAATAAATGTTAGAAGAAGTTCTTTAGGCTGAAGGGAAATTAGACAAGTGGGAGAAATTCATCTCACTAAATGTCTATATCAAAAACAGGTCTGAAATCAACACTCTCAGTTTGTGACTAAACTACACACACGTACACATGTATGTACGTGTGTGCATGTGTACAAGCATATATATTAATAGTGAATTAAGTGTAAAGCAAGGGATGATAAGAAATAATAGATATATGAACATAAGTAATAAAATTGATAGCAGAAAATAAATACAAAAATCAATAAAACCAAAAGCAGTTTCTTTTAAAAGATCACTGGAATTGATGTAGCTCTTTCCAAACTAACCAAGAAACAAAAACCACCAGTATCTAGAACACGGGTATTTGGTGTCACTATGGACAGATGCTAGAAGATGGAACAGCACTGTTAATGGAAACCTAATGATACATTTCTTAAAGTTGTTTAATTTAACCTGTTTCACGACAGGCTTAAGTACTACTCACTTAGGGAAAAATATGAATAGTTATAAAAAAGGTAGAAATTAAAGTTTATTTTTAAAACTTTCAACTAAAAAAAAGTTACAGGCTCATATGATTTCAGTGGCAAATTACAGCAAACATATAAAAAATAGTGTGAACTCTATACTATCTTCACATTTTTTGGTCTGATCATTTGTTACACCTGAACTAAAGAAAAATACATTGGAATTTTAATTGAGAAATATGTGTTAAGATTAATAACAATAATTGTAAATTTGAGTATTTATCTTTAAGTCCCATTGATTTAACTATATACTATTTTTATCATAGAAAATTTATTTAATTAAGCTACTAAATAATAATTAAATTATAGTTTTAGACACTAGGCAAAGTGGAGTATTTTTATGGTTGTTGGCTTAATCCCCAAAATCAGTATTGTTTATAAAGCCTCATTTTTAAACAAGAGATTGGTTAATTTTTATCATGTTTGAGAATTCTCTTTTATTTAAAGACAAATATATAATGACATGTGTCCATTATTATAGTATCATACAGAATATTTTTATTGCCCTAAAAACCCCATGTTTTCCAGCTATTTATCACTCCCTTTGCTCTCAACCTTTAACAACCACAGATCTTTTCACTATCTCCAGAGTTTTGCTTTTTTCAGGAATGTTATATAGTTGGAATGATCCAGTATATAACCTGTCAAGATTGACTTCCATTATTTAGTAATATGCATTTAAGTGTTCTTCATGTCTTTTCACATCTTTTTAATGCTGGATGGTATTGTATTTCATTGTAGTATTTCTGGTTGCACCACAGTTTATCTATTTATCTACTGAAAGTCTTTGGTGGATCCCTTGCTGCTAAGTTTTGACAATGATGAATAAAGCTGCCGTGAACATCTATCTGGTGCCGTGAACACCAGTTTTTGTGAGCTTTCAGCTCCCCCAGTATCTCCTGGTGTCAGTGTTGCACAGAGCTGTATCCCAAGGTTGTTTTCGTTGGCATCTGCCTGACGACATCTGCCTGCAACACCTTTTCAAATGTTTATTTGCCACCTCTGTATACCTTCTTTGGTGAAGAACAGACTTTATACAACTTTAGGTGTTTGTATTTTAAACTTTATGTCATCGAGATTACTTGATCCTTTTGTCAGTATAAAATTTCCTAATTCTCTGTTCACATGATATTAATAGAACCCTTCCAGCTTTCTCATGGTTACTATTAAGATAATGCACAATTTGTCATTTGTTACTTTCAGTCTAACTGTTCCTCTGTGTTTAAAGTGATTCTTAAAGACAGGCTTGTAGCAGAACTTATGTTTGTTTGCTTGAGAATGGCCACTTTATTACGGGTTTATATCTCTGCCTTTTAATTAAAACATTATGTTTACATTTAATGTAAATAGTGAGATGGTTGGATTTACTCAGACTTCTAGCATACTTCGAGCATACTGCTGTCCGTATACTGTTTGCTTTTTTTATTTTCTCTTTATCTTTCTTTAGACGACACCAATATTTTTGGTATTATATTGTAATTCTTCTACTGACTTCTCAATATATCTTTTAAATTATATTTCTGTCCCCAATGTAGAGATTAAAATAAAATCCATAATGTATCAGAGTCCACTAACCAGAGTTTTTGAAGAGAAGTCAGCTTTACTTTTTATTATTCTTCTCTCAACATGTAATTTTCTTTAAATATTTTAAAGATTTATCTCTTTAACTTGTGTGTTTATAAATTTGACTCTGATATGCTTAGACATAGTTTTCTCTAAATTATCCTTCTTGTAATTTGCTGAGCTTCTTAGAAGTTACTATTTTCATTAACTTTGGGGAAAAATTTGGGTTATTATGTTTTCAGTTACTCTGCTTTCATTTCTGTCCTGAGAGTCCAATTACTGCATGTGTTTGACCATTTCGAACTGACCCACAAGTTGCTGATACTGTATTGTTTTGTTTTTTTTCCTTCTTTTTTCCTCTCTTTTTATTTTGGACAATGTCCACTAACTTCTTCTCAGTCAGCCCTGGCCTCTGCTTTGTCAGTTCTGTTATTAATTTCATTAAGGTCATTACGATATATTTCTTAATTATGGTCATTACAATATATTTTCAGTCCTAGAAATTTACTTTGGTTCCAGTTTCATTTTTCTACTTCTGTTACTTCATTTTTCTATTATCTTTCTTTCATCTTTTCAATTTAATTGTCTTATGTGTTTATATAGTTATTTTAGAGTCCTTGTTTTACATAAAATCAATGAGTCGTTTCATTTGTAGATATGGTCTGATTATCGTAATTTTCTTTTCCTTATGTGTTACATTTGTCTACCTCTTTGCCCATCTCACAGTTTTTGTATTTTGTAATGAACATTTTATATAAAAAGAACATTAGAGACTAAAGTAGATAATTTTCCCCAGACAAGATTTGTTCTTTTCACTATTTGGCAATAAGAAATAGGATTTGTTCACTACCTCCTTAAATTCAGAATCTAAAGTGGATCAGACTTCAGTTAGAACATTAATGATTGTCAATTCTCAGCTGAATTTACAAGACTTGTGGGTGATTTCAGGCAACTTCCTCCAGTAGGGCTTTGAGATGAAAGCACTGTGACACTCAAGATCACTTTCTGCTTCCTATCCAACCCTCTAAATCCCCTTTGTCTTTTTCCTCAGCAAAAGTCTCACGGGCAAAAACTGGGAATTTCAGAGAAGACCAGTTGTTAGATTCCTCTAGATTCTGGTGTGCCACTAGAGTTTACAAGGACTTTAGACAGTCAGCCGGTTTCTCCTAGTCACAGCAAAACTTAACTGACCGGGGCAAGCTTACTCTTTCAACATCCTAGGTACCAGACCTGATAGCAAATCTTCGACATTTTAATGTGAATTCTAATCTCTGCTTACATAGCAAAGTTTGTCCTCTTGAATTTGATGCAGTTAATTGCTTCTACAGCTCAACTATCTATCTATCTATCTATGTATCATCCATCTATCTACCCATCCATCTTCTATCTATATATTTACACTTTAATAAATCTGGTGTTCCCTAATCCTACAGCAGAATAGTGGCATTTTGCAGTCTTCTATAAGCTATACAAAAGAGGTGACTTCAGGATCACATTGATGTTAAAGATTATTTCTGTTCTGGAAACATATATCTCCTCAACAAAGACATCATTACAAAAATACTATATTATACCTAAATGATGGGTGAGATGTAGTTCATTTATTTATGCACTATTACAATTACTTATTCTTGAAAATATTTATTTACTGCTCTATATTCTAAGTCCTCTTCTAAATGCTGAGGAAGCAACTGTAAGAAATCCAAAGAGAAAGGAAAACAACAACTAAATAAAAAATTTAAGAAGGAAACAACAACCACAACAAAACACTACCATTCCAGCGGGTAATGGGTAAAGAGAAGTTGATCTGAGGCACCGAGCAGCTATCTTCCTCATCATTGTCAAAAGGACATACTGTGGCATCGATTTATCACACTGTTTCTTTTCCTCATCGGACTTCAGATATAGCCAGGATAATATCTGTGTTGGTTTTGCATATAATTTATCCTTGATGCTTTGAGGGCTTTCTGCATATTAACAGTCAAACCATTGTGTATATATTTACTGAATACATGGATTCAGTCAGGGTAGCAACCAAACATCTGGGAGTACACAATTTAGAAAAGAGAAACTGGATGCAAGTAGTCTTAAAGAAATGTAATGTTGGTGGGTACAATAGGCTTGTAAAAACTATGTTAATATAATAGTTTATATTAACTATTATCTGAGTACAGATTGCCCAGGTGTCAAGACCAGTTCTATCACTTATGACCTTTGTGATTTTGTTACATTACTTAATATCGGTACTTCAGTTTCTTCATCTATATTTGGAAAAACAATAGTACCTTTTAATATGTTGTTATGAGCATTGATTAATATTTGTGAAGTGTTTAGAAGAGCAGGTAGCACTAAACAAAGCATAACATGTGTCATCTATTCATAGTAATAGCAGTAGTAACATATAAATATTGTGCTACTTTTCCATTGCTGCAGGACCAATTACCCCAAATGTCGTGATTTAAAATGATACCCCTTTATTGGCTCACTGTTTTGGGGGTCAAAGGTCTGTGTGGATTTGACTGGGTTCTCTGCTTAGGAGTCTAGAAGGTCAAAAACAAGGTGTTAACCAAGCTGGGTTTCTACTGGAAGCGATCAACCCTGAGGGAGAAGCTGTATGAAGCTCTTTCAGAATATTAGCAGAGGTAAATTGCCTGTACTTGCAGGATTAAAGCCCTGATATCTCTCTAGGACTCTTCTCAGATGCTGTAAGCTAGTCTCAGATCTTTTCCTCATGGTCACCTCAGCAAGAAAAAAATCTCCATTCCATCATATCTCTCTTGCTTCAAATCTCTTTCATGTCTTCATCTGCTACCAGTCGAAAAGCACTTTGCTTTTAAAAGACTCAGGTGCTTGGGTTAAATCCACTTAAATCACCTCTGTATGTTAAGGTCAATTGGATAACCTCAATTACATCTGCAAAGTCCATTTCGATATGTAACCTAACATAGTCAAAGTTGTAAAGTCATGGGAGCCACTTTAGAATGCTGCCTGCTACATTTTCAGCCAGGAGTCCCACAAGACAGCCTACTGAGAGATTTCAGAGAACTGACCGTACTAACAGCCATCCAAGTTGCCCCTCTCCTGACCCTTATTACAGCTGTAGATGAACACAAGTGGAGGACTGGAGTGAAGGAAGTAGGGGGTTTGTGAAGAAAATGTACAGTCCCCTCCACTCATGCCACCATTCTCCAGAGATCATGGAAGACTTCAGTAGGTTCACTTAGTGATGTCTGAGAACCAGTGCTCTCTTCATAAGCATAGACTAGTGAGCATTTTCCATGTTCTCCTTGGCGAATCTGCTAGTAATGCAGTCTGCTGATGATGCTGGAGTACAGGGAGTCAGGTAGAAGAGGCATAGCCAAGTTCACAGATGAGCTGTCTGTGAATCAGACAATAGTTCTCTTTGGTCTGGTAAAGATATAAGATATTCTGGCCCAAGAAAATCTTGTATAAATATTTTCCCATACCTAGGTACTGCCACATCTTGTGATTAAACATCAGTGAAAATTTGCTTGCTTGGTAGATTTGCAATATATCCCAAACTAACCAAACCCTATATCGGTCGCCCTGAGAGAAATTTACTGACCAACACAAGTTAATGGTAACAAGATACACCATGAGAAGAGTCACATAACAAGATAAAGCTTGGTTGTAATCTATCCAAAGCTGTAGAAAACCCAAGTGCCAGGCACCAAGGTTAGACACAAGCAACCTTGCTATTTGCACAGGGGTGGGCAAAGTATGTTTATAGTTGTGAGTAGATGAAATACTTTATTCTTATATTATTATGAATTATTATATTACTTATTTGTATTACAACTGTTCACCCAGTTTTGCCCACCCCTGCATGTAGGGCTGCCCAATACAAACTTCTGTGACTACAAAAGCATTCTATATCTGCACAGTCCAATAGTGTGGCAGCCATGAGCCACATGTGACATTTAGCACGTGAGATATGGCCTATATAACCACACAATTGAATTATTAATTACATGTAAGCAATTTAAACTTAAATGTAAGTGCCACATGTGGCATTGGCTACCCTATTGAAAAGCACAGACAGAAACCAAAAAATACAAAACTCATACTGTAGGTCTTCATTCTGAAAATTATTTTTTTAGGGTACAGAATTAATGGGTGGATGAAGATGAGACTCACGAGGCTTATAAATTTCAGAACACTTAACTGTAATGACTTAGACACACAGATTATTTTCTAATTGACGATAAGTACTCTGGTTTTGGCGTTAACATTACCTGCCACTTGGCCCATTCTCTCCCATCCTGTTCTGAGAGTGATCACACAAGGATTTGTCTTAAACCTGGACTTAGTCCACCACAGCTCGAAGATGCCTCACACATCAGCACTTGCTTACATTATTTAGTTCTTGCTTATATTTCTCCAGATGAAACCCTTTCTCAGAAAATAAACTCAAGAGTCATGCTGTTCTATTTTGTCAGTGTTTTAATAGATTGCCAGATTCTTGAACTGCTTCTTCAACTTTCTGTCTATATGCAGGCCCCGTTATATTTTTCCCCACTGTATATAACCAAAGAGCTGCCAACATGCTGATCATGATTATTTAAAAAAAGATACTTGAAGCCCTGGCTGGTGTAGCTCAGTGGATTGAGCGCGGGCCTGCGAACCAGAGGATCGCGGTTCGATTCCCAGTCAGGGCAAATGCCTGGGTTGCAGGCAGGTTCCCTGCAGGCCAACTCCCAGCAGGGGATGCACAAAAGGCAACCATACATTGATGTTTCTCTCCCTCTCTCCTTTCCCTCTAAAGATAAATAAATAAATAAAATAAATAAATAAATAAAAAGATACTTGAAATGTCTTACTTACCTAAAATTATTACTTATGGAAATAGGTATAGTATGCTACAACAACAGCAAAGGAAACACTGACACTGTAATAACCGTTGCTTTGGGTTTTCGATTCCCAACGTGCAAAATGAAACACCCATGAAACAATATTCAAAGGTGAAAGGATTAAGAAGTACAAATTGGTAGCTATAGGATCATCACAGGGATGTAGAGTACAGCTTAGGGAACTTGGTCAGTAATATTGTAACAACTCTGTGCAGTACCACATGGGCACTGGAGACATCAGGGGGACACTTTGTAAAGTATGTGATTGTCTTACCATTATCCCACACACCTGCCACTAATACAAAACAATATCAAATGTAAACTGAAATAGAAAAACAAAATTTAAAAAATAGTAGGAACAAGAGTAGGTATCTTTTCTTTTCTCCTGACTTTATGAGGAATGATGTGGGTATCTATCTGTAAGGTGCTGATTTTTACAGTAATGGTTACTTTTAAATCTATTTTAGAAGTTCCTATCTACTCTTATTTTAATAATATGAATGTGCTTTGATTTTTGTCAAATGCCTTTTTAGCAGCTATGATCGTTTTCTTGTTGGGTATATGTATATGATGAATTAACTGAGGGCTGCCCTTATTGAAACATACTTGCATTCTTGGAAAGAATTCCTCTAGAAGATAATGTGTTACTTTGTTCATTGTTGTATAGTACTTGCTAAACTATATTTGTGATTTTTGTATTGATATTCATAATTGAGATAGATTTGTAGATTTTGTAATAATAAATGTTTATCAGACTTTGGAAATAATGTTATATTCACTTCATAAAATAAGTGTTTAAGGCTTTATATTTCCATGCTTTGGAACAGTTTTCGGATCAGTGTCACGGCACTACCCTTGGAAATTTAGAAGTAACCCTCTGCCCAAGACGTTCTCTTTGTTTTGGTTTGAGTGTTTTGGAGGGACAATGAAGCTCATTTACATATTTACGCAATTCCATTGTTAAAATTACTCTAGGTTTTTCTCTCTCTGCTGGGGATTTTAATTTTCTTGTTCAAAGCAATGTATATATGCATTACCCCCTATTTCCCCACCTCCACAAACACATAACTATCTTAAACGTCTGTTTCCCTTAACTCAGGGTTCTGCCATGTTCCAATTGGTTCCCATTTCCAGTAAATTTCCTCATGAGTAAGCTCTGTCATTTTAAGCGAATATCTGATGAATATTTCCGAGGTTCATAAGACCTTAGACTAACACAGGCCAGTAAATTCTCCTTAAAAATAGTGTAGTTATTTCTTTTGTATGTGTACTCACCAGCAATTTAGAACCTGTAGGATTTTCTCAGTTTCATTCACTGACTTTTGTGCCACTCACTCAGGGTTCTACTCATGATAGGTAGAGGAATTTATTTAGGGATGTGAGTATCTGCTGCATTACTTTAGTTATAGTGTCTGTCCAGAACCTCCTTTCACTTCCTTCTGATCCCCAGTAGATGACTCCTGATCTTACAATAGCCACACAGCCCATGTTCGGAGGTCCATCAAGATTTCCAGCTCCCAAGTTGTTACTGCGTTTTGTTTTCATGTTGTTTTGCTATACTCATTGGTCTGTTCAGTTTTCTGGAATAGGTGTTTTTGCCTCAATCAAACATCTGGAAGGCTTATGTATTTTTTCCTAAGTAATAAAAAAATCAGGGGGACGCTATGGCAATTATCTTGGAGACAGTAATAAGGCAAAGTGAGTAGAATAACGTCTATTACCTCAGTGTGCCTGAGAGTGAATGGGCAAAGGTGAGCATGAGGATAATCTGGTCACTGAGAAAACAAGAGACAGAAATGCCTGAAATGCTGAGAACTATGGAAGAAAGGAAAATGGAATGACTGCACTAGTGTAAGTGTTAGCTTGGCCCATTCTTTAATTACCATGGGGACTGGCTTCATTACCAGCCCATTACGTTTGGACCATGATCTAAGTCACATAATTACCCAGATTCTTCCTTTTTTGGTCTAATTTCATTAAGGTCCCCAGGCCTACATAATAGCTTCAGTGTGAAAACAGTTTCTTGTCAGCCTAACTAGGGTTTCACATTTCGTGATTTTGTTGGAAGATTCCTGTCAATAACTGGTTCTCTGACTGAGAGGGCAAGCTCCTTGGTCACAGACGTAGCCCACGTGCTGATTTATTGACCAGCGCTTAACACCTTGCTCAATTTTTCACTATTGTGATCTTTATTCATTCTGTCTCCCTGCCTAAGAGTTGCTAAGAAACTTCCCAGAATAGGTTGTGTTTTTCTCGCCTAATGAACCTTTCTTTCTACAAGCATAATAGGAGATTATGCACACACATTTGGCTGTGCCTTGTAAAAGTGCACAGAGAAAATGTCTGTGCAATGAATTCTTTCCCTTATTCCTTGCTCATGGTGATTCCCTGGTCAGGAAATTTGTGAAGAAAAGAGTAAAAATGACAAAAGTAGTAACTTCTGATGGAGGGTATGAGTTATCTTATCCTTCTGTCAAAATGACCAGAACCAAGCTGTTATTATTACTGCATGTTAGTGACCTTACCATCTCCAAGCCCAATGTGGGCGCCTTACATTAGCTGATCTACTGCACAGAAAAGTTCTGGTCAAAAGTAGAGCAATATAAATGACAAAAAAATCAGAGATAAAGTTTAAATAGTATTTCTTGAATGCTAGATGGATTCTCATACATAACTATAAAATGAGCCCAGCATACAAATTGATGGCTTATACCTTCTTTGAGCTCTGTGGCTAAGCTCCAAATGATTTTCTTAATTCAGAGGGAATCACAGCCAGATGCCTTAAATTTTCTTAAACATTCTGAGTTTAATCATAAGCTAGTGTAGTTGGAAGTCAAAATCTTCCCAAGTTTATTAGAAGAGACACTTCTTGGCTACAATGTTAGATATTCTGGCAAACACTAAAGCTAAGTAGTTAAGGTTAATTTTTTCCTGTGGGTCAATTACAGTCTTCACACCTTAATATTTGAAACTGATGATGGAAATTATATGATTGACATTAAAACTAAAGAGAGACATTTTTTGAATTCATTGTATAGTATCTACTTCTAAAATTTGTTTTCAAAAGACACTGAAATAGAGAACAGGGGGTTAGTGACCAGAGGGGAGAGGGGAGGGAATTTCAGGGGAAAAAGGGGCAGGATTTAGAGGAACTAGTATAAAGGACATATGGACAACACTAAGGGGGGTGGAAATGGGAGGGAGGTGGGGAGCACGGGGGCGTGGGCTGAGATGGGAGTAATAGACAGAAAACTGTACTTAAAAATAATTAAATTAAAAAAAAGAAAACTTGTTTTCAGGGAGTTCTATAGTAAACAACAAAATAGGGTATACAAGGCATCTTATTCTTCTTATTAATCTCAGTCAAAGTTCTAATTTTGTTTCGACAGAATTATTGAGATTCTTTATAAAGGGAATCATGCCAATAAGATGAATGAAAACATCATACCCTAGACTGTGCAATTTACATACATAATTTTTTTCATATGCATTATAAACACTACTTCTGTGTATCGTAAATATATTTCATTGTTTTATTTTAAAACTAAATTTTAGATTTTAATTATTGCAAATAAAAAATCACTTAAAAGTATTTCCTACATTACCGTAGATTCTTCGTCACAGAAACTAGGTTCATACTTCACTTTTTGGCCTTGCAAAAGTTAACACTATGCATGTCAGTTTTCATTAACATCATATACTTGAGTCTTTTCAGCTATTAAGTTTGAAATGGTTACTTCTTTATTATGCAACAACATTATATATTCCAGACTGTTACATGGAATGAGTTGTTCAAGGTTTTTTTGTTTTGTTTTTGCTAAACTGAGAGCAAAGTCATTGCGGAGGTTATCACTGCGCTGGATCCAGTGACTCACGAGCAAGTTCAGGAGATTTAATACAGACTTTGTGTTTTGTACTTCTCTACTTTGGCAACCGACAAGAATTTTTATTTCATAGTTTCAAATTAGATGTTTGAGACTATACATGCGACAATGGGGACTATGCAAATGGCTGCAGTGACAGCTGGCTACTGTTTAAGTTAGCAGCAAGTGGAATGACAGTTGTTTTATTTTTTACTTCTTATCTTTGCCTAAAGTATGTTTCAACTATCTTCTAAGTGAAGGAACAAGCCTGGTAGGAAAGGAGTACTGGACTTGTAGTCAGACAGACTATATCCATTTAACTTCAGGTTACATGGAATTGGATGATTGATTCAATCAACCTCATGAGTCTTTTGGACAGAATGCTCATTTTACATATAAAGTCCAATAAAATTCAACTCCTATTATTAACAAAATATCACACTGCCTGAAAGGATTGCTATTTTACAAGCACATCTCAGTGCTAATTGTCTATATGTTAAGTGAGCTTAACTGTTTTATTAATATTGACACCAAAACTACTAGGAGGACACTGAGTCATTTCTTTAGATGTCTAGTATTTTATATCATATTTCTTCAGAAACTATTATTTACTGTGACTATGATAAAATTCACATCTGGAATGTCTCTTAAAGCTTAGTAAAAACCAAGAGGTGAGAGAAACAGGAATTAATACATTTCTATGTTATGGTTACTGAGCTAGAAGCTAAGCAAACATTAGTGAAAAAAAATGATTAGTGAAAAAATACTACTATATCTTATAGTCTAATGGCAATTATATTTAATGTGGAGTTAGAAGACAAGGTTTCCTAACTGATTATAGCTATGTTATCATAAAAGTTACTTAACTTTTCTTACTTCTTTGTTTTCTTAGTATTATATTTGAGTATCCTAGAAGATTTACATGAAGATTTTTATATGTGCTTAGAAAATGGTACAAGACTTTTTATAATTATTCATAATGAACATTGACTGTCTTGGCAACTGGTGTATTTACAAAATTTAACAGTTAAAAAAACACTTTTTTATACAAATAGCTAATATTGTATGTGCCAGTGAATGGAATGGAGTGTGATGGTTTATATTACATAATTATTGAAAAGCAATATTAGTAAAAAGTTAATATAGATGAACAAAGAAAGAAAGAAAATATCTCCCAACACAGTAATCTTAGTTAAATTATTTTTCTAAAATCTCACCATGACAATGATAAGCTCACATGGAAAAGTATGACAAAAATAAAACAAAGATTTCATGGACAGTTATTCAGTAATTTAATTGTGACTCCAAGTACTACTGCATGCTGTGAAGAAAATATTAAGATAAATAATAGCAAATTCAAGAAAGCAGATCAAGTATAGATTTTTAAAGTAAAATAAAGTCATTTTAGGGAAATGTCCATCAAGGAACATGTATAAAGCACACATGGACAAAGCCAAATGGGGTAGGTTCATGAGTGGGAGACGGGGATGGGTGGGGCGGGGGGCCAAGGTGGGGTGAAAATGGAGACAACTGTACTTGAATAACAATAAAAAGAATAACAATAAATAAAAAAGAAACAAAAAGTGAGATTTGGAAATGGACAGAAAAATCAGTTAAGAGAGCTGAGAACAGATCGAAGAACACTCTCCTTCAGAAAAGAGTTTTCTGATCCCCTGCCTTAAGAGGTCAAGAAATCCAAGACAGATAAGATGGCCTTTCAGAACTTGTTGACACAATTACACAGGTGTCTCTCGACAGTACCTGTAGTTTGTAGTTTTCAGGGAAATGCACTATGTCATGTTTTTAATGCTGAAGCTTAGTACAAAGCCTGGCACAAACCAGGCTTTCACTAAATGATGGAGATATGAATGGTTGGGGCCATTATTTATTCATATGGAAACGCATTATAGCAGATTTGTCACTTGTGAAACATAGTTACACTGTGCCCTAGAAACGACTGATGTACTCTGAGCAGATTAGATTCTGGACCAAAAAAATGAATGAAGGGCCAAGGTAGATATTTGCTGGGCCCAGGGGCTCAGTGGGAAGACTCACAGCGAAGGTTACGCAGGACCATCTTACCACTGTCTGCTGCGTGAGCACCTGCAATCTCTGGGAGGAAAAACACTGTTTGTACAGAAGAGGTGGTGAAAAGAACCTGTCCACTGGCCTAAGTTTGGACACTTTCTTGTTGGATGAAAGGGGGAAAAGGTTACACAGTAAGAAGTCCTAAAAAGGATAAGTAGGACCTATCTAATAAACAAAGGTAGGACCTTATAACATAGACATTTAAGGGGCTTGCATGTAAACAGGATGTATTTTTATCCTTATAGTGCCAAGAATGTGTATTTTATTTCACAGAAAACCAACTTCTCTTTCGTAGTGTGTAATGTATAAGTAATTGGATAAACCAACAAAGACATGAAGATTTCATTTGGTATAAAAAAGTAATTGTTGACTCTAAAAAACGAATGAGAGAGGTATCAGTGAATAATCTAAGGATACTAGGGGCATAACAAAATGGAAATGAGATACCTGAAAGACTGTCTTTTGTGATTTCACATATTCTTGTTCACTATGCTAAAGAGAAGTCAAGAATATTCACAATACTAGCCATTCTAGTTTGTAAGCAGCCATGATTTATCTCATAAATGGACCACCTCTTTAATCGTCAAAATGCTCTACTATTGTTATTATAGTATTAAATAATGTGATTAATATAATTTTAACTTGTACATTAGGGAACGGAGGCCCAAGGATTTTACATTAACTGTAAGTATAATGTGTGTAAAGGCAAGGAATATATTTTCCTTTTCTACCAATTAACCCCAACACAAGCATATCCTTAGTCCCTGGAAGACACTTAGAATATACTCATTAAATGGGTGGGTAAGAGAACAAGCTTTCCCAGATGATTAAGGTGCATTGTTATATTCAACTACGTATCTTTGAATTCGTAATGCACATTTCTAACAGAAAGCAAGCAAGTGATATTTTTGGTTTTTGAAAACAACTCTATTCAGTGGGAAACGATGATAAACTTAATATACCTTTCCTCCAGGAGAGACGTTTTCTTACCACAAAGGATGTGAAGCAGACCACTGAGGTCCAGGCACCTAAGTACGTACCAGTTAGAGGAATATGTTTATATCATTCCTTTCGTCTCTTGTTTCATTTGGTCGCTCAGTCTTTCATCAGATATTCAGCCAGTGCTTCTCATGTGCCAGCCATTCTTGCTGGCTCCAGGCACGCAGAGGTGCGAAAGAGTGCCCGTCTTCAAACAATTTGCATTTTATCCTCTAGGCCCTCTGACCTCTTGGAGAGGACATTCCATGTGAATTCATGAATGCTATGTATCTCTATAAAATCTTGTTTTGCTCATTTGTAAAATGGAAATGGCAATAACTTCCTCACAAGGTTGCTATGCAGATATCATAAAACACTTAAGAAACTAAGAAAATTAAAGTAATAACAGCAATTGAATTCTACAGTTTACAGACGGCTGTCACAGACATCATCTTGGTGAATTTTCTGCCTAGAGGATTATGATAATACCAATATTATGAAACAATATGTTTGGGCAGGCCTCAGTTCGAGTTCTCATACTGATTTTATCAGCTTTTGACCTTGAGAAAATTTATTAAACTTCTTGACATAAGTGTTTTATCTGTTAAGTGAAAATTGCATTCTACGTTGCAAAATTGTTATGAAGATAATTGATAATCTATGCAAATTGCCTTCTCACTGAATAATAACTGTTTTAAGTGCTGAAAAATGATAGGTATAAAACATTATAATTGTATCCAGCTAACAGAATTCTCATACCTTACTAATCAGAATACTTTAGTACAACTCTTCTGGAAATGTGTTCAGCCGCATCTTCCAAAGGTGAATACGTACTTTTGCCATGGGACAGAAATTCTTTTGTCCCATGGTTCACTAGGCTACATGTGATGGGACAATTTGCACAGCACCATTCAAAATAGTTCAAATCTATGAAGTTCCTTAATGACCATCATTGGTTGAATAGCCATTCACACAATGGAATGGAATTCAACAATTGAATGAATTCTTTGCAAAACACAGGGCTATCAATGAAATGAATCTCAGGAATGTAATGCTGTGTAAAAAAAGCCAGACCTAAAAAAGCACACAGTCTACACTGACACTAATATAAAGTAAAATGACAGTTTAGGTTATGTGTTTAGAAATTAAAATAGTGATTACCCTTAGTAATGCTGGGTGTATAAAGATTAAAAGGGAACATAAAGAGGACTTCTAGGTTTCTAGTCATAGAAGCATCTTTGTTTATAAAAACTTAGTTACCCACCAATGCACTTTCGTGCATGTCGGCCTTACTTTAATATAAATCAAAAATAATATATTTATAATATATATAATTACAGATATAATATATATATAAGTTCTTTATATATAATTATATATTTATATATATAAATAATATATATTTATACATATAGTATATAAATATATTACAGTTCTTATTTTAATATTAGAAATATAAAACATTTATATACAGTCTAAAGTTTTTAGACTCTTTTTAATTGATTGGTGGATTTTTATGCTAGCTAAGATGATAGAATAAAAATCTAGCTAGCAGAGAATCATCTCTCATACACTTGAAGTATCCTTCTGTTAATTTTTTCAGGCAAATTTATAACAAGTGTTTTCTAAGTCAAAAAGCTATGTCACAAAATCTTTCATAACAAGTGTACCATTGTTTGACATAGTCATAAATACCAAATAACCTTAATACAATAGAGCAATTTAAAAAGTACAAGCATTAGTTGTAAACAGATCTGGTCTATGAATATATAGAAATATACCTCTACCTTGTATTTCAAGGTAATGGGGATCTTCTTGGTAAAGTAGAGATAGAAACAAAAAATCATTTCATAGTACAGTGCCAAAAACAAAGACATACAAGGGGAGCAGACAAGATGATGGTTTATTTTCTAAAAAAGTACAGGAAAGGCCTTCGTGGTTAGAGAGCTGCAAAATTCAAAAACATTTTCTTTTCAAAATCTTTTATTTTCCTCATTCAGAGGTAAATACAGTCTTTCTATGGTTCCTCTTATTAGAAAAAATTTTACTTATTCTGATTATGTCCTATATAATAATAATTTATACAATAAATGTCTCATAACTACATTTTCATTAATCAAAATGACTTTAATAACTAAACTTTGAAACCACTAAATTATACCATTAATGTACATTTCAATTTCTTAATTTATACTTTAGTTTGTACATCACATCAGACTCTCTCTTGTCTGCCCTTTTCTACAGGTGAGTGAACAGACTCAAATGAAATGTTGTTTAAAATTTACACAGGTCACTCACTGGTCCTCAGTTGTATGTTCTTCCCATTTCCTCATTTTAAAAAATGTAATCAAATTCTAACAGTGAAGCACATATCTAGGCTAAATGCAGGAGACAAAGTCTCTACCATCATAAAACTCACATTCTTTTTGCACAATATATAAGATATTGTCAGATGGTGCAGTGATTCAACCATACCACAATGCCTCTGATACGGTATTCATTACGTTTTCTGAATTTCTTTGTTATTTTTTCTCACAAAAGAAAGAACACTCTAACCACATTTTGTTGACAAAATCTTAATTGTATAATATTAAAAGCAGCTGTGTGTCTATTCAATTAGAGCCTTCTATTTGTCATCATTCTTCTCCAGAAGTGAATTAAACAGTAAATCAGCTCTGAGGAAATGTGCTCACCTAAGCACTTCTATTATTTACCTGCATTGCTTTTTAAGTGTATGAAATGGAAACACTCAGGGAAATGAATGCGTTGCCTTGCCAGGTCTTCTGGCATATAAGACTCAAAAGATGCTGATATCTTGGCCATAAAGTAGGCACACTAAAAATGTCAGCAAGTAGGTTTTTTACCCTTGAGATGTTTATGTGCAAATTTTTGATGAAACCAAATTGTCTCTATTGAATGCAGATGAACGTGGAGTCAAAGATATTGCTGTGGAGAAACTTCTTTTTATTCCTAGAAATCCTGAGAAAAATCACACTGTAGGTTAACTGAAGGACTATGAGCACTTTAAACAAGATATAAATAATGAGGAAAAAGCCACCGAAGACATTTGTCAATGATGGGTAAGGGTGAGGACTGGATCAGTTGAGTAATAGAAGTGGTTATTAAGCACAAATGTGAGTCAGAAATTTAATTCAGCAGGTTCAGAGTGAGTGTCCAAATCTGCCTTTCTAGCATGTCTACAGGAGATGCCACTGTTGCTGGTGCAGATACCACACTTTGAGAACCATTAAAGTAGAGGATCCCTTGTACAATATATTCCCCTTGGGAAGTCCTACTATTCAGAATTGGTACCCTAGCTAAAACCAGTGGAACTGGAACAAGTGAAGACCTGGCCCTAAGGATAATATAAATTTGTTTTGGCTTGGCATTGTGCATTGAACAGGACTTTGCCTTGGGAGAATTAAGTTTTCCAAAATTAATATTTAGAACACATGGGCCTTTGAGAAGAAAGCCAAGACTATTTCTTTCACTAGTAAAAGCTTAAACACTATTTATAAAGGTGGCATTAATAAATATAAAGCTATTGAGGTCTGAAATGTTAGGTTAATTTCCAATAGCTTAACAGGTTAAAATTTTACCCAAATTTTGTGGGTAAAAGGAGATTAAAGCAAACTCAAGAGTCCAAGTGATAATCACAATAAACTACCACAGATCTCAGAGCTTTATTTCATTATTTAAGAAACACTGAAGGAATTCTCAACATGATTACAATGCAGGGCAATGAATTTTAACTCATTCAAAGCCTTTAACCAATGTAATTAATCTCTTTTAATTCCTTGATCCCTCGGGTAATTGGAATACATATATTACCCAATTTTCTCACCTGCACTTCAGTAGTTAAAAGTCCAAGATTATTAATCATCTCGAGATTATTCATTTAAATTAAATACAATTGTGACTTGTCCGGTGTATTTTTTATAAATTCACCTAAAGATAAATAATTAGCATGTGCCTTATGTTTATTTACTTATGATTGATTACATAATGAGTAAAAAGGGCTGGATTGAATTTAATTTCTTCCCTTAGCCTGTTTTACTTTGTTGATTCTATTTATCAAGTTCTATTCATTAAGAAGGACTTTTTTTTTCTGAAACTCAAAATTTCCACAACTGAAGATCAACTGTTTGTGAAACCCAATGGATTATAAAACCCCGAAGAAATTTTTAATTCACCCAGGAAAGACATGTATTCTACAATTCTGAGAGTAAAACCAGTTATATTCTTTAAGTGTCGTAAAACAAGTGAAAGTGACTCTAAACACTTGCTGAACAGGATTCTGAGAAATTTGATCTTATTCATGCTAAGTGTAGTACTTAACACTTAACTAACAGTTCCAAAAACACATGGAGAGCTTTCATTGTGCCTGAGCAAAAACAGAGTAAGACTGCTTCCAACTGGCTACTCCTTAGACCAATCCCGGCATGCATTCAGTCACCCTTCTATAGCTCTGTGTTCAAATGTTGTCCCAGCCTCTCTTTCCGCGGCCCCAAGGAACAATCCTTGGTTTTAGAGTCTGGGCATCTCCATATCTCTACCTCAGAGGTCTTGGGCCTCTTTGAACGCTCTCTGGAGATGGGTCACAGTGTATTATCAGCTGCTGATACTGTCTCCATTGCGGTAATTGCTTCTACCACATGGGAAACTCTCTCCAACTATGGCAATTTTACTCTGTACAGTGAGCAGGTAACACCGGTACACATGTTCCATTGTTTGGTTCTGTATATCAGCATGTTCATTTTCCAGAACCAGAACTCTTTAGAGCCTTGCTTGTTCACTTCCTGGTTGGGTGGGATTGGTGGGAAATTGGAGTTAGTGGTACAAAAGGGAAATACAAGACTCGCCCCCCCCTCCACCCCCCGCCCATTTTTCAGTAACAGGGCAGAATAAATACACAGTGATAAACTAATAAACCACTTTCCTGTGCCTCTGTGTGTGCATACGTGTATACCCTACAGTGGAATGTAAGAGAGGAAGAAAGAAGGAATGAAAAGATAAAAGAAAGGAAGATACAGGTATATAGACACATTAAATCATTCTATTCAGGCTCTCCTACCAACCTCTCTTAAAATAAAAACAGTTTCTTGTATCGAGTAGCGTTTGATAGAAGAAAGCTTCCTTTTTGAAGGATCTGAGGGAGTTGTTCACTAATTGGGCAGTATTCCCACAATGATTCGTAGCCGGGGTCCTTTATTCATCACTTTAATTCAAGTTCCTATCCTTTTTAACAGATATAAATAAGCCTTAAGAAGTGGCACTCCACAGGAGTCTGTTGGAAGACAACAGTGGCCTCCATTTCAATGCCATGCCACACATTTCACTGTAATGACCTGACTCTTTACAGCCTTATTTTGGAAATAGATGAAAACAATAAAAGGAAAGTATGCTCACCCTGCTATTTGGTATTTTTTAAATAACCATTATGTTTTTTCCCCCCTAAGGTACAAAATGCTATGATACGCCTTTGGCCAGTGAAAATAGGGGAATTAACAAGTAACAGATTTATCTTCTTTTTATCCAAAAATCTCACTAAGACAATAGAAATTTTATAAATTAGTGCCTAGAACTGAGATGATCTTTGTATATAAACTTGATATTCAGAAATTTGGCACTCAATCCCCTTTAAAACCCTTATCATTTAAGAATTTCTGCTTTCTCTGAAGTTATAACCAACTACACGTAGTGAACTATTTTGTACATTTTATAAATCAACATAATATTTTGCAAATAAAAAATTAAAACGATCCTGTGTTCAGCTGAGCTGAGCAATCTGTGTCCCAAGCCTATCTTCTGATGTTGTAGAATCCACATAGCACAGCCATTATTGATTATTTGAAATCATTTGTTTCATGTTTTTCTTCTCTGATGGATTGTAACTTCACTAGGACACAAACTGCGTCTGTCTTCTTCGCTATGGTGTCATCGGAACCCAAAGACAGCTGATGTTGAATAACCATTAAATGAGTGAACACTGGCTGACCCACTAACTCAGTAAGCGAATGAATAAAATGAACAGATAAAATCATTCAAAAAAGAAGAGCAGAAAAAAAGACTTGAAAAGGTCATTAGAGACCAGGTTATCCTACGTCTAATATGTCTTGATTTATTTTTCTTTCCATGTCTCTAGGTAATTGGAAAACATAGTAAAAAGATAACAGCATCTTTTGCTACCCCCAGTGGTAACGTGAAGAAATGAATGGAGAGAAATCAATGGTCAACATTACGGAGGACAAAGTACTCACTGCACATTTTTCCAACCTACTCTTACATCGTTTCTCTTACTTTATTGTAACCATGCAGATACTTCCCATTCTTTCATGTTCACCTCTATCTTCT
Organism: Sturnira hondurensis; assembly: GCF_014824575.4. NCBI lineage: Eukaryota > Metazoa > Chordata > Mammalia > Chiroptera > Phyllostomidae > Sturnira > Sturnira hondurensis. The sequence goes on along the minus strand of NW_028075269.1, from coordinate 14,309,251 downwards.
CCCAAAGTAGTTAGTACAGCCAGCTGTGTTGTTTGTCTGGCTGAGACTTCTCTAGAACGTATCACGTGACCAGTTTCTTGTCAAAAAAACATGTTTCTTTGCAAGAATTCTTGGCCTTATCATTGTATTTCCTTGTATATTCATGATTTCTCTCTTCAGTGCAATAATGAGGTCTTTGGAATTAGTTCCTATATTGGAGCTATCTAAGACTTCTTTTAATAAACAGTCCACTTCTTCAAATGGATCTGAATAAACAGCAAAATACAACAAAAACTAAATCTAGAGGTCAATATATAATAATGGCTGCTGACAAAGTCCAATTTAGTAGGTATAACTTGAAGTTTGCTAACTAAATGAACTTGCAAATATTAATCTGTGGAGTTTAGAGAACTTATCAAATGAGAAGGAGGCTTGTCCAGCTAAGACTCACAAAATGCAGAAGTAGAGAAATTTTTTCTTCTCTGTCAATAGTCACCTTCCCAAAAGAATGGAGATATCAGAGATGAGGTTGGCTTGACTAGTCTTTCTAAATTCATAAAGCAGATACATTATTTCACATTTCCTTGAGAGGAAATGATGAAAGCATGCAGAGAATCCAGGATAGCACCAGAGAAATTTCCTATTGAAACTTAAAGTACATGAAGATATTTTTTATGACAGCTTCTAAGTCTATGTTCCCATGTAGACCTAATTATACATTCTCGAACTGATCTCATCCAAACAAAAATTTTTGAATGGCATTTACTTAAATATGAGTACCATACTTACAATTTAGCCTTGAACTCCCCTTTGGTTTAGTCATGCATATCTTTTACTCAAAACTTCAACTTTGATATCAAATGGGCATCTTAATTCAATGTGTTCAGTTTGTGTTCACTGCTCCACACTGTCTCTCTCATGATTTTTCCCAGTCCTTTAAATAGTATCTCCACCATCTACTCTCTTTAGCAAGTCCCAGATCCACGGAGATACACACAAACTCTCCTATTCTTTCAACCTTACCTTTCATCCATCATTGAATTGTTAAGGTTCTACTTTCTAAACTATATTAAAATTTCATATTTCTTTTCCATCTCATTTCCTCTAGACATTGTCTTCTCAGAATGTCTCCATATTATCACCCTATTTGTTTTATTCATATCACAATTTAATCACAGCTTGAATTCCCCTAAGCATTTATAACTTATTCTTAGTGATCTCCCTGATGAAAATTTCAGTGTGTATTGAAATTACAATGAAACTAATTGTATAGATAAGTTTGATAGGGAAATAAGTAACTTTTTTTCAAGTATATAAATCCAGGTTTATAGAGTCACTGCATAAACACCTGCTCTTCCTATCATTGTTATTTAAGTATTTAGTCCATTTGCCTTAACAATTAAAACATTGTTAATTCATAGGTTGTAAACATAAAACACTCTCTTAACTGAAAAAACTCTACTGCCCACACACACATTCAGTCTAAGTGGGCACTTCCTACCGATTTAACACCACTTTTTTTTTTAACCTTGGGTGCTTTAAAAGAGTAGACGTCTTATTCTCAAAGCATTTAAGTCTCATTTTGAAAGTAAAATTAGCATTAAAATTAACTTTGCTACTTCTCTTCAGAGTTGAAAAAAAGGTTGATGGAGAAAGGGAGAGGTAAAAGATTCGGTTTACAACTACTCACATTTTAGACAATAACAACACATTCGAATCCAGGATGACCATAAATATGATATGTACAATAAAGGTATTGTAAAAATTTTTAGAATTGCCAAGGTTTATAAATGTAAGGGAATGGAATATTTTAAAAGTGGAAAACAAAGGGAAGCTGATAATAATTTTAAAATTAATAAAATTATTCAAAAAGAATGTTACAAAAACAAACAAACAAAAAAGATTTTTGATACCAAATGACGTACTCCCACATCAGTGACTATAAAACACTCCAGATTCTATTAAGAGAATAAAAGTTGAATAGATGCCAGTTATGATTGAATAATTCTTAATAGAATATCTTATATTTTAGAGAAATATGCCCTTGAGATTTTGTCTCTAAAATAGAATGGTATATATATCATATGATAAAATTTGGAAATTTACATTAATCACATGTGGTAAGACACATTTTGACTTTTAATTATAAATAAATATAATTATTATATAATAACTATTTAATGCTATTTTATAGAATAAATTTGGACATATCATCTGGTGTCCCATGCTTGGACGGCCATAATGTCACCCTGCTCCTTACACATACCTTTCCTGACATAAACAACGCTATCTGTCTGGTACACGCCCTTCTAGTCCTCTCTCTATGATTTTCTATTTATATCAGGTGCTCACATATCTAGACCCACATTTTGTATATATGAAAAACTGAAATTATACAACATGTTGTTTACTTAATGCATTTTTAAAAGCTTACCCTTCCAGTGGATATAAGACTATGTGATTTTCTAAATGTGAGTTTTTTTATTCATCTTTTCTACTAATGTACTATTACTCATTATGCTGTCCCTTTGTAAGGATCATTTATTTTCAAATGTATCTTTATAAAACATATATATACATATATATATATATATATACACACATACCTACTTAAATATTTCTACCAAATTGAATTCTAGAACTAAAATGGCCACATCAGAAGAGGAAATTCCTTTTCAAACAGAGGAAGAAAAACAGCTTATAGATTTAGCTTGGGATTAATTCGCTTTTAGACAGCAGTAGTATTGGCACTGGTGACATTACAAAGCAGTATGATGTTAGCCTTGAAGGGAGGCATGATAATTGATCTTCATTATCTTCTGTCAGCCACATCATAGATGCAGCCATCTCCACAAAGTCCCCAAGGGACATACATGCACAGCAGAACAAATGAAGCAAAACATCTTATTTCTCCCTGAAATTTTGACCTCCAATCCCAAAGAAGACTACTAGTCAACTAGGCGTAACTCCATGACAAAATGCAGGCATCCTTTTGCTTAAGAAAATATCTCAAGGGAAAGATTAAAACCTACCTACGATTCCCTTCCCCGAGCCCCGCACCTTTTTTTACAGATCAATAATCTCAAGGGAAAGCATACCAAGTCAACAGAAAACAACATTTTTTTCTAAAGAATTATAACAGGAGTCTGCATCCTATAGCCTGCTGAACAAATCCATATTTTTGCCCACTACTCTGTGGACTTCAGAGCTAATTTTTTTTTACACATAAATGGTTGAAATCAACTTGACCCTGAGAAAAACTAACTTTGAAGCAAAGCAATTAAGCAAAATGTTATTCCAAAATAATTGTTTAGTTCTTCCCATGAGTGGACCACTTCTTACAACAAGACGAAAGCGTGCACTTATAAACACTTAAAATTTTGTCAGTTACAAAAGTTGTGAAAAATTGTTTTCCTCTCTTATGTAAGTTGCCTATGCAGTACCTCTGATTTTACCTCTTGGTTCACAAAGCCTATACTATTTACTTTGACTATATGTGAAAAAATTGTTTGCCATGTCTTAGATGGGAACAAACAGTCAACATTATTTATTTCACTTATTATTTTCTTCTGACACCAGGCTACTCAGGTCACTGCTTCCTTGAATTTCCAAATGTACAAAGGGAGCGTGTGGCTCCTTCCATAGGAAAAAGGCACTGGGACTTCCCCTCTAATAAAACCAATCTCAAAGGAGAGATGGGGGCTTCCAAAAGGGGGAAAAAAGGTAGACCAAAAATCCTAAAAAAAAAATGAATCCTAGCAAATCAAATATTTCTTGTTTGTCACCCTTTACTGCTATCACCCAGTGACACATCCTGGGAACGACGTTCTCCCTGGCCCTTAGGGCTGAAACCAGGAGGCAAAAGAGGCACCTTGGAGCTCTCCTTAGTCAGGAACATAGATTCTTAAATGAGAAACATCATGAGGTTGTTCACGTACTTTGATCTAGTAACCACACTTTTGAGAATCTTTCACAAGAAGATAATTTAAGAGGATAAAATTTATACATATAGATAAATAGTAGAGTGCGTATGGAATTGCAACGTAAAAGAATCATCCAAATGTCTGACAATAGTAAAATGGATGCATTACAGTAACTCAGATAGCACTTTATGTAGCTATTCAATTTATAATTATTAGGACTATCCAAAAACTGAAATGGAAATCTTTATGATATGAGATTATATGAAATAAAACTCTAAAGATAAAATTATATTGCAAGTCAAATATTTCATGTATAGGTTTATAGTACAAAAGTAGCTCGAATGTAAAGTAATTTTATTTTAGGGAGGGAGATTTTGTTAAAGCAGGTTATTTTTAATATCAAAGTTTTATTACTGCATTGTATCCTTAAAATAATAAAAGCTGATTGCAAATGAATCACTCCTTAAGGCCTACATCTCTTAAGAAATTTATAAATTTTCAAATATCTCTGAGACAAGTGAACCAGGGAGTTATTGCAACTGATACAAATAGCCGGAGACATCACAAGGGGGAAAAGAAACATTGCAACTATAGGTTGCTGTATAGGATTCATTTAGGAACAACTTAAAGGATTTGACAGCTCACAGTAGTTTCATGAGGGTCTGAAAGTGAAGTCATGGCTATGAAAGGAATCCTAAGGACAGACCAACATGCTGTATCATAAATGACTGTTACTGAAATTGAGGAGTAAGCATTTTTGAAGACTTAATGGCCTGTTGTGTGGTAGGGATAGAAAAACAACAGGATAACGGCAACCCATTGCATAGCAGGGGTCTACCGTGATGTCCCTTCAGTGTCAAACAGTGAGTTTCAAGTAATGCGTTGCATGTGGGGAATATGCAAGTTCACTACAGAATGAACATTCTTAACTTGAGAGCATGCTAGTAACTGTTACAGGGATTTATCCAGATCTGTGTTCTTATACACCCTTAACATACTGACAGTAAATAGCATTTGCTTACACGGATATTTTTACCTTTTATAAGTGCATTGGTTTCAGAAAGCCCAGGCCTGTGAGAAAGAATTTCTGGGTCAAACTCATTAAATGGTAGGACAGTTTGCATAATGTTAAGCTATGGCCTTACCTCGTCTGCCTGAAACCATGAAAGCCCTTGTGAGCAGGAGCACACAGAACTGATTTTATCATGGTCAAAGTCAGTTACTTTTGTTCTTTCTCATTTGTTGCAGAATATACATATACATACACACACACACACACACACACACACATATATATATATGATAGAAAGAATGAGAACCATATGATTTCACTCGTATTTGGGATATAAAAGAGAAAGCAATGAATGGACACACAAACTCATAGATTAGACAACAGATGGGAGGTTACAAGAGGGGAAAGGGCTAAATATGTGGGGACAGAGGGAAGCTAGATTTTTGGGTGGCGAGCACGCAGTGAAATGTATGGGTGATGAACTACAGAATTGTACACTTGCAACTTCCATAATGTGAATACTATTCAATATCACCCAATACATTTAACATTCAAAAAATAAACTTATGTATATGCCTAAGGATAAAAAAATGGGTTTCACTGCTTGATAAGTGATTTAAAACAGTACACTGTGTACTTTGGGGGCAAACATAAAGGGGGTTGAAGATAGACTACGTTCTCCTGACCATATTATTTTTTTCACAGATGATTCTAAACACACTGCAGTGCTGGGTAGTTTTCTGCAACAGATTTACCCTGTCAGCAGTTCTTGGGCAAAGGACTGTTTCTAGTTTAGGGTAATTAGAAAAAAATGATTCTATGCACATTTTTATTTGTACATTCTTGGATACGTGTCTGTAAATTTCTTAATATTTTATGCCTAGGAGTGTATTTGGGGGGTCATAGCATATGTAATTCTTCAACTTAATTACATAATGTCATAAAGTTGCATGTGTGCTCACAATATTAATTTTCCACTGTTCTATACCTTATAACTACTTGCCATAGTCAGGTTTTTAATGCTAGCCAGTGTGAATTGATCAATTAACACTAGTTTTAAAATGCTTTTCTCTGACTAATCACATGAGTGGGTACCATTTCATTTTTCTCTTTTGTGATATATCTTTAAATGATCTTTACTCCTCTTATTTTATTGTGCTTTCTGCTTATGCTTAGTGATGTATGCGAACTGTAAATATAGTTCATTTAAAAGACCTTGGTAGTTTCAGATGTTATTTCTCCAACCCCAGTCTTGTTTTTCACATTCCATACATTCTTTGAAGAACAGACTGGAGAAATTTTAACATAATCAAATATAATATTTTTAAAAACTGTCTTGTACTGATACCATAAAATGTTGCTTTTATTATATTTTAAGGAGATTAATATTTTTTATTTTGTTGCTGTTTATGATACTTCTGGTGTTGATTACCACATGTGGTATGAAGTAAGGGTCCTCCCTGATTTTTTTTTTCCTTTGGTTTGGTGTAAGTACCAATTATATTATTTTGTGGAAAATCTGTCCTTTGCCCAATTGTTCGGCCATGTATCACTAATAAATTGCATTCTGTACACTTATACCATTGTGCTATATTTCTATTTTTAATTTATTTCAATGAAATTGCTCTTAAACATTTTTAAAGAATAGAAAAATATGAAGGATAAAAATTAGTCACCAATAATCACAGTAAATAATGTATAATCTTTTATATATCAAAAGATAAGAATATATATTTAAACTGTATAATCTTGTCTTTATTAGCATTCATGTAGACATAATATTTCTTCTATAAAAATAAAATGTAGCCATATAGTTTAATTTTTTAAAATATACAGTAATATATTAACCTTTTCTTTTCATTACATAGTCTTCTAAATCACAATTCTTAGAATCTTTAATACATTCTCACAGTAAAAAAACACATAATTTAACTAACTCCTAATTAATGTAGTTAAGATTTGCTTTGTAATTTTGATTATCAGCCTTCCTAAAACCTCTGGGAAAAGACAGTGAATTAATTATCATTCCCATTTTACTGATAGAAACATTGAGGTCTGTGCAGTAGGCTATCTTACCAAATATACCCCACTCTAGGATAAGGACAAGTCAACTTCAGATTCGAAGTCCATTCGAAAAGGACTTCTGCCTCCCATAGTGAACATTAATTAACTTTGTGTTGCAGATATAGATTCATGAAGTGCCAATTACTGAAAAAGTTAAATTCTGGTCAAAATTCCACCAGAAAATAGTATTTCCTGGGTTTAGCAATTCAACTCCTTCCTGTCTCCCCCAAAACTGACTGGTTTAGAGGTTCAAGCTCACCAGTCCCTCAAACTAAGAACCAACCCACACATCAGTGTCGGCTCCATTATTATCCCTGACCAAACATGTCTAATCATTTTTGTGTCCCACATCAGAATCTCTGCAAAGAAATAATTTGCATAACTTTAATCCCCCCTCAATAAAAGCACCATATATTGAGTCACCTGATATAACCTTGTGCTCAACCCATGAACTTTGTCAATTTCATCTTTAATTTACATAGGACTCTGCTAAAAAATCAGTAATTGCTAAATATATCCTAACTTCTCTAGATCAAGGCATATGTCATTTCCCTTTTTAATCAGTAATTTTTTTCTTAGATGAACAGAAAAAGCATGAAAGTATCCAAAGTTCAGTGATGATTCCAACACTATATGCTACAACTATCAGTAGTTTGATGAATGCATGAGAGATTTGTTAAAATATGATTCTCTTACTACAACCACATGTTAATCTTAGCCAGAACACATATATATTCTTTTGTGATTGACCTTTCTGGGGAAAATAATATTGACATTTAACTTATTTCTGTAGTCACTTATGAAAGGTTCTATAAGTAAATGTCATCTCAGGCAGATAGACACATTTGTTGCTTACAAATGGATTTGAGCAGCATAGAGAAATATGCATAGAATTTTATATGCAATATAGTTAACATGTAAAACTATGTAAGTTAGTAATTGTGCTCACTAAGTGAGAGAGAAATAAAAGAAGCTTCACACACAAAAAAGCAACAATTAATGTAATACCATTGGTAGACATTACAACACCCAATTGCCTCTGGGAAACTAGTAATTAAAAAAATGTACATTCACCTGGCTGGTGTAGCTCAGTGGATTGAGCGCAGGCCTGCAAACCACATGATCACGGTTTGATTCCCAGTCAGGGCACATGCCTGGCTTGCAGGCCAGTTCCCAGCAGGGGACACACGAGAGGCAACCATACATTGATATTTCTCTCCCTCTCTTCTTCCCTTCCCCTCTAAAGATAAAGAAATAAAGTCTTAAAAAATGTACATTTATCACGTCTGTCCTACTTGAAACATTTTCAATTGATAAAAAATTCAAACTTGTAATTGTGAAAGAAATGATAAAATTAGAATATCCCTGTCATGCAATATGAATTTTTAATTCTACTAAAAATTATCGATGAATACAACCAACAACAGGGGGTGCCTGTCACCCCTGAACCCACTGATCTCAAGACGTATCACTAAATCAGTCCTATCAGATATTGTGGCCTCCTGAAGGAAAGTAATAAGAACAGAGAAAGTCACCTTGTCAAAATCAGAATACTGACTCCCTCTCTCTTTTTCTCTCACCTTTCTGCTCTCTAAATAAAAAGAAAAGAGAAAGAAAAGACCAAAAATTAATAAGCAAGTGTTCTGTTGAGGACTTAAAAAAAAACAACACTGATTGCTCCCTGGCTGCTATAGTTCAGTGAATTGAGCATGGGCTGTGAACCAAATATCCGTTGGTTCGATTCCCAGTCAGGGCACATGCCTGGGTTTCGGGCCAGGTCCCCCGGTATGGGGTATGAGAGAGGCAATGACACATTGATGTTTCTCTCCCTTTCTCTCTCTCTCTATTCTCCTCTTTATAAATATATATATATATATATATATATATATATATATATAATATATATATATATATATAAAATATATATATATATATTTTTTTTTAAGATCCCATAATTTTAGAAATGTGCAATAAATGAAAGTGGGAGTAACATGCCATGAAAGAGGTGAAATGCTCTGTCTGTGTATATCATCCACCTTAATTATGCAGGAGCGTCACATGGAATTTTTAAACCTCTGGGCCTGGTGGTAACTTATCTCTCTGTCCTCTGCATCCAGCTGGGTACCACATCCCTTCACGTGGTCCTCACACAGTCTACAGAGGAATATGGGAAATGAAGACTTTGTAGAAGCTAAAAACATCACTAAAATGGTGAAGACACCTCTACCACTTCCTTTTCTTTGCAATAAGTAAAATAACTTTTCAATCTAAAAACATGACGATAAGTATGGGAATGTTAGCTATACTTTACCTCCCAAAGATCTAGGGCTCTAAGTCCCTTCCCGTGAATGAGCTTGTTCAATTCCATTCCACACCACCTCTTTTGAAATAGGATGACAGTATTTTTGATTGCAGCATTATGAGAGTCATGCTGTTCAGAATTATTTAGTCAGTTGCCCACATCTGACTTAATCATGGGGAATGTGTTGTCACATGCTCCTATCCTCCACGGGGATAGGCTCACAGATAGATCTTGTAGACTGGGGAGGTGTCGTCATATAATCCAGAACAAAAAGTATGGATGTCAGCATTAAATTCTGCAGAAATCACAGAACAGGTTCCTAACTCAGCCTAGCAGGTTGTGAACAAAAAAGAAAGCTATTATTTTTTCATTCAGGAAGGACTCAACTACTCTACAAGAACAAACTTGTCTTAAATCTCAGTGGCTTAAAAACAGCACTTTATTTCTTGCTTATACAACATCCATTGTGAGTCCTGTGAATTCTCCAGAGTAGTAGTAAATTATGAGGTTGCTCAGGTTCCAGGCTAATTGATCTCATTAAAACTCCATTTCAATATATGCTTTCACAAGAGGGTTGGAGGGTATGAAACTGTCAAAAGCTCTAACAAACAAATATGCAATTTCTCACCACAACATATTGGACAGAACTAAACACATGCTACACAGAGTTCTTTAGTTTTATTTTTGCCAAGTGAATTGTTTTATTAGTATTATTACATCCTCAAAAATAACATGATATTAATTACCAATTAAACATAAACATTTCTCAAATTATCAAATTGGTATTACACAGGCTTAGGAAATGGTTTTAATAGAAAGATAACATCAATAATTAATTATGGTCTATAACTCATTCTTGTATAATACAAGTGTCACTCCAATAGACTTAAATAATTTTTAATCACATTTCTGTTCTATCTCACTTAATTCACTACAGAATTTGTGGCATGCTTCATAGAAACAATGTATATCTGTTGTGTGTGTGTGTTTAAGTATCTTGGCAAGAAAATTGCATATTTCCTGTTCACACTTTTTGACTAAATATTGCAGATATTTCATAGTACTTTAAGCATTTTACTCATGATATCTTCTAAATTAAAATCAATACACTTTGAAACTTATTAAATGACTGGACTTTGGTAAACATGACCTACCAAACATAGCTTATAAAATCACCTCAGTGGTTGTTTTCCAATGGGTAAAATGCAAAATACTAAAAGCAATATGCAACCGAGACTGTATCTGTGCACAGAGCTGTTTAATCCTGTCATGTCGGTTAAATGTGCAGAATGTGCCCACAGTCCATTGACCAGAACTACCTGCATAGCATCACCCCGTCACAAGGGATGCAGAGGAGCAAAATCTTCTCTTGTGCCCACGAGGGAAGGACAATAGACAAGAGCCACCATTTGAAGCCACTGCAGCAGTCTAGAGCCACCTGGCCAAGGAACCAGCCGGAGCAGAGGCATGGAGATGTGGAGCAGTGCAAAGAGTTCTGGGAGCTGCACACACTCACATTTGGGGGATGCCCAACACAGGGAAGGTGGGGAAATGTCTGGAGAGCTGTGTATAAACTAGGTCATGTAGCAATTCACAGAGCATACATTGTTTTCTTCTTGATACCGTTTTGAATTTACTCTGAATGTGACTAGCATATTGACTCTCAGCACTTAAAAAAATTCCACTTGCCTCTTTAGACAATTGCCCAATGAAAGTAAGTTATTGTACTATTGAAAGTTATTGCTACTAAAGTGATATGCCCCCACAAAGTCATACATTGGCATATTAACCATTTGTTGATATTAGAAGGGGAGGCCTTTGGGAATTAATCAGGTCATGAGGGTTGAGGCCATGAATGAGATTAGCGCCCCCCAAAAAATAAAAGATGTTTCCTCCTTCTCTTTGTTCTTACCCTTGTAAGACACAGCAAGACGGCCATCTGCAAACCAGGAAGAAGGTTCTCCCTTAGAACCAAATCGGCCAACATTTTGATTTTATACTCCCTACCCTCCAGAACCATGAGAAATAAAAGTTTATTGTTTAAGTCTTTTGGTCTGTGGTGTTTTTTTTTGTATAGCCGCTCAAGTTGATTGACAGTTGCCTGGGGGCATGGCCACACCTTGCTCTTCTCTGACCTTTCCTCTACTGCCAACTAGCAGCAGCTTTGACAATAGTCCCCAGGTAATCACTGAAGTTGGATGCTGTAGAAACACCCAGATACTAGCCGGGCATACCTTGTTTGATTGTGGTTCACTGTATTGGGTTTCACAGATAATGCATTTTTTAATAAATTGAAGGATTGTGGCAACCTGTCATCATGAAAACCTAATGCTGCCGTTTTTCCAACAGCATTTGCTCACTTTGTGTCTCTGTGTCACATTTTCATAATTCTTACAATATTTCACATTTTGCATTATAATGACATTTGTTATGATAATCTGTGATCGGTGATCTTTGATGTTACAATTGTAAATGTTTTTTTTGTTTTAAGAAAAATTTTAAAGACTTTTTATTTATTTATCCTTAGAGGGGAAGGAAAGGAAAAAGGGAGAGAAATATCAATATATGGTTGCCTCTCGTGCATCCCCTAATGGGAACTGGCCTGCAACCCAGGCATGTGCCCTGACTGGGAATCGAACCGCTGTTGTCTGGTTTGCAGGCCCATGCTCAGTCCACTGAGCTACACCAGCCAGGGCTCCAATTGTAATTGTTTTGATTAGCATGTAATTGCTAATCACATGCTACAGAGAAATTGTTTGGGAAAAGAGAGGCAATCGATGTGGCAAACCTACCTCATTGTTGTCGTACTTTAAGAAACTGCCACTGCCCGCCCAGGCTTCACCAACCAACACCTTATCCATCAGTGGCCATCAGGATTGAAGCAGATTCTACACCGGCAAAGAGATTACAACCTGATGAAGGCTCAGATGATGGTTAGCATTTCTTAATAAGAAAGGATTTTTAAAGTATGTACATTTTTAAACATAATGCTATTTTATAGTTAGTAGACTATAGTATGGTGTAAACATAATTTTTATATATATGGGGAAACCAAATAATTCCTGTAGCTTCTTATATTGCAAGATCAGCTTTATTTCAGTGGCCAAGAACTGAACTCATGATGTTTCCAAGGTATGTCTGTATGTTAGAGCAAATGATTTCAGTGGGTACTAGCAGCCTAAAGCTGGGGCTGTATCAGGCCCCAGTACAGTCTTTCCCTTTTCATTGGATTTATTTTATTTGCTGGGTAACAATAAATTCCAATGCTGACAGTCAAGTGCGTGCACCAAAATCACAGTTTATTTTAAAATAGTAAAAAGATGATAAAACTTCAGAGTTAAATGCTAAGAGTGAAAGAACATATTTGATTATATTTTGAACTTGCTCAAAATGTTATTAAGGAGTTGAAATTTACTCAAGAAAATGACCTTTTTAAAGGTCCACTCATCCATGAAAAAGATTCAGAATGTTTAGCTTCCTAGAATAATAAAGGAATAGGGAAAAGAAATACGTTAGAAAAGTAGATAGGGTTTATGTAAAAATTTTGCTCAAAGTGAAGACTTCCAGGAACCTTTTCTGGTATGTGTCTAAGTTGGAAAAATAGCTAGCATATATGCACAAATCATTTACTTCTTTGGGTCTGTGTTTTTACATTTACAAAAGAATAGCTCAGAAACAATTTCTAACACAGGGATTTATGAAGGCACATCTTTCCTAAGTTTGATATTTATAGAGCACTAACATTAATTTAGTTTGATGTGGTTGTGAGATTGAGTTGCTAGCATTCCCCATTACAGTTTTATTTGGAAGAAATTTTCCCTAAATGTCTGAATAGCCCTTCCCTGCTGCCTGAGTCAGTATTTGGATGTCCTTAGAAGTGGTGTTGGTATAAATTAAATACATCCTAGGGCTTTACTGGGCTAGGTTCCTGCAAGCAATCAATATAAAAATTCATTTTCCAACAAACAAAAGTAATCACAAGGTGCTTATTTTTGTCTTTAGGAGCAGTAAAGAGTATGCTAGCAAACCAGAATAAAAAATTATTAAATGTTTCTCAGTTGCAGGCCTGCCATAACCACTGTGTGCTCCAGGGATTTTTCTATAAAAATATAAAAAAGAAGAATGCTCATAGTGCACGTTGTCTGGCTTTCCTTTTTCTTTATTACCCCATGCCATGCACCGAGAGGTCCATCCAGAAAACGTCAAGTCATTGTCAATATAATGAGAATGGTTTGCATGACATCAAGGTAACCTGGCAGCCAAGGAGAGTGGACTGGAATGTACATGTGTGAACAATGATGACCTCACTGTACTAGTCAGTGGGGTGGTAGACGACATTAAGGGAGCACATGTATTGTGTGGCCAGCACATTCAAAATGTCTGAGTGAGCACAATAACAAACCTGCATTAAATTTGGGGTTAAGCTTGAGCACTCCTCCACAGAAACTATTTAGATGACTCAGAAGGTCACTGCAATGGGCAACTGGTGATTAGCAGCTGCATCACCGCGATGTTCCCGCTCATGCCTCATGTCTCATGCAGAGTTTTTTTGGCAAAACATCAAGTCACCCGGGTGACTCAGACCCCTACAGCTCAGATTTGGTGCCCTGCAACTTCTGGTTTTTCCCAAAACTAAAATCACCTTTGAAAAGGAAGAGGTTCCAGGCTATCAGTGAGATTCAGGAAAATATGATGGGGCAGCTGATGGCAGCTGGGAGAACTGTGTGAGGTCCCTAGGTGCCTATTTTGAAGGAGACTGAGGTGTCATTATTCTATGTACAGTGTTTCTTGTATCTTGTATCTTGTTCAATAAAAGTCTCTACTTTTCATATTACTTGTTTTATGCTTTGGGGGCAGATGTCATGTTTCACGATAGAACTGCCTATCAGCAGCCTCACCCAGGTAAACAAGGATGGTGATTGGCTACTTTAAGATGGGTCTCTAACTCCTGAGGAAAAACACTTTCCCTCATTTGTTTACCTCTTGAGAAGTTCTTGGCAAGAATTTCTGGTCACAAAAAAAAAAAAAAAGATGCAACTTCTGTCTCATGCCTGGGGTTCTCCACTGAGTAGCAAATCCTTCTACGAAGACAATTTCCTTTGATCAATTCCCGGAGCACAGTCAAGCTTAGGTTGGATGTTTTTATCAGATAACCTCATAAATTTGGAATAGAATAAAGGACACAAGGCAGTCAGAGAGTTTTAATCCTTATTCACTTAAAAGCCAGTGATTAAGGCAACTGAAGAAAGATGGTATATGAGCACAATTGTCCCATTATTATTAATTACTTTCACAGTTCAAATTGTCATGAGATTATCTTGCATTCCAAAAATTCTGAAAAGTTTATTTTTTAAATCAAATTAGTCCCAACTCTGTTATTTTTTAAAATCAGTGACAAAACAAGCAATTGAGAAATTACAGTAATCTTGTTAGTTCCCCTTTGTTCATACTGGAAGCAGACTATACATCTAAAATTTGGGTAAAATTCCATCCTCAGATTTGGAGAACCATTTTATGCTTCCTGCTGCGACCTCTCTTGGGAGATCTGACTTTGAAAGCAATTGAGATGCTCTCATTGTATATTTCCCTATCCAAATTTTCTCCAATAGTTTAGCTATGAGGTTAGTCATGACATCGGTTTCCCGGATTCTCCTCTCTGTTCTGATAAATACACAAATGACTGAAATTCATGTGACCCTCCAGAGTTTTTCTGTCCTTTCTTTGTTAAAGTAAAACAAAGTCATATAGCAAATTTGTTACCTAGTGTTTCTGCTTGGATCTAATGTGATTCTCATTCAAGTTTTTTCTACCTCACCCTATATAAAGCATTGTTATTAAAGTTTTTCCCATGTCAACTGGAGAGAAGGAACTTTAAAAAATTTTTTTTCTGATTCTCTATAAACTCAACACATAAATGGTAGGCAAATCCCACAGAGCCAGACACTGGTATACCTCCTGGGAAATGAGTCCCACATGAAAATGGAAACATTGTCTCATTATGTCTCAGAGTCCATGGATGATGTTGGCAGGCTTCCACTTAGGTGCTGTGTTCCATGAGCTGCTGTGAATTTCTAATGCTGACTCATGGTAATAGAGAAATTTAACAATAATTCCAAACCTTTTTCCTTGACTTTTGACATTTTTTTCTCTCTGCAAATCCCCCCCAGCACCTAGAATGATGAAGCTTTCCAAACCATTGTTGTGAAGATATTAATATATGTCAAACTATTGCTCCTTTTAGTCCTCAGAGACAGCAGGTAAGTTCCAATGTAGCTTTTAGCTACAGGCAACCTTGTTGCCTCTGGCTGAAGCAACCTTGTCCATGTATTCTCCTGCACTATTCAAGGATTTCTTTTTGTCCAAGGACATGAAAAAATGTGACCCATAGAAACATTTCCAAATCTACTTAATTGTTGTTTCACTATGATATGCAAACTGAGCAGATTTGTGATTGTCATGTATTTTTATGTTCTATGCCCGGGGAAAAACTTTGCCCACATAACTCACTGCCTCGTGACATTCAGTGGAGTTTTCTCTGGCCATCGCATGTGAATTAGCAACTCCTAATTCCCCCCAACACATCCCAATGCCCACACTCTGCTTCATTATTCAGCAGCATCTTTATGACACACAGGACTTGGTTGCTTTATTTTATTTCTTTTACTGAAAGATATACTCAGAAGGCATGGATTATGTTATGTTCATTAAACCATTGCTGATTTTAGATGCTAATCATGAGAAGTAGAATATAAATACATATTGAATATGGAACGAATTAACTCATATTTCTTTTGTCAAATGTCTATTCAACTGCTTGCTCATTTTTTGGATTTGTTATGCTTTTTTTCTACTAAATTGGTCTGGGGTTTTTATACTATTGATTATTAATAGTTTGCTTAAAATGTGTTACATTTCCCAAGGTGCTGATGGTCTTTAATTATTTTTTGTTATATATGATATCATATTTTAGATTTTTATTTATACAAGTTTATAAATAGTCTATATATAGCCTTTTCCTGTGATTCCATTTTTAGATAAGCTTTTTTTTTCTTTTATAAGATAAAATAACTCTTTCTCTTTACTTATGTGTTACCTTTTAAAGGTTTTGCTTCACATTTAAATTCTGAATAATGATGAATTTTTGGTTTAAGGTGTAGAGTAGGAAACTAACTTTTGATTTTTCAACATTGTAAGCTTCCCCAGTACTGTTTAGAGAGTAATCTTTTGTCTTTTTATACTTTAAAATACCACCTTAATCACATTCTTTATTTTGGAGTCTGCCACAAACACTTTTCTTATATTCTTTTAGTTGATTTTGCTTTCCTACAACTGAACCAAAGTGTTTTCGATATCCTAAATATATAATGTTTTATTATCTTAGTCAGAGATCTCTTTCAGCCCTGGCTGGTGCAGCTCAGTGGATTGAGCACAGCCTGGGAACCAAAGGATCACAGTTCGATTCCCAGCCGGGGCACATGCCTGTGTTGCAGGCCAGTTCCCAGCAGGGGATGCACGAGAGGCAACCATACATTGATATTTCTCTCCCTTTCTTCTTCCCTTCCCCTCTAAAAAATAAATAAATAAAATCTTTAAAAAAAAGAAATCTCTTTCATTATTCTTCTTTTTCAAATTTACTTTAAATAAATTGGTTTATTTAAAACAACTTTTAATCCATATAAAATATTATTTATGTTTTTAAAGATTGTATTTATTTATTTTTGAAAGAGAGGGGAAGGGAGGGAGAAAAAGAGGGAGAGAAACATCAATGTGTGGTTGCCTCTCATATGTTCCCCAACTGAGGACCTGGCTCGCAACCCAGGCATGTGCCCTTATTGGGAATCAAACTTGGGATACTTTGGTTCACAGGCCAGTGCTCAGTCCACTGAGCCATACCAGCCAGGGCCAGATAAAATTTAAAATAATTAAGTTCTCCCCAAACCACCTCTGAGATATCTGGAAAGTTTAATCTTTATATTTATTCATTCTTTTGGTAAAAACTGACATGTTTTCAGCATTATATCTTTCTTTTTATAGATATGGCATGATTTTATATTTTAGTATTAAATAATATTTTTACATTAAATTTATTTTAGAATTTTTTGCTTATCTAAAATATGATTATGGAAAACAAAAAAGTAACAATTAAAAAACTCACAATAAAAAGTAAAAACAAGTGTAACTTAAAATATTTTCCTATTCTATTAAGTCATGAGAAGTAGTATTTCCCAGAAGTGAATACATGTAACATTTTCCAGCGTAACATTTTAACATTTTTTATAAGTTTAAGCAACTATTGGCACATGGTTATAAAGTATATATCAAAGTATTTTGGGACATGCTTTTAACTGGAAGTATGTTTTTTATATTGAGTTGTCCAAAATGTTCTTTTAGTTTTTTTTTCATAAAACAAAAGACACACTTTTTATATTATCAATAACTTCATCGATTTGGATATTTTGAGTATATTGGCAGTCTCCAATGTGGTATAATGATGATTGTTCTCAGTGTCTAGATTTGATCTCTATGAACTTCAACTGGCCTACCCAACCATGGAGCATGGTCCAGTGATAAATCTCCAGCATGAAACTTCTCAAACTGCTTTTGACACATTTGATCAGTCACAGCACCTTCTCCACATACTGCACATTTTTTTTTTGCATTTCAGTTATGTTTTTACTTTTCTTGAAATAATAAATCATAACATGCTGAAAATGTTGTTTATTTTCTTTCATATCCATTATTAAAATGGCCGCACAAAAACTTATCAATTTTAATACGTTTTTAAAAATTCAATCTAATATGACTGCTATCATAATACAATCTAACACAATTGTTTCAAATGAAGTTAAAGACAACTCAGAGCTACTAGAACCATTTTACAGGGAAAAAAAGGAAACAAACAAACTTTTTGGCCAACCCAATACGTAATAGTCATGTCTGTAAACAATTACCCACGGTTCTATATTATATGCCTAATATTTAACTGTGTCCATCATTGGTTCTCAACTGTGGTAACATAACAGGATCCTTTTGGAAGGTTTCAAAAATACCAAAGTCTGGAACAGATCCAGGATACCCCTAGTTTCTGATGATTTAGATGAGACCTAAATACTGGTATTTTCAAAAACATTTTATGTGATTTTAGTATATATCTACTGCTATATGTGAACTTTGATCTCTTAATCAGTTCTCTATTAATGACTAGTTGGGTCTAATTGCCTTGATTTTGCTGAGGCAGCAAATAACCCAACACCTCCCTAGTTTAACCTTATGGAAGATTATTTCCTACTTATACTGTATGTCTAGTACAAGAAGATCTGCTAGACTCTGTGTGTGTCATTAGGGCTGCTCACAAATATTTAGTGCTCACTTGTCAGGCAGGTGGCAGAACGGTACCATTCCACTCCCTTGAACACAGGCATGACCA
Source organism: Sturnira hondurensis (assembly GCF_014824575.4). Classification (NCBI taxonomy): domain Eukaryota; kingdom Metazoa; phylum Chordata; class Mammalia; order Chiroptera; family Phyllostomidae; genus Sturnira; species Sturnira hondurensis. The sequence goes on along the minus strand of NW_028075269.1, from coordinate 14,290,544 downwards.
CAGAATTTGCTTCGGCCAAAGCAAGGTGAACAGAAAATCGACACCTGGTCAGCACTTTTGCATTCTCTATTTTCCCTGTTCTATGGGTACAAGTAATGTAAAGGGTGGCCACTCCATCAGTTCAAGTGTCAATGTAAGCATGAAGAAAACATGGAATCCCCACGCAGCCCATGGATATTTCACACGAGTGAGGAATTACTCTCCATTGGTTTAAACCATGAGTCTGGGGGGTTATATTATCACAGCAAGGAAGTTCTGCTCACTGGAATTACTACTTAGGAACCAAGCTGAAGAAAGCTTCATCTCAACTTGATTGCTGACAACAGCACAGCAGACAGAAAGGGGAGGAGTCAATCATGCAGTGTTTTTTAAGGTGTATGGCTGGAAATAACACATGCAACCTGATCTCCTATTTCATTGCCCAAAGCACAACCTAGTCCCCAAAAGTGTTGAATTCACGATGTGCTTAGTACAGAGGGAGTCTTAATTACTTAATAAGCGATGCTAATGGCAGCCACAATGTCAATACCCTTCCTCTGTGCAAGAGGCTAGCAAAGGAAGGACCTAAGTGTTTGCATGTACATAAGTAGATCATGATGTTCAATGAATTAGAGTTTTTGCAGGGGATGTCTATTTCTCACTTCTTACCTGGTGGTAAGTAGTGAGAAAAATATGTGTCGTTAGGTATTATTTCTTTCTAGGAAATATCAAGTAATAATCACTAATGAGTTGCTTAAAAATGAAATATACTGTACAGGTTTGAATTAAAGTAGGAATGAACTATAAAAGAAGCACCAATATTTAACTCATAGGGCCTGGAAAACATATGTTCAAACCTCAGCTCCTTGTAGTTATTAGTTAACAACATTGTGCGGTGAAGTTCACTCCACTAAGTGTCAGTTTCTCCACCAGGGAGACTTTCCATGATGTGAGGCAGCTCTTACAATCATGTGAGATAATGTATGGAATGCACCAAGTCCATTTCCTGGTCCATATAAGGACATAAACCTATTGTCCTTTCAGCCACCATCATCCCTCCCATCCCTCATCATCTTAATAATGCTTACGTACATAAATAGGAAGTGATTATCATCCCAGAGTACCTTCAGAATTCAGAGACATTCCGTGCTTGGCTTACCCATTTCAAAATAAAGAATAACACAAGCAACGTAAACTACGTCAAGTTAAAAGAGGTCAGGCTGCCTGGCAACAAATATCCCGACCACATGTAGGTGTCTCTCTGTATTTCTAAATGCACTGGCTTACTTGCTGGCATACAGAAGCAACAGAAAATACAGGCCAAGGTATGCAAGAGAGGAAGGGAAGATGAAATAAGAGATCTGTCAGAGCCACTGTGACTTGAGCTCAGTCTCATCAAAGCAGCGGGGCACCTGAGAAGTTTGGATTCTGTTTCGCCACAAGGCACTGAGCAGCATATTTACTAGAAAGGAAAGACGGCACCTACCGCTCCTCAGTACATTCCTGATATAGGCAAGGACACAGAATTCAGAATCAACAAAACTTTCTGCTTTCCGTGAAAACTGTGTGACTTTCTTTGCCTTTTGCTTTTGTTTGTGACAAGGTCTTCTGATCACTTTTAGAACAGATTCAAAAATAATTTCAAAAATTAGAACTGATCAGCACTAAGATGGCTGGTTTGAATTTTGCATGTTTTTCTATTTGATTCAACATTTCTGAGGCTCATTTTCCTTAATGCAAAACATGCTTACAATTATTTCTAAAAAATATGATTTAAGAAAAGATGAACTTGGTCAGGCATTTAAGGAAATAACAGCACTGGAGTTTCCTTTGCACACGGAATCAGGAAATAAATGAAAACAATGGCTTTATTACCTCAGATACGTACTGGGTTCTCTAAGGATATTAGATTCTGGATGGTGATAATTAATAATCACATAAGGATGCTGAGCTGCTCTGACATCTGTCATTGTTATTGCCAATATTTTCTCCCAATCATTGCCTTGCTTGAGGATATAGATGGCTTATTTATGAAATTAATTATAACATAGATTAAAAGGAGGGTCAGTATATTAGGTAGCCTGACAAAATCAGTGTTCTGCATCTCCACCTGCTGGAGATGAGAGCCGGGCCAAATATGAATTGTAGGAGCAAATATAAAGATATGAAATCAAGGAATATCAGAGCATGTAGGGAACTATAAAATCAGGTAACTGTTGTTTCTGTTTGTTTGTTTTTAATAAGTAACAAAATTGAGGTAGGGAAGTAAACCATGATTTAGTCAAAAAATGAGAAAACCAGTTTGGTGAGTTTAGGAGGGGGAAGATATGTGTTAAGACCTCAAAGATAGGAGAGACAGCTGGTCAGCATAAAAAGTAGGGCTACGCAGCTGCCTTTAAGTGTGTCTGGTGGATTTTGAAGTAGAAGCATGGTATTCAAAAACAGAGGTGTGATAAAAATCCCATTCACTTTTGCAACAGAATGTGCATTGTCAGAAATTCTGGGTCACACTTCAGCGAGGAACATAAACAACCTTGACTGTGCCTCAGAGGAGAATAACCAGGAAGAAGTGATTCAGCTCGACTTCACATTATGTGTGGAAAAGCTAATGGAGCATGGACTGAAGAAATTTCAAAAATATTGTTGCATTTAGAAGTTGTGAAGCCTGCTGTTTTGAACAGAGACATTTTGGGGTATAATTTCAGATTATTGAAAATTATAGAAACTATCTGAAGTGAGCTTTGTTGTAAATATAAGGTGTATATTTTAAATGGGGCAATAGGTAATATGAATTGAGAACATATTTGGGGGCACCATTTTATAAACTTTAGATATATTGATTCACTTAATTCCTGTGTCAAACTTATGAATTATGTACTATACTAGTATTAGTGCCATTACTCATGTGAGAAAACTGAATGTAAAAGGTATTTAAAAATAAGTTTGCTTAATGCCGCAGATACGAGTATGACAGAGCCAGGGTTCGAACCAAGGTCATCTGGCTGAACAGGTGATGACCATAAGCACTTTCTTAAACTGACACTTAATATAATCGGAGTGATGAATCTAAGGTCTTTAACTACTAATTGTAAGCTCCCTATGGAGTAAATATCTTTCAGGTAAAAGATAGATTTTGCAGTTTAAAAAAATCTTAAAGTCTAAGGCATGCCTTAAAGCCCATGTGACCAGGTGCAACCCCGCAGGTGAAATGGGGCAGTCTTTCCTTTCAGCTGTGCAGACAGAAATGTGTGAAGTCACACCAAGGACTTCTGAGGCCATCTGAGCACTTATCCAGGCCCATGTTCTCATCTGAGTGGTTTTCAAGCTCAACTGATTTAATTCTATAAACAACCCCACAAAGAGTTATTATCATTGTCCTTTTCCAAATAGAGAAACTGGAATACTGGACAGCAAATACATGTGTCCACGTGGATATAGCTAGTAAGTATTGAACCAGTGTGCAGGTATCTAGCTCTACAATCGTAATCTTAACCACCAGGCTGGATTGCAATTTATTACTTTCAACTTTTTTGCAGTGCTGGCAAAATAGTAATAAAACGCCTGGAAGCCACAGTTGACAAGACCTCGTGGATGGGAACTCTATTACAGCTACTGTGGGCAGGTAGATAGGTAACTCTTACTGTGTTCTAGGGCAGTGACATTTATACATTCTGACTTTATGTAAGGCAGTTATAATTCTTCATGTCAAGCCTTTATAGATTGCCTTATGTGGTGACATAGATACCCTACTTTTTATTTCTCTTTCAGGAACAGAAAACCACTGGAGTTAGAGATGGAAAAGTATAAATCACTTTGAGAAAAATATGTAAATACTAATGGAAAACATAGACAAGTATACAGATTTACATATGCTTTCTTCAGAAGACATTTGGACCAGGGATTGTAGTGCTATTAGAATCCTTAATCCTTTGGGCATGGTGTTTGCCCTGTGCCCCCCCGCCCCATTCTCCTTCATTTAAACCATTGGATTTTTTCCCTTAAATTCTTCAGAGAAGGACTTACTCGTGAATAATCATGGGAAATTTATTTTGTTTATCTCCTGTCCTTAGTTCAGCCCATTCTGTCTGCCTTCTCCTGCCTTTTCTGACTTATCTACATGGCAGTGTTTAAAGTACTAAGTGTTCCATGACTGAAGAGCAAGTGAGTGCTTAGGAGGAAATCCAAGGACCTTGGCAGTGACATTGGTCATTATACCACTGAGAAATCAGAAACAGTGCAGCAAAATAATCTCACGTCACTAATGCCATGTGATCTAAAGATGGTTTTATCGTAGAGTCATTAGAATGGACAAAGGGAGCTATATGTTGTTTTGTGACGGATATTTTAGGTTGCATTCAGGACCAGTCTAAACCCTGTCGGTGAAATCAAAGGAAAGAAAAGGAAAGGCAGAAAATGAGGAGTAACTATCTGAAGCAAAAGTGAGCAAGGAACGTTTAGGTTTCATGTTCACTTCTTACTCTGGAAACTACTTCTGTGTCTCTTCCTCATTTTCTTCCTTCAAAAATATATTTATTTAATAAATACAATGTGCAAATCAGAGGCAGATATGCAAAGTGTTCAGAACGGAACGACTCAGTTACCTTACCATAGGAAGCAGCTATGGAAATGGTCAATGTGACCCAGAACTAGAGGTATGCATTATATATAAAGTGTTGCTGTCTGTCTGTTGATACTGATGGTAAATGACATGAAAATTCCAATGACACAGCACAGCACCAGACTACATCAGACTACGAGTACCTACAGGTTGTAATAACTCAAAGACATATTATTTTCCATTCATAAAGACACATGAAGAAGAATTTCTCTATTCTGTGACTTGTACTTGTTTGGCTGCTGAAACCTTATAAAAAACTTTTTTTTCCTTTTTAACAATAGTTTAATAGACTAATCTCTATTGAATCACTATACCTTTTTAGTACAATCTGTCTTCTCCACAACTTGTCTCCATCTAAATTCTCTGTAATGGACCAAACGTCTTTAGGATAAGCTTGATATCTACATTATACATCTAGTAACTAATATTTATCCTGAGAAGTGGTATCATCTAATATAATTGTTAGCCATTAGGATTTGATGGGTAAAGTCCTGGATCTATTTTGCAACTTAGCTGAATTATCTTCTGCAATAAGAAAGCGGGAAGAACATGCAGGCAGAATGTACAGTATCAGATGAATTTCAGGTTTTAGTGAGGTTGTTTACTGATAGCAGCCAAGTCCAAATTGTGTTGGGAGAAACAAATTTACAAAATTGGAAACCTGAGTTTTTAGGAGGCACCATCTTAACATAGTCAAGACATAGAAAAGGAAGCGATTAAATTACTAGGCTCAAATATGTACTATTAACAATGTTGACCCACAAACATTACATATACTTAGGGTCTAAGGACAGGGGGTCGGATGCTAAGTTATGTCTTGTTGAGATGTGCATCTAAGAAACCAGGACATCACTTAGCATATATTAAAATCTCAATTTAATTACATGGAATGAACACTAAATCAGTCACGACAAATCTAATAAGTAACTTTAAATTGACCATCAGCTACTGGAACAAATAAAACAAATCATAAAGTTAATCTGAGGTACACCTTTGAATGACAATGACATCAAAATGATTATGAAAACCAAATTTTAAAAAAAATCAGCAAGTATAGTAGAAAAATTACGTATTTGGCATAATCAAGTCAAAAGATGATAATGATGATGATAACCAAATTATTAAACAATGTGCTGAGCACATTACAAAAATTATGCCATTTAATAAAAAAATCTTATTACAGGGGAAGATAAAATTCTGATTTGTATGTTAGGAAACTGGAGGCTTTTGAGACTAGATTCATCCATAGTCACAAAACTCCAAAGTGGCTGCCCAGATTTAATCCAGATTTGCCTTACTTCATAAGGTTGGGTAGAGTTTACTCATCTAGAAAGGCTTACTCATCTGAAGTTCCCATCAATCTTGGGGGTTGCAATCTGACATATGTAGACCCCATACTTCCCTGGGAAATACTCTGTTTCCCATTGTTACACGCTGGTTCTATGTCGTTTGTGAATGCTATGTTATCAAACTGTTTGTTCCAAAAGTTAGTTCCTCAGTAGCTACCCAGGCAGCAAGCTGGATATATTACAACTTGAAAGGAAAGAATCTCATTTTCACATAAATAAGCTGCCCTTTGAGCAGTTCAGAACAGTAGAGGGACAAAGTTAACTATGCCTGAGGGTGTAACCAGGATAAAGACTGAAACACAACCAGAGTAACATTTGTTAAAACGCTATCTCAGATGCCTAAATGTACAAAGAGACATTTAAATGGAAGACATACCCATCTCATATTTTTATTTTGATTTAGAGTGGGTCACCTAGCCGTAAGTGACTAGTTATTTTTGTTCATGAAAGACAGCAATGATAATATAACAGGAGATGGTGGTGGGCCAATTTCTAAGACAGATACCCTCCTTGTGGTGTTAACATCCTTGTGGACTCCTTTCATTTGAGCATGGGATGAAACAACAACTTGTTTCTAACTGATAAAATACCATACCCACCATACCCCATCAGGTGATGAGATGTCACTTTCCTGATGAGGTCGCAAAGTATAACTTCTTTCTTAAGAGCAGACCCTTTGTTGCCAGTTTCGCTTATTCACCTTAATACAGCAAGCGGCAGTTAGAAGTGACCCACTTGGCAAGATGCTAAAGGCAGACTCCAGCCTCCAGCCTTCAGAAACCTAGCCCTGCTGTCCCACAGCCCTTGAGAATCCAATCCTGCCCCCTGAGTGTGCTTGGAAGTCTATGCTTCTCTGGCTGAAACTTCACATGAGACCTCTGACCCCAGGCAGACATTGATCACTGCCTTGGGAGACACTATGACACAGAGGATCCAGATAAAGTCTGCCCAGAATTCTGACGACAGAAACTTGGATATAATATATACAGAGTATGCAAAAGGATATTTCCAGTTGTTTGGATGGAAATTAAACAATACTTAATGAATAATAATACAAGAATAAACTCATGTTTCATGTACTCACAACTATAAAACTATTTTTGCCCACCCCTATATTGGTGTTGTTTTAAGCCACTAAACGTGGGGGTAATTTGTTATGCAGCAAGAAATAAGTAATGTAGAGGAATTTACTGATAGTGGAACTGTAAGTCAGCAATCCTAGAATTAATTGTGTTTATCTAAATTGGTTATGTACCAGGTCTGCTCTCAGTCACCTGCAAAACCTGGTATGAACTAAACAGCTATGGGAAACCACATTTACTATCTTCTGCATGTATCTTAAAAGGATGACATTTCTCTTCTCTCATCTCTATCTTGCAACTTAACCTGAAGAAATCACAGAGAGCTTTTGAAAAGGAGGAAGATGAGAAATGGAAACGGAAGATGAAAGCAAGAATTCAAAAAGTGAACATCTTGGTATAGCCTATAACCATAAAAACACCGACTCCATTACTCAGGGTTCTTTCTGATATAATTTTACTATAAATTATAACTGCAATGCATTGTAAAGAAAACTCTTGAGTCAACTTACACTGCTAATTTTGGAACCCATGTTTCTATATAGAGTCAATTAAAAAAATTACTTTTAAACAATGGACAATTATGCTAAATCTTATTGTGTTAGTGCATAATTGAGGAAGTGCATAATGAGAGACAGTTGCTTTGGCAAAGAGAAATTGAGATAAGTTAAATACTTTAGTATATGAATATTTCCCTCTTATTTTTTTCACTGGATCAGTTGTTGAACCTATTATAGAAATTAATGTATGTGAGATCTTATATTTTAATGGTGTTATCTTATTCAATTTTATAATCCAAATAGTATTCCTTTTAGTTTTTCTTACCAATCAAAAATGCCACAACAGGCATTAAAAAGAGAAAATTACAGGAGAAGATGGTGACCACGTAGATGAAAGCTGAGTCCACTTGCTTTTGCCCCCAATTTGGACAAGTAATCTGAACAATCAATGAATCTTAACTGATATGAAGTTTTGAGCCAAGAAGTACAGAAGACACTCACAATAGGTGGTAAAGAGACTTTATAAATTGAAAGGGAAATACCCCCTGTGTGGCACCTGCAGCGGTGGAGAGACTAGTGAAAAATCAAAGCTTTGTGGCTCCCTTCCCTCCCAGGGGAGGGCCTCAATCTTGCATGGGGAACCCTCAGACCTGGGCCAGGAGTGACTTGGGAGGATATAAAAAGTCAGGAGATCCAGGCTACATGAATACAGCAAGCAGCAGGTCCATAGCTGCAGTGCCAAAGACCAACCTCTCTCTGTATATAGGTTCTTTTGGATTGGTGTTTCAAGGTTATTAGGGTATAATCCTAATAGTGGAATTGCCAGGTCAAAAGGCAGATCCATTTTTAGTTTTCTGAGGAAATTTCATACTGTTTCCACAGTGGCTGCACCAGTCTGTGTTCCCACCAACAGATAACTGTACTTGAACAACAATTTTTTTAAAAAGTTAAAAAAATAAAATAAACAAATCCTCTAAGAAATGAGAATACACAAGAAGAAAAATTGAAACCTTATTGCACAGCTAAAGAAACCATCATGAAAATGAAAGGGGAACCAACTCTATGGGAAAACATATTTGCCAATGATACATGGGGCAAGGGCTTAATTTGTAAAACATATAAAGAACTCATATGACTCAACACCAGGAAGACAAACAACCCAATTAAAAAAAATGGGCAAAGAACCTGAATAAACACTTCTCCAAGAAGGACATACAGATGGTTCACAGACATATGAAAAGATGCTTGACATCAGTAGCCATCAGAGAGATGCAAATTAAAACCACAATGAGATATCACCTCACACCTGTCAGAATGGCCATCATTAATAAATCAATAAACAACAAGTGCTGGTGAGGTTGTGGAGAAAAGGGAAGCCTACGGCACTGTTGGTGGGAATGTAGACTGTTGCAGTCACTGTGGACAACAGTATGGGATTTCCTCAAAAAATTAGAAATGGAACTGCCTTATGAGCCAGTTATTCCATTGCTGGGAATGTACCTGAAGAATCCTGAATCACCAATTCAAAATAACGTATGCACCCCTATGTTCATAATCGCGCTATCTACAATAGTTAAGTATTGGAAACAACCCAAGTGCCCATCAGATGAGTGGATTAAAGACTGTGGTGCATTCACACATTGGAATACTGTATACTAGGAAGAAGATATCCTATCCTTTGCAACAGCATGTGGAGGAAACTAGAGAATATCATGGTAAGTGAAATAAGCCAGTTGGCAAAAGACAAATATAGTGACCTCACCTGACTAGAATCTAATGAACAAAATAAACTAACAAGAAAAATAGAACCACTGACATGGGAACATGGAACAGACGGATACCTGTGGGAGGGGAGGAAGAAGAGGAGAATGGTGAAAGGAAGGTCAGGGAACATACATGAATGACTCAAGGGCATGGACAATGGAGAGGAGATTGACTATGGGCCAAAAGGGTGGCTTGGGTAAAGGGAGGCAAAAGGGGAAAAATGGGACAACTATAATAAAATAAACAATAAAAATGGAGGGGAAAAAGAAGTTCCATAGATAGCTTCCTTTACTTCAGAATTTCACATATCCTTAGGTATCCTAATATATACTGTTGCTACTTAAAACCAATGTGTTTTTATGCAGATTCCCTTCAATAACCTTGCCAATAACCATCTGAATAAGTATTATTGATCTCAATTTATATATAAATTGGCATCCAGAGAAGGGCACATAGAGGATAAATAACATTTCAAAGTCAAATAGCAAAGGGTAAACTCATGCATAGGCAATTTGGTCTTAAAGTCCATCACCTAAGCTTTATGTCATGCTGCTCAGCATGTGAACATTGGACACTGATCTTTTTTCTGTGGTTTCCTCTCTCTTCCTCTCCTGTCCACTCCTCCTACTCCCACCTCTGCCTGTCACATCCTCCCCACAACCCCTGCTGGTTGCCAACAGGCTGGTAAGCATGTCTTTCTGAACCTGTTAGTCCTGGTTATTTTAGACTCTTAGTTCCTACCAGTAGTAAATAAAAGTGATTTCACAAAATGTTCCACTTTCAGCAATATTCATCTTACTTATTTATACCATTCATTTTTATATCTATCACTATCTGAAATTGTAAGACATTTTAACTATGAGCAAACCCTGTCCTGAGTTACTGGGGAAAACTTTACTTTGATGTTTCTCAAAACTGGCTAAAGAATTTTATAAATTACAAACCCCTACCCTCACCCATTACATCTATTTGTGTACCACCTCGATCTCAAACTGCCAGTGTCCAGTAATGCTTCTCAGTGTCTCCTTTTTGCAAGTATTTTAGGTGTATGGCTAGCAATATAGTCTATCAAAGGGAATTTTTAAACACTGATGTAGATTTCAGCCTAATGGACATGTTGAACAAATGTCTGTCATCCTTGCATCTAAATCAGACTTATTTGACTGGAATCCAAGGAACATAGACTGAATGAGAGGATTCAAAATGTTATTACTATGGAATAAAGGCTTAACACAGTGTAGAGAGCACATAGAACAATTTTAATACATTACAATATTTTCTTCCAGTCCATCTTTACTAACCCACCACAATTCTGAGATTATCAGAATCTTTGAGAAATCAGTATGAGTGCTAAGCTCTCACTCTCTCCTTTAACTATACTCCTGAACATAATAAGGTTAGTATTATGAGTGCTTGTAATCAAGAAGCTAGCTCTTGAGGGCATTTGAAATTCTTAAGCATCTGCCTTATTTAACTGCTCACAGAATGTCATGTTAGCACTGGAACCTTTTCCCATTTATAAGCAAGATTTTTCTCATTAAAATCACAACCATATTTAATTCAGCTTCACATTATATAAGGACTTATTTCTATTACACAGTGATCTATTATTATTATGTGGTAATTTATTGCTTTAAAGCATTTTAATGTTTATTGAAAATATTTATAAAAGTATGTCCATAGGCAATAACAAAATTGTCACAATTAAAAATAAATGAATAAACATAACTTTTTGAAAAAGTTTACTTTATTTTCCAAAGGAAGCATCCCTATGGACTAGTGAAATATAATTTCTTCTTTGTTCTGCTTAAATACATTATTTTTCTAGGACAAATCAAATATCGTATTTTGAAAGTTGAAAATGTTTCCAAATCATGTCAATCTAGTAGGAAAATATAAAATATGGATGTTAAGGATCATGATACTAGCTGAGTAATTTGACCAACTTTGTCTAGATAAACAACTTTTTCAAAACATTTAGCTATAGCTATCTAAGTTAGAAATGTCAGATCCACTTATAAATAGCTCTTCTCTTGGGGTGAAGCTCCTCTATCATCTATATAGTTCTTGGTTCATTCAGTAAATATTAAACGCAAATATAAAGGACAATTATTCTTCCCCACTTTACTAAATTGTTGGCTTTCACATTGCAGAGGAACAATACTGTCCTTAAACAACTAGAGCATTATAGATGCTTCTAGACCATTGGATAATGTTCCTTTATCCTTCTAGTCTTTTCTGTTTCATTAGACATCTCACCTGCACCCAAAGAGCATTATAGAATGCTTTGGGGGAACTCTTCAAGATTTTATTACCATCGTCATATTTTCCAAGGCTTATACTTCATTTTATCTATTACAGCCCATGATGAATCAATCTCAATGAAGTGATAATTTTCCAGAAGTATGGATAAATAGTAAGTGATGTATGGGCAAGGAAAGAGCATGACCTAAGGATGGAGCAGACCTAACTTCTAATTTCATCTTTGCTTATTGCTACCTAGGCAAGTGATTTCACCTCTCTGGTTATTTGCTGAGTTATCTGTATCTTGAATTAGTTATTTATGTATACTGCTATTACTGCTCATAAATGGAAATCTAGTTTCCTCACAGGCAAAATAGAATCAATCCAGTGTCCTAGGAGACTGTCATGAGAACTACCTGAATTAATTAAAATAGAAGTTTCTCATGCAGTCCTTGACAAAAGTAACCATTCAATAAAATTTACCTGTCATTTCTCTTGATCTCCCAGATCTAGCTTATAACCTTTGGGATTTTCCTTTTAAAATTAAAGTCAATGCTTATTGTATTTTTATAAAACAATACTGGATATCCTTTGCAAACCCCAAATCACCATACAATTTTTAAGGAAAATGTCACTGCTGAAAGTCTTAGATTTCTTACACATCTACTTTTACCACTGACTTATAATTTGTATCTATTAGGAAACAACCAGAACCACATGCTAAGCACAGTTGTTAGGATATTTACAATATAATTAATGTAAGCATAATTTAAAAAAACTTTCTCCAATGTCAAAGGAATCTGAATTCAAACTGTAATACGACCAACTCTGATGTGTGCACTGTTGGTCAAGTCTCTTGTTCTCCTTGATTTTTAGTTTCATTGACTGTACAATAGGGCTGTAGCTTGGTGTAGGGAGATGTGGGGAACAAATTATATCCGTATTAAAGGGCTCTAACAGAATTCAATGGTTATTTACACAGTACCTAGATAATCTCCTGCTCATAATAATGTTCTGTAAATGTGAATGCCTTATTTGCTTTCCTAAGGGATCTTTTCAAAGCCTTTTCCTTCATGATTTATTCTGAGATTGTAGACGGTTTTTTTTTTTTATGTATTCTCTTCTGCAAAACAAAACAATAGAAAATATTTTCTTTCAAACTTGAAAATTAAAATTAGAACGTAGTGCTAGACTTGGATTGAAAGGAGATCATTTAGGTTTTGCCAATGCTCCAAACTAACCTTTTCAGTACTCATAAACAAGTTCTATAAGATTGATATATTTTAAGAAAGGAAATTCAATGTAATATGACAATGTTTCTCATAAACTCTTGAGTTTAATTAACCACTGAAACTTATTGATAGCCAGCCTGGTCCATTATTATATCCCAGAGTTGTGCCAAAGGACAGTTGCAGGCAACATAATATTCCCATAGTAATATCTTGCTTCATGCATTATTTTTCAGTTTGGGGGGGGGAAATATTCATGAATAACTTTCTCTGAAATATATGTATCTTACAGAGGAATGTCAGAATTGAAACAATTGCACCATTAGCTGAGTTCGTGAATAGTGCCGTCACACATTTATGTTGGCTCTCGGGAAAAGCAGGTAAACCTGAAAATGATCAATATATATTGCCTTAAAAATAACTGTATACCCAAATATACAACAGTCCATTTTGAATACGGAAACTGCCCACTGTAAACATACTACCTTTGAGTTTAGGGATAGGAGAAATATATGCTATCAGTGGTAATGCTGAGAATTTCAGTCCTGACAATAAAATTCATCATTTTCGTTTTAATGGGATGTCCTAAAAAAGTAGCCCATACTTTTCTTTATAAGATACTATCAGTTACTAAGTGCTGCAATCATGTCCCCAAAGAAATCCGTCAAATTGCTTAATTCTCCATGTGTATACTACCACCTTGGGATTCACATTAGTACATAGATGTAATGGAACATAGAGGAATAAGAAAGAAGGTAAAATAAATTGCATGGCCACTGGGTGTAGGGATTGAGTATGAACCTTTATTTTACATAGGTGTCATCACTCTATCAATATCTCCATATAAAATGAAACATATTCAAAGACATTTAGAAAATAGCCCAAGGTTGTAAATGGCTCAAGGTCATAGAGTTCATAAGAGATGGAGACTTAATTTAAAACTACATTTTCATTGGACTCCATTGGTAAGTTCTACCAGGTATTGATCGTTAGTATAAATGAAATAGATAGAAGATGTAACCTCTAACGTATACTCATATAGACACTAAGATTATAAACTAATACCACTATATCTGGCTCTTTACTAATGAATAATGTGTTGCAATGATTTCTCAAATAAATAGACTAGGGGTGTACAGACTAATGGACTCAGACTGAAACACATCAAAGATTGTCTCTGGTCTGGTCCCTCATTGAAAGAAAATGTGAGGTAGTGAAGTGAGCCAGGGCTTTGAGTTAGATAAAAGTGAATTGATTTTGATAATGCATTATGCATCTTTAAGCAAGTGATTTAACTTAATTCTTCCTATATTTTCTAACATTTAAAGTAGAAGAACAAGGTCAATGAGAATTATTGATAAGTGTCTCTCAGGATATTTTAGAAATGAGTGAAAGACATCTGCATTGTCTTATACTATTTATTATATATCGTAGGTGTTTAAATTGCATTCCCTCCTCTCATCTTCTCTGTTCCTCTTAATATTTTGTAAAGTGGTTCCTTTATTTTCAGTCCTGTGAGATAGCTCCAGTGTTACTTTTAAATACAATATCTTCTCTTGGCAGGTGAAACAGCAATCACACCTTCATCTGACTAATAAGCCAGGGTGTCATCCAAAGAATTACTTGCTGCCAAATGTCAGTGCTTACTACAGAGGGGTGGTTAGCCAAAATACTAGCCACTTGGAGTAATAGATCTACATGTTATATAAACACCTTTTGTTTCCAAGTGTTTGGTACACATATTTGATGTATGAAAAGGATGGAATTATAGGCACATGTAATTGTAGCAATTAAGATATACGAGGGAGAAATGTGCCATCAGAACTCTATGTCTTGCAGTTGCTGCATTCTCATTTTGTGAAAAATATATGACCAATACATAATAATAAGGTGAGAAAGTAGATTAGCATGAATGGCTAGAATTTCAAAAATTCTGATGGTAAAAGAAAAACTAGAATTCTATAGCTAAATTAAAAACACAGAGAAGGTACCTATGTTTCAGACAAAGTACAGGCATCACTTATTTCATATTCTTGTCAGTGTTCTACAGGCACTATTGTTGAGAATGAGTATGAAGAAACCAAGGATCAAATGAATTGCAATTGTGGAGATAAGCCATGGAATATGGAGTAAATAAAAAAGAGAAAGATAACAGTGAAGTCAGATAGACTAGAGAGGCCCACACTGGTGAGATGCGAGCAACAACAGGATGTCATCCTCAGACCCAGAGCTCCTGTTTTCCTGCCTCACACAACCACCAGCAGACCCCCTCATGCGTTTGTTCAGCACTTTGGAAAACTGATACCAATCTACTTAGATACGAAGAAGGAGGAGGAGGAGGAGGAGGAGAATGAGAACAAGAACAAGAAAGATCTGTACCCCCAAAAAACTTTACAAAATAAAGAATTATGTGATGTTAAAAAAATCCCTTGTAGTATGATTATCAATGGCCTAGACTTTGCTAATGCTCATTGTTAAAATCTAAGGTAGATGTATGGGATGTGGGTTGCCAAATTTACTCAAAAAAAATTCCTTCCTTGCAGTGTTCCTCGTGATGGAAACAATAACAAATACATTATGAGACATGTTTTAGACACTTATTTACAAACATTATGTGTAATAACTCTATGCTAGAGCCTTTGGTTATCGATCAAAGCATTTTCTACCCCCATGCCAGGGACCTCCACCTGAGGAGTCTGGAAGCAGGCGTGGAAATTCAGGGTTGTCACAATGACTGGTGAAGGGAGATGGGTAAGTGTATTTATAGCTCTCCAAGCCTCAGACACTAAATCTTCTGCACTTTCCCACATTAAAGAACTCTTCTGCACCCAATGTCAATAGCAACTCTATTTACAAACATAAACATATATGATGATGGTTTTAGGGACAGTCCCACTCAAAGTACATTGATATCTGTTGAGGTCCATCATTAATTGTTTTGTTTATCCTTTAGACAATGATTATTTATACTATAAACAATACACATATGTGGTGCTGAGAGGTATATGTTAATACAAAAGGCAGAAAAATATTTAGTTTATATTAAGTTGACAGTATTGTAGAAATATTGGGCTTCCTAAAACCACTTTCTGATCATGTTAATACACTTCCCTGAAGCCATTACTGAATCTTTAACATCTTTTCAAAATAGTATTGGAAGTAGCCACAGCAACAAGTAAAAGAAATAAAAGGCATCTAAATTGGAAAGGAGGAAGCAAAACTGTCACTGTTTGCAGATGATGTGATGGTGTACATAGAAAGTCCTATAGATTCCAACCAAAGACTACTTGACTTAATAAGTGAATTTAGCAAAACAGCAGGATACAAAATCAATATTCAGAGATTGAAGACATTTTTGTACACCTACAGTGAAATATCAGAAACAGAAATCAGGAAAAAATCCCATTTGATATAACAACAAGAAAAACAAAGAACTTAGGAATAAACCTAACCAAGGAGGTAAAAGAACTGTACTCTGAAAACTATACAACATTAAAGAAAGAAACTAAGGAAGGCACAAACAAATGGAAGCACGCACTGTGTTTATGGATTGGAAGAATTAATATCATCAAAATGTCCATACTACACAATAGAATTTATAGATTCAATACAATTCCTATTAAAGTACCAATGACATATTTCACAGATAAAGAACAAATATTTCAGAAATTTATATGGAACCATAAATGGTCCCGAAGAGCTTCAACAATTTTGAGAAAGAAGAACAAAGTAGGAGGGATTACAGTACCCGATACCAAACTGTATTACAAGGCCACAGTAATCTAAACAGCCTGCAGCCTGGTACTGGCATAAGAACAAACTCATAGATCAATGGAACAGAATAGAGAGCCCAGAAATAAGCCCATGTCTCTATGGTCAATTAATATTTGACAAAGGGGGCAAAAGCATAAAACAAAGTAAAACTAGTCTTGTCAACAAATGGTGTTGAGAGATCTGGACAGCTATATGCAAAAAAAAAATGAAACTCAATTACCAACTTACAGCATGCACAAAAGTAAATTCAATGGGGATAAAAGACTTAAATATAAATAACAACACCATGGAAGTCCTAGAAGAGAACATAGGCAAGAAAATGTCAGATATTCCATGCAGCACTATTTTCACTGATATGTCCCCTAGAGCAAGGGACATAAAAGAAAGAATAAACACCTGGCTGGTGCAGCTCAGTGGACTGAGCACGAGCTGCAAACCAGGGGTTGCCTGTTCGATTCCGAGTCAGGGCACGTGCCTGGGTTGTGGGCCTGGTCCCCCATGAGGACCATGTGGGAGGCAACCATACATTGATGATTCTCTCCCTTTCTTTCTCCCTCCCTTCCCCATTCTCTAAAAAAAATAAAAAAATAAAAAATGGGACTTCATCAAAATAAAAAGCTTCTGCACAACTAAAGGAAACATCAGCAGAATGAAATGGGAACCAACCATGTGGGAAAATATATTTGCAAATGATACCTCCGACAAAAGTTTGATCTCCAAACTATACAAAGAACTCACATGATTCCACTCCAGAAAGACAAAGAACCCAATTAAAACATGGGCAAAGGACCTGAACAGATACTTCTCCAAGGAGGATCCCAGAGGGTCCAGAGACATATGGAAGTCTGTTCAGCATCACTAGCCATCAGAGAGATGCAAATTAAAACCACAATGAGATACCACTTCACACAGGTCAGAATGGCCACCATAACCAAATCAACAAACAACAAGTGCCGGTGAGGTTGTGGAGAAAAGGGAACCCTACTTTACTGTTGGTGGGAGTACAACCACTGTGGAAAATGGTATGGAAATTCCTCAGACTAAAAGTGGAACTGCCTTTTAATCCAGCAATTCAACTGCTGGGATTATACCCTAATAACCCTGAAATGGCAATTTAAAAAATCTTTGCACCCCAATGTTCATAGCAGCACAATTTACAATAGTAAGTGCTAGAAGCCACCTAATGGCCCATCAGTAAATGAGTGGATCAAAAAATGTTGGTACATTTACACAATGGAATACTACACAGCAAAAAGAGAGAAGGGGTTCCTAGGTTCCTATCCTTTGTCGCGGAATAGATGGAACTGGAGAGCATTATGCTAAGTGAAATAAGCCAGGTGGTGAAAGACAAATACCATATGATCTCACCTATGGTGGAAGTGGAACCTAATAAACAAAACACACAAGCAAGCAAAATAAAACCAGAGACATTGAAATAAAGAACAATCTTACAGTAACCAGATGGGAGGGGAGAGAGGGATAATAGGGGACAGTAGGAGAAGGGCCATCAAGGAGCACATATAAAGGACACATGGACAAAACCAAAGGGGGTGGGTTCAAGGGTGGCAGGTTGGGGTGGGTGGAATGGGGGGCCATGGTGCGATGAAAATGGAGACAACTGTATTTGAACAACAATTTAAAACGTTTAAATTATATATGTTTACATATACATTTTCACATATAGGTGTGTGTGTATATATATACATATATATACACACACATATATATGNGAACCTAATAAACAAAACACACAAGCAAGCAAAATAAAACCAGAGACATTGAAATAAAGAACAATCTTACAGTAACCAGATGGGAGGGGAGAGAGGGATAATAGGGGACAGTAGGAGAAGGGCCATCAAGGAGCACATATAAAGGACACATGGACAAAACCAAAGGGGGTGGGTTCAAGGGTGGCAGGTTGGGGTGGGTGGAATGGGGGGCCATGGTGCGATGAAAATGGAGACAACTGTATTTGAACAACAATTTAAAATGTTTAAATTATATATGTTTACATATACATTTTCACATATAGGTGTGTGTGTATATATATATACATATATATACACACATACACACACATACACACACACACACACACACACCTATGGAAAAAGTAAAAAGCCCTTAAGCTAATATTTAAGGATCTCCCAATCTTCTCTTACTAAGTTATTATCTATCAGACTCCTTCAAGAATTCCTATGCTTGAACAAATCTGTTCATATTTCTACTACATTTCTTTTTTGTTGTCTCTGTGTTTCCCCTACATTGTACTTCCTGCCTGAAAAATCTTTTACCAGTCTTGTTTACATGTCTGAAGCTAATCAGTTTTATCATTCCAAGTCCTGTTCAAAAACCAATATCCTCATAAAACTGTCCTCATTCTATTTTCTAAGATTAGGAAATAACCTCATGCTTTCTAAATCATACTATTGTTTTCTGTGCCTTTCTTAGGGTATTTGGTATTCTCTATGTTGTGATATAATTATTTCTGCATATCCCTTCTCTATCTAAATTAAAAATACTCACAAAATGCTTTATCCTGCTCATCTTTGCAGCCTCATAGCACCTTAGAGTCTCCATGTGCAGAGTTGATAATTAATGAATAATTGCAAAACTAATTACAAAACCTTGAATAGAAGGCTTAGGGAGCTGATGTAACTGAATTGGTTGAGGAAGAATGAAAGGAATTAGTATTGGATAGTAATCACAATTTATGCATTATTAGCACATGTTCTATGACTTATTAATTCATTGAAGTTGAGTTTAAAAGAAGCTAAAGAAGTTGAGTTTAAACTCCTGTTATCAATCCTAGGTCACTCAGTGTTCACCCTGGGACACACTCTCTTGTCTAGCACTGGTCAAGTTGCTCTGAAGAAGATTTGAACATTATTCATATTTTGTAAAGGCCTTTCAATCTCTTACCATTGATCATATGTCATAGTCAATAGCTATAAACTTTGACTCAATGACCTCATAAATAGTTTCATAACATTTTTCTCTTTTTGTAATTCAATTATTCATTTTCAGTGACTCCTTTCTTCATAATAGCTACTTTGCCTCGGTTCTTCCCGAGATAATAGTAATTATCTTCCCACTTGAAAAATGCCAAAACAGTTCTTTTTTTCACTTATTCAAATAAATTAAAAACCTTTTTGTAATTTCTCTTACATTAACCCACTTTTTAAACACTTTAGTTATTCATACTTCTTGTATAGCAAAATGCCTATTATGTTATCTGGGACATAAGTTCATTAAGCAGTTATGATGTTGAATGACACAGACTGTAAGTTCGATTCTGAAAGCTATTTGTTACAAGCCAGTAAACTGAATAATTTTTTGAGTCACAGAATATATCAAATAAATGTCCTAGTAAAGGTCTGAAGTCATTGTGGGTAAGGAGTTAACATATTATTCAGTTGTGTAATATATGTCCCTTTTCTCACCTTCATCTTTCTTCTTTCGGGTATACTAGTCATGATCAGTTTAACCAGATGCATGCTTGGTACACCTCTTCCCTTAATAACTATTAGTTCTGCATGGCTGAAACCAACTGTCAGAAATGACTGGAGAGTGATGGAGTGACAGCATTGAAAAGAACTACCTAAAAGGTTGGGAATTATGCTTTAAAAATAAGGCAGCGATTTACTCCTTTTCTCATTAGTGAGCCATTTTATCTAGTAGAATCTGTGCTTTTTGTTCCCTAATTGCAAGGTTTGCAGCCCTGTGTGGGCCCCTTTGCATTTTGTGGGTGATGCCAAACAGAAACAAAAATAAATTCTCTCCTCCGCATCCAGTATGGTTTATTGCTGCCTTCTTTTGACATTTAGCAGTACCTTCACTCCCCCCCATCCGATAGGTCATGAAGGCAAAACTCATAATAAACCCAGTCAAGATCTTGTTCCTCTTTTGATGCAGTCCTTTTAAATACTGTTCTCCCTGGTATTTGCAACCCCTTGTATGGAGAAAGTCATTTTGTGAATTCATAATGTAAAAAATCTCCATAAATAACTTGATTTCTATTTTTCTCTCTATAATTGATTCTATATCTATACTTTTATTGTATCAATATCAACATAAAATATAAAACATATCTAGTGGGCTGCATCGTGGTCCCAAAAACATAAGCCCAAGTCCTAATCTTGGTACCTGTGAATGTGATCTTATTTGGAGAGAAGGTCATTGCAGATGTACATAAGTGAAGAGTCTTGAGATAAAAGCATCTTGGGTTTGTGCTGGTCCCTGAATCCAATGACTATTATGCTAATGAGACTAAAGCACAAGGGATTTGAGATACAGAGAAATAGAGGAAAGGACATGCAAAGACAATGGCAGAGATAAGAATCATGTGTCAACAAGTCAAAGGATGCCAAGGATGGCCAGGAGCCACTAGAAGCCAGGATTGAGGCGTGGAACAGATTCTCCTTGAGAACCTTTACAAGGAACCGATGTTATGGGTATCTAGGTTCAGATTTCTGGCTTCCAGAACTTGGGAGAACAAATTCATGTTTTAAGCCACCCAATTTGTGGCACTGTATTGGGGTAGCCCTAAAAACATTTAGGAAGTGGAAAAATATATAAAAATAAAATTTTGCTAAATAAAGTGGGCAAAAAAATTTGTATCAAAAAAGCAAGTACTTTGAATTCTAGCTTGGCTTACCTTAGCTCAGAACCTTAGATAAATTACTTAAATCATCCAAATCTCCTTTTATCTGTTTCTAAAACTGGTATTAAAAGAAAACAACTTCATGAACTAATTGGGATACGGGAAAATTGCTTATATAACTGTATAAAAGTGTGTGGTTTTATTTAAATTATAGTAAGTATCTCTTATCAAAAATTTTTTTTTCTCAGAACTTTTAGATATCATATTGAAATGCATATGTAAAGTACATATGCAAATTAATACATTCTCTTAAATCCTTTTAAATGGGGAACATTAATTACCAAACCTATCACTTATCTTAACGTGTGTCTTTAGTTGAAGTCTTTTCTAGATGGTAGAGCATTCGTGCAGATAAAGATGTCTCTTACTTCTTAGCTGTTGTTTCTCTCATCTAATTTTGAGTATGCTTGGGAGATGGTACAATTATAAAAATGAATTAGTACTCAGCAGAATACATTCATATTTCTTCATAGTAGCAATGTGTCATTACCAAACCCTGAAGCTTTCAGAGAACTAAGACCACAAATGTTCAGTGCTTATTAGATCAGACAACTCAATGAACATGTACCACTTTTGTTAATATGCTGATTTGAAAAATCTAACAGAGATTGTCAGATGAAGGGGATAAAAATTAATTAACTTTATTTAAAAAGCTAATTAATTGCTAATTAGATGGGAGCACCTAAAATTCAGAGTAGAAACAATTAGCTCTTGCAACGAATTAATAATAAAATAGAGAAGATACTTAAAGGAATAATTATATTTAGGTGCTCTGCTTTGGGTAGACTTGAGTATCAGGTACACCTTTCCATAAAACTAATTTAACAGCAACAAGAGCAGCAGTAGCAGGGTGTTTTTTTCTGGAAAGGTGTCAGTTAGTCTTACCAGTTACTACTCAGGATGGGAATGCACTTCCCAGATGACCCGGTGCGGCATCTACCTGTGCTTTACTTCTTTGGTTCTCCCTAAGCTGAGATCCTTAAGGGCACAGATTGTGAGCAGTGACCTGTTGAACCATATGGGAGCCTAAGACAAAGAAAAAACCAATAATACCAATCCTCTCTTTAACACTTGATAGTTTGTTTATCACAATTTTTTTGCAATTGTTTTATTTTTTAAATGCTGCATTAACCTATTACTCATCTTGACTGCTGAGTTTTTTGGTTGCAGGAGAGGATCTAAGGTGAAGTCCAATGAGGTATAGAATACTCTATATTGGTTGGGGGGTTGGGGGATTGGTTGGGGGATTTCTGCTACTTGCCACATGCTTTTCCATAACATGATAAACTGTTCATTATGTTGATCAGTAAATTTACCTTACATAGGATTAGAGATTCTTAATGAATAGGATTCTAAAATCATGTTCTGCCTTAAGAAGTGATGAATATTTTATATGATAGCATGATATCATATATCTGTTGGAAAACTAATCTGTGTAAGAAACAACACATACTCCTAATATAACTTGGCTATAGTAAATTTCCTTTAAAAATTATTTGTTGATGCAATTAAAGAAGCAACTTTACAGAGAAAATATGACTTGAGGTTTGCATTTTTATAGTATACTATAGATTATGCATTATGTTAAAAGTACAATGAATACTAAAAATGGCAAATATCCTATTAAACACTATTGGACCATCGTAACTAATGTCTCCTATCCTAATTTAGTTCAGCCTCTTTATTGGCTTTGTATAGGTTAGAAAAATAAAAGATGTAAAAAGTGAAATCTCATAATCTTGAACTGACATTAATTCATTAATTTATTTTAAAAATGTAAGAATAAGTCCTGGCTGGTGTAACTCAGTAGATTGAGTGCGGGCCTGTGAACCAAAGTGTTGCTGATTTGATTCCCAATCAGGGCACGTGCCTGAGCTGCCGGACAGGTCCCCAGTAGGGGGTATGCAAGAGTCAACCACACATTAATGTTGACTCCATCTCTTTTTCCTTCCCTTCCCCTCTCTCTAAAAATAAATAAATAAAATCTTTTAAAAAGTAAGAATGTGCTCTGCTCATGTACAGTCCTCACAAAATGGATATGGGTGCTAATAAACAAAATTACTGGAAATAGTGGAAAGTAGGAGGGAAAGGTTTCTAGTAGTATTATATAAAAAGTAACAGTGAAAAACTTTATCAAAATTTTTTTTTCTGGTTCAGAGAAGTGCGTTGGAATCTTATCTCTTAATCTCAGAAGTCAAGGACTTCTGTAATCTTTTAATCAGAGAGAAACCCAAATTTGCAATAATTAAAACAAACACACAACATTCTGAGCAACAGCTGTGGGTGATTTTACCAAGTGCATTTTGGCCAAGAGTGGCCTTTCCTTGAATGCAGCTTTGCATGAATCTGTCCAATTACTAAAAGAGACATAAATAGCTATAAACATTCATAAAGAGTGTGAATGTTTATTTCTCCTTGAAGCTTTGAACTTTGGATGCTTTGAAGAAAGACTTGGAATTTTCTATGTGTTTAGTACACTATTCCTGACACTAGAGAGAGCAGACTAAACTAGAGTGTGTATTAACATGAAAATAACAGAAAAGTATACCTAGGGAAAAAAGTATAGAGTCAAATACAAAGAGTTCAATTTTTCTGAGGTTATTATCAATAACCTCCTTACCAATGGTATAATAGGCAGGGATTACAAATTAATGTAAGAACCATATCATAGATATGGACATTCTTGCTTTTCTCTTGCTGCATTAGAAACCATAACAAAATGTAGGGAGTTCGAACAACAAAAACTTGTCTCATTTCCTCTAATCTGTGAGATGATTTGGCTCAGCGTTGCAGTTTTTCTGCTGTGTGTGATATTGGCCGGGCAAGATCAAACAGCCAGAGATGTCAAGATATCAGGCCAACGTCAAATTAGCCTGCAATATGCAAGATGCCTCACTAATATGGTTGGCATTTGGTCCTGGCTGTTGGCTAGGCTCAGATGACAATGATCATCAGAGCAGGTTAGTTCTCCATGTGACCTCCCTCTGTGGCTTGGGCTTCTGTATGTTGTGGCTTCTGGATTCATTAAGGCAGAAAGTGGAGGCTACCAGTCACCTTAAAGCCTGATCTTCTAGAATGTCACTTCTGGCGTACTAGGTTGATCAGAGCCAATTACAAAGTCTTTATGTGAGGCATGCAATGAGCACGAAGAGATGAGAGTAACTACGGTACCGTGTCTTTTTAGACCAGCTACCATAACACTAAATATGCTTATCCTTTAACAAATTGACAACAGGGGTACACTCCACTGCACAATATAGACATGTAACTTTCCAATTATTTTTATGTGAAAATCTTGAATTAAAATAGCTCTTTTGTTGTTTTTAACGATATCTACCTAAACCATACAAAATCAGTCACCAGTAAAGTTAGAAGGAGCAATCCAAGTATCTCTATACTAGCGTGGTGCGTACTGTTCATGGCTGTGTATAAAATCCAGTGTTTTTCATGGAGTTGGAAACTATGGGATTGGAGTTCTGAAAACCAAGTACAGAACTGGCTTCAACTTTGAGTGAGCATTGTTCGGTTGCTTCATTTCTTGAGATTTTTGTTTTCTTATTTATTAAAGAGATCCTAATGTTGTAGAAAACACTTCTTACATTTTTCATTCATGATTTTCTAGTTCTCCTTACTCAAAAACGTCCAAATTTTATTTGGGTTACCATCAATTCCCCAAATACCCTAGGGTACCTTGACTAATTATCACGATGCATCCTTCTGACCAAAATGAGGAAGTCGGGAGTGAATCTGTAACTCAAACCAATCTAAATAGAATAATTTAAGAACGCCCGCAATGTTGGGACAAAAAAAAACATTATTTTTTCTGGACATAAATGAAAAAAATATCTAGTACTAGGAGTTGTAACCAATGCTAGTCCATATAGAAGGAGGGCTGTTTTAGAGTGATGCTGATAATGTGTAGTTCATAAAATTGGGAATGAAAAAAAATACGTCCTTAAGTGATACAGTTTTGCTATTGGAACTTCTCAAAACTGAAGCTACCCCTTCTTCTGGACATTCCACAGTGGAGAGCTAATAAAGAACCTTATCGATCTGAATACGTTGGAATATCTAATACTAGCAAAATTAAGAGACCAGCAATATTTTTTTCATAAGGTAATGTTTAAGGATAAAATTTGATAGTTTTTGCAAAACATTTAGCACAATGTCTGGAATATAAATAATCTTTTTTTCCTTTACTCAGAATGCAGAAATATGGCAATATATCTAGTCCATCAAAAAGTTTTCCATTTTCTTAAAAACTAGATTTATTTTTTTCTTTGTTTAGTTGCTGAACAAAAGAATAAATCCTGTGAGTTTGGGTCCACCCGATCTTAATTTAAATACATCAGGTAGACCTGTCTACAATTATAAGCTTACCCAGCAGAGGAATATGGTATAAATAAAAAAACACAATAAAAATGTAATTAAAGAAGATGGCTGATTTTTTTTAAAGGAGTTTGTGTTGGATAAGAAAGAGCTGATTTCTATTATCTTTATGATTACAGTATTCTATTTATATTCTCAGCACTGAATTAATTTTCTTGTCTAAGGCTCACCTTGCTAAAGATCATTTTAAAATACTTTAATGAGTTGAGTACATAAATCATCTCAGTGAACACAAATACTTGTAAAAACTCTGCAGGGAGCTTTTAAAATATTTTAGAGTGGTAAGTAAGTCACTTAAAGTGCCCCTTTTTATCTATCAAGCTGAAAAACAGCAATTGTCCTTTTTCATAAACTTAGCAGTAGTGAAATTCCTTTTTTTCTTTTTTATTGAATTTATTGGTGTGACACTGGTTAACAAACTATACAAGTTTCGGGTGCACAGTTCCACAACGCATCACCTGTGCAAGGTACTGTGTGTTCAACATGGCAAGTGAAGTTTCCTTCCATCACCATGGATCCCTCCTATAGCTTCCTGCCGCTGTCTCCTCCCTCATTCTCCCTACCCCAGCAATCACCACACCGCCTGTATACAGGGTCTGGCACAAATAGTGCCCCTTTTTATCAGAAAATATTTTATTACAAAATCATAAGCATGTAATTCTGTAACATAGCAATCTCACACTCAAGCACACCATATGACATTTTAGATGAAATGTTCAAATTAAAACTATAAATTACTACACTCATATTGTTGTCTTACCAATCACACGCAAGCAGGTGCTGCTTCTGGGAGACCCTATATATTATGCATCTTCAATTCTGTGATTTAAAATGGTCTTTTAAAAAACTGGGTATTAAACTCTGCTTGACTCCAGCAATGTTTTCTCTAAGGAAGCTTCTGCTTTTACAATGGCAATAACTAGGACCATGATGTTGAGTAGACAGAATGCACAGTATGTATTTGGCCTGAGGAAGGTACTGCCTCAGATTATTCCCCTGTATATGCCTGAACCATAATCATAACCCATAGAGTTGCTTTGTGTACCGAGAATCAATTTTTTAAATTTATTTTTTTAATACTTTTTTTAAACATCAGATTATGCTGGAGAGATGTCATCTATCTTTCAATGAGAACCTGAGATCCAAATGATAGTACCCAGAATAGTTTTGTCAGAAAATCCATATTGTAATGAAGACTGAGTCAAAATAAATTGTCACCACTTACAAAAAACTAAACATTATAGTAATAATATAGCTATATTTTTAATATCACAATGGTTTTTTTCTTTCATTATGTCTGATTTCTAAATGGAAATATAGACTTCTTATTTTTTATGAAAATTACAATTAAAGCATAAAAGATTATTTTCAATAGAATATAATGAACAAATGTTTATAATTACTTCCTGTTTTGGTTTATAGCATCAAATAAATGCACCAGAATGCAGATAATATAAAATCCTACCAAATTTGGTACCATGGTGTTTATGTGAACTAAAATACTTACAAAATTAAATCAAGCTACAATGCTTTTTATCTTTGTATCTCCTTGACTCCCTTACAGTTTCTACTTTTTATCACTTTCATTATCACTACTTTATTTTTTATGTCTTCCCTAGTTTTATTTTTCAATGGTGCTGAACTGGACAGAAAAAATAGATGTGATGCTTTTCTGCATTTTCTTTCCAGCTGGCTCCTTTTATCCCCTCTGTACCATCCCATTACTACCTGTCACCCTCATCTCACTAAATATCACCAAAGTCTGGCTTTCCTTTTCATGAAACTTAGGTCATCTCTCTCTATATTGATCCTTATCTCCAGTAGAAAATGTCTCCAAATGCACCAGGATTAAAATAAAGAGTTGTCAGCAAACAGAAGACACATATGACAGCCAATAAGCTTAAAAAAGAATGTAGTAAGATTAAAGATTAGAATCTGATGTGCACAGGAAGCCCAAAGAAGGTATTTGGTAAAACTTCATGTTGCTGCCCACCAATAAGGAGAAAAATCAAAATGAAAAATATGTGCCATGGCCTCTCAACATTTCTTAAACCTCTTTCTTAAATTTAAAAAAAGAGAGAATCTTTAAAGCATTTGCTCATGAAATCTTCCAAAATATAAAGAACTATCACTACATTTCCTGAAAATTCCCCAACAGTGAAGCGTCTTTACTGATATAATAATGAGATGTCAGTTTGAGCCAACCTAGGCATTGTGGCCCGTTTTTAGATACGCATGATCAAAAGATGAAATCCAGTAAGATTAAGAAGATAGCTTTTCAAATATGCTCTGGAGATGCTAGAAAACAGACTACTTTAGATAGGCTTCAATAAAGAAAGAAAGAAAATAAGGCACTCCAAACAGAATAGGAAGGTTGCAGAAGGTTACAGAAATTCAACAGCAGAAGAAATTAAATTACAGTCAAGCTAAAACTTATATCAAATCTTTTTATCAATAAATAGCTGTTCTTTTTATTGGTATTCTCAAGTGTGCATGACAGAATAAGTCCAGTATTAGATGATTAGAGAACAGGATTCCCTCATTTTGGTTCTTCAACAACGTACTTTGAACATTCAGTTAATGTAAGAAAAAGAAGAAAAAACGCTATAACATAATTAGGAATAATGTGCGCTACTTTTCACTGTTTTACAATATAGCATATGTAAATTAAACCTCTCTAGGTTTATTTTTGCTCCTAAAA
The DNA here is from genome assembly GCF_014824575.4 of Sturnira hondurensis. Taxonomy (NCBI): domain Eukaryota; kingdom Metazoa; phylum Chordata; class Mammalia; order Chiroptera; family Phyllostomidae; genus Sturnira; species Sturnira hondurensis. The sequence continues at coordinate 14,262,255 of NW_028075269.1, read as the reverse complement.
TTTTGGGCATGGAAGAAAAGCAAATCTAGGGTGTGCTTCTGTTTTCTTCTATTTCCTTTTAAATACAATCTATACCAATACACTTAATGTAAGATGAAATACCAAATGCCCAGACATTAGCATTACATATGCCTCATTTTCAGGTAACTTTTAAATGACTTTTCTTCCTTCATAGAAAACAAAATCATTGAATTTACTTACTTTCAATATGACAACTTAGAGATGGCTGAAAATAGAACATTATAAGGTGGGGTTTGTGGTCCCTACTTTTAAACCTGGACTGACCTCTAACTACTTTGACCAATGAAGTATGGCAGAAATGATCCCACACCCGTTTGGGCCCTAGCATTTAAAAAAACTTATAGCTTCTGATCTGGCCTGTGAAGCCCATAGGCAACACTTACTTAAAAAACTTGATTACCCTTTGTGTGGTGAGAACATACAAAGACACCTGAGATTACATGGTAAAATGAAAGGGCCTGCGTAGCTCCAGACCAGCCCAACCAAGAGTTGAACTCTCCAAGTCACCAAGTTAATCTCAGGTGAGCAAATAAACAACCAAATCTTTGCAAATTCCTGACTAATTCAACTGAGAGAAAAAACATGTAAAAATGTATATGACTATTTTTAAGCCAGAATAAATTGTAATGGGAATTATTCAAGTGATCTCAAGCATATAAAATATCTGAGAAAGAGATGGTTAATCGGGGGACGTTTTTCATACTTTATAATATCTTCCTAGACCAATCCCCCAAAATTTAGGAGTGTATGTTTATCTACAGCCAATATACCCTCATCAGCTTGGGAAGGGTGGTTTGCTTGAAAAGGTTGTCAAAATTTCATTTAATGGACTAACCTGCAGTAATGTCTCAGTGCTTGTATTCATGTTAATAATACTAATGTTCACACCTTATGTGAAGAAATACTATTGGTGTAACTGGTCACTTATGCAGAATAGGAGACTTCCATCTCACCATAAACAAATCTCTGGCGCACCAGGTGCCAAACGACCAGGTGATGGCTGTAGTTCTACCTGTGGTCTGGCTGCCATGTTTGGTGGGCTAACTACTCATAAAGGGCCCCCCACTCCAGCACAGATCTACCAGCAAACTCTAAGGCTTCTCCATATGCATACTATTCTGGGCTGATATCTGCTCCCGCCTTGGCAAGGCTCTCCAGAACTTTCTCTCTCCAGCCTGCCGCTTGATGGGCCCCAGCTGTATGCATAGTATGCATATGTCTCTTCTCAGCCTATACAGAATAGTACGCAACCAGCACGAGTGCATTCTCCCATTTGTGCAAGTGGAAAGGAACTGGGCCAGGCTGCAGGCCTGCATCTCAGAACTCCACATGCTACAGAGAGAAGGTTGTTTCATACCACGGGGCACTTCCCTGCAGGGGGCAGTGTAAGTTGGGCTCTCACACTTCAAACGGTGCTGCAGACACGTGACCACAGACACAATTCTGGCCTAAACTTCCCTGGAGATTACTGTTCTGACATCCCAACCCAGAAAAGAAGAGGTCGAACAATTGGAGGAAGGATTGATAGATACAGACCTAGTCAAAGTCAGGTCACTTCTGCTGGTTGAGATCACAAAGGAAGCCCTAGGCAGGGGTGTCCAACCTGCAGCCTGTGGGTAGCATACAGCCCAGGATGGCCATGAACGCCGCACAAAACAAAACTGTAAATTCACTGAAAACACTATGAGATATTTTTTTGTTGTTTTCATTAGTGTTTGTGTATTTAATGTGTGGCCCACGACAACTCTTCTTCTTCCAGTGTGGCCCAGAGACGCCAAAAAGTTGGACACACCTGCCAGGGTATATGGATTCAGCATCCCCCACTGAAGAGCTCAGCAATGATGAGAGATCTTTGCTGGGAACTGACATTGACATTCACACTGTAGACAATGATGCTGTCGGCATGGAGATTTTCGTCAAAGCCTGGCTACATAACAGTGGAACAGATCAAGAACATGTTCATTTTCTTCTTTCTGCACAGTCTTTCAGGAGGAATTCCAGAGCCACCGAGAATCCAAGTACATACTCCTGAAACACATATTATATAGGCTATCGTAATCCTAGTCGAGGGTTAGGACTGTGGATTGGTGAGTCATCAGAGGAGAGAGAGTACTCGAGGTCTAGGGGAGGATTGCATGAAGTGGTTTAGTGTACGCGGTGGGAGTGAGAAAAGCATTTCTGAAAAGCGGCCAGTTGGAAAACTGAGCTTAATTGAGCCCAGACAGCAAGGGACAACTAGGTTAGAGGCGAAGACTCTGATACTTCAACAATAGGACAGAGGCTACACTACATAATAACACCGTGAATCATATCTTTTTCTTAAGTTTTTCATTTTTAATGTGGTAGATAATAATGACGGTCTAATTTAAGGCATGCTTGCACCTCAACCATATCGACAGGGCCTGTGAACAGAGGAAAAGAACCGACACTGAGCCAAGATTAAATAGAGGTCTTCTGGAGGGAGAGACATCACCAAACTGGAGGCAGGGGAGACGAAAGCAACTGCCAAAGCGGGCTCCCGAGAGGGCACCTAGCGGCCCTAGAGAACGGGGTCAGTCAAAACTGAACCAAAATATATCCACCCCAAATTTCAAATGTGCTTTGTGTATGATTCATAGACTCAAATATATGAATGAGCACTTAAGGTCTACTATATATACTATGTAGAGTGTGCTAGATGAATTGTTATAGTCCACTATAGTCTATCATTTATGAGCCTATTAAATAATAATGCATGTGCGTGAGTTCTCGTATACCTATCCAGAGCCAAAATGTATGCATTTTTGAAGGAGAGATAGAGTTGCTTTTTGAAGTGTATCTATGATAGGGGAAGTCAACACTGGGGCAGTTTTGAGCACATAGGAATTGGAAAATTCTAAATAGAGAATATGATGCAGTATAATACATTGCACTTGAGTGCAGGAAATTGGCCAACAAATATATGAGGATAGTGTAAAGGTAAGCAGTCTTGAAATCATTGCACAATGTGAAAGTAGCAGAAAATAAAGTTGAAGGAATGACTGGCTTTACAGTCCAGGGAAGGAAATTGGACTTGATTCCAAATGGGAAGCCATAATAATACCTGGAGTCCTTTACTAACATGATGAAACCAGAGTTTCACAGGGATTAGTCTCACTGAAGTGGACAGAGACTGCTGAAGGTAAAGGGACCAATTACCAGATGTCACAGTAATTTAGGTTTGAGGTGACAGAGCAATGGACTGAAGTAGCAGCAGTGGAATAAACAGAAAACAATGAGTGAGGACAAGCTTTAGTGAAAAATTAAGTTTAGAAGGTAAAAGAAAATGTCTACAGCAATATTTTTCTAGGATTTTATTTACTAATAAAAAGCATGCAGTACTGATATAAAGTGGAGAAGGAGAAAAGTTCATGTTAAGGAGGGAGTACCAATTTTCAGTTGATGTGTTTATTATTTCTTGAAAATAGGAATCAAAGAGGAGAAATTCCCAAACCAGTAGAATGTATAGGGATGAAGTTCACCTGAAAGTTCAAATCTGGAGAATCTAGGGAGACTCATGTAACTCTTCACACAATTCAAAGCTAAACCTTGGGATTATACTGTACTTTTTAATAGCAAGCAAAAGAAAGGTCAATAAAATATGTTCTTGTGGGAAAAATAAAGATCTACTCAGACCAAAAACAAAAACAACAACAAAGTCAAAAGGAGTCTGTTACCACCAAACCAATATTGCAAGAAGTGTTAAATGCAACCTCGCTCCCTTTTTAAAGAAGAATAAAGAAAAGATATAGAGGCACATAGGTATAAAGAATAAAAAGGCAAAAATAAGTACCTATCAAGAGTAACTTTAAACAGACTAAATGCTCCAATCAAAAGGCATAAGATACATAAATGTTTCCTAGCTGGTGTGCCTCAGTGGACTGAGTGCTGGCCTGTGAACCAAAGGGTCACCGGTTCTATTCCCAGTCAAGGCACATGCCTGGGTTGCAAGGCAAATTGCAGGTGGAGGATATGTGAGAGGCAACCATACACTGATGTTTCTCTTCTTCTCTTTCTCCCTCCTTCCTCTCTGTATAAAAATAAATAAGTAAATAATATTTTTAAAAGATAGATAAATGGATAAGGAAACATGCCCCAGATATATGTTGTCTACAAGAGACCCACCTCACAACAAATGATATTCACAAATTAAAAGTGAAGAGATGGAAAAATATATTATATGCAAATGGAAATGAAAAGAAAATCTGGGATAGTAATATTTATATCAGATAAAAATATACTAAAAACCAAGGGCCATAACAAGAGGCAAAGATGGACAGACACTACATAGTACTAAAGGGATTAATTCAACAAGAGGATACAACCTTTGCAAACATATATGCACCCAATCTTGGAGCACCTACATATATAGATCAAATCTTGGTTGACATAAAGGGAGAGATTGATAGTAATACAGTCAGAGGAGGAGGTTTTAACATCCCATTGATACCAATGAATAGATCCTCCAAGCAAAACAATGAACAAGGGAACAGCTGCCTTAAATGACATACTGGATGAAATGGATTTAATTAATATTTACATAGAATTTCACTGTAAACAACAGAATATACATTTTTCACTGCATATGGAACATTTTATAGGATAGACCACATGTTAGAATATAAAAAAAAGGCTTAATAAATTCAAGAAGATTGAATCATATCAAGCATCTTCTCTGACCATAATGGTATGAAAATAGAAATCAGTAACAAAAAAAGTGAAACTCACACAAAGACATGGAGGCTAAATAACATGTTTCTAAATAATGAATAGGTCAACTGTGCAATCAAAGTAGAAATCAAAAGTTACCTTGAGACACAGAAAAATGAAAACACAACCACCTCAAATCTGTAAAACACAGCAAAAGCAGTCCTGAGAGGAAATTTTATTGCTTTACAGGCCTATCTAAAGAAGCAAGAAAAATCTCAAGTAAAACATCTAACCTCACCTAAAAAAAAAAACTAAAAAAGGAAGAGCAAAGACCAAAGTAGAAGGAAGGAAATAATAAAGTGGAGACAAACAACAAGAAGACTAAAGAAATCATATAGTATATGTCTTTCAACACCTGGCTTAAGAGGAACCTAATCAACAAAACAAACAAGTGAGCAAAATATAACCAGAGACATTGAAATTAAGAATAACCAGAGGGGAGGTGGGAGGGGATAATGGGGGGAAAAGGGTGTAGAGTTTTCAGGAACAACTATAAAGGACACAAAACCAAAAAGGGGAAAAACCAAAAAGGGGAAAAACCAAAAGGGAAAAAACCAAAAAGGGGCAAGATCAGGGGAGAGAGGTGGGGATGGCTGGGGTGGAGGGAGTAGTGGGGGGAATGCAGATAATTTTATTTGAACAACAATAACAAAACAAAAAATAAAATGCGATAATAAAAAAGACTAAAGAAATCAATACAAAAGATCAAAGAAACCAAGAGCTGGTTCTTTGAAAAGATAAACAAGATTGATGAATCTTTAACTAGACTCATAAAGAGTCTAGTTGCTCTGAGGCTGAAGTTTCTAAAAAGAGAGAGGACCAAATCAATTAAATCAGAAGTAAAATAGGAGAAGTAACAACTGACACTACACAAATACAAAGAATTGTAAGAAAATGTTATGAACAATTATATGCCAAAAAAAAACAGACAACTTTGATGAAATGGATAATTTTCCACAAACATGCAATTTTCCAAAACTGGATCAAGTAGAACCAGGAAATCGAAATAAACCAATTACAAATAATGAAATCAAAATACTAATCAAAAAACTCCAAGCAAATAAAGTCCAGGACCAGATGACTTTACAGGTGAATTTTGCCAAACATTCAAAGAACACCTATCCTTCTCAAACTATTTCACCAAATTTCCTTCAAGAGAAGGAAAGACTCACAAGCTCATCTTATGAGGCCTACAATATCTAATTCCCAAACCAGATAAAGACACTACAAAGAAAGAAAATGATAGGCCAACATCCCTGATGAACATAGATGCTAGAATCCTCAACAAAATATTAGCAAACCAGATCCAGCAATACATTAAAAAGATCATACACCTTGATCAACTGGGATTTATTCTAGGGATGCAAAGTTAGTACAATATTCACAAATCAATAAGTGCAATATATCGCATAAATGAAATAAAGGATAAAATCACAGGATCATATCAATAGATGCAGAAAAAGCATTTCCTAAATGCTTTTTTCCTAAAATCCCATACCCTTATGATAAAAACTCTTAGCAAAGTGGGAATAGAGGGAGCATACCCCAACATAATAAAGGCCGTATATGACAAACCCACAGCCAACATCATGCTGAATAAGCAAAAACTAAAACCATTTTTCTTAAGGTCAGGAACAAGGTAGGGATGTCCATGTTCACATTTATTCCACATAATTCTGAAAGTCCTAGCTACAGGAATCAGACAAGAAGAAAAAACTTCTTTTTTTCTAATGAAAAAAAGAAGCAAAATTGTCATTATTTGCAGAAGGCATTACACTATATATAGAAAAGCTTAGACTCACACAAACCTGATAAACGAAATCAGGAAAGTAGCAGAATACCAAATTATTGTAATATTCAGAAATTGGTGGCATTTTTATGCAGCAACAATGAACTAACAGAGAGAGAAACTAAGACTCCCATTTACAACTGCAACAAAGAAAGAAGGTACTTAGGAATAAATTTAACAAAGGAAATAAAAGACATGTACTTGGGAAAATATAGTATACTGAAGAAAGAAATTGAGGAAGAAATAAACAGATGGAAGCATATATTGTGTTCATGGACAGGAAGAATTAATATCATTAAAATATCCATACTACCCAAAACAATCTATAGATTAAATTAAATGCCTATTAAAACACCAATGGCATATCTCATAGAACTAGAAAAGGTATCCCCAAAATTTATATGAAACCACAAAAGAGCCCAAATAGACTTAGCCATCTTGAGAAATGAGAACAAATTTGAAGGAAATATGCTACCTGATATCAAATTAGACTACAAGACCACAGTAATAAAAGCAGCATGGTACTAATAAAAAAACAGGCATGTAGATCAATGGAACAGAACAGAGAGCCCAGAAACAAACCCATACTTTTATGGTCTATTAATATTTGACAAAGGAGGCAAGAACGTACAACGGAGTAAAGATAGTCTATTTAATAAATGGTGTTGGGAAAACTGGACAGATACATGAAAAAATATGATATACTACCTTCTTACACCTTATAGATGAATAAACTTGAAATGGATTAAAGACNATCTTGAGAAATGAGAACAAATTTGAAGGAAATATGCTACCTGATATCAAATTAGACTACAAGACCACAGTAATAAAAGCAGCATGGTACTAATAAAAAAACAGGCATGTAGATCAATGGAACAGAACAGAGAGCCCAGAAACAAACCCATACTTTTATGGTCAATTAATATTTGACAAAGGAGGCAAGAACGTACAAGGGAGTAAAGATAGTCTATTTAATAAATGGTGTTGGGAAAACTGGACAGATACATGAAAAAATATGATAGACTACCTTCTTACACCTTATAGATGAATAAACTTGAAATGGATTAAAGACTTAAATGTAAGACTCTAAACAACAAAAATCCTAGAATAAAACATAGTCAATAAAATCTCAGACATTACTTATTGCAATATTTTTTTCTGATATATCTCCTAGGACAAAAGGAACAAAAGAAAAAGGAAACAAATGAGACTACATCAAACTAAAATGTTTTTGCACAACAAAGAAAGCCATTAACAAAATGAAAAGACAATACATTTAATGGGAGAACATATTAACCAATGATATACTTGACAAGGGATTAACATCCAAAATTTATATATAACTTATATAACTCAACACCAAGAAAACAATCCAACTAAAAAATGAACAAGGGATCTTAACAAACACTTCTCTAAATAGGACACAAAATGGTGGGTAGACATCGATAATAATCAGATAAATGCAAATTAAAACCACAGTGAGAGGTCATCTCTCGCTTGTCAGAATGGCTACCATCAATAACTCAACAAACAAGTGTTGGCAAGGATGTGGGGAAGAGGGAACCCTTGTGTGCTGTTGGTGGGAATGCAGACTGGTGCAGCTACTGTGGAAAGCAGTACAGAAATTCCTCAAAAAATAAAAAATGGAAAGCCTTATGACCCTGATATCCCACTTCTGGGAAGGCATATGGAAAAACACCAATTTGAACAAATATATGTACCTCTTTGTTCATTGCAGCATTATTTACAAGAGCCAAGATTTCAAAACAGCCCAAGCGCCTACCAGTAAATGAGTAAATTAAAAAGCTGTGGTAAATTCACACAATAAAAGATTAGCAATAAAGGAAAAGGAACTCTTACTTTTTGTGACAGCATGGTTAGACTTTAAGACTATTAGGCTAAGTGAAACAAATCAGTCATAGAAAGAAAAAAATCCATATGGTTTTACTTATATGTAGACTCTAATGAACAAAATAAACTAAAAACCAATACTGATAAATGTCAGAGAAGAGGTGGGTTGGGAGTCAGGTGAGAAAAGGTAGAAGAATTAAGAAAAAAACCCTCATAGACACAGACAAGAACACAGTAATTATAGAGGGAAAGAGGAAATAAATGGTGACTGAAGAAACCTTGACTTTGGGTGGTGAACTTATGATGCAATATACAGATGATGTATGATAGAATCGGACACCTAAAACCTGTGTCATATTATTAACCAATTATATATATTATATATTGATATATATACATATATATGTCCTTTTACTGCATTTTTCAATCAGCAATTTTCAGCCTTTTTCATCTCATGCCACAGATAAAAACTAATTACTAAAATTCTGCAGCACATGAAAAAATTTGCCTATCTGACAAAGAAAATAGGTATAATTTTGATTCATTTACACCAAACAGCTATTGTTCTGTTGGAAATGTTGTTTTCCTTTTTCTATTTGTCAGTCTGAGGGAAAAGAGGTCAGTGCCCCTGACTAAATAGTCAGGTGTTCCATGTTTAAAATTTCTTGCAACACACCCATGTGCTGTGGCACAGTGGTTGAAAATTGCTCCTTTGAATTGAATCATCTGATTAAAAAAACAAACGTGTCTTTTTTAATCCTCATCTAAGATATTTGTATTGCTTTTTAGAAAGAGACAGGAAGGGGCAAAAGAGAAAGAGAAACATTGATGTGAGAGCGAAACATCTATCATTTGCCTCTTTGAACTTGCCCCAACAGGGAATCGAACCCCTAACTTGGGTATGTGCCCTGATTGAGAATCAAACCTGTCACCCATCAGTCTATGGGATGATGCTTCAACCAGCTGAGCCACACCGGCTAGAGACCAAAATGCCTTTTTACAGAATGAGTCCAATGATTAAAATCCAACTTATTTATATACAATTGTATTACAATAATTTGAGACTAAATTTGGAACTTTGTGCTAATTGCTCATACATAAAAGTTTGCACTTTCCAAAATTTATCTCTTTAAAATTTGTCTTGTTAAAGGAACCAAGCACAAAACTGGCATTGTACACTCAGCAAGTTTGCTCTGACTAAAACGGGGGCGGGGGGGGGATGCATTGAATAATCCATTTAACGACTTCTGTTTTCAGTAGGAAGCAAGAAAAACTTCCCACGTGCTGAACGCAAAACCAATAGTGTTCAGTAGGTTTGACGGTGGACTATTTCATTTCCTTTTAAGACAGCATTTAAGTACTCCAGATTGTGTGAACCACAAGTGTCCACCATTCATTAGCTTTATGGAAAAAGATAACAGATTATGTATTGTATACAATAGTCACCAGGGAGAAGATACACATTTACAACCCACAACACTTATACAGATAGATTGTAGACGTACTAATCTTCCACAGGAGGGAGGGTGATAAGCAATCACTCTACTGGAAAGTAGGAGAATGGGACTAACTTGAAATGTTACCCTAACACAAATGTTTGAGGTGGGGATGACACACAGAACAGGTACATAACTTGGCCTTGTTTTAAGAGCAATAGAGGTAGAGAAGACAATGTGTCGAGACCCTGCCGTTTGAATTAGCCAACATAGATTTGATTTTTATTTATTGAGGAAATCGTGGGGGTTTTTTTTGTGTGCATCTCATGTGGTATATCAATTCCTAAAATGGCTTTCAAAAATGACTCACTTTACTTTGTTGTACATATGATGAGGCATCACTCTCCTGATTAGGTTAGGTTTCATGTCACAGTTGATCTTAAGATAGGGAGAGTATCCTATTGGGGCTTATCTAATTACATGAGCCCTGAAAAACTCAGAACTTTCTTTGTCTGAGGGCAGAAGTATGAGAGATTTAAAAGATGAGAAGGACTGGGTGTATTGTTGGTGGATTGAGAATAAATTGGAACACCTGTGAAGAAATGTGGCATTTCTTCCTAAGGAGCAAAGAGAGGCCTCCAGGCTAAAATCCAGGAAGTTAAGGAGGACCTCTGTCTTACTATACTTCAAATAAATGAATTTTGCCAAGAAAAAAAAAGAGCTTGGAAAAAGAACCCCAATCCAAAAAGAGTGCAATTGGCCAAAACTTTGATTTCAGCTTCCTGAGACTCTGGGCGTGGAACCTAGCTATGTCTTCCTGGGTTTCTGACCTGGATTTCTGAGCTGCGACTTAGAAAAAGCAATGTTAGAGAACATATATTATTTTATTGTATTAGAGCCCAAAGACCAAACACTTTACTACATAGTAAATCCCTACAATATGGACTTTAAAAAACATTTCAAATACACAATATAAATAGCTATGAATGAGGAAATCATGTATATGTCATCATTCAAGATTCATTTTAAAAGGGAGATGGTTGGAAAGAATGCAATAATACATATGTATTCACTTTGAATAGTGTGAACTGACAAAGACTATTTCAAGAAAACGTTTTACATTGTTGGACTTATCAATGCACAAGGAAATGCAAAGCATGGTTAAATATAAGTCTTGATTTTCCTTTTCTTTGAATTACGATGGTATTAAGTTATTAAAGTTACAAGAAATGTTCTTTTTATAAGCAAATAAATAGAAACAAGCTAGTTTTCCACACAGAAGTGTGGACAGTGATGACTAGAGATAACGCGCATTTCCATTTTTATGGGAGTGCAATGGTAGAGGTGCCATGGCAGGTGGCAACACAGAGCTTTGGGAAGTGGCAGTGTGTTATGACATAAGCAGCAAGGAAGGAACAAAAATAAATTCTTACAATAGAACATGACCCTCCATGTATTTGGAATCAACTAAATGTGGAACTTTCAGCTCTGAGTAACCAGTTGTGGTGCTACCTTATGCTCTTTTTATTCCTAGTTCTTACCTTGTTCCTTTGTTTTACTCATTTTTTCCCTACCATTATTATAAAGCTTTGTGAATCTGTTGAGTATGAATTTTTTTTCTTTGTAATTACACTGGGGGATATAAAATATTCACATTAGTTTGTTTTTTAATGTTATGATTGTTTATTTTGATGGCTTTATTTTTAAGTGATTACAATATTAAATTACTATTCAAGAATAATGGATGTGACTCGATCTCTACTTGACTGTGTAAATGAGCCATGAAAATGTTTCAGTATGCCTTCCAGATGACCAAATAAAAGATACACACACACTTTGAAGTTTTACATAGTTGATGTTTCTGACTAGAGCTGATAAACTGGTCTATACTTACTCTCTCCACCATCTTTATTCTTTTCAATGAAATTCTTCCCAATATCACAAGCAAGCAATTCCCAGTGAGATCAGATATTTATGTTTCTAAATCTAAAATATTCCCATCCTCTTTCACTATGTGACTTTCATTATTTGATACTAATGACCAAAACATTCTTCTTAAATTATTGCATTCCTCTCAACATCCTGTATTCTTCCCACTCCTTGTATCACTTCTGGTCTATATTTCCTGGTCTTCCTATCCTCTTCTTCCCAGCCATTCAATATAGAAGTTCCCAAAGCCTTCTCATAGACATAATTTCTTACTCCAGATTCTCCCTAAAGGTGATTTTAACTACCAAATTGTATGCAGGTCACACTTTATATCGTGTGGTAAATACAGACCTCTCCTCTCAGCTCTCAGGGGATGTATCCAGTTGCCAGTTTAGAATTTTCTTTTGGAAAGGTTGCAGTCTCCCAAATTTAATTCACTCAAATCCAACTTTCTAGACTTCCTGGCTGTATTAGTTCTCCATTTCTGTGTAATAAATTACTTCAACATTGATGGCTTAATAAAAATAAATATTTATTATCTCTCACAGTTTCTCTAAGTCTGACATTTGGATGTGGCTTGACTAGAGTATTCTGGGTTGGTACTCAAGTCAGATGTTGGCGGTCATTGAAGGCTTGACTGAAGACAGAGAATATATGTACTCCGAAAGGACTTTACTCACAAGGCTGACTAATAAGTGCTGGCGATGATCAGGTCTCAGTTACCATCCACGGGGGCTTCTCCTTGGGGCTTCAGTGTCCTCACAGCATGACGGATGGATCGCCCAGAGCAAGCAATGCAAGAGACCAAGACAGTTGCTGTAATACCTTTTCCACAGGATTCTGCTACCCAGATCAGTCATGATTCAGAATAGGACTAAACAAAAATGTGAATACCACATGTTAAGGATTATTGGGGCACATCTGGGAATCTCACCACTGCACTGCATAAGCTTATTTTTTTTCTACAGTTTTAGGCCACCCAAAGATTTAGGAGTGGCCATTAGGCCACCCAAAGATTTAGGAGTTATTCTTGACACTTGCACATTTCCATTTACTCTTCCACATTTATTCCATTGCTTAGCTTTGTGATTCTACCTCTCAAGTATGTTTTGAATTCATGTATGTATCTTCTGCTTACAATGAGTTATTTGGACTGCAGTTAAAGTGAACTTTCCAGGACACCAGTTAACTTGTTCTAATCTCTAGATTAAAATATATCCCCGATTCTCTGTTGATCTTAAGCTAAAGACCCAAACATAATTTAGCATAAATTCCCACCCAGTAAGTAGAAGTTGACATCTACCTACTTCTTCAGCTCCAGCTCACACGAGGACTCCCTTTCTTTCTGTTGTTAGACAGATGTGAAATCATTCTATTCTTTGTTGTGCCAGCCTTCTGCATCTGGGGAGTTAGCCAGCCTTCTAACTGGATGGCTCTCTTCTTCCTTTTTTTCTTTGTCAACAAGGTATCATTCTTTATCTCTTCTTCAGAAAAAGTTTCCAACCTCTCTGACTCGTTTAAATCTTCCTATATTATGCTGTTATTCTGTATTGCCCCTCACATTCATGCTCCTTCTTGGATTATAATTCTGCTTTGATTTTTATGGTTTTCTGTTATATACCTTTCCTATTTAGCTATGTTAGTGTTCACCACATGTATGGCTCCTCTGGTCTTTGTAAACTACTGAAGCAAAAGTTGTTATGAAGATGAGAACAGTGTGTGTGTGTGTGTCCATTACAATAAAGTTGAATGTCAATAAATACTGAATAGAAGTCCCTGACTAGTACTTTGGTAAATATATAGAATATATATACATATACACAAATATATAATATATAAGAATTATGTTGTCCATTTTGGTTCTGAAAAGGTTAACATAACCATGGAAGCATCAGGTTTAGGTAAAAGACTCAGATATATGTGTCCAGGCTGAGGAATACTGTGTGATGGCTGAGGAGAACAGGGAGCAGTCTCTCGTAGTAGAGTCATAACATTTTAAAAGCTCATAGTAGTTAACTAATCTTTCTTTTTTTCTATGACTATATTTGTATGGTACCTTGTCAGTTTTTGGTTTATTTGACCATTTGGTAATATTTATTTTAAAAAATAACAAGTTACAGCCTACCAATTCACAGCCAAAGTTAACCACTGTAACTATATAAATATTTTATCTGAACTAATTAATCAATTAATCTAAGGAAAGAAAATAATCCTACTATGACATTTAACTCAAACAGTTAAGCACCTGATGTATGTGAAATATTATGTGATGAGATGCATAAAGGACCACATAATATGCTTTTCAAATTTTGCATTAAGTTTATTTGGACATAACTAATTGCGATATAAGCTAAATTGTGCAAAGTCTCCTAAAATGGCAAAAGGTGTCTTCCCTAAGATAAGAACAGTTTCTTGAAGATTGTGCATTGTCAGTCTCTTCACATGCCTTCTGCCATTTTTGCAATTCAATACTACTATTTCCAATATATACAAACAAACCAAAAACAAATCTGTCTCAGTGAATTGTGTTCATTTTTGTTAAAAAATCACAGAAACTCTTCTGACAAGAAAGCCACACAGTGATAACTGACCTTATAACTTTTAGTCCCAGATTCCTAGAGACAAGTTAAATACCCTGCTTGAAGCCTGCTGTTGAGGGAATTTTCAGAGGTAACCTCTTGACCTATCTCTCCAGGCCAAAGACACCTCCAGCTGTGTAGAATATCTTCTTACACTCAGTGATCATCATGAATCTTATACTTTACCTCCTTTCTCCTTTTCCAACATAGAGGAAATTGCTAGATTATTATAGAAACAAAATGCATTGTCTTTTAAGTTTGTGCTTGTTGTAATATACACATAGAGAGTCCTAGCTACCTTGTGAAGCATGTTTTAAGAGGAATCCTTGCCAAACATAAGTTGAATCACAAATGCAAACAAAATATAGTGGAGGAAGAAAGGTGGAGTTACAAAAGGATGGAGTGACTTCCTGTTGTGATTTTAAGTAGATTGGAAAGGCTGCCTGGAAGAGACGGCAGAAGAGTATTGAAGATGGGTTGTTCTATGGAACACAGATATGGTAGAAGAAATCATTCCAGGTCAGGGATCATTCACTCAGTTAGAAATGTGCCAAGTACAGTTGTAAAACATTATCAGTATCAACTTAATCGTACCATATGTAAAGAATTGAATAATTGAATTGTTTTCTAAAGATACATACTCAGGGCTTTTCATTAGAAGTACAAAGCCTTAAAACTTATATACTTCTGAATCTAAATAGCAAAAAAAAAATACATCTGTTGATTAATATTAATTTTTGAGAAATTAAATAATATAAAATGAACTATTTTTACTTGATATTATAAAATGTTTATTGAGTCTAAGCTAATGCTCATAAGAAATCAATTTGTACATTGAAGCTAAATATATACTATTTTCTGCCTTGCTCTTATAAGTAGAGGGAGGCAGGAGAAGTGGAGAAAGCTGAACTGAAGTATGTCAACTTTTATTTATTGACACCGCCACAGCATGGAGTAAATAGCCCCACCTGTTCTCTCAGAACTCTCAGAACTTTTTAGAACGGTGTGATCATATATCATTCAACTCTAGCCAGCTTATCACAGTTAATGGTAAAATTAGTCTTTTTTCCCTATCCTAAATGTTATTTCTATAAGCAAAATGGAACTTGTTTAATCTAGTTTCTCTCAAAGAAAACCAAAGCCGGCCAGGAGTCAAAGAGGCAAAAAATAGATTTTATTCAGGAAACACTACAATAGAAGAAAAGAGACAGCAGTGGACTCGATTCTGAATTAAGGAAAAACGGGGACTTAGAGTCAGGGGGCAAGGCATGGGCCAGTGTAGGGAAAAGTATTAGGGGGAAACAGGTAGTAGGGGACATTTTTATCAAAGTGACTCAATAGGATTCTTAGTGAAGGTAGGATGGAGTAATCAGACGCTGCCTGGGGGAGAGTGGAGGATAGCATTGATGAGGTATCGATGGAGAATTCATGCTATATGAGCAAGATTCTTGCTGCAACTGAGTCATTCAAAAAGGAATAAAAAGTCCAGAGGTAAAAGCTTACTTGAGAAGAGGATTCAGAGGAGACTGACAAAACTTGGTCAAGGAGGCTGTTTTTTTCAGCTGAAACGCATACATCTAAGCCACGTGCACACAAAGCTAGGAAAGACGAACAGTACTTTGTCGAAAGCTCAAAACTGCAAATGTCATTGTGAACATTCAACAATATCAAATGCTATACATTCATCCTTGGTTCATCTATAGATAGTTTTGTGGTAACTTTGACCTTGCCTTCCTGAAATTGTCTACGAGTCTCAAATTAGAAATTGATTAATCAAATTTGTAGTACCATGTTTGGTTGATTTTTTAAAATAATTCTGCTGAGATGAATTTTGCCTTTAATTTATGGACGATGGTGTTGATCACAGAGGACAGTTTAATCACTGTACTCTGATAATAGATGGTCATTCCACTTAATCAAATGCTACTTGACAGAGTATAGCCTCCAGGGCTTGCTCAGGTAGAGAGATTCAGAGTAGGGAGGCATGTGGGGGTGCAGAGCCAATGCTGGAAGTTTCTCTAGTAATGTGGTTAGGACATGACATGAGAAATGAGACTGCGTTTTCTAAGAGAAAATTTCTAAACCAACATTTACTATAGTTATGAAAATGAACTATGATTTCAAAGAATGTTATGAGAAATACTTAAATGTTTTATGCTGAGTTGCTTTCAAACCAGGTACATTTTTTTACAGCTTTTTTCCCCTGGTTGAAATCAAACATTGTAGGTGATGATCAGCATTTCTCTTGTCATCTAAAGAATTTCAAAGGGAGATAAATAAAGTGAGAGAGAAAGGGAGAGAGGGAGGGAGGGAGGGAGGGAGGGGAGTTAGCAAAGGGGAGAGAGAAAGAGGAAGAGAGAGACAGGAGGTGAGGAGGGAAAAGGAGAGACAGGCTGGTTTGTGTCTGTCTTAAAATCTAATGATTTTAAATCACACATTGTATATATTTTGCTCCAAATTTGAAAGTATCTTTAAATATGTTTTTTTAATTTTTATACATAAAGAGAAGGTAAAAATATAATTATTTGAAATATTTTTACTTATTTTTTTTATTTTTAAAGAGAGGGGAAGGGAGGGAGAAAGAGGGGGAGGGAAACATCAATGTGTGGTTGCCTCTCATGCACCCCCCTACTGGGGCCTGGCCTGCAACCCAGGCATGTGCCCTGATTGGGAATAAATCTGTGACCCTTTGGTTCAGTCTGGAGCTCAAACCACTGAGCAACACCAACCAGGGTGGTAATATCATTTTTAAACTAACAGGGACTTCTCGTTTAACTAGTCAAGGANAAAGAATTTCAAAGGGAGATAAATAAAGTGAGAGAGAAAGGGAGAGAGGGAGGGAGGGAGGGAGGGAGGGGAGTTAGCAAAGGGGAGAGAGAAAGAGGAAGAGAGAGACAGGAGGTGAGGAGGGAAAAAGAGAGACAGGCTGGTTTGTGTCTGTCTTAAAATCTAATGATTTTAAATCACACATTGTATATATTTTGCTCCAAATTTGAAAGTATCTTTAAATATGTTTTTTTTTATTTTTATACATAAAGAGAAGGTAAAAATATAATTATTTGAAATATTTTTACTTATTTTTTTCATTTTTAAAGAGAGGGGAAGGGAGGGAGAAAGAGGGGGAGAGAAGCATCAATGTGTGGTTGCCTCTCATGCACCCCCCTACTGGGGCCTGGCCTGCAACCCAGGCATGTGCCCTGATTGGGAATAAATCTGTGACCCTTTGGTTCAGCCTGGAGCTCAAACCACTGAGCAACACCAACCAGGGTGGTAATATCATTTTTAAACTAACAGGGACTTCTCATTTAACTAGTCAAGGAAGAACACAGTTCACAACTTCCAGAATAAAAAAAAAAATCAATGAGCAAAAACCACGGACAATGTTAAACCAGTAGCTAACAGAAGAGTCATGCCACGCAAAAGCCAAGGAGTCCTTGAAGCTTGGCTTGATGAGTGAAGTGAAATATGGAGACACGTCGCCTACGCTGATACCCTCTTAGAGAAGAGAAATCTCCAGGGACCCATCCTGCACCAGGAGAGAAAAACGCTGACCATGAAGGAAGAGGATTTGTGTCGGTATACGTTATCCATTGCTTCACTACTGTTGTGTAAATAGGCACTGTGAAACTCCGACAGAATAAACTGTTATTTATTTTGATAACAATCACTGCAGTTCAGTGATTTAGGCTGGCACCAGTGGGTGGCTTGTGTGATCCTGGAATACTTATCTTTCAATGTTCTCCGTTAGCAGTAGCCTGGGCAACAGGGATGGGAGACAAGGGACCTTGTGATTCTCATTGTCCAGCTAGCTACCCCAGCCACGCTCTCATTTTAATGACAGGACACAAAAGGAAATAAGCCCAATCATGCTTGAGTTAGGCTGACAGACATCCAAATGGTCAGTGATGGTCAATAAGTCAGACTGGGGGAATACCCTCAAGTCACAAGGCAAAAGGGATACCTGAGGACTGCTGAAGTAGTAGAGCCATTAATCGTTCAGTCTGCCTCAACCCTAACCAAGTGCCCAGAGCCTTGTCAGAACATGCATAACAAAATCACAATGTAGATGTATGGGAAGACTTCACACTTTCATTCCTCATTCTCCCCACTCTGTTCTGTGATATACAGGAAAATTGGCAGAAATTTTTGTTTTATTTTGTGTATTTATTAAATATATTGCATTGATTATGCTATTACAGGTGTATCCTTTCCCTCCCTTTATTCTCCTCTGCCCTGCACACCACCTCTCACCTGTATTCCCTACCTTCAGTTCAAATCCATGGGTTGTATATATAAGTTCTAAAGAAAACTTACAGGCAAGAAGGGACTGTAAAATATTCAAAGTCCTGAAAGGACCTACAACCTAGATGACTCTAATCCAGCAAAGCTTTCCTTTAGAATGGCAGAGCAGATAAAGTGCTTCCCAGATAAGGTCAAGTTAAAGGAGTTCATCATCACCAAATCCTTAGTATATGAACTGTTAAAGGGATTTATCTAAGAAAAAGAGGATCAAAAATATGAACAATAAAATGACAACAAACTCACAAATATCAACAACTTAACCAAAAAAAAAAAAAAAACAAAAACTAAAACAATCTAAGCAAACGACTAGAACAGGAACAGATTCACAGCCATAGGGATCACATGGAGGGCTATCGGCAGGGGTGTGGGAGGGGGAGAGAGGGAGAGAGGAGGAAAAGGCACAGGGAATAAGTAGCAGAAATGGTACGTACAAAATACACAGAGGGAAGTTAAGAATAGTATAGGAAATGGAGAAGCCAAAGAAATGGGTAAAATTTAATATCTAAACCTCACTTTGTAATGTCCTAAGGAAGATACACACATCTTAGATAATGTAAGAACAGAGTAAAGAAAATCTGCTGTTCATTGTATGTTATCATTAATGAAAAAAGAAGTGGACAGGGTTGTGGTCATTCAGTGTGCTCAGAATGAGTTCAGAACAGGAGTTGCGAGCCCAGGGGAAAATGGCTTTCTTTAGAATAAAATAACATTAAGAATATATATGGGAAAATGTTAGGAATATATTGTTGAATAAAATACAAACCAATGAAATGAAGACTTTTAATTTGAACTGTTTCCACTTGGGGGCTATAATTAGTAAAGCAGCGATGAACTTTCAAGTATGAATTTTGTGTGGCCATGTTTTCATTCCAGTGGATAAATACTTAGCAGTAAGATCATTGGATCATATGATAAATGTATGTTTCCTTTTATATAAAAAGCATTAATTGTATTTTTTAATGTTTGTTTCATTTTGCATTTTAACTAGCAATAAATAAGAATAAGAGATCTACTTCCTACATATCTTCACCAATACTTGGTGATATTAATCTTTTTTACTTTTAGCATTCTAACGAATGAAGGTTTAATATGCATTTTCCTTAAAATTAAGAATGTTGAACATATTTCACGTGCTTGTTTGTCATCCATATATACATGTTTGGGAGCCTGTGTGAAACTGTTTTCCTGTATTTTAAAATAGGGCTCTTTGTCTCATGTAGAATTGGAAGATCATGGTTTATATTCTGGACATGGGTCTTTAACTGATGTGTGATATACTGAAAGTAATCTGTCTGAGTCTGGGGATTTTCCTCTCATTTTCAAAATATAGTACCTTACAAATGGAAAAAAAGTTTTTAATCTTCAGGAAGTCTAGGGTATCAATGTTTTATTTTATGTTTCCTGCTAGCCGTATCCTAACAAATCTTCTCACACCCAAGGACTGCAAGGTCTGCTTCTATGTGTTCTCTGGGCAATTTACACCCTTAGGTCTTACATTTAGATCTATTAATGATTTCATGTAAAGTTATATACAGTTAGGAAAATTCATTTTTCCCCATTGACCTGTCAAATTATTCAGCCCCATTTTATAAAAAGGCTACACTTTTCCCTGTTGTATTCCTTAGCACCTTTGTCAAAAATCAATTTCTATTGATACAATCACTGCACTCTAGGTGACAAATTTGTATTTAATCAGTACAGATTGACAATTTTTAAACTAATCCACATATATAGTACGATAGAACAAATAAGTAAATAAAGTATAGATGATGGAAAACATATTTCTTAATGTCTGAGAAAAGTTACAAAGAAACGAGTAGAGGAGCTAGAATAAGTCCTGTTATGTTGGATAAGAGTAGGGGACATCAGTATAAATGCGTGGTTATCTTGTTAATTTGCATATATATATATATATTATCCATGTGTACATATATTTTCTAGTTATGTCCATGAGAGATCTGAGAGGCAGTGACAACTCAGTGGCCACTAGCATATAGAGTAGCAGTATGTTAGTTTCTAAGGAGCATTGTGCAATAAAAGGAACCAGGGCTGCCTGCGGGGACGGGGCGCTCCGGTGCTGGGGCAGAGACAATGCAGAGGATCCTGAAGTACCTTCCAGTGCAATAAAGTAAGGAAATGTGTGTGTTTTTTTTAAAGATGAAGACCTATGAGAAGAACAAAAACTCTGCCAATGGCCAAGAACTGAATAATTTGAGCAATAAATTAAATAATGGTAGTATTGATTATAACCAAAGAAAACTTTAATATTCATGACTCCATACTGATATAAATAAATTATTACAAAAGCAAGAGGAGATATGGAAATCTTTCTTACAGAAAAATCCCAAGTTATACAATTAATATATGTATAAATCTTAATGATGAGAATAAAAGAACATTGAGGTAGGTAAATTTCACAGAAAAATTAACAGACAAAACTGTAAAGAGAAATAAGATGCTTGCATAATAATACCATGTGATTATCTCCCAAACTTACTTACTTCTGTGGTGCTTAGAATAAGGGAATGGAAAAAAATAGCTTCTGGAAAACACAACCTTAATCAAGTGATCAACTTTAACATCACCAGTGAGAAATCATGTGATGCATATTTCCTATACCTGTTATACCTCATTTTTGTGCTATTCTTCCTAAAATTCATAAATCTACTTTAGTCATGAGAAAACATCAGAGATATCCAAATGGAGGGACATTCTACAGAATAACTGACCACCAGGCTCTGAAATTCTCAAGGTCATAAAAAAAAAGTTCAGACTGAAAATGATTACGTATTAGAGAGCACACAGAGGTGCTGGGACTAAACGCAGTGTGGTGGTGTGAGTGGTAAGAGAAAAAGGACCTCGTGAAAAATCTGTTGAAATCTGATGGAATGTGGAAAGTGTAAACAATTTTTAAAAACTAGGTCAAAGACAAAACAAAGAGAAGGATGTTGGTACAAATACAAGTCTATCGGTAGTTACATCAGATGTAAATGGACAATGCAGTACAAATAAAAGAATAAAACTGTCACCCATTTAAAAAATGTAAAACCCAACTATATATGCTGCTTATAAAAGATACATTGAATATAAGGAAATATAATTTGAACATAAAAGGATGTAAACTCTAATGCAGTGCAATAATATCTGGAGAAAAGTTGTTCTTTCTATGCAAATTTTATCCAAAGTTAAGTTTAATGGAAGATGTGTTTTTAATGTCAAAGATGACATTTCAGAACCAGAAAGGTACCAAGTCACTCTACATAACACTCTTAAATATGTGCACACCTAATAATACAAAGTACAAATAGAGGATAAAATAGGAGGAAAAAAACCCTAAAGGAAAAATAAATTCACTTTTATAATGAAGTAATTTAAGGCATCTCACAACAAAAGAAAGAGAAGCATGAAAATTTCAAAGTATGCTGAAGATTTGAGCCACAAAATTAACCCAATTGATCAAAATGAAATATTCTGAAATCAGAAACATTTTACCCATATTCTTTCCTAGTGCAAATTTTAAAAAGTACCAAAATTAAGAACATGCTAGTTCATAAAGCAAATATCAGCAAACTTCAACATTGAAGTTATACAGAAAATTTTCTCTTATCACATAAAGCTAAAAATCAATTTAGGAAATATAACTGGGAAAAGTCCACATATTTGGAAATATAGGACTTTTTCCTATGTTTAGAAGACACTTCTAAATAAGCAATGCATGAAAAACAGCACAAAGGAAACATGGAAAATAAAAATCATATTTCACTAAATAATGAAGGTGTGATATATGAAAATTCAGTGAATTAGAAGAAAATATACAGCTTTCAAGGTCATAAAGGAAAGGAAACCTCGATGATGAATCATCTAAGTAACCAGCCAAAGAAGACAGAAAAAGAGGACCAAGTAAAAACCCTCAACAGAATTGGAGAGGAAATAAATTGAAAATGTGCATAAATCATTGAAATGAAATAAGAAAAACAAATTCAAAAGTTGGTTCTGTGTAATAGTAACTAAAATTACAAAACCTCTAAGGAAATATCAAGAAAAACTAGAAAAGCTAGAAAAACTAGAAAAGCACAATTGTCAATGAAAAGAATGGCAAAATGGACAGGACCACCCACGATACAGAGGTAAAAAACAGAGGATATTAACAAGTATAGTACAATCAAAATAGATAACTTTTTAGTAAAAATCAAAAAATCAAAACTAATGCATTGAAACAATAAAAAGTCTGAGCATTACCCAATCTGGTTTAAAAACTCTGATCATTATTTAGTACATTCACACACAGGAAAGTCCAGGAATTTGCTAGCAAATTCTACCAAACATTTATGAAAGTTGTAACACGTTTTATGCGAGCTCTCTCTCTCCAAGAAACTAGAGAACAGGTATGAAGTGGCCTTAAATGTAAAGGTAAAACAGAAGCCTTCGAAAGAAATTCTAGCATCTTTATGACACGGGGTTAGATTAAGCAGAGATGTCACAAAGAGGACATACTTTATCGATAAATAGGCTATTATAGCAATGAAGATTTTGCCTTCACATACCCAAAACACAATCCAATTTATTATTTTTTTTATTGTTGGTATGAACAGAATGCTATGAAAAGGAAGGAATTGGGAAGGGATTGTCTTTCAGGTAAGACACCAGAAATCACTTTACATTTGAATGAGCTTTAAAAAAATTACCAAATATTCAAAATTTGGGAAATGAGAGAAGGGCCACACCAGGGGGACAGAATAACACAAGCAAAGGCACAGAGTGAAAACACATTCTCACTTAGAGAACATGTTTAGTGAATAGATTAGAATGGGTAATATATTAGATTACCTACATGTCTTCCAACTAGTTTTTCATAAACCTATTGAATCATTATTTTTCGATATTAATATAAATTTTAAAAGTTAAAATGAACTTGGAAATATATAGGAGCAACCACTGTATGAAAACCCATTTTTAGACAGTTAGGGAAATTTTAATAAGGATTGAATATTATTATTTTAATAATATTATAAATATTTTATAAATATTATAAATTTTTAAGTATTATCATGTCATGATATGGAAGCAAATTTCTTAACTTTCACTTTTTATATAATTTTTTTTAATACTCTGAAATACTGAAGGAAGAAATGATAGGATGTCTGGGATTTGTCTTTGAATTCTCCTGTGGTAAATATGAGAGAGAGAGAGCAGTAACAATGAAAATTATGCTACAGTTTTAGTGGCTAATTAATGGTACTCAGGGGCTTGCTGTATTTTCTTATTTTGTTCATATTTGAAACACTTAATTATGACCTATTGAATGTCAAAGCTATCATGAACAAAGAACAAAAAAGAGAAATATTTACCAGATATTTTAAGCATTCCATTGTGGCGTGAGTAACTGTTTTTCAGAGTATGTTCAATAATACAGTTTTCAATTTATAATTTAATTATTATATAATTTACTGACTCTCCTACAGTTTATTTCTTAGAAAACAGAATAAGCTTATGATCTGATTTTTTAAATAAAATGTGCTCGCACCCTCCAAGATAGAACAACAAGGCACACATATTTTAAAAAATTTTGAGTTCTCTGTAAATACTAGAAACATCTTACTCTTTTAATATTTGCATCCACTCACTGAGTTCCTTCTTTTTTAGTATAGTCAAATGCATGCAAATACATATTTTTCACTCCTGGAGAAATACAACTTAAATATGAAATATACCATAAAAAACATAAGAGGAATGTTTAATCTTCCAAAGTTCCATTATTTTATATACATATAATGCTTCTTTAAATCTTTCAACAATTGAATCCCTGGGCAATGAGGATAAACTTCAGTAAGATTGAAAAACTAGAGGGTGGTCCTTTGTAATTTGTAGTACTATAAGAGAAAAAAAAAAAGACTATAAGAAAAAAAAGTGTTATTGCATGTATTTTAAAACTATGTTGGTACCAGCTCCCCTACACCAACATCTACATGCAGAGAAGGGGAGGGTGTCTGGATTATCTCAGTGCTTAAGGAGGCTGTTGAAAAATGAGAAAGCGTCATGTCCAAAATACAATACTGGGCGTGTAAAAACACGGCTGGCTTACAAAATTGATTCAGAGTTACTGCATTTGGATCTCAAAAACTATATAGAATCAATCTAAAATGTTGCTCTTAACTGCAGCTGGCTTTTCTGCTTTGTCATGTAATCACCAGTAATATTTAATCATTTTAGAATATAAGAATGGGGAAAAAAGCAATTTGCAACAGACAGAAGGAGAGGAAAAGGAAGGGAGAGAAGAGGAGAGATGGGGGAGGGGTGGGGGAGGGGAGGGAAAAGGTTTTGAAAAAAGATAATTTCTCAGGATCATTTAAGTACAGTATTTGAAAATCTCAATTAGTGGGCTTGCACCTAGAGAGGAAATGAGCTAAACTGTAAACCTAACATAAAGATGCATTAAAGTGTAATCATTCCATTCTTTTTGGAGTTAAAACCAAAGAGGGATTCAGTAAGAACTGGAACAAGATTCAAATTTAATATACTCTTCAAAGCCAACCCAAAATATCGTGAGGATTCTCATCTAGCTTAGGAGTAGTCAGGTAACATTCTCATATACTTGAAAATAGACTCTATGCAACAGCTTCCAGAGGTATATTTGACTTGGTCTAATATTAACTTTTATCACAGTTACTAAATGAAAGGTTCAGTGTCAGGGCTATTTCTATGTCTGCCATCATATAGTTCAATGTAATGAAATCGAACATTCACTTCATAACTGCCATTTCCTGAGCAGCCTGCCTCTGAACATATTAAAGATTGTACAGCATTTGCATATCTTAGCAGAGCATCACCTGAGTAAACACATCTGGGAAAAGAACAGAAATCAGGGGTCAGCTTCTCATCTTCTTCCTGCTCAGCCCATCCAAGCACAACGCTGCTTTTTGAAGACAGTGGGAGCTTTGTGCTTGGATCTGCTCTGCAGGGAGCCAGAGCCAGAGAACAGAAGTCAATAGATGCTGTGTGCGGCCCTGATTGCATGAGGCACTCTCTACCTGGTGTCACAGTCGAATGCAATCTGCAAGCCTCTTCTTCGTTCAGGTGATTCTCAAAAGTATGTTGTACTCGTTCTCTGTGGCTCCCCCACCTTTTCCCACCCTACGTGAGAACTCTCCAGCTCAGGACGGAAATACTGAAAGCCAAGACCAGGGAACAGAAATCACAGGCTGATACAAATGAATCCAACATGCCTGTAACAAGATATGAATTTGTCACAGAGGACAGTATTGTTGTTATTATTTTCATTATCTTTCACGGGCTTAAAATTTACCTTGCATCTCAACTGACCAACAAATATTTACAAGGGGCTATGATGGACTAACATTTTACTTCCATTCTGGGGGCTTTACCTGTTTAAATTTCTGTTCCCCAAATCACATTTTCAAACGAGATCTACAGAAAAGAAAAAGACTACATCTACAGATACTCCTCTTTCAAACAGTAGCTAGAAAACATGTAATACTTACTCTATGCAAAGTACTTTGTTAAGACTTTACATATAAGTAATTTGCCAAAAGTCACATAATGTATACGTGGCAGATACAAACCCAAGGAGTCTGGCTGTAGGACTCATCTTCTTAATCACCGAATTGCACCTTCCAACTAATAAAGATAACGTGGCATTTGCACACTTCTTAGATTTAGATTAGGGCTTCAGTGAATTTAGTAATGCAATCAGTTTGCTCTATATAAGAAATAAATTAGCAAGTAGAAGATCATTCAGGATGCCTCAATAACAAATTTTTATGCATTTATTCATTCCCCCAATTCAACTACTGTTTGATTTCAACTACTGTGTCTCAAGACTGATGTAAGTCACTGAAGGCAAATATCCCTGCCTCCTAGAAAGTCAGGCTGTTTAGTAATTTAACCCAACAGTGAATAGATTTATAGTATTTCCAAATCACCTGTAAGTAGTTATTTTGGATAAATAAAAACAAGAACAAGATGAGGCACTTATTGCAATCCATTATTTCCTTTCGGAATATAAAGGGTTCCTCAGTGGTCCAAGCAGGGTCATGGAGCCAAGGGGTTATAAGAGCAAAACACAGTGTTCAGTGAATGAAATCAGGAGTTTGGGCCAATGGTGCTGGAAGCTCCTCAATAACTTGGGGTGCAAGGAAAAGAGGTTCAGTGCAATTCATAGGGCAGTGCAGGTCAGAAATGGACCAGGAGTGGGCTATAAGAGAATGGACATGTTCAGAAAGTTTGATTCATGAGTGTGGCCAACCAATCCTCAGGAACTCACTACACTCAACAAGCTACCAAACCAATGACCTAAGTCATCTAGCCACACCTTTCCACAATTCCAAGGCAGAGAACTCCTACATAGGTTACACAGGAAGATCCTAGACTAGTCAAAAGTGGGTTTGACTGTTGGTTCTAAAACGTAGCAGCACTACCAAATATATTTAACTGATCTCTTTAACCTTCACTTTCGTCACCTGTAAAAAAGAATAGCAATGCTATGTGCCTCATAGAGTTGTAATGAAACTAAAAACAGATGATACGTATGCATTTCTTAGACCAGTGCCTGACACAAAAAAGTGATTAACATGTTACTGCTATTATTACTATTTGCAGTATCTCAGTGGGGAAAGCCATGGAAGTGTGAGAGGAAAGGGGGGAAAGATGACTTTTGCAGCGGTTAGAGTGATGAGTCTACAAGACGGATCTCTAAAGATTCACTGTTATTCACATGTATAATTATTCAAGTATATTTTATTGATTACACTGTTGAATTAAATTTTAAATAATTCACTATTTTGTACTTGGTGCTTTGGGGAAATTTCAAGTTGAATGGTTCCTATCCCCCTAGAGTTGCTACTTTGTTGATGAAGCAGGGATCTTTAAAAGTAATAACTGTAAACTCCTATAAATCACATTACAGTGGTGTAAGTTCTAATCTAACTCAGTCAGAGTGACTGAGTTGGATTCCTGGGTCTATCACTGACTAGATATTTGATAATTAACAGTTTTTTCAATGTGTGTAAAGTTTCTTCCAATGTAAAATAGAGAAGATGATATTAACAGTTTCGTTTCTCTGCAAAGATTAAATGGGTTCATGTGAAAAATACTTAAAACAGAGCCCCACGTACCTAATGAGAGCTCAAAACTCTTCGTTTTATCAGTGATTTCCTGAAAAAGAAGTCAGGTTACCAACCTCGGAAGTGTCATGGGGATATGACAGAATGATTGGATAAGGGCAAATTCAATTGAACTCTCAAAGGTGAAAAAAATAAAGCATAGGTCACGCCTGCTCTGTAGAGGGTCAGTCACCCCATCTATGTCCAACCGAATGCTCTTCACTTTCTACTTTGGCACCTATCCTTTCTTTTCTTTTCTATTTTTAAGACTTTATTTATTTATTTTTAGAGAGAGGGGAAGGAATGGAGAGAGGTAGAGAAACATCAATGTGTGGTTGCCTCTCGCATGCCCCCTACTGGAGACCTGGGCCACAACCCAGGCATGCGCCCTGAGTAGGCCTCCAACTGGCGACCCTTAGGCTCACAGGCCTGCACTTAATCCACTGAGCTCCATCAGCCAGGGCAAGCACCTGTCCTTTCTGCTGCACAGACATCTACTTACAAAAATTACTATAGCAAAGAGCAGGTATTTTTCAAGTTGAAAATTTTTCCCTAGAGTTGGGCCAACAAGGCAAATTTCCCCCATGAAATATAACCAGCTTTAAGATTTCCCCACCTGTTTTCACCATCTATCTAAATGCCTTATTTTATTCTCCATTCCATTAATCCTCTGCATTATTTTCCCAGGGCTGCCATAACAAATAACCTCAAATTGGGTTTCTTAAAACAACAGAAATGTACAGTTTCTGTTTCACCTCACAGTTCAGGTGACTAGGTGTCTAAAATCAAGGTGTTGGCAAGACCATTCTCTCTCTCTCTCTCTCTGAAGCCTCTATGAAGGTTCTTTTGCTAGTAACTTCTGGTGCTATCGGCACTCTTTGGAGATTCATGTCTTGTGGACCTGTTACTCTTACCTCTGCCTTTGTCACCCACCACATGTAGTTCTTCCTATATGTCTATGTTCCTCTGTCTCTTCTCCACCTGGAATAAGGTGTCCCCTCTACTTCTGATGAAAACCCTCTGATCAAGGGCCTGCATCACTCCAGTATGACCTCATGCTAACTAATCATATCTTCAGTGAACCTATTTCCAAATAATGTCACATTCTGAGACAATGGGTGGAGCATGCACTATGGAGATATACTCTCTTAAAGTTGTTATGCTAACATGTTCATTTACTGGTAGGACAAACTCATTTGTTTCTTTAATTAAAACACATCTTGAAGAGTCTGTTCTCTGTGAGGCAATACAGGAAGGAATAATCAAGGAAACATATTCTATATTTCATTTCAGAAAAATGTTTGAATAAATAATTTTACTCAGAGAAAATCCAAACTCTTTCAATAACTAAGGAGGAGGGAATACTTTCAAACACATTTTTATGATGGCAGCATTATACTGACTCAAAAATCAGACAAAAATACTACACAAAAAGAAAACATATTCACCAATGATACCTCAAAGGTTTAATCTCCAAAATATACAAAGAACTCACACGACTCCACTCAAAGAAGATGAGCAACCCAATTAAAAAACGGGCAAAGGACTTGAACAGACACTTCTCCAAGGAGGACATACAGAGGATCCAGAGACACATGAAAAGATACTCAATATCGCTAGCTATCAGAGAGATGCAAATCAAAACCACAATGAGATACCACTTAACACCAGTCAGAATGGCTACCATAAACAAAGAAACAAACAACAAGTATTGGAGAGGTTGTGGAGAAAAGGGGACCCTAGTTCACTGTTGGTCAGATTGCAGACTGGTACAACCACTATGGAAAACAGTATGGAATTTTCTAAGAAAACTAAAAATGGACATGCCTTTTGACCCAGCAATTCCACTGTTAAGAGTATATCCTAAGAACGCTGAAGCACCAATCCAAAAGAACCTATGCACCCCAATGTTCATAGCAGCACAATTTACGATAGCCAAGAGTTGGAAGCAACCTAGATGCCCATCGGTCAATGACTGGATCAAAACTATGGTACATTTACACAATGGAATTCTATGCTGCAGAAAGGAAGAAGGAGCTCCTACCCTTTGCAACATCACGGATGGAACTGGAAAGCATTATGCTGAGAGAAACAAGCCAGGAGATGAAAGACAAATACCATATGATATCACCTTTAACAGGATTCTAAACAACAAAACAAACAAGCAACCAAAATGTAACCAAAGACACTGTAATACAGAAGGTGCTGACAGGGTCCAGAGGGGAGAGGGGAGAGAATCACAGGGGAAAAGGGGAAGGACTCACATAAACAAGTATAAAGGACACATGGACAATAACTAAGGTAGGGGGTGGAGATAGGAGGGAGGTGGGGAGCACTGGGGGGTGGGCAGGGCTGGGAATACAAGAAAGAAAACTGTACTTGAACAAGAGTTAAATAAAAACTTAAAAAATAAGAAAAAAAGAGAAAACTACAAGCCCTGGCCCGGTAGCTCCATTGCTTAAAGCATCAAAACAATATGCCAAGACTGTGAGTTTGATTTCCAGTTAGGGTACATACAAGAAATAACCAATGAATGCCTAAATAAATGGCACAACAAATTGCTCTCTCTCTCTCAGCCCTCTTCCTCTCTTTTTGTAAAAATCAATAAACTACAAACCAGTATCCCTGATGAATATTGATGCAAAAAAATCCTCAACACAGTTGTAGCAAACTGAATTCAATAACACATTAAGAGAATCATACACTATACCAAGTAGGAATTACTCAACTGCAAAGATGGTTCAACATATGGAAATCAGATCAGTGCAATGCACTTCATTAACAGAATAAAGGGGAAAAACATGCATGATAATCTAAGGCATACAGAAAAAAAATAATCTGACAAAGTTCAGAACAATCTCAACATAAAAACTCTCAGTGACTAAGAATGGAAATCACCCAAAGACCATATATGAAAAGTCCACAGGTGACATCTTACTTAATGGGAAAAATCAGTTATGAGAATGTAAAGAACAGTGTAAGAAATATAGTCAATAATACATTATAATAATTCTGTGTGGTGGCATGTGGGTACTTGTAATACCAGAGGGATCTCTTTATAAATTATATGATTGTAGCCACTATGCTGTATACATGAAATCAATATATAAAACTATTGGATGTCTGCTGTAATTGAAAAGAAAGTAAAGGATGAAAATTAAAAAAAAAAATGAAAGCTTCCCCTTTAATATTAGGAAGAAGTAAAGAATGTCTTCTCTCACTATATTTACTCAACATAATACTGGAAATCTTAGCCAGAACAAATAGGGAAGAAAGCATCCAAAACTGAATTTGCATAGGTCAAGCAATTTTATGTTATTTGATGTCATATCTAGAAAACTGTAACACTTCATGAAAAATTTTAGAATAAACAATTTTCTCAAATTTGCATGTTGTAAAACAACACACAAAATTACTTGAATTTTCGTGTACTTAAAAATTAAAAAAGAAATTAAGAAAACAACTCCAATCATGATGACATCAAGAACAATAACATACATAGCAATAACTTAAGCAAGAAAAGACTTGTACACTGAAAATCACAATCCATCATTGGAAGTAATTAATAAAGATATCAATAAAGGGAAAGATATTTCATTTTCAGTAATTTCATTTTGGGGTATATATCCAAACGTATTAAAAGCAGAATCTGAAAGAGGTATTTGCACTCTCGTGTTCACTGTAGCATTATTTACATTAGTCAAGAGGTAAAATCAGCATACATGTCAGTGGATAAATAGATAAAGAAAATGTGGAATACACATACAAAGATTCATTATTCAGCCTTAGTAAAAAACAAAACTCTGCTATTTGTGACAATATGAATGAATATGGAGGAGATTTTGCCACATGACACATGCCAGACATAGAAGGAGAAATACTGTATGATTCCATTTAAATTAATTATTTAAGGTAGTCACACTCTTAGGATGGAAAGTAGAATGTAGGTTCCAGGAAATGAGGAATAGTGGAGTTTTGTTCAACAAGGATAGAGTCTCAGTTTTGCAAGCTGAAAGAGTTCTACAAATTTGTTGCATAGCAGGTGCATATAGTTAATGCTACTGTATCATATACTTAACAATGGTCAATATGGTTAATTTTGTTGTGTTTCTTTCACCACAGCAAAAAAAAAAAGTGGGCTTAGTGCTGAAATATTAGGAAGATCTTGGAAACAGTGAATCATAGATAAATTATGTATTGATGTTACTCATATGTATTATAATTTATATTAATACTTATTTGAATGATATTTAAATACCTTATATTTCTATTCACACAATCCCTGGATATTCAATGGGCACCTGGTCCCCTGGATACAATCCAGACATGCTTTCCATCTCCACAGAGCTTACATTCTAGTTTAGTCAATGTTGAATTAATAAAAGTTTTTGGTTTTCAATACAAATATCGATATGCCCACGTATTTACATTGTTATTTTTTTAAAGAACATGTAAAGAGTTGAAAGAGTATACGTTTTCTGTTGTACAGGCTTTTGCTCAATCCTCAGCTTGTGTTTTCAGTAGACTCCTGAACTCAGTGAAGTTGTTATCTTTGAGGCTCACTTCCTTACCCACCAGGCTGTAGTAAGGAATAAATAGAAAATTCTGTAAATTCCCTGACACAAAATACTTTTTCATCAAATGTTACTTTCCTTTATACTTTCACCCTAAAAATAATAGATTTATTTTTCAAGTGCTTGCACATGGTTATGTAATAATGTCTCACTAATGTTTCTGAAAACTACAGATCTTAATCAATAATATCACATACTCTCCTAACATATGAAGTCTGTCCAGAAGGTACCTAGCCATGTAACATGAAAAACAGAGATATATATTGAAACAGATACAAGATACATAAAATATTGTACATAGGACTATGATTCCTTACTCCCATCAAAGTTGGCACCTTAGGACATCACACAGTTCTCCAGGTCTCCATCAGCTGCCCCGTCGTATTTCCCTGAATCTCACTGATGGCCTGAAATCTCTTCCCTTTTAAAGGTGACTTTAGTTTTGGGAAAAGACAGAAGTTGGAAGGCACCAAAGGCAGGCTGTAGTGGGGCTGAGTTGTAGTGGGGCTGAGTTACCTGGGTAATTCTGTTTCAAAAAAAAAAACTCAGCATGAGATATGTTATATGAAGAGGGCACTGTCGTGATGAAGCTGCCAACCACCAGTTGCCCATAGCGGTGGGCTTCTGAATCATCCAAAGAGTTTGCAAGAAGGAATGTTCAAGCTTAATGCAAATTTGGATGCAGATTCATTGCTGTACTCGCTCAGTCATATTGAACGCAATGGCCACACAGTACACATGCTGACTCAATGGCGTCTACTGCCCCCCCCCCCTCAACTAGTACAGTGAGATCGTACTAGTCATTGTTCACACATGTGCATTCCAGTCCATGCTCTTTGGCTGCCAGGTTACACTGATGTCACACGAACTGTTCTTATTATATTAATAATGGCTGGACTATTTCCAGACAGATCTTGTATATTTGTATATTTAATTTCATTTAATTGACAGAAGATACAGTAATTTTAGATTTCTATTGGTCTCAATCTCGAATCCATACAAATGAAAAAGTCCGTGTCCAGAACCTCTTAATATCTTTTAATGTTAAATTAAATTTGATCAAAATCTATCAACACTTCAGAAAGCAAAAGAGTCAAAAACATTGCTTGTTTCAGGCATCAAAAACTGGAAACCATGATCTCAGTCCAATAATTTCAGCATTTTTAAAATAGGGCATTTTCAGGAAATGCTAGATTAATAAAAGATGATTTCAAAAGCAACAGGCCTTCTTTATCTTGTTATGAGTTTACAAATATGGCCCCTTTTGTATCATTTTTCAAAATGCATCCCTTTCCTGTGATATCAGAATATCATAAAACTCTGCATTATTTCATGCTATAAAATGCTTGAAGTACTTCAAAATGAGGTTTTAACACCCTGGCTGGTGTAACTGCAGCTTGAGGGCAGGTCTGTGAACCAAAGGGTCATTGGTTTGATTCCCAGTCAGGGCACATGCCTGGGGTGAAGGCCAGCTCCCCCCAACACTCCCACTCCAATGGGTGGTTGCCTCTTTGCTCACACAAGAGGCAACCAACATTGATCTTTTTCTCCCTCCCTTTCTCTCTCTCTAAAAATAAGTCATTATTTTTTAAAAATGAGGTTTTGATGTCATTGAGAAACTACAACCCAAAAAAACCATAAAACACAAATTTATCTTAATAAACTCAAGTTTTTGAGCTATAATTTTAACTAAATAATTTCAAACTGGGCTTAAAGAAAGTGAAAGCTCCTGTTTATGAGTTGTTTTTGTGACAAAAACTACATTAAAGTCAATATTTCTAATGGCAACAGTCACTCAATCATGACTATTACATGGCTGTTCTAGAGCACTAATAAATCTTTGGCAGATCTTCATTCAGCAGCAACAGGTCTTCCTTCAGTGATTATAACCCCTCCATGTTATGATAGGTAATCAAATCATTCAAGCATTTGGAAACTAAATATCCTGGAGAAGGAATGAAAAACATATTGCTCTTCATATGTAACAGAAGACAAACGCATCTCTGGCAGCCTATGAAACAGAGACTCGGGCAGTTGGTAACTGCCCAAATAAAACTTCAAAGGAGAGTCTTGAAAGGTTATTTTCTGGAAGAAAATAATAATAATTTTTTAGGTGATTGTATTCAACTTGGTCATCCAAGGGCAAAAATGGGTTGGTGGAGTTTCAGAGTCAAAAAGAAATCTGTCCTAACTAGAGGGTTATTTTTAATTATGTTTATTTTTCATAATGTCTAATATAATTTCCTTTGGTGGTAACATATATAATTGTTGCCCAAAATCAAATTTAAAAGTTGAAAATTTCTTTAAAATAATGTTAAAAAATAAAACACAATCCTTTGAAAAATAAACAAAATCTCTTAGGAATCTAATATGATGATACTGATACAGGGTGCAGCCAAGGGAGGGGGCAAAAAAAAAGATTTGGAATGATGTCCAGAACTCAAAGTGTATAGGAATATTGGAGAGACATATAAGATGCCCTCCCCCCCCTCCAACCCCAGGTGTCAGTTGGGGGAAGGGCCGAATGGAGCAGGGCCATTGAGAGCTGTTTTGCATAGCAACAATTTCACAGCTAACCTCTGGAATGATCATTTAACATACCTATAACCTTTAACTGGTTTCATAGATATGCTAAATGGCTGTGGCCAAGTTTTGGGCCAGGGAGAAGGGAGTGGTTTCTACCCAGGCTGGAACTGGGGGCTGATCCTCTGAGACGGTGCCTGCGTGAGAGCCATGTGGCTTTAGCAGAGTGAGGACCCCCTCTTGGCCAGGTGAGGGGGAGAGCCACACTGTTTTGGAAAGATGTAGACCACTGTAGCCATTAGGAGAGAGAGCCGCATGGTTTCAACAGAGTTAAGACCTCCTCTTGCCCAGGCGAAAAGGGAAAACCACGCAGCTTTGCCACAATGGGGATCCCTTTGGCCAGGTGAAGAAGAAAGATATGCGCTTTCGGTGGCATGTGGACCCCTGCTGCTTTGGTAGAAGAGGTCCATGTGGCTTTGTGGTTTTCCCTATGGCCAAGTGGCCTGGAAAGCAGGAGAGACTTTGACTGGAACTTGGTACAAAGAACTCTTGCCAGTGGAAGGTGCTGCATGACTTTGGATTAATCGGAGATCCTGCCTGGACAGGCAACACAGCCCACAGTGCCAGTGACCTGAAAAACAGACATGTGCTCTTTTCCTGATTTACAGTACCCGGAGTTGGGACAGTGGGAGAAGGGAGCACTGTGTGTGTGCGCGCACGTGTGTGTGTGTGTGTGTGTGTGTAGGTGTATACCGTAAAGGACTTTGATATTTTAAGGAAGGCATTAGGCCTGAATAGCATTAAATAAACATTTTGTTTCCTTTTCACAAATCTCTGGCATTGAGAGATGTCTTTCCAATTGGCGGCAGACAGACGAGCCCAATAGATATTAGTATATGGTCCTTGGGAGGGGCCTCTGTTTTCTGTAGCAGTTTTTTGGCGTCCCTCGGTGGGCCAAGTATTGCCTGCCCTCGTACCCTTGTTCGGTAACAATATTACTAGCAAACACAAATACCAAGAGTTTAAAAAGTGAACATTCTTCTTGAAATTCCACTCCTTTTCTTAAATATTATTTTATATGTATATCAATCTCATTAAACACACACATATATATAATAACTTTAATTACATACACATGTAATTAAAACCCAAGCTGAATTATGTATTTTCTGGGGTTTATACTTTTTTACTTACAGGTTTCTGTGGTACCCTAATTTTCTATGTTAGCCTCAATAATGTAAACTTCATTTTCATAAATATAATATTTCATAATATTTATGTCCTATAGTTTATTTAAGCACTTATCTCCTGATAAATGTTCACACAATTTTAACATATTATGCAACAGTACATTACAAATATTGCTAAAGGGAGAGTCTTTCATGAGCATCTTCACTCACACATTTTATCACTTCTAGAGCATAAATGTTTAAAGATACAGTTCTGGAACAACATTTGTGCATTTTAAGTTTTGATAGATATTTCTGATGGTCATCAAGAAAGTTATCAATTTACAAATCTGCCAATATTTTCTTCACATTTTTTAAATCCTCACCTGAGGACATTCTCATTGATTTTAGAGAGAGGGGAAGTAAAAGAGAGAGAGAGGGAGAGGAAATTCTCTGTGAGAGAGTAACATCTATCTGTACTTCTGATAGGCTTCCCAACCGGGACCGAACCCACAACCTAGGCATGTGCCCTGGCTGAAAATCGAACCCATAATTTTTTGGTTTACTGGATAACATTCCAACCAAGTGAGCCACGCCAACCAGTGCTACAGTATTTTCTAGGATAGTTTATAATCAGACCAAAAGATTCACAAACAATACAAAATGAAAATTAATATCTATGCTTGCTGTTCATTCTTTTAAACCTTGGCTAGGGTCATTCCTGCCTTTATGTAAGTATAGGCACATTTGACTGGGTATTAGGGAACTTCTCACTAAAGTTTTGTTATCAATTTGTCTGATTCTTTACAGAACCAGAGGATCTGAGACAAAGGCAGTGAAACCACCATTGCTCAAAATCTTGTTGCTTTGTTTAGCAAGATTTTAGTAATTGGAGCTGGACTGCATTTAAAAGAAAACAAATTATAGCATTTCCTCAGTGAAATTCACCCACAATGATACATGCCTGGCTCCCGAGTGGTTTAAACTGTTGTCAGACATCCTTAGTCAAATTTACCAAGAATATTTCCTAAGTCTATCTTCCTATGGGAGTTTTGTATTTGGAAGACATCTATCATTTTGCCTACTTATACAGAGATCACATTCGTAACTCACTGTTTAAGCCATGTGAAAAGCATGTAGGCTAGTCTAGTTAAACCACCATCTAATTCAAACTCTGGAATTTTGTTTAGAAACTAGCCATACTATGTGGAAGCACAATAATGGAATCAAGGAAATCTGAATTGTGATTTCAATTGGATCGTTTACTGACAACAGCCCCTAAGTGAGTCATTAAAACATTCTTGCAAAAAACACCTATTTCTCATCTAAATCAGGGATCAGGGTTGGATCAGGGGCTATTCTATGTCTTTTTAGCCCCCAAAAGATTAAATTAAGACTAAAGATATTATTTTTCCTTAACTTCAGTAATCAAATCTTCAAGTCTGTATGAAGCCTTATAAAAATTAATAAATGACTATTGGAAACCATTTGATTTTCTTAAACAATAGTTTACCATAATAGTAAAGAGCATGAATTTTCAAGTCCCTGAAACTAGTTTCCGTTTCCTGAATAATAGTGCACCAATTAACTAATTAACGCTGACCTTCTATCTGAAAAAATCAGGGTAATAGTGATAGAATCTCTTAT
Source organism: Sturnira hondurensis (assembly GCF_014824575.4). Lineage (NCBI taxonomy): Eukaryota > Metazoa > Chordata > Mammalia > Chiroptera > Phyllostomidae > Sturnira > Sturnira hondurensis. The sequence goes on along the minus strand of NW_028075269.1, from coordinate 14,224,588 downwards.
AAAAATGCTGGTAGTAACAAGCGACTGTGTTAGTAAAACATGACATTCAGTACACAGCAGCTACTCATTAATGCTAGCTAATAGAATTAGTATTGTTAGGATTAATCTGTGAGACATCAGAAAGCTGTCAGTTTTTCTCATTTCCTGCATTAATTCAGTCTAATTTTCCAAATATAATAAGAACAATGATACCATTTGATTCCCCACTTCCTTCAGCAAAGCAAGGTTAACAGGTCACCTATATAGAGCCCAGATTTCCAAGCCAGAGATCTCTTTTTCTCAAAACAAACAAAAACCCAAATGCCTACCACTGCACATTTGGTACATGCTCAGATACATTATTTAATGGGTAAGATTGAACTAAACAAAATACTCAAAAGCAGTAATTCCAAGTCAGGCTCGTCCGAATGAATCTGAAATTCCCACCAAAGTCAAGAAGGGTAACTTTAATAAACAGGCTGTTAGCACCTTACTCTAGAGTTACTGACATTTGTTCAAGATCACTTACTCAAAGGTGCTAAAACATGTAAGAAGTTATCTGAAACCTTCCTGAGACTAACAAAGAAATATTTGAAGTTATGACCAAGGGCAGCTTGGTGATGTAACAAGAAAATGCTGAGAGTTTGTTTAACCTTTGAACATATAAGAATTAGTGTTAGAAGGAATTTAAGAACAATTAGGGCTTCAGGGCATGTCTCCACACAGCCTGTTTGTATCAGAAAATCCACCTGGTAGGCTAATTCAGTTCCCTTTGCTTATTTCTTATCAGTGCTCTAAACAGTAAAAATGTCCTGTATTCCTGAGATTCTCAGTGAATGTTGTTTCTCCTCTTGAGAACCTTACTGAAATTTATAATATTGATATGTATCAAAGATCCTTAAATCGTATAAAATTTAAATAAAAATTCAAAAGAAGGCTTATTTAGAAAAATATATAAATTGGCAGGATAACATTCACTCAGGATGAAATAAGAAACAAGCATAATTTCCCCACAGGACATTTTAAATGAGTGAATTGGATAAATACAGCTTTTTGCATGAAATACATTTTTCTCATGAAGTTTTAGTAGTATCTATTGTGTCCTGAACTCAGAGTCTTCATTTAAAATATCAACCCTCCTTCTCTAGTCTATCAAGTTAGTCCCAAACTTGGTAATGAGACAAAAATTCATTGTTTGGAGTATAAAATGATAGAAAATTTTAGGAGAAACATTTAGGACCATGAAAAAAGGCCTTCATGATATTCACATGATTCTATCCAGAGATGAAATTTTAGTAATTCATACTAAGGAAATAATACATACTCTCATTAAAAATTTTAGGCTCATACCTATTTACCTTTCAATTTATTTATAATAAAGAAAACCTAAAGAATCTAAAAATCAATGTATCAGGTCTATAAAAGCTTATAAACAGTAAAATCGCCATCTACACAATGAATTACTGTGATATATATACATTAGCTAATATGAAAAAGTTTACTTATATATGACAAAGAATTATAAATAAGATATATACACTATATGATTTCTTCTATATCATAAATGGAAATATATGTTTGAACATTTTTATTGTTTTCTGTAAGATTGTTACATGTAATTTTACTTAGATCAATGAAACACTTCTCCGTATTTTCAGAATTTTCTATACCTATGATCTCTACAATTAGAAACCTTTTCTGAGAGTTTGCAAACATCAAAACTCTCTTAAAGCAAAACAAACAAACATTTTAAATATTCCCTTGCACTCATACTTCAACTCTATTAGACTAAGTTAAATATGGGACATTATATTCCCTAATTACAATTAAAGTTCCCCAATTCATTTGAAATAAGGCATCGCTTTACCCTATACTGTCATTCTTGGCACGTGACTCAAAATAGAGACCCAGAATGATGGCACGTGTGGTTCTTTCCATTGTCTGATTTGTCACTTCTAATATTTTATCCCCCTATTTTCCTTGATATTTTCTAGGCTTTTTGCCTAAAATGTATTTGTTTATTCTCAAGAAAATGTTTGCTTTTATTTGAGTCAGTTAGCCTGGAACACACTCTGCTTTCCTCAGTAGCCGGCTTTAAATCAAACGATGCCCACCACAATAGAGTGGACCCACTCTAAAATCTGCTTGAAACTCTCCACCAGGCCAGGGCCAACAGTATACTCCTAGGCGCCTGTCTATAACACTTGGAGCTCAGTGCAAGGATAAAAATGGACCCAATACCAATGTCTAAATATTTAAATGTTATACACAAAGTGAACAGACTTTATAACAACAAGGGAAGTCACGCTTCACATTCTGAATTCTCAGGTTTGTCAGGGTGTGAAGCTGGGATGTGACAGCACAGGCAGAGGTGGCCTTAGCTTGTCTCGCTCTGCCTGACACAACTAAACCACGACTGCCACCCCACGCAGCCACCCCAGGTGCTTCCAATAAGCCACTCTAAGGACTTCGGGTTTTCCACAGGCGCAATGCAATCTGCCTGGCAAACGAGGACCTTGTAGGGTTGGGAATGAACATGGGACTATGTGGCAGGGAATTCCAAACCTGACAGATCAGAGGCCAGGCTAGAAATGTGGACATGCACACTGTGTCCACAGCTCTGTGCTTCTCTGGACCCCTCCCCTGTGCTGCATAACCACCAAAGAACCAGAGGGCCCAAGTCAAGTCCCCAAAAGGGCAGGGGCTCCTCCAACAGGTGGTATTAGTTCTGTGTTTGATTTAATTGCTATTATTACAAGAAAATATATCCTGAGGTGAGACAAATTTTCTAATTCACACCCACGGAAATTAGGAAATTATTTTTTCTCATCAAGTTATCTGATGAGTCTATATTATTACCTCTCTAGATTCCTCTGCGTCCTGATAGCCCCTCCATTGCCCTGAGCTTAGCATTGCCTCATTCCCATTCCCTGAATGCGCTTTATGTTTACAGCTTTATACTCACAGCTGGTAGGAACAGGTGAGTAGATATGGGCTTCAGACACATAAGTAGGTTTCAAAAGAAACATCTTATCACCCACAGGGAGTACAGGTTCTTGGGAAGACACCCTAACCATTCCAAGCCATAATTTCATATTTATTAATAGCCAGATAATGGATTCTGTAAAGTACAATTGTCAGACCATTATTGATTGTTTCACATTTTTCATGTTTTCAAGAAAGCTACTTTACTCAGAGAGAGTTGGTGATGTGGGTAACACAAAGAAAATATTGAAATAAAACTTGCAGGAAAATTGTAATTCCATTGGATGTCTGATCACTTCTACTGCATGATTCTTATACGCAAGAGCCAGGACTATAGTATAACATGCCTTATGCTGAAAAATGTGACTTAGGGTATTGTTTTCCTTCATTAAAAAACAGCCATTTTATTTGTTTATATTTAAATTTCAGTGAACTCACACACACATACACACATATACACATACACATGAAGGAAAAAAATTTACTGAGGCTTGTTTGAAAGAACTAGATTAACAAGGAACCTGAATTTATCTCAAGGAACTAGAAGAACAAAGATCTAGTGACAAGTATATAAAATGAAGGCAGCTTGAACATATATAGTCATCGTAAATACAGAATGGGGCAAAAGTAGGTTTACAGTTGTGAAAACCCAAAATAAAGTTAATTCTTGTATTGTGATTTATTTATTATTTTCCATATGAATAACTGTAAACCTACTTTTGCCTAATCCAGTATATTTTATGAATGTGTATGCAAAGACAGATCTAGCACCTTTGAACTTGACATTTCTAATCAGTTAACGGGATATGGGTGGTTAGGTGGATGGATGGAATATGCATTTATGCATATCTTCATTCTGTAACCAGGAGGTGGTCTGATAAGCTTTCATATGGTCAGAAAACAGCAACTGTATTTCTGCTCTGATTATAGTCAACACTTAACTGATCAAGTGGTATCCTCTTTGTCCATTAGATTTCACTCCAACAGGCTGTGGGAATGAAGTTTTCTGTAGGGTTTTTAGCCCATTGATATTTTCATTCCTCATGCTTTCCATGTCAGTCAATGTTCTTATTTGCAAGAAATAGGAAATTAACTGTCTACCTTAAAAATGAAAGGATTTATTGAATATCAACAGCTCTTGGAGTCAAACAAAAGTCTCAATGATCTACTTGGAACATGAGCAGGAACTAAGGCAGGTCCAAGGCATAGGAAGTATAAAGATCGCTTTTGAACAAAAACATCATAGCCAGGACTCCACAGTGCCAGGCACCTCTGTAGACTCCCACAGTTACAGCAATCAGATCCTCAGTCTTTGCATCACTCATTCCATAACAAAGTCTAAGAGAACCATTCAGGCATTTGAGTTCTGGCCCCATGTCACCAGAAGGTAGACAATGGAGGAATCTTTTCACTTCATTTTCTGAGGAACAAGTTATATTGCTATGTATCTTCTGTATTAAATATAATGAAATATCCTCCATAGAAGGACAGTTAAATGTTGGACAGCCCTGAATGAAAATATTTGCTACTTGTTTGCTCTTATCACTTGTTTTAGGACTGACAAACTCCCATACATACTTTATTTTTTCTTCAAGTCTAGATTGACGTGTCCAGCTGCCTGCAAGACATCGACATCTAGTCTGTGACTTATTCAACGATTTTTGAGGGGTTGCTATGGTCTAGGTGCTGCTCTAAGATGTTCACTCTCAACATCTTCAACATTGAGCTCATAATTTTTGTTCTCTTGCCATCTCTTCCTTTCTTGTATTTTATTTCTTGTTCTATGGTAATTCCATCCTCTTGAGATTTATCTTAGAGTTCCCCCTCTCTCCTCTAGACTATGATCAAATCATTCTAATTTCACCTTCTTAATATTTCAGGAACATGTACCTTACTCTTTATTTCTGCTATTGTAATTACTTATTGACCAATTTTATCAAATAGCTATAGTACAACTGAGCAAATTATCTATATAAATAGCTATTTTATCAAATAGCTATAGTACAACTGAGCAATTTATCTATATAAATTGGGCTTTACTTTACTTAGATTTGTGGATTTTTGGTCATATCCTATAAATTAGTAAATCCAGTAGAATATAAAAAGTCAAAGGAAATGAATTGTACATTGTGCTTATTAAATGTTCATTAAAATTTAGTCAAAGAGTGAAAACTATATTTAGTAACTGAAAACTATAAACAATCCCAAATTTTATTGTGTGTGCATTTCTTTTCCATTTCCATTTAAGTGAGTGGTTATGGGGACTAAGTAATAATCATATAAATCTTAATGTCAGCACAATATATATACTCTACATATGTTAAAGACAATTATTTTCATAATTGTTATTATTTCCATTTTTATTTTCAACACTAGACAGTATGAGTCATGAACAGGGGAGCCTGATTCTGCACTTATTCTAACACCTAGAATGAAATAAGAACTTAAACGTTTTTTGAATGACGAGAACAACAGAACTATGGATCATGGGGTCACTGCCTTAAATTAGGTCATGATAACCTGCCATTAGATATTACTCTCAGCTATGTATCAGTTTACCTGTGAAGTACATTGATATGAAAGGAAAAAAGAGAGGTTTTAGACTTTTGGTAACTAGGGAGGTATTTCATCTAGTTCCCTATTGCGTACTGCCTTCTGAGAAGTCTTCTTCACATTCATCATCACAGGCATACTGTTGAATGAATCACCTACATGATCTCAACTTTCACCCTCCAGGCATTTGGTTCTCAGGGTGAGGGCCTCAATACGGTTGGGGAAACCCTCTGGCTGTTGGAGGAGATACCCAGGGTTATATCCTTCCCCATAGCAAAGAGATCTACACAGCCCTAAAATCATATTGAATTTTATTTAAACTTGTGTTTCCATAGACAAAGACCATTATGCTGGAATTCTTTGGAAAATCTTCAGCCCCTTGAGTGTATAAAATATAAGCAGAGAGCGCAAATGTACCATAATGTGCTACACAGGCCTCCTGTAAGAAAATAAACAAAAATATACTTCTTCCTTACTATATACATTGACAGTATGTTTTAGCTCTAGCCAATGGCAGAGATCCTACTAAACAGTAAGTCTCCACATCCCTAAAGATGTATATGTCTGCTTACCAAAGGATAAGGCTACAGTAATGTCCCCCGTAGAATAGGAAATGAACTTGAAAGGATGCTCTGGGGGAGTCGGCTATATTGTCTTAGAGCATAGATCTCATAACGCCCTTTGACTGCCCAGCAGAACTGATTATTTCTTGAATGAGGGAGATGGGATATGCAAACTACCCTTTTTCCTCCTTCTGCCAAAATACCTGTGGTATTTGTGAGGTGACATTTTTCAATGTCTAATAAAAGTCCAGTGTCTTATGAATAGGAGCTGTACATTGTTGCCTAAATATATTCACATTAGTCTTAAAAGTTCTAGAGATTTACCTAAGGGAGAGTTGCTTTACAATAAAATGCACAGTTTTATGTGTTTAATCATATCAGTGAGAAAATTAAACATTTTAAGGGCATGTTATAAAGAACCGAGAGAGTCATACAATGTTGCAAAAGAACTAAGTAGTAATCAATTTGTATATTTTTCTGAAGTTTTAATAAATTGAAACCCTTATTTGCTCTAATTTCTACTCTCAGTCATGATGTTGCAATATGTAGTTTAGCTCTGATTACCATGGCTAGTTTTATTTCAGAGTTTATTAGTAGATATACTGCAATTGGTACCCCAACACTTAATCAAAAGAATATTTAAGTTTATGGCTATCTTAGTTCTTATGTGTGGCATCTTTGTTTAATGAGTAGATCTTCATTTATTTTAAAAAGATAAAAATTAGTTTCTTGACAGATTCACTTGGCATAGGAAAGATCAGCCATCTCAACAATGCTTGTTTTTCACTCCAGTCCCCAAGCTGAAATCCTCTTCTAAGAGGATTTCATACATTTTACCCTCTAACCTTCTCAGCTTTTTGGTTCTGAACAGACTAATATCCTGCCACTCTGAGGCTGTTCTGAAGGATGTTGATTTTAAGCTGTTTATTAAGAAACAAAAGACTCAGAAAGAATCTTTGATCCTTCCCTTTTCTACCAAAAAGACTCTGACAGAGAAAACTGATTCAGGAAGTTGAGTTTGCTGTAGGTAGCCTAATTTGAATTAAGGGCTTTTCTGCCTTTTGTTTCACTCTTCAACTACCTGAAAATCACCCATTCTTCACTTTTGAAATCCAAGACACCATTCCTCACCTTTTCTCCTTTGTCCAAAATGTCTTCTCATATACCTAATGTTGCCTCACTTGGAATGTTCATGGACTGTTCATGGAATATTCTATCTATGTGAATTCTGCATACACATGTTTCATACTTTGATTTTTTTCTCCTGTTAATTTGTCTCTCTTAATTTGTTTATTAGCACAGCTGGAAGAACTTAGAAGGTGGGAGGGAAAGTATTAACATTTTATTAGCCATCCCCAGTTACTAAATATCACTTCCACGGATAAAAAAGACAATCATTAGTGGCATTATGAAACATTTCAGAGTTACCACTTGGAATTTATAAAATGGGGAAAATGCACAAATAGGCAGATTTTAAACTGGACTAAATATTACTACGCCCTAAGGACTACCAGCTGGGTTAGGGCCATAGAAGTCTCACCTGGGGTATTCTATTTGGCTAGAAATTAGTAAATTGAGATGAAATTACAAGTAATTAGCTCCAGCAATTTTCACGGACCCTCTGAAAACATAAAAAATAGCAGCTGTTGATTAATAGAAAGTAATAGGACCGTTGCTGAAAACCATTGTTGGCATAATAAATGTCCAAACCTGTAAGAATTGTTATGAATTTATTTGAGCCAAGCTGACAACTGCCAGGACACAAAATCTCAATGGTTTGAGAAAATGGTCCAGAAAATGGCAGTTTTGTGCCTTATTTTATATATATTAAAATCAGGAGGAAACATATTAAGGGGTTCCATGAAATTCTTTGGTGATACATTAGGGATTTGGGTGAAAGCCAAAGGAGAACTCTTTGGGATTAAAGAAAAAGGCAAATGAATACACACGTTTCTTTTACACAGGTGTGTATAGGACAGTGGATCGTCAACAATTAAGAGGGTATCCATACAATGAGGGGATTTATGGTCTTTGGTTAAGGCGAAGATGATTTTTTTCGGGGAAGACACAGGCCTAGGACATGTCTACCTTCCATGCCCTGCTGTTAACTAGAAAGTTTTCGTTTCAGACCATCATATGTGGTTACTTTCCAGATCAAAACCGCAATCTTGGTGTATTGGGTCAGCACTCATAAGCAACTTAGCTATCTGAACATGGCCAGACGTGCACTAATGTTCATGTTTCCATGTCAATTAACAATAACATGGTCACTAAGAAAGATATAAGTTCCAACATACATTTCCACAGTCAACACAAAATTCACCTTTTAGCAATATAGGCTTTTACACATTTTTCTTTGCACTTCTCTACCATAGTTAATTCAAATATATTCTCTACTAGAAACGACAATACACATAAGTCCTTAATGATTGGGGTACCAAGTTTATCACAGCAATTTTGGGAGCTTAGAACTGGAGTTCCAACATCCATTGTTTATAGTAATATAAAGTCCACTAGATTTTAATGAAATTGTTACTATTGACATTTAGCTAATTATTAATAAAGGAGAGAGTTGCAAAGAAAATTAGACATTAAGCTGAATAATGGGGAGCAAGAGCCTGTTTGCCTCTGCAGAAAACTACAGCTCCACACCCCAGGGATCGCCACACCAAAAGGATTAACCCTCCTCCCCTTCCCACCTCTGGTATTGGATTGTCCGAGGGGGTGGGAGGAGCTGCCTAACCAAAGAGATCTGTGACTCTCACGGTGGGATGCAAACCTATCAAAAGCCCACAGAACTTTGTGAAGTTGATTGGTCATTTTATAAAAAACACCTGGTCTGTCCAAACTCAAGCTAGTATGATCTCAGGGCAATAAAGAAGCATGTGCGTGCTTTCTCTTTTCTCTTTTTTCTTTCTCTTTTCTCTCTTTTCTCTTTTCTCTTTTCTCTCTTTTCTCTTTTCTCTTTTCTCTCTTTTCTCTTTTCTCTCTTTTCTCTTTTCTCTTTTCTCTTTTCTCTCTCTTCTCTCTCTTCTCTCTCTTCTCTCTCTTCTCTCTCTTCTCTCTCTTCTCTCTTTTCTCTCTCTCTCTCTCTCTCTCTCTCTCTCCCTCTCTCCCTCTCTCTCTCTCTCCCTCTCTCTCTCTCTCCCTCTCTCTCTCTCCGCCCTCATGACCCACACCTGCCGCACACCTTTAAGTGTCCTCTCCCCACAGCCATGTGGCCTTAGCAGCTGCTTGACTGACAGTGACATGGATTCCACACGCAGGCCTCAAGCCAGGGCCTAAATACCTCAGCACAGCAACAAACTGCAGCAGAAAATACAAGCTAACGTAGACAGATGCCGGACTGAACTGAGCTTCAATATGGCACTGGATCTTTGGATATTGACTATTTCTGGCCCTGGTTTTCTGTGGCAGAACAGAGGGAGATCGGAAATTGAAAACACAGGGGCAGATCTCCACACAAATGGAACATGTTGCCCCTCCACAATCTCCTGTGAGTGGGTCCTTGGAATGCTTTCTTCACGGTCCTGTGAATTCCACGGACAACAAATGACCTTCCATAAGCTCTGTCTTCTACTATAAAATCATGAACTGATCAGAAACTTAAAAAGAAATTCATCCTCATGAGCTTATTTACATTTTCTACGTGTTTTTAAGAACAATCACTCTCTATGACATACATAGAATCAGACATTTCTTGGTACAGGTGGGCAGGATAAAAGTTTTAAAGGCATATCAATCTATAAAGTAGTTCACAAACAGATATTAAAATTATCAAATGTGCTCAAGGGTATTTATTAAGACTGTCGTCATTAATTAGATGAGCGGTAGGAACTTATGGGGAGTAAATTCACATTTTTGTATAAGAAAACCCTATGGAACAGGTCAGAGCTACCTAAAGACTAAAACTAACCGGTAGTCAGGCTGGGACTTCCTGATCTCTAGAGATGCTCTGATGTTTTAGGTAGAAATTGAATGAGAACAATAAGGGGGCCTATTAACACTTTTCTTTCTCTTTTTCTCGCTGTATTTCTGATGCATTCATTACAGTTTTAATTTTTTTAACAAATTTAAAAGTTTATCTCTCACACACATATAAATTCACTTAAGGAAAGTTTGAACAAGCTGATTTTCAACAAGAACACTTGAAAAATGGCTTTTGTAGTTTTTTAAGTGCTTTTATGTTATGAAAGAGAAACCAGTAGATCTGCTAACCATAATTTTTAGTCCCTGAAGGTTGCCAACAATTTGTCAAATATCTTGAGATTGTGAAGACAGTGTCTGTATGAAGGATTCTCATGTCACCCAAATGAAAATGTCCACCAAAGCTGCAATTTTCATTTTTTTCCTCAGTTTTTCCTTGTGTATGTACCCACTTATATGAACAATATATAAATTCTCAAAATATATAGTTAATTGTGAAAAAACAGATGTAGTATAAGTCCTGAAAATTGGCTTTTCTTTCACATAATGCAAGTCCCTGATTGAAGCTTTAATTGTCAATGCATTCACTTCAAAGAACCATCTACTCCAAAGACAGCTATTTGGAAACAACTCATTGCCAGCCACAGCTGTTGGACTTGATAAAGACCAGCCCCCTCCTCTGCCCCAATCAGGGTTCCTTTGCTTTAAAGATTCTGGTTCATTTCCACAACTTACCACCTGGGCTGCTTGTTTTTTCTCTTTCAACATTTTAAATTCCCACTCTTACATTATAAATTCATCAATAATGAACCCACAAAATCCCTGGCTCCTGCCCTCAAACACAATACAAGGAAATCCCCAGGCCGACACGCTCCTTCTCTTTCTCTAACAGTGACCTCCTCGTGTGGCCCCAGGTGTGCCATAGACTTTCCAGGACTTGAGAGCAATATACCTTTTTTTTAATCCCAAAGGTTCCTGGTGGTTATGGCTGAGGGCATTTGGCAATGAAAAGAAAGACAAGGGCTAGTCAAGCCACAGCACTGGTTATCCTTAGGCTGAGACTGACACCAACACTTGACATTGCTCTGCAGATAAAAACCTCAAAACTAGCGTCAGCCTCTTCTGTGGTAAAGACAAACCACAGTTCACAACTTCATTCACTTGGTATTTATTGACCTACTTCAGAATAAAATCCTGGTATCTGAATATAAAAGCAAGCCACTAGAGTCAGCAAAGTTCAAGGGCATCTAATTACAGAAATAAATGGAATTATCTAAGCCCATAGCCTTCGTGTTGGTATTTGCTGATTGATCAACGAGGTCTTCTAATCCTGGGTAATTACAATGGCTTTTTATTTTAGGTAGAGTGCTATTTTCATATTTTTAAAAAATCTAATTTTGAGGTCCAGTTTTTGATTTTCATGGAAGGAGCTTGAAAGTTGCCACTTCATCCTAACAACAAGCAAAACACAGAACAAACGGAAAACTCAACAACTCAGTTCTTGAGTCCATAAGAGTGAGGAGGACACAGGGCAAACCACTGCCCCCAAGACCATAGAATGCAGAGATCTGTGGCTTACCGGAGTGGAGACTTCCAAGAAGACACCAACTCAGGAACCAGTGCTTGGCTGGAACATTTGAACTGTAACTGGCGAATTGCTGGGCAAGTCTGAGAGTTAAAAACTCCAGGGAGATCCAGTGATAGGGAAGTAACCACCGTACTGTGAGACTTACCTTTCGGAGCTTGACCAAGTTCCCACAGTAGATACTGAAGGAAATCCTCATGTGCTTCTAGCAGGAAGAAGGCAAAGGAACCATCCTGAAATACAACAGACCACACAATTCTTCTTCAGAAAGCCTGCCCTCAGGGGAAATTAATTAACTGGAGCCTAACCTGCTAGGGTTAAATCAGAGTTTAATTGACTGGGGCTGGAGAATTGGCAAACTTCAGCTCTCTATAAGCTTCCAATTGGAAGAAAAGAAATACCCAAATCTAGTGCACTCTAGCCATCCTGACCCATCCAAGAGGGAAGAAAAGAATTCGGAAATCCTTTTGAAGTTTACAGAAAAGAGATATAGACTTACTAAGAGGCTAAGACCCAATCGTAGAACTATAGAACACTTTCCTACACCACAATATTACACCACCACATCACCAACAGACTACTTACAACAGGTGCTTTCACCTAGTACATCATGCCTGGCTATCAAGAAAATATTGCCCGGCATACCAAAAGGCTAAAAACAAATGGGGGAGATAGAGCAAGCATCACAACCAGACATGGCGGCAATGTTGAAATCATCAGACTGCAAATTTAAAACAACTATGGTTAACATGCTGAGGGTTCTAATGGATAAAGTAGACAGCATTCAAGAAGAGATGGGCAATACAAGAAGAGAGTTGGAAATCCTTAACTCCCCCATCAAAAAAAAAACAAACCCCGAAAGAAATTCTATAAATCAGAAACACTGTAACAGAAATGAGGAATGTCTTTTTTTTTTAATTTGTATTTATTTATTTTTAGAGGGGAAGGGAAGGAGAGAGGGAGATAAATATCAATGTATGGTTTCCTCTTGTGCACCCCTGCTGGGAACTGTCCCGCAACCCAGGCATGTGCCCTGACTGGGAATCGAACCGCGATCACGTGGTTCGCAGACCTGCGCTCAAACCACTGAGCTACACCAGCCAGGGTGAGGAATGGCTTTGAAGGGCTTATTAATAGACTGTACACAGGTGAGGGAAGAAGCTTTGAGCTAGAGGATACATCAATAGAATCCTGCCCTGGCTGGTGCAGCTCAGTGGATTGAGCGTGGGCCTGCAAACCACATGATCACGGTTCAATTCCCAGTTAGGGCACATGCCTGGGTTGCAGGCCAGTTCCCAGCAGGGTACTCATGAGAGGCAAACATACATTGATGTTTCTCTCCTTCTCTCCTTTCCTCTCTAAAGATAAATAAATAAAATCTTAAAAAAAAATAGAATCCTCAAAAACTGAAAAGCAAAAAGAACAAAGATTAAAAAAAAACAGAAGAAAGTATCCTAAGACTGTGAAACAACTACAAAAGGTGTACCATATGTGTAATGGGAAAGTAAGAAGGAAAACAAAAAAACAAAAGATATTTTAAATATGATGATTGAGAATTTCTACCAAATTAATGTCAGACACCAAACCACAGATACAGAAAGCTCAGAGAACACCAAGCAGAATGAATGCAAAAAAAAAAAAAGTTGATAGATACACATATCATTTTCAAATTACAGAAAATAGAAGGCAAAGTCCTGAAACAAGCGAGAGGAATAAAATACCTTGCCAGCAGGTAAACAAAGATCGGTGCATATGATAAAACATTCTAGCAAAATGAATAAAATAAAATATTTAAAGTATTGAGAGAAAAATGCCCACCAACTGAGAAAAATTACTGTTCGAAAGTGCAAGAAAAATCAATATTTTCTCAGACAAACACATTGGAGATCATTTCATGCCATAGACCTAGCTTGCAAGAAATATTTGTTAAAAATATGCTTAGAGAGTGGGGAAATAATACAGATTGTGCATTTGAATGTACATAAAGAAAGGAGAAGCATAAAGAAAGAACAAGACAAAATAAAACCTTTTATTTTTCTTACTTTTTAAAAAAATTAAATTTATTTATCTTTAGAGGGGAAGGAAAGGAGAGAGGGAGAGAAATATCAAGTATGGTTGCCTCTCATGTGTCCCCCACTGGTAACTGGCCTGCAACCAAGGCATGTGTCGGGGCCTAAAGATAGCGAATGCAATCCATCAAGAAGATCGCACCAGGAGGGCTTGGCTGAGGCAGCCCCAAACAGGATGCTGCAGCCGAGCCAGGTAGCCCCCACCCTTGTAGGCATCTCTTGATCACGAGTACTACCTACCAATTAAGATGCTGATCACGCGCCCACACACCAACCGTCGCCAAGAGCAGTGAGCATGCACAGGACAACCTATCAGGACCACCTCCCCTTTTCCCCTGCCCCCTATATATATAACAGCCCCGCCTAAAATAAAATTTGCAGCTTGATCAGAATCCTTTGTCTTGCTGCCTTTCTCCGCGCCTCTTGTTCCCATCCCTATACATCCGTTTCAGGTAGACTCGGGACCCCCGTTGACTGTTCCGCGGGACGGAACAGCATGTGCCCTGAATGAGAATCGAACCTCGATCCCGTGCTCAATCCACTGAGTTACACCAGCCAGGGCTATTTTTCTTCCTTTTGATTGATCTAACAAATAACAGATTGTTCAAAATAATTATGTCAACAATATATTTGACTACATGTGTACATTATATATGTATATATGCTTGTATATAATGAATGAATGAGGGTTATAATATGAGGGGGGAAGGAAAAAGGAAGTAGGATTATTTTGTTATCATAATGTACAAACATGACCCATGAAATGATATAGTGTTATTTGAAAGTGCACTTGGATTAGCTATAAATGTATACTATAACTTAACTCTAGGAAAACCACTAAAAAGGTAAAAAACATGACCAGTATGCTAAGAAAAGAAAAAAAAAATGAATCATAAAATGCTCAGTTAAAACCACAAAAAGGCAGAAAAAGTGTGGAAGACAAAATTTCTTTTCTGTAAAAAAGTGTGGAAGAGAAAAATAAATGAGAAAAGGGAAAACATGACTCAGGAAAAGGCCAGAGATACACTAGTGGTCCCTCGTTCCTGCCTGGCATGCCAGCCCAAAGCTGACTCTGAGAAGGGCAACGTCCCCATGACATCTGAAAGCACATTTTCACAAAGGCAAAGAAAAGAAAAGAATGAGACATAAGTCAAAAGCAGTAGAAAGAAGGAAGCAGTAAACTTCCCAGAGAGATTTCATTGGCTGGCGATAAAATAATTCTCACCAGCTAAATTCTTGGTCACATCTGACAGCGGTATTGACAAGTCACTGCCTGAAAAAGTAATGGGTGGAAAAATATCCAGATACATACAGTTTCAAAGGCATCCTGGGACTGTTTTTCTGTGCGTGTTGTAAAAAGGTTGACTGGATGAAAGATGAAGAAATTTCCCTATTTCGTGGGCTATTTTTATGGGAGAGTTGATCGTTTTAAATGAATATTATAATCCAGATCAGCGGGAACACAGATTAGAACTCACTCATAGCTGCTGCCTTCTCTCTTCTGTGTGATCTAACAGTTCACACTGGCTCCGTCTGATATGTGAGACATTTAGAGGCACTGAAGTATTACCTACAATATAAGATAGATTAAAAAAAGAAAATACAAGTTCCTTCTTGGTTTCTATAAATAAGCCTTTATTGTGTGTCTGAGGAGAGTACAATTTCCATTCATTTTTCCATTAATTTTATGTGACTGTTTGAAAGTCTTGAGGTCACTGTTAAAATGATAAAGAGTAAAAAAAAATTAAAGCATCCCTCTCTATTTTCAGGGGTTGTATATCTCTCAAATAGAACCCAACCATAATTTTGATCCAAGGGATAAATGTCTGATAAGAAAAAGTATTTGTTCTTATCTGGACCCAGATGGAATATTATCTTTTAACAATGATTTCTGCTATCTCCCAAGAAATCTGTTTTTCGTGATCCCATTGAGCTATAAAAACCTTTATCACACTAGCTAATGTGTAGTGTTATAACTGTTCTGAGACTCTTTCTAAATGATTTAATGGTTAGACGGAATTTCTGACTAAATTGAAATGTTACTTCCTCCTGATTGGTTTCATTTATTAAAATGTGTTTAAAAGAAATATTCCTTAGAGAGGCTCATTAAGTTGTAACTTTAAGCAAATTGATTGTGCATACTTAATTGTTTAGCTCCCTTAGGCATTGTATCTGGGGTAGCAATACCAGAATCATTTTGACAGCACCTATGATAATTTGAACTTTCAGTCAGAAAGAAAAATATGGCCTAGTAAGCTGAGAAAAATACATCAACATGCACAAATGTAAAGGGCTGTACATATGTGTGGTGCACACAAACATACAGAGAGGCCTGCCCATACGCAAGTTCAACTGATGAACGGACACCTAACAAAGTTAGTGTGTTAGTGTTGTCAGACTTTTCTGCCATTGGCCAGCCGGGTAGGGATGGAGATTACCCTCGTTACCCTAAATGTCTTGGCCTTCCTGGTAACAAGGCTGACTCGGCTCTGCTAGATGATTTTCTAGGTTTGGGGGGTGCCGTCAGGAGCAAGGGAAAATGAATGGTTCTGGTAAGACAGTGAAATCAGTTTTCTAAAGAGTCTTATAATGAGAGGCTCAAAAGAGTAGCAATGGCATATAAGAGAAGTTTTGAATAAAAAATAGAGAGAAAGGAAAAGATTCAAGAAGGGTGAAATGTATGTATCCCATCTTTATCTGAGTGTTGAAGTATGAAATGAGTTTAGACAGTGAAGTATTTTATCGCTGAATCTGGCTTTGGCAGTTTTATTTTTTAAATATTTTATTGTTTACGCTATTACAGTTGTACCCATTTTCCCCTTTTGTCCCCCTCCACCCAGTGCCCCCACTCCTTCTGTCAATCCACATACCATTGCCTGTGCCCATGGGTCGTGTGTTTATGTTCTTTGACGAATCCCTTCACCTTCTTTGTACCAGCCCACGCTTCTCCCTTCTCTTCTTCTAGCTGAGAGTCTGTTACGTGTTTCTAGGCCTCTGATCCTATTTTGTTCATTAGTTTATTTTGTTCATTAGATTCCTCTTATAAATAATATCATATGGAATGAATCCTTCAGTAACTGACTTATTTTACCTAACATAATAGTCTCCAGGTCCATCTATGCTATTGCCAAAAGTAAGAATTTCTTCTTTTTAACGGCTGCATAATATTCCATTATGTTTTTTATCCATTCATCTGCTGATGGGCACTTAGGCTGTTTCCAGATCTTGGCTATTGTAAATAACACTGCTATGAACATGGGGGTACATATATTCTTTTGAATTAGTGTGTTAGAATTCTTAGAATATATTCCCAGAAGTGGAATCGCTGGGTAAAAACTCATATGATTCAACACCAGAAAGACAAACAACCTAATTATAAAATGGTCAAAGGAACTAAAAAGACACTTCTTCAAGGAGGACATACAGGTGACCCATAGACATGTGAAAAGATGCCCAGCATCACTAACCATTAGAAAGATGCAAATTAAAATCACAATGAGATAGCACCTCACACCTTCCAAAATAGCTATTATTAATAAATGAACAAACAACAACTGGTAGCAAGGATGTGGAGAAAAGGGAACCCTAGTGTACTGTTGGGGAGAAAGCAGAATGGTCTATTCACTGTGAAAAACAGTATGGAGTTTCCTCAAAAAAATTAAAAATGGAACTGGTTTTGAAGTTGGATTCTTTACCTACATTGTCACTGTAACCCTGGGCCATGCAGAGCTTCTGCTGTTTTTTAAAGTCCAATTACAGCTTCTATTATGTTTATACATTTACATTTATGAGTATATTAATATATCAATATAAATTTACATACTAATAAATTTATATGTATATAAGATGTATATATGTGTATAGATCATCATATGCTGAATATCATTATTTACATGGCAATGAAAAATTTTATTTATTTTTATATATCTGAAATCAGAATATGTGGGGGTGACTTCTCTGGCAAGTCCCCCCCAAGTGCCACAGAGGAGCATGAATAATGGCCGAGACATGCTGTGATCTGCTTGGGGAGGAGGAGTGGGCTGTGGCCAGTTTCTTAGGGGAGACAAAAGCCAGCAGCGGCCAGCCTCTCCAGGGAGAAAAAGGTCCCAAGCGCCTTTCTCCATAGCTTTCTACTGGGTTGTAATACACAGGGATACAGGGTGGCAAGGATCAAACAATAGATAACATTTTAAAGATACCTGAGGGCTTACTATGAGTCAGAGCCAGTGTCTGTCAGGAAGAGAGTTGCAGAAACTTTGGGAGACATCCTCATTTCCTCTCGGACCCTGATCATATGAATGAAAGCACTCTTAGCAGAGGATTTATCAGCAAGTCTTTGTGGTGCCAGATTTTTCTCCAGGACATGCCCTAGCAAGGCAAGGAGCTGCACTTCTCCCCATCAGGTATTCAGGCTTAAGGGGATTAGAGCCAGGAAGTGCTTCTCCCAGAGAACATGGGGACTCCGGCTATGTCAAAGCTCAGGGGGTGGGGGGGGCAGTCCATTGCTCTTTGTTGCAGCCCCCCCTGAGTCCTTCTATGAAGGCCTCCCAAAGGATCCGAGTCTGGCTTAGGTTGCCCCCCGCTGTGAGGGGTCTTACCTGTCATTGACTTCTGACCAAGCTTTGGGGGCAGGGAGAGGAAACTGAGGCAGCGTTTGCTACCAGAGACAAGCTTTGTCTCCTGTGGCTCCCATTCCTTAGCCACAAGGGGTACAGATACAATTCCTAAAACCAGGCAGAGCGGTCTACAACAAGAATACATTTTAAAATCAGAGGTATTTAGGCATTTAATTTGAAGAATTGTTTCTTAGTTGTCCAACAAATATTTTTGTCATACTATGTGTAGTATTCTAGATTTGGTTAATACATATATTTTATTTATTTTAATATGTAAGAGATATTTTATTGAACTGACAATTTAATCTAAAAAAAAAAAACCACAGCTTCCAATTGTTTAAGTTGGCTTTCTAAGAATCAGTTCAATTAAAGTCAAGAAACCACTAAAGAAACTTACGTTAAACCTGAAGAAACACTTTTCATAATTGTATAAAGTAGGTGTTAAATATTAACAGAAACATTCCTCTCTCTGTGAAATCGCTGATGCTTTCCAATTTCTATGCTTTTTCAAAATGCTGCAGAGTTGAGATCAATGACACACTTCATTAAGAATCAAATAATTTTATTAACATTAATCTTAATTTATATTAAATACTTCTGAAAAACCTAAATTTTAAAACAGCTGATTATATCCCCAAAATAGCAAGTTTGTACATTGACTGTAATGGCTTTAAAACATTAATTTATATGCTTAATTAAAAAAAAATCC
This sequence comes from Sturnira hondurensis, assembly GCF_014824575.4. Lineage (NCBI taxonomy): Eukaryota > Metazoa > Chordata > Mammalia > Chiroptera > Phyllostomidae > Sturnira > Sturnira hondurensis. Next base: position 14,205,602 of record NW_028075269.1, on the reverse strand, counting down.
CAAGTCAGGAATAAGCACAAACATATACACACATACACAAAAATCATTAGCACAAGGTCTGAGAGAAAACCCCTTAAATTTTAAAACTTTCAACAAATGGATTTAAGATGACTTCAAGATCCTTCTAAATTAGCAAATTAGTTTTTAAATCTTGGAATAAATTATAACATTTTTGCAAAAGATTAGGGTTTTTGATATATTTTTTAATGGAATATTCTTCTGGGTAAACAAGGAGACAATGTGTCTAGCTGTATTTTTAGATTTCAGCAAATATATTTGAATCCTTAAATGTCCTAATGATTGAGGTAGAGTCCTATTGTTTACAGTCACAGGGATAGATAGTTGGTGAAAAATTGATAGATGACAGATGATAGATATGAAGATACACATAGAGACAGAGATAATCTCTGAGAGTGTCATGAAAAGTTTATTTACTTTCTCTAATTCAAAATTATAATCTAAAAAGAAGACGCAAAATTTCTTTTTCTCCTGAATACATATTTTGTTTATTTGTATCATTTAAAGAATCCCAAATACACACAGAGATTCATACTTAGCTATAGATTTGACCACCTCCAATAGCATATGAACTCAATGATTTGAATGTGGAGGTAAATCTAAATAAACCAACCATTTTTAAAAATTACTTTTTCATCCTTTCAAACTAACCTCTCTCTAGTACCCAAGTAACATTCAATAATAATAATAATAATAACAATAATAATAAATAATCATTTCTTTTTTGTGCATTCACTCCCATGGTGTAACATGCATCTTAGGCAGGGTTTTCTCTCCCCAAATTACTCCAAAGCCAAATACCTGAGTTTATCTTTCGGAGCCTCTGTGCTGCATTGCTGTCTTCTTGCATTGGTATTCATCAGGGGTGATCCTAATTGTTGGAATGAGAACAAAGACATTGAGAAACACTGAATGCAATTTAATTCCTGTGATAAATTTAATGACCACATTTACTTCCAATGAGACTTCCACAATTGTTGGTATTATTAGTGTTAACAATTTAAATATGAGTATATGTAATTTATAATATATATAATGTTAATTAGTAGTGACTCAAAATATATAAATCATGAAATAAAAATATGTGTAGATGTTTCTCCCTGAATGATAAATACTATCCATCACCTTTGAAGCAAATAAGTATATAGATGATCAGGTATTCTTAAACTTTTAATAAAAGGTTCCAAACGCATTAGGAAACATCACTTGCAGTGAAGTAGGAAAGTCCAATACATGCTTCAGTCCATACTGCTTCCTTTGTATTTTGATTGACAACAAAATAATTTACATTTTGGGTCTCTCTTACAATGCTCAGATGGAGGTCATTTATATATTCTCTAAAAAGTACCAATCCTGTACATTTAACTTCCATAAATGATATTTCCAGTAAGTTTACTCTAATAAAATTGATTACAAGGACAAAATAACTCAATTTTTATATACCCTCTGGGTGTAAAACCAGAATTTACATGGACAATCAAACACATGCACACACATGTTAATATCTTTGCTACTGATGGGACAGACATACATTTTGTCACGTGTGGGTTCAGGGTGAACTTCAGGATGGAGCACTCTTCCCTCAAGTTGTGACATATTGTCTTGTTTATACAGCAACCTATATAACACTCATTGAAAATATTTTATTATAAAATAACAGCAATATTAATATTGCATAAGTATGAGCACATGTGGATTAAACATATAATATATATGCTCTTTTATTACTATGCATTTTAACATTTATGTTATGAATGATGTATTCTGAATTATCATGAATTATATAACTAATTCATTATATATTCAATATGCATTAGACATTCTCTATTTATTATAAGTTATTACAATTTGTAAAGTGTTAACAGACATACAGGTATGACTTTATATGGCATTCTTGTGTGTATTGGTTATCAACCATGGTATAACAACTCAATACACTTTTTCTTTTATCTTAGCTTCAATTTTATCCATACCCATATAGTACAATAAAGTTATTTCTATCTCCAGATATTCCTTTTTTGTTCCTATATTTCTCATTCTCTGTAAAAACATTGCTGGGCATGGTCACATATTTAAATAAAACTAAGGTTATTCATGGTTACATTTATCTCTTCTCATCCCTCTTCTCCATTCCCCTGAATCTACAAAGTCAGACCAATTCCCAGATTTTTCTATTGCTCTGGCCCAAAACTTAGAAAAATTTAACTCTTACACCCATACAGTCATTCATCTGCTCACTGACTTTCTCTCTCCAGTATTATCATGGTCACTCTGTCTTACATCAGCAGTCTGAATTGCATCAGACTCTTCGTGCTTTCTGATTCTTTCCATCTGCTTACAAAACCTCCTAACTCCATTCCATGTCAACAGTGCACCTTTTTTGCCTATAGAAATCCTACACACGCTTTAAGGTTATCCCAGTTTTTTTCTATACAAGAAATTTTAGAATTTTTTGAATCTGAAAACATCTCCCCTTATCTCTGAAATCCTTTTTATCACTCATTTATTAAAGCATTTGTCACAACTACCTTGTATATTAGTTAGTTGTGGGCATATTCAAAATTCTCAACTTCACGGTAAGGAGGTTAACGGCAAGAACTCAGTATTATTCATCTTTGTTTTCTCCATGTTGACTTGTAAATAACAGGCATTTAACAAATATTTCATATAGAAAACTTAAAAAAAACCACATCACACACCAAAAGGACTGATATATCTATTGATATACTTATGGTGTTTTTATTCCTTCTAAGGTTTTTGAGAAAGAATAAAGATTAAGAATTAAACATGAAGACACCAGACCCATTACTGGATTCAGTATAAGAAAAGCACAGCTTAATCTGTGTTTTAAGTTGAAAATGCTTACATTTATACCAAAAGTTCCTGATAAACTGCTCATCCTATAAACATCTTCCTGGATCACTGGTTTTTCAAAGCTACAAAAATGCCTTCGTAGGTGAGATAACACATGGGCAAAGTTTACTCTCGAAGTAAAGATTTTCTCTCTTTCTGCAAAATAAAATTTTGTACTCTGCCCAATTACCAACAAAAGTGACTTGATGTTAAATATGATGGAGAAACCAAAATATATCAAGAATGGACTATATTAAATTTACTCGTTGGTTATAATGAAGCATTATAATTTCTCCTATATATCATGGCATGGTATCAGGACAAAAACTGATATCATGCTTTCTGGTTTATGACATGCTTCTCATATAGATGTATACAAATAAAGTTCATATATAATCCAGGTGATACCACAGCCAAGTGGATAAGAGATAATCTTTTCAATAAGTGAAGCTGAGTCAAATGAATATTCTATGGAGAATATATGAATCTGACTGCTTCACAAAATATACAAAAATCAATTTCATATGCTTGTAATATACATATAAAAAGCAAAACAATACAGTATGCAAAAGGAAATGTAGAATATGTTTATCTTCTTAGACGGCAAAATTATATCTTACACAGAATATCATAAGATATATGCACAAGTAAACTACTAATAACTTAGTATTAAATTTCAGAACTTTTTTCCTCAAAAAGCATTATTTTAGGGTGAAATTGCAAATCATATACTGGTGAATGTATCTGACAAGCCCTCTCAATCCTGCACACGTACAAATAAAGAGGTAGAAGACAGTACATGGGCAACAGTTGTAAACAGTCATTCCAAAGACAATGCGTACATGACAAAAAAGCATGTGAAGATGGGCTCGATCTCATTTGCCAGAGAAAATATGAATTCATACTACAAGGAACACAGTGCTCACCCACTGGAATTGCTGAAGTGAATTGACAAATCCAGCCACTGTGAGACGCGGAGCATCAGGAGCTGCTGAAGAGATTCTGCGTTAGTACAACCACCTTGGAAAGTTGCTGTGAAATGCGTAATACTGCTTCATACGGGCATGATGTAGGACCTAAAACAATTCTATCTTAGGGATTCTTGGAATTTGTGAACATATATATTCATCAAAAGACATGTGCAAGAATATTTATGGCAGTACTATGTCGAGTGATTTCTCGTGGGAAACAAGTCAAATGTGTACCATGGAGAATATATAAATAGGTGAGTTGTGACATATATATTCAAGGCAGGACTACATGTACAAATCTATTATACACCCAGCAGCATGAAAAAAACTCACAAAAGTGTCGACAAAGGAAGACAGAATCAGAAGGATATAAAGCCGTTTACATCGCTCTCAATATAAGTGGAACTGAGAATATACAAAACTCACAGAGAAGGATCAAATAGTCAGTGAATGACTATTTCACAGCATCCAGGGAAGTTCCTAACAGGTATGGTCAAGTTTTGGTAGTAGGACTTTTTCCTCCTGATTTCTATGTTGACCACACATGATCTTGGTAATAAAAAACATACATTACAAACAAGAGCATTCCATGGGGATTATTTAAGTAACAGGAATACTCTGACTTACACAAGTTGTTAAGAACTTAGTTATTTTACAAGGCAGCACAAAACTGCATAAATGTATAAAAGATCAGTTTACCCCTCTTGTTAGGCACTCTCAAAACAAAAATGAATAAAAGCCAAGTTTGCAACAAATGGCAAATATCGGCAAGGATGTGGAGGAAAGGGAACTGTTCTGCACTGTTGGTGGGAATGCAGACTGGTCCAGTCACTGTGGAAAGCAGTATGGAGGTTCCTCAAAAAATTAAAAAAGGAACTGCTTTATGACCCAGTGATTCCACCACTGGGTATATATTTGCTCCCCTATGTTCATCACAGCAACATTGACCATAGTCAAGGCCTGGAAGCAGCCAAAGTGGCCATCAGTAGGTGAGCAGATAAAACAGCTCTGATACATTTATACAATAGAGCACTGCCCAACCATGAAAAGGAGACCATTTCACCCTTTGTGACAGCATGAATGGACCTAGAGGGTATTAGGCTATGCGAACTAAGTCAGACAGAGAAAGACAAGTATGATACGCTTCCACTTGTATGTCGAGTTTAAAGAGCAAAATAAACACACAAACAAAAAATAGAAACAAACTTACAGATACAGAGAAAAGACATACGGCTGCCAGAGGAAGGGGGGGTTGGAGGGATGCATTAAAAAAAGGTGAAATGACGAAGAACTACAAATTGGCAATCACTGAAGAGTCCCGTGGATGTGAAGTACAACGTAAGGAACACAGTCAATAATATTTTGATATTGATGTACAGTGCCAGGTGGGTACTTGAAATAAAGTAGGTGATTGTCTAACCACTATGTGTACAGCTGAAACAAATACAAAATAATATTAAATGTAAATGGTAATTGAACAATAAACAGTTTTAATATATTTCTCTAGTTTGGAGCATTTTTCAAGGGTCTGAACAAATCTAAGAAATGTTTTTCCTAATGTATTTGTATATCAACCATGTAAAGAGTACCCATCTGGGTCCACTCTAAGGTTCCTTTCAGTTTTCTAGTTCTTCCTTTATTCTGAAGGGAGTCAAAGTTTAACCATAGTGGGATCCTAAATATTTTTATTTGCATTTGCTTGTCAAATATTATATTTAATCTGGAAGCTTCTAGGTAGTAGTACAAGAGAAAGTAATCTTGATAATCAGGCTTCAACCAACACCTGAATAAAAGTGTGTCCTGAACAAGAAAGGAAATGGATTTGGTCTTAGTATGTCAGCATGGTGATTTATTTCTTGGTGAACCCCTTAATGGTAAATAGGTTGCCCACTGAAGAATGAATGAAGCAACTTTTTAAGGTCACCAGGGTGGTATTAGATCTATGGCTCCTTTCTAATGCGGCCCATTTGTCCTAAGATCTCGTATTGCCACATTGTGTTAAACATCTTCCCTAATGCGGTGTTTGTTCTTTTTGTTCTCATTAATAAAAATGGTTTATCCATTACATTAATCAGTGAACACAAATGATACCCACTGGCAATGAGAAACTAGTTGTGATCTTATAAAATGTGCTTATTATTAATGATGTTTTGTTGGTTATTGCAATTAGGCATGTGTGAAATTTTCAAAAGTGACTTACAATGATTAATTTCACAGATAGCAAACACTCCTGTCCTTTTTATAAATGAGAAGAGTCTAAGATTTATAGATGTTGAGTAACTTCTTCAAATTCACAAAAGATAGCAACAAAAGGAGCAGCCATCACCGACAGTGTTTTGCTCTAAGATTTTCTACGAGAGCAAGACTTGTTTACCAAACAAAGCAGCTTTCATAAAAGAAACCACCAAAATCTGGCCCCTGCAGAGCAAACTACACAACGTATCTCATTTCATGAGTCTTAAACTTTTCTATTAAGTAAAGTTGGAGAAGACAAGCTTGTGTCACAGGAACAGTCTGGAGCTATAGTCTGAAACAAGCAAGCCATTTTTTTTGAAGACGCATGCTTTATTTTTTTAGTAATGCAAATTTTGCATTAGTGTGTACAGTTATCCATGTTTCTTTTACTACTACAGTATAACATGTAAAAATGTTTATCATGAAGGTGATATACCTCAATAATCTAATAGTACACCAGATAGTGAATGGATTAAAAGTGTGACATATGTACGAGGTCTGTCCAGAAAGAGTCTAGCCACATGACAGCAATGTAACATGACATCAATGTACCATACATAGCCTGACAGCCACCATGAGTGGACTGGAATACGCATGCGTGAAACAGTGACAACTGCACTGTACTAGTCAGTGGGGGAGGTAGACACTGTTGATGAGCATGTGAACTGTGCCGCTATCACACTCAAAATGACTGAGGGAATAGAGCAACAAATCTGTATCTAATCTTGCATTAAGGTTGAACATTCCTCCACAGAAATTAGTTGAATGATTCAAAAGGCCACAGCTATGGGCAACTGGCGATTGGCGGCTTCATCAGGACAACGTGCCCACCTGCTCATGCATCACATCTGGTGCAGAGATTTTGTCGAAACATTGAGTTGCCCAGGTGACTCAGCCCCACTACAGCCTGCCTTTGGTGCCTTTCAACTGCTGGCTTTTCCTGAAACAAAAATTACCTTTGAAAGGGAAGAGACTTCAGACCATTAAGGAGATTCAGGAAAATACGATGGGGCAGCTGATAGGGAGTCCAACAAAGGAGTTTACAGAATTTTGGTTTGGACAGTAGAAGAGATGCTGGGAGAACGGCGTGAGGTCCCAAGGTGGCTAATGTGAAGGGAACTGCGTCATCATTGTCTTCTGTACAATGTTGTTTGTATCGTGAATCTTCTTCAATACGTATCTTTATTTTCATAGCACATGGCCGGATACTTTCTGGACAGAACTTTTTTTTTTTTTTGGTGTGTGTGTGTACATTTACACACATCCACACACATATACACATATACATACTTAATGGAATAGTATTCAACCATAAAAAGAAGAAAATTCTGCCATTTGCAATAATATAGATGAATTTTTAAGGCATTATGTTGAAGTGAAGTAAAACAGAGAGAAAAAGACATACTACATCATTTCACTTATATGTGGGGTATAAAAAAATTAAATAAAAAAACCTCATAGAGCCCTGGCTGGTGTAGCTTGGTGGATTGAGTGCTGGCTGTAAACCAAGGGGTCGTCGGTTCGATTCCCAGTCAAGGGCACACGCCTGAGTTGTGGGCCAGGTCCCCAGTAGGGGGCACATGAGAGGCAACCACACATTGATGTTTCTCTCTCTCCCTCCCTTCCCCTTTAAAAATAAATAAATAAATCTTTTTAAAAAACCATAGAAACAGAACAGATTGGTAGCTTTCAGAAGTGGGAATTGGAGGTGAGAAAAATGGGCTAAGCAGATCAAAAGGTATAATCTTCCAGTTATAAAACAAATAAATTGTAAGGATGTATGGCATGATGATGTTATTTAAAAATACTGTGTTTTATATTTGAAAATTGCTCTAAGGGTAGATGCTAAAAGTTTTCCACACAAGAACAACTCTGTGAAGAGATGAATGTTCATGAACCTCTAGTGTGGTAATTATTTCATAATATATAAATATGTGGAACCATTACCTTGTATACCTTTAACTTATACAATGGCACATGTCAATTACCTCGACAAAATTAGAAAAAAAGAAAATGACAGGCACAGTATCTGGGTTGAAAACAGATACCAATTAACTATTGAATAGAAATTTCAGCATCATTTTTTTGTTATTTTGGAATGCAAAGAAAGAAAGAGAGCCAGGACCTATTTACACAAGGTCATTGAATTCCGGACTAATTAAAAATGAAAGCTGAAAAAAGAAGATGTACCATTGCTTGTATTTTGTTTTTTATAAAGACATATGTAAAATTCGGACTCAAGAAAATTCCAGAAGATTAGTCTCAGCTATTAATTTAGTTAAGTTTATTTAAGAAGTTTCTTAAATAAAGAATCTTCACACCCACACTGCATTTTCCCATTGTTTTCTAGTCTCAGCAGTTTTTTTTCCTAAAACTCTTCTCATTCTCCCTTCTCATATTCTTTCCAAACCAAAGCATTAGGTAAGTAGAAGTCAAACTAGATTCAATCAATTTAATTTGAACATGATGAGAAAAGAACTACTTAATTAAATAAAATTCAATCCAAAGAAGAACTGAGTGTGCCATATAAAATAACATTCTCTTCTTATTAAAATATTTAAGTCAAATTAGTTGCAAATAAGCAAAATGAATTTTCTCAAGCTATTTTAAACAAAACAATTCTACATAACTCAAATTAGACAATCTACTATATTGACTAATATAGTAGACAATTGATTGATTTTATATCCTTATAAAATCATTTTATAATGAGATGAAACATGTCAATGTAATTCAAATTAATCTAAAATATTTAAAACATGAAAACCAAAATGTCAATAATCATGTTTAATTCATATTAAATACTTAAAGTTTTTTAATTTAATTAAATGCTATTTATCTAAGTAAACCTACTCCAGAAATTTTTCAATTTTTGTATTTTTTAAGTAAACAAAAGTCAATCCAATTAAATCCCTCACTAAATCTAACATAGCTCTGATTCACTGTATTCACATACATTAAATTCAACTCAATCAGTAACTCTGTAGCCAGCAAAATTATTCTTCAAAAGTGAAGCAGAAGTTTAAAAAAAGACTTTCTTATATACAAAACTTGATACTGATGAAATGCATTGCTAGCATACCTGCCTTGCAAGAAATGTTTTGAGAAAGAATGAATAGATTTCTCACCTAGGTACCAGAAAACCCCCCAAAACAAACAAAAAACATACATAAGTGATCAATGTAAGAAATCAAGGATGGGTTTGTCACTGCTGATCCTATAAATAATAAAAGAATATGGAAGGGACCCTAGGAAAAGCTCTATGCCACAAGGTGGATAATATATATAAAATAGACAAGTTTCATAAAAGACACAACTACAAAAATAATAGAAGGAGAAATAAAATAACTGATATAGTTCTGTATTAGTTAAATAAATTGAATCAGTGATTGATATTCTTCCAAAAATAAAAGAACAGGTCCAGTTACTTACACTTGTGAATTCTACCAAACAGGCAAGGAAGGTTGCCAATTCCCCACAATCTCTCCCAGAAACTGGACTTAGAGAACACTCTCTAGCTCATTCTAATAGGCCAACAAGACAAAGATGTTAAAAAAAAAACTACATGACAATATCTCTTGTGACTACAAATGCAAAATTCTTCAAAAAATTATTGCAAATCAAGTCCAAACACAAACATGATACACTACAACCAGGCCAGTGCTGGCTGGTAAACAGGCCCACACATACCGAGAGCAAGATGATACCCAAGAAAGAGGAATATCACTCCATATTGGTAGGGGATGGTTTTAAAAAGAAAAAGAATGTATGATGTTTTTCTTCAGCAGCCACAAGACAAGGAGATCTCCGCAGCCACAAGCCAGAGTCTTAAGCATTTCTGTAGGGGCCTGGCCAGGGTTCAGTCAGTACGCCCTCCAGATGCTGTGGCCACACCTCACTCAAGACTTTGTGGGACGTGGCTACTGCTGTCAACTCCGGAAGGCAGGTTGGTTCACCAGTGAAAATTAAGCAATGGGATTTTTCAAGTTAACAGGCTCAAAGAAGAAGAATGCTCTGACCATATTGTAGATGATAAAAAAAAATTTAACAAAATCCAACGCCACTTACGGTTAAAAAGTTTCAGCAATCCTAATAGCAAGCAACTTCCTCAACTTGGTAAAGAACATCTTATATAGCTAACATCACACTTAGTTGTTAGAGACTGTGTGGCAAGGACATCCTTATGTATTATTCCTGCTCAGCAATGTAAGGAAGTCCTAAGTATTGTAATGAGGCACAAAGAAAAGAGAGAAGGGGGGGAGGAAAGAAGGAGGAAGGAAGGAAGGAAGGAAGGAAGGAAGGAAGGAAGGAAGGAAGGAATCAAAAGCATACTAATTAGAAAGAAAAAAATAAAAATGTTTTAAAAGTGTATTTATTATAAGCTAGTAAAATTCAGTTAAACCCTATCCAGATCATTCCACCTGCTTACAACTGAACCCCAACTTTATTGATACCCACATAGTAAACAAATTGTATCATCCAGAAAATTTGACTTTAATACAGAGCAAAAGTAGTCAGAATGAAAGGCTCTCAGAATGTGTGTACGTATTGAGAATAGGAGTGGCACCCATACTTTGGATTTGTCTGAGTCCTGGATTGTTACATATTTAATAACTTTCCAGGAAGGTTTAAAAATCATTGGCCCAGATCACTTTAATTCTCTATAATATGGTAGATTCCAATTTAATTCAATTAAAGTCCCCGCTAAATATTCTGTAATGTAGTGGATTTCATCTTGGCTGAAAATCAGAATCTCCTTGGAAACTTTGCAAAATTCTTAATAACCTTATCTCACCTCTAGTAATCCTGATTTAATGGTTAATTACCTCACCACTAGTAATCCTAATTTTAAAAAAAATTCCCCAGGTGATTTTTAATGTGAAGCCAGTTTTGAAATCCACTGGTTTAGGAACTGTTACTATTCATACAGCCAAATGTTCCCTGGTATTCCGACCTATACAATTGGCCACAGGCCGATTTTATGGCAATTTCCTATACCCTGGTGGGTTAGAACACACCAGGCACATAAAGACCTAGAGGCTAACAAAATTACAAAATATTCTAAAATGATATGGAAGCCAAAGTAACTGGACAAACTTGCATATTAGAGGTTCTTGAATGTTGATACACAATACATTACCTTGGGTATCTTCTTAAATTGCATTGCCAATTCTGATTTAGACAGTCTTCAGGAGAAGGACTGAATTTCTAAAATTTTCAAAAGTTGCTACCTAGTGCTAATTCTGATCCCACCAGCCCATTCACCACACTGTAAGTAGAAGACAGAAGAATCTGGCCTCAGCTGCAAGGGCTGCAGCTGGGGGATCCCAGCCTTAAGTGCAAGGTTTCATTATTCCAGCTCTGCAGGCACCCTCTCTTTTGTCAACTTGAAACAGAAATTGTGCACATGCACTCTGCATTCTGTAATTAAAGATCATGGCATATACTAATCTTACCTTTTTTCTGTTTAAAAGAGCATATACATGAGAAACTGCATTGAAGTAAATATAATTTATATTAAAGATCAAGTCAGTTGGATACTTGGACACTTAATGGATCACTAATAATAAACTAAAACAACATTAATGCAGTGTTTTTTTTAAGATTTTATTTATTTATCTCTAGAGGGGAAAGGAAGGAGAGAGGGAGAGAAATATCAATGTATGGTTGCCTCTTGTGCATCCCCTGCTGGGAACTGGCCTAATGCAGAGTTTTTGTTGTTAGCAAATACATAAGATATTTGGTGCATTAGAAACTTAGGCCTCGAGCCACACATTTAGAAGAGTAACCTTATGCTTCAAATTTGCAGTTGGGACCTTGCATCCTACAATTTTGGCAGGGACCAAAATTGGAAGGAAAAATTGGACCAAAATTAGACAAGGAAATACTGTAGTAAGTTGGTGCTGTAATTGGGAAAGGCATGAGGCTGAGGGGGAAAAAAACTAACACACTGCAAATTAGCAAGCAATCTAGTTTCTCAAAAAATATGCAGGTCCATATAGGAAACTGATGTAAGTTACATTGGTACATGCAGGGTTCCTTCTAGCTACTTAATAGAATTTTTTTAAATTGAAGAACCTGGTCTAGGTTAATTTACAGTTATGAACACTGAATGGTCTGGGAGCAGAGGGCCCAGTGGGTCATTTTCACCAGGGTTGGTAACTAGATCCATGCTAGGAGAAAAACATTTCCAAGAAAATTTACTTTTCCAAGGTGTTTGTTTGTTCTTGGAATTGACAGTCCCATCCAAAGTTTGCTGAAAGTTACGCTGAAAGTTACTCTGCTTTTCTCAAATAATTACAGTAAAGTGGTAGAATTCTAAAGCTATCTGTTTATTCAGATAGAGACATTTTAACAGACTCAATATATAAGCAGGGAGGGACATCTACGTGATGTTCAGACAATTTCAAAACAAATGCACACACATAAGCAAATACACTCAGGCACACAGAAAATTGTAGTTAACAACGTGTATTGCGTTTTCAAATACATAGTGGTTTTAGTCAATACAGATACTTTTATCCAACCACACATTTTCAAAGCCCATTAACATATCACTGTATATATATAATTACAATTCCACTTGGCACAGCATTTTCTCGTTGATTGCAGGGTGGAGAATAGTTCCCTTTGGTGCCTTTCTCTCTCATCTGCAGCAAAGAAGCTAACCGCTGTGACCACTTATGAGAAAAACTTGGCACATGGAAGGCCCCAGATGGAGATCAGTCCAATGTGTTTCCAGAGGCAGTAACTGTGTCTTTCATTGACTTCTGAGCTGGTTCCCCTCAACACCCCTCGAATTCCTTTGGTGTTGACATTCTAGAACAGCTGTGGATTTCCTTGTTGGATTAAGTTCAAATAACACACATTAAAACTAGATTATCTTCCCCTGTTTTACTGATGAAAAGCTTATATATTTCTGAAGTTTTGACCAATAGCTGATGAATAAATATGATAGTATATAATATGATCAGATTCATAACCACAACGTTAAAATCACCATCCCTCTTTAGCTCCTAAAAACAACCTGCCAAATGACATGTTTTACTGGACCGTGGATCATCAGTGATTTTTTTTGCTTTATACTCATTGAATCAGGAAATATTACATTGAAATTTTGATTTTTGCAAACAAACTCTATAGCCTCTGCCCCCATACTTGTTGATTCAGTATAATGAGTGAGTAGTTTCCAAAATGGCGGCTTGGTTGTTGGATAGTAACCTCTTCAGTTCGTTCTTCACGGGCTGTCTGTCTTGGCAAGAAAGAATACAATGTTTAGTTGGAAATAAAATTGTTATACTCTTATTTGTTAACACCAGGCACAATTGAAAGAAATGAAGCAGAGGTTTATTCTGATTATTCCTCACTAGTGAGCACAATACCATGTTTCTTCAGTGTTGTATAAGATGATATAGCTCCTAACACCAATACTTAGCTAAATGCATACCACACAATTGACTATGAGCAAATCTTTTTTTGGACTGTCACTTTGATTTTTATAGCTTGCTTTTACCCTTGGTTATGTAAGTATAAAGTATGAGTGATCAAAAGCCAAAACAAAGGGTTTCAGTAAAGGATTCCAGAGTGAACTTCATTTTGATATCATGTGTTATTTTGTTAATTGCTCATTCCTCAAAATTGCTTTGATTATAACTCTCTTCCTATTGCTGGGTTCTATTGTTTAGGGTTCATGAACTGACAGCGTAGTCTATGCAATGGCTTGCATTTTCATCGAAACTGGAGTATCTTCCAAGTACAGAGTTAAAAACATTTACAGCTTCAGCAACTCTCTTCTCAAGATCAGAGCCAGACATCTTGGTCTTGCATTCCTACCAACCCCTTAATTCCTTTGTAATTAAAATACCTGATTCAATGCAATGAATTTATATTCAATATATTCCACTCATTCTATCAGTTTTCATATGAGCAACCAACTTATGTTACGTTTTATTAATCTTAAACACAACATAAATAACACTTGCATCATTACATCAACTTTAACTCAATACTATAACCATTATTAAATCTTGATTATTTATTGAAAATAAAGAAAGATTACTTCCAGATAATGACTCTTGTGTTTAAAAATTTCAGTACCGATATAGTATGTGCCTTGAAATAAAATAAATTATTGAAACATTTGAGAGGACCAATAAATTCAATTAAAATCATAAAAAAGGGAAATTAAAAAAGAAAAAATGGGTATGCAATTTGAATTTTGCCCCCCATTATTTTGAATAATAGGAGAAAGGAATTAGTATTAATGACTTTTATCTATACTGTATTATATAAAACATAGAAAGAAAGTTAAAAAGAATATAATCTAAGTTGTTCACTTAGGCTAATAGAGTTGATCCTTGAACAACACAGGTCCACTAATATGTGGATTTCTTAACATAAATATGTAAAAAATGTAAATGTATTTCCTCTTGCTTATAATTTTCTTAATAACATTTTATTTTTTGACTTCTTTATTGAGAGAATATGGTAGTATATATATATACTACCATATATATAGTATATGGTAGTATATATATATATATACTACCATATACTATATATATATATATATATGTATATATATATATATACACATATATACATATATAGCATACAAACTATATCTTAATTGACTGTTTCTGTTACTGGTAAGGCTTCCAGTCAACAATAGGTTATTATTAGTTAAGTTTTGGGAGAGTCAAAAGTTATACATGGATTTTTGACTGCACCCCTTTATTTTTCAACTGTCAACTGTAATGAACAAACTGTGATCTAGACATATGAAGAGAATTTTCCTAAGACATGCCCGAAGTAGGGTTGGAGTTAAGACTAAACTTAGGTCTTTTGAGTCCTGGTTAGTCCATTTTCCTCTCAATACCCTGGAGAATGATGTGAGCAAAGCTATAGATAAGGGAAATCTTTGGGAAAAATAGATATATGCTAAGCATTCATAACTCTCTCCTAGCAGCAGATTACTAAGAATCCTGAAGTCGGCTTTACAAATTGCAGGACAAACATCAGGAACATGAAACCCAAGAGGGGAAGTTTGCCACCACATATACATATGTTGTGTGGACAGTAAACAGAGCCTGAGCAGCTGATCAGAGGAGTAATTGCTGTCGAGGAATCACGAAGATGAGGCTAAAATCTTGACACTCAAATATGGAACAGGCTGACAGGGTCCAGAGGGGAGAGGGGAGAGAATCATAGGGGAAAAGGGAATGGACTCACATGAACAAGTATAAAGGACACATGGACAATAACTAGGGGTGGGGGGTGGAAAGGGTTGGGAATATAAGACAGAAACCTGTATGTGAACAAGAATTAAATAAAAATTATATTTAAAAAAATAAATAAAATAAAATCTTGAAATATAGAAGGAAAGTGGATGAGATCTGAATATTTTGAAGATCTGTTGGAGGAAGCCATGTAAAAGAGTCTCCATTTGAGGGCTGTTTGTTCAGTACCTTAACTGTCCCATATTGAGTGGTGACTTGTTACTGCACTGTACCACAGGAAATACAAAGACATAAAAGTTACAGTCTCAATACTAGGAGGGATCTGAGAATAGAGGAAGAGAAATATGCTCTTAACATATCTGCACAACAGATACACGCTTGGAAAGAGATAACCATCTTGCTCAGAGTGTTTAGTGCTAATTTTATGTCATTGAAATATTTCCAGTGAAGGCAATATATCACATTTAAACAGCATACAATATAATTTAAGTACTTTTGTCCTAAAGAAAGTGCATAAACTAACATATTCACCAAACCTTGCATTCTGCTTTTAAGTTTGAAATAATACTCAGTTCAATATTTGTTTTCCCAGTTTGGATGTGTATAGATTTGATTCTTTAAGCTCAGCAACAACTATAAAAAGATGGCTAAGGTCTAGATGCAGGTGTTTCTTTCCTTATCTACCTGCCAAAAGAATTCACATTATGTAGCTCTGTTCTCTGTTCACTGTTGTTAGAACCTGCTTGTTTATCTAGATGGGAGCTAAAGATAGACAAGTTCTTTGCCTATTTTATTTTGTGGGCAACTCTGTAATAAAAAGGTAGCGGTGAAGTGTCCAGACTTCATTGAATGACAACTTCATTCTCCTTCCTGTCAAGGAGATTTATATCACCTTGCTTACCTAATTTTTTTAATGGAGCATATTTTTTGGAACATGAGTCTGAGGTATTTTTGGCAGTAGCTAGCTATCTCTTTCTTCTCAACTGGCTATTGCCTCCCAGATTAATTCTAAAAATGAGCAAAATAAGACATCCTTCATAGTATGATACTCAGGATGCCAAGATATTGATATGATTGTCCATTTTAAAAAATAGGATTCTGAGAATTTTAACTTAAAGATAAATATATGAGGAGTATGTAAGTGTGACCAAACACAAGCATGAAATATTTTGATAGTACTACTTAAATATCTGCTCCTATCCCCTTTACAAGTCAAACTCAGGCTTATATTTTATTTTTTTTTTAATTTATTTTGGGTTCTATTCACTATTGTGCAGAGTCCTGTTTTATTTCTCTTTTAGCTACAATGACAAGAAGTTATTTACAGATTCTAACCATGTTCTTTTTCTGGATGGCTAAATTTCTTGGATTATATTCAAAAGAAGAAAACAAGAAAACAAATATCTTTAGATGAGGAGATTCATATTCAGTGCTTCCTACTTCTGAGTGAAATAGAGCACATTTACATGAATAGCTTTGAGAATTTCATATACCACCTTGACACCACAGAGAGTCACATTGACAAAGTGGATGCACATTGAGATGCATTGCCATTCATTCTGAAAGAGGGAAAGAATGACGAGAGTTGACTTATCATAAATTTCAAGCTTCACAAAGCTTTGCAGGCAATAATGCTTCACAAGACGAATCACCTGACAACCATTTTGTTTTTATAAGCAAACATTAAAATACAATTTGAAAATAATTATGAACACCAACTATACTTCATCATCTGATATTACCCTGTGATATTCAGATTGATAATTGTGACTTTCCACTAATATGGAAAGTTCAGCTTACAAAAAAGTTTATAGGAGAGAAAAGTTATTTGTAATATTGACAGTCTTCTTTTTTCATTTCTTTTCCTTTTTTTTTTGTTTTTAGCCATAAAGCTAAGATATTTATTGGTGTCTGATTGAATCCAGAAGCATTCCTGGAAACCTAGTAAAATCATAAAAATAGCAGTATCAGGTGTCCTTAAAGTAAGGACAACTGTTGTTTGTGAGTTTTAGGTATATTGAATTTTTAACATTTCAATGGAATAAAACAGACTTGACTTGTTTTTATCACCTTGACATTTACTTTCAATCAAGAGAAGACCACAGGCCTAGTATCTAGCTTAGAGTTATCTAAATCAGAATTCAACCAATGTCTTGGAGATATGGTATAAAATGTCATCAACTAGGTAGAATTCAAGAATAAAGGCACCCTAACCTCTCCTGGATGTTAACAATTTCATGATATATATGCTTTGGGGAGTTGAGTTAATTTTGTTTGAATTTCATTTCCAGTTTAAAAAAAAAAAAACAGTAAGGGACTTCTCAGGATTTCAGCCATTAAGAGTAGGATATGACTCTTACCATATTTTACAAGTCAAGGAGGTTAAATAAGGGGTAGCCTAAACTGCAGAAACACAGAACCGGAGAATTTTGACCAAACTGTCACTCTATGAAATTTTATGAAGTCCCATTTCCCTACTAAGTAGCACTCAAAAGGCAAGCACTGTGTTCAATTTGGGTAAATCCTTTTCTTTTGTGTGTTTAACATGATGAATGGTGATCTCAAAGGTTTTTTTTTTTAAATATTTTATTTATCTTTAGAGGGGAAGGGAAGGAGAGAAGGAGAGAAATATCAATGTATGGTTGCTTCTTGTGAGTCCCCTGCTGGGAACTGGCCTGCAACCCAGGCATGTGCCCTGACTGGGAATCGAACCACGATCCTGTGGTTCGCAGGCCCGCACTCAATCCACTGAGCTATACCAGCCAGGGCTCAAAGGTTAATTACAGTTTTTTTTTTATTCTCTGATTCTAACTGCAGTGATCACATCAGATTTTACAACTTTTCAGTTGTTGACCTTGTTTCTAACTTGGAACTTTACAATAAGTAGGTGTGGAAGAAGATAGGTTATAAAATATGCAAGAAATTTTATTATAAATAAAGTTTGTGTGATAATGATATATTTTATATAGGTAGATTGGATTCAACATTATATTGGGATGGTCAAAAGTTTGTTTGGTTTTTCTGTAAGATGTTTCTAGTAGTGCTTAGTTGTCTCTAACTTCATTTGAAACAATTTTGATAGATTGTAGTGTGCAAGCTGTCACATCAGTGTGTAAAATAAAAATTATCAAAATTGCTGAATTTTTTGTGTAGGCATTTTAATATTGAAGATGGAAGAAACTGTGCAACATTTTCTACCTATTATGCATTATTATTTCAAGAAAGGTAAAAACACAACTGAAACACACACAAGAAATTGTGCAGTGTATGGAGAAGATGTTGTGACTGACCGAAGGTGTCAAACATGGTGTGCAAAGTTTTGTGCTGGAGATTTCTTGCTGGACGGTGCTCCATGGTCAGAGAGACCAGTTGAAGTTGATGAGATAGTCATCAAATCCGGATGTTAACTGAGAACAATCAATATTATACCATGTGAGAGATAGCCAACACACTCAAATAAAGTTATTGGTGAAAATGAAAAATGTGTCTTTTGTTTTATGCGAGAAACCCAGAGCCATCTTGTAGCAAAAAAACAAACTTTTTGGCCAACTCATTACTTTTTTGAATGATAATTTTATTTGTATTGTAAAATGTTTTATTAGAAGGGAATTTATGATTATTGTGGAATTGTTCAATGATATAAATACCTCCCATGTGAGTGTTTTTTAGGATGAAATAGTTTGTGAGTGTTTACATACACAGCACTACAAATACACGGATAAAATGCAATATTCATACTGAGAAAACACATATATGTCAATTAGCAAATGAATAAAAATTATAGATAAATATAAAGCATTAAACAATACCTCTCATTCATATTGTTTAAGCTTTGTTCTTCATATCTACTTATTTAAGTCAATAGTTTTATCTAATAAGTAGACGATTCTTAGAAAGTTAGGCAGATAGACATTTTATGTTTTAAAATTGGATAAGCCATGCATTTATTTTATCTAAAGAATAACATAAAGAAACAAATTATATATTTTTCAGCCCTAAAATAATTTTACACCCTTATACTGATTAAGTAATTTTAATCTTTATCAGTGAATACACAGTTACTAGTTAAAAATAAATAATAAGAGAGTGAGCAAGTTCATCCTCTTATGACAAACATGGTTAGGAAAATTAAATGAGGAAAAACACATTTTATATACAACCTTATACTAACCATAATTTTTCATAATGAATATTTATAATTTCAAAATTATCCAAAATTCTGCATGGAACTATTCCGCCCCTACTATTAGAGCTGAACAAAAATTTACTCAGATGAGAAAAAGATAGAATAGTGACATGTAAATTTTGCTTACCATCCTTATTTACATCAACGAAGGTTAATAGCTAAATCAGTATATTTGTATTTTCAAAAACTCTCAGGTTCTCAACATCTCCACTTCTCAAAACACCTAACTCTGAAACTTCCTGTTTTTGGTTCCAATCACAGATATCCCCAGGATAAAATTAAAGATATTACAGACACCTCAAATTCAATTTTATGGGATTTAACCATGGAAAAGTAAGAGGGAAGATAAAGCAGCACAATTTTATCCTTGGCGACATCAAGGAGTAACGTTTAGTTCATATTCTGAAAACACCCATGCTTTGTTTCTACAAAATAGAGCTGCCGGGACGCCTCCCGCCTCACTCAGCGTTCCTTCCCAGCGTTTTACTGTGCCCCATCACCCGGAAGATGCTACAAGTTACAAAAGCAGTGTTTCCCCAGTGGTGGAGCTTGATTCTGTAAGCAGGTTAAGAATTCGGCTCATCCCAGGTAGAGAGGCTCCAAGGGAAGAGAACCCAGGAAGCCCATTAGTAGTCAGTGGTCACTCCAAGTGGGCAGGAAACCCACTAGAGACCTCAGATTACCAGCTGCCTTGACATAAACACTTGTGCCAAATTATGGGTTTCACACAGTGGATTGGGGCGCTAAACTGAGAGTTTCTTAAAGGCATAGTGATAATCTCGTAGTCTCCCAGTGCTTTAGGAAGTAAAGACCAACAAGGGAGGGGGCCTCCCTCCAACACACAACCCATATCCAGCACTTAATAGATTTGGATTGTACAGTGTGAAATGGCGCAGAGATGGTCTAGGAAATGGAAAACATGGACTTACTGGGAACTTTCCAGGTAAAGGAACCCAGAATCAGCCAGATTCCCAAGGAAAACCCTTGGAGTCCAAGGAAGAGATATAAAATTCAAACAGAGACAGACTGAGCCTTTCTAGAAGTCTAACCAAATCTTAACATCGATCGATTTGGGATTGACATGTCCGTCTTCATCCTACCTTTCTAAAAATGAAAAAAGAAAACAAACAATCTAGTCTCTGTAGCTGGAGGACATCACCTGGAGGTTCTTTGCCTCTTTTATTCTAGACGTGGCAAAGAGCAAGAAAATATGTCCAATAATGAATATAGGGGTATCATCCACAGATGATATAGGCACTATAGTTATCAGGCAATATTTTAAAATAACTATAATTAATATGTAAAAAACATAAAAGAAGAGGGATAGAAATATGAAATGATGATAAATTTCAACAGAGTAGGAACTGTATTAAAGAAAAAAATGAAAATTCTAGATTTGAAAAATGAAATTCATAAAATTTGGAACTTGATAATTTAGCCAAATGATTGGCTATATCACAAAAAAACGTTTAATGGACTGGAGTATATGTCAGTAGGAAAACATGCCTAAAAGTAAAGACAGAGAGTGGGGAAATCTAAAACTATATGTAAGAAAATTTGGGCATGCTTAAAATTCTAAAAAGGTCTCTCCTAAAATTCTAGAAAGGAAAGAAAAATGTTAATAAATAGATGTTGATAAATTTAATTTTTTCCTATTCTTTCAGGATACTCTGAAACATCAGGATGGGGCTGCCCCCTACTCAAATCTCATACTAATGTAAATGACTAAGGAGAATTACAGCATTCTTGACCAAAATGCCTAAGCAGGAAAACAAAATGCATCTTTTAGTATTAGAAAGACATCTATCTGGTAGGTTAAAGATGTTTGTCAATTAAGTGGATCAAAATCTTAGATTATTTTAGGTTCCCAATCCTCTCAAAAGTGTATTATAAAGGCTGTATAAGAACAAAAACTAGCAAGAAATAAAGAAACACAATTTCTACTGGTTGTTCAAGGACAGGCCCCTTGAACATGTAAAGGTCATTTTCAGTGTGAATAATGAGGTTATTGTGGAGGTGTTAAAAGATGTCGAATAATCTGGATTTACGGAAACAGCACAGTCAAACATATACAATATTGCCACAATGCAATTCCCTACTGCATCAATCAGTAGTCTGGAGAACAAAAAGAGCTCAGAGAAGGGAAAAAAAGTAAATTATGTATTTTCAAGATCCACTTGGTATTAGTAGCTACAGTTCATAAAATTATATTGCTGCCCATTGAAATTTCAAGCAGTCTTGCCGATAGTGTGACTTGCTTATAAATGAAAATCTGCCTTAGTAAATAGTGCATCTTTCTTAAGTCAAATAATAAATTAATTTCTTCCTTCCTGAAGCCTCCCTAGCACTTAATAAGAAACTACTAATTCTACCTATATGGGTGACAGCATCATGGGTCCATCAATCATGTGTCTGCCTCACAGGCACTAATAAATTCAAAAAAACAACAATGACAACAAAAACAGTAATCAGGATGCCTCAGACAGGTACTAAAATGTTTATGAGAGTCCTTTCAGTTGTTTTTATCAGTGAGAGCATTTGACAATACAACCATCAGAACAGGAAAGAAAAGACGTCGCATACCCCTCTCACACTGTGATGGCCAGAGGGGGGATTAGGAAATGAAAATCATAAACATACTACCAGTTTCATCTATGACATGGCCCCTGAATCACAGGTAAAGGTTGGTTTCATGTGGAATGGGGCAATTACATCTAACATTTACACTTGGCATTTTTTTGTGAGAGTGCATTTGAATATAGTTTGTGATCCCATATAATGGATAGGTACAGTCCTTAACATTTACCTCTCAAAAATACCTCTCAAAAATACTTGTTGACTTAAATACCTGGTCTTCTCCATTGGCCTGGTAGTGGATGGGCAGGACTTTTTTTGGTTGGTAAAAAACTGTGTCTCAGTGATCCTAATTACTAACGAAAGAATAATGGTTGGTTGGTTGTCATAGGTACAGTGCAAATCCACACTACAGAACAGTGGCCGGGTCCCTCGATGTGCACAGGGTGTGTGCATAATGAACAGGTCACAGAGATGCTCAGTAGAGCACACTGTGAAGAAAATGGGAAACTTGTATTAAACGCAACCACTCCGTGATTGCTTTTGACTATAACGGTTTTTGACATTTAAGTTTTGTTTCAAACTTTATTTTTTTAATATTTTATTTATTTATCTTTAGAGGGGAAGGGAAGGAGAGAGGAAGAGAAACATCAATGTATGGTTGCTTCTCGTGCATCCCCTGCTGGGAACTGGCCCCTGCTGGGAACTGGCCTGCAACCCAGGCATGTGCCCTGACTGGGAATCGAACTGCGATCGTCTGGTTCACAGGCCCGTGCTCAATCCACGGAGCTACACCAGCCAGGGCTTGTTTCAAACTTTAAATAGGAAGCAGCGTGGTTAAACTTCTAGTCGGGAATTATTTGAAAAAAATTTTTTTAAACCTCTCAATTTGCAAAAAGAAGGGCTAATAAATAAAATATCCAGTTTTATATTAAGGACTTAATAAGACATCAGTAAAAAAGGGAAGAAATAAGAAGACTAAACAACCAATAAGATGATCAATTTGTGGAATTTCCTGGATGGCAGCCAGGGAACCCGTTTTAGTACCCCAAGATCCTCGGGGCCTGTAAAAAATTTAGAACTCAGAGATCTGGATCATATGATTTATTTTCCAAAACGTCTCAATGGCCCCAGTAATCTGTGGGACAAGGTCTGAGTGCCCCAGCACATTGTGGGCTCCTCCAAACTTACTTAACATCTTATCAGCAACATTTCTGAGTCTATTTTTTCATGTTCCTCACGTCTGATAGAGCATCAGACTTGCTTCCGTAGGTATGCTTTCCCTACATCTGGCCAATGCTCGATTATTCAAATCTCTCCTCCTCATTTACAAAATTCTTCTTGATGCGTTCAGACTTAATGTTGAGTGTGGCTTTCTCTGTGATCAAAGAATACCTCAGAGAAACATCATTTCAAAATGTCTTGAACAAAAAGGGATTTGTATTTTGCCACACTATTGGTTCCAAGAAACATAACAGCAGGTTCTTAGTCACAGTCATTTGGTATTCCTCACAATTTAACACTGAGGTTTTCTTTGTAACAGATACTTGCTAAGGGTGTTGAGTCAGCAAATAAATGAAAGGATTATTTCTGATTTTATGTAGTATTTGGGGTAAATGAAAATGCTGCACATCTCTTGTATGACATTCTTGTTTTCTGAATTGTGGGTGCCTTACATTAGAGTTCTGCAAAATCAGGTCTCCAGTTATATAGAAATAATAAGTATCAAGTGTGACTATGTGTGTGTGTGTATGAGAGAGAGAGAGAGAGAGAGAGATTAGCATTTCCAGGGTCTCCCTATGGTCACTAATAAGAATATGGAAATTCCCCTTCTTGTAATATGCCTTCCCTCTTTAAAGATTTTTATGTATTTACCTTTAGAGGGGAAGGGAAAGAGAGAGGGAGAGAAACATCAATGTATGGTTGCCTCTTGTGCATCCCCCGCAGGGAACTGGCCTGCAACCCAGGGATGTGCCCTGACTGAGAATCGAACTGCAATTGTGTGGTTTGAAGGCCCACGCTCAATCCACTGAGCTACACCAGCCAGGGCCCCTCTAGGTATTTTTTCTTCCATATTTCTTTCTGTATATAATAAAATTGTTATTTTATATATTTTTTAATTTAATTATTGTTCAGGTGCAGTTTTCTGTCTTTTACCTCCATTCCAGCCCACCCCCCTAGTGCTCCCCACCTCCTTCCCATTTCCACCCCCCTTAGTTGTTGTCCATGTGTCCTTTATACTAATTTCACAAATTCACAATACAAATTTTTGACAACTAGGTGACAACCTACTTGCAAAAGGTACTTTAGAAACTTGTGATTACTTTGATAACTTTAGGACATTTATAATCTCTCATTGACCTCTAAAGTACACACCATGTTCAATTTATAGAATTTCTGACTTTAGTTGGATTAGAAGAATAGAGATTGGTGACTTTTCATTGTACTTTTATCCTGAATCCTTCAGAAAGAGAAAGAAAATATCACAAGTAAACCTGGTCTGGAAAGATATCCAAAGTAATTTTTCTGTCTCAAAAGTGGCAGATAGTTGAGATAAATACACCTCCTTTGAAGTGTTTATCTAAACCAAGCAGAAAACCCCGTCTCCATCCCAGTCAGCACTGTCTGTTTGTAGTGGGAGACAGGAGTAACCGTGGCAGGGGGCTGAGTGGAGGTAAACAAGATTGTGAAGTTTGGTTTGTGTATTAAGATGCTAATGGGGGAAACGTGTGTTATGTCCTGTCACTCCCCTCACATTCTTTAAAAGACTTGGCTGAAAGTAGCAATGAGAACTATATCTCTGCATGTTATCATCTGTCTGCACACACATACGCATAGGTACTGTACATAGGTTTGATATATGTATATACTGTGCAAATTGATCTTTGCAATTCCAGTTTACATCATACTCATTTCAGGCGGAGAACTCAGTGATTATGCATTATAGAACTTACTAAGTGATCATCTTGATAAATCTTGTATCTGACACCGAACATAGTTACTACAATATTATTGACTATATTCCCTATGCTGTACTTTACACCTCCATGACTGTTCTGTACAGATTCTTTTACAGACTTTTCTTAGTGATATTTTGAAGAGATTCACCTAATTACAAATATTCATCTGTAACATTTTATATATTTAAATTATGTATTGCATAGTGATTCTATCACTTCCATAACAAACTAGAGTCCATAAGTGTTCAACCAGAAGAACAAAACTAACAGGAGACGTTTATTAGCAGATTTGTTGCAAGACATTGTGTTGCAAGATTGTGGGAGCTGGCAAAGCAAACCCAAAACCCACAGGGCAAGTTGTCAAGAAGGGTAGGCTGGAAATCTTAGGCATGAACTGCAGCTGTTGTCAGCAGGTGAGATTTCTTCCATCTCAGGAAAGCTTCAGTTCTGCTCTGAGGGTCTTTTACCTGAGTGAATCAGCCTTAGAATAGCCGCCTTTGCATATTAAATTAAAACAATTGTGGGCTTTGATCACATCTACGCAATATCTTCACAGACACACCTAGATTAGTGTTTGATTGAACAACTGGATGCTATAAGCTAGTCAATTGACACGCAATGGTGACCATCACAAAGCTGTTCTTTGGTACCTTTTAAGGTTTATGCTGTATATCTTTCATATCTTTCAACATACGTCTGGTGAGTGAATGATCTTCCTGTGACAAACAACAGCAGACATTTCTGTTTTATATTTCAGCACATATCACCAATTTAGAATGTTTATACCAATTTCCGTTTTTATCAGAGATGTATGAGATTTTCCTTCTTCTACACTTTATACCAAGTTCACATCATTGAAACATTTGCAGATTTTTGATGTGCACAATTCCTGAAACAGTGTTTAGCAAACCAGTTTTAAAAAATATTCTTGGACTCTTGATAGCTATGCCAAGAATCCCTTTTTTCCTAAATAGAATGCATCTAAACCTTAGTTTATCTAGATATATTCATTAGAAGAATATAAAATTTACCTTAACATTATATTCTGATAATAACATATTATTTTATTTTCCTATATAAGGCCCAAAACCCTATATACCATATAATAACTATACTTGTTTTCTTAGGTTTAAAAGTTGTGATAATTACTTTATTAGCCTTATCATACTGAAGGGAAAAGTATAGCTGAAGATCTTGGGTTAGCCACTCTAATAATCCACTCCTAGAATATTCTCTCTTGATCCAAAAGAATATGTTTGTTTGTTTGTTTGTTTGCTACTTCTAAGTGGAGACGCTGAATTCTCTAAGAGGATTATAGTAAGGAATAAATGAGATGACATCTGAAGAGAGTTTGGCATGTGTTTTGGTACCTCGTAAATATTAAAAAATGATAGCTATCATTGCAACTACCTTGAAAAGTAAGAAAGTGTAACAGGAGGTCTGTGTCTCCTCTTGTCCCATGTTCATCAGGGTTTGAATCTTCATTAGGCCAATTTTAAACTTCAGGTGAGTTCCTGAGCTCCACTGAGTCTCTTGTTCTTACCTGTGTAATAGGGACTATGGTAGCATTTATCTCACAGTGCTATGATAAGGATACAACCAAATGAGGAAATTTAATACAGGCGTGAGAAAACACAAATGACTATAAATTTACATGAATTGTAGAATGCTGTTGTGATTCATGTTTCCTTTTATTATATAAAGCAAACTTCTTGTTTTGCATCATTTCACAGGGCAATTATAGCTTTTAAAACATAAACTCTTTTCCAAGCCCAAATTAAATAACCCATCTATTGACCTACTTTAAATAAACAGGGTTAAATTAAGCCATTTTGTTTGCCTGCCTTAAAGAAAAAAGCCCCTGAGTGCTCTAAGGATTTGGCATCAAATGGGTAGGGGAAGTGCCTTGGTTACATTAATGGGGTACATATGCCCTTCATTGTATCAGCTGTCACAGTCCAGAGTGGCAAGGCGGGATGAATTCCAGGCAGCGTCGGAACAATTACCATGCCCTATTAATAAGCCTGAAGAAAAGTGTATGTTTTCCTCTGTTCTCCGGTGCTGTACTTTTTACCTCTGCCTCTCCAGCCCTTTATGGTCCTACAGCAGTAGGCACAGGACGATGATAAATTGAAGGCGACTTCAAGAGTCACAGTGGACCCTATTGATAACCACATGTTGCACGGTGCTGAGAGATCAGTTCTCTTTGCTCTTTGTACTCAGTCTACTTTTGTGGGAAAACGCTGATGAATGTACTGAGAAGCTGTTTGATTTTGTTTTCAAATCTCCTTGGATGAAGAATCTAAAAATATACCTAGCAGGCTGGTAACAATTTGGCTGAGTTATTTATTAGGACACATAAACATTGAACCTCAGCCAAAGTGCAATATCGCTCCACATGCTGTATGAGTTTTGGTTATTGATGTTTTAATGAAGTTGTTTGAGAAAGCATGAGAAATGAAAGTGGAAATGAATAGTGATTAATTACAAGTTAACCAAAATAATAATTATCTGTAAAGATGGATAGCCTGTTATTAAAGAGCGAATAGCCATTTGCCAAGATGTCTCAGACAAACTCCTGAGAATAATTATCAATTTGAGACAAGAGAAAAATCAGAAACTACGCAGTTGCCCAAGAAATGTTTATTTATTTATTTTTTTCATTTTCTCCAATAACTTTATTGATTTGGATATTTAGAGAATGTTGGCTATCTCCCATATGTTAGAACATTGATTGTTCTTAATTAATGTCTCAATTTGATCGCTGTCAACTTCATCTGGTCTACATGACTGTGGAGCATCGTCCTGTGTGAAATCTCCAGCACAGAACTTTGCAAACCACTTTTGACACGTTTGATCAGTCGCAGTGCCTTCTCCATACACCACACAAACCTTCTTTAGCATTTCAGTTGCATGTTTACGTTCCTTGAAAGAATAAAGCATAATACGCTGAAAACATTGCCTATTTTCTTCCAACTTAAATATTAAAATGTTCAAAATTGAGAAATATAACACAATAGAATATAATATGATTAATATAATATAATGTGATGTGTGTTATCACAGTAATTCTTATAAGTAGTTACATATGAGAAAATCATCCAACATTTGAGGAGGAAATACTATTGAAGTTATAATTATAATTCACATTGGATGAACATTTAGATGTGTTTACTCTTACATATGCTTAAATTATTTATATGTGGTTCCTGTTATTATAATTGATAGAGCCTTTAATTATAAAATGAGTGAAATGTGGGAAACTCTTGAAAATGTGTGGGGTTTTTTCACGTGAAATAATCTCACCTTTTTTTTCCTTTTTCTGCAGAGCTCTCTCTTCTTCCTTGTTCTTTATATTATCGATCTTACTTATTTTAGGGTTTATTTTTTGTTTCATATAACTTAGGGATGTCCTCACAATTTGTAAGTAGGTGATTTAATTGTGTTTTAGTCTCCCAAAGAGCTATTGACTACAGTCTTTGGCCTGTCTTTTCACAGTATCTGAAAAATTTGTCAACTGTCAGAGAGCTGGTTAATATATCCTGGGTGATGATGGTGTCCATTAGCTTTGAAGTGGATGGTGTGGCCACACTTGTATTTTCACACGGGTCCATGAACTCGGTCTTTCACTAAGGAGTCACTGTCAAATCTCTTTGGTTGGATTGCTCTTTACTTTGCAATTGGCTTGGAACGGAGTCCCATGAACCAGATGTTACACATCCAGTCAATGTGAATGATGCTGTCTCTGCATTCACCCCATTGATTGGCTCCTTGGCAACTAACTGGCAGTGAAAATAATTTGGCCTCTAGTACGTAACACTAATATTGCATTCTAGACTTCCAGATAAAATCCTCAAATCAAAAGAGAATGGCAAACCCGATGTAATCAAACTGCAAATTGGATGTGTACTGAACAAATGTTTTGTTCTGTTTTCATTTGGCTACATGGTCAGTGTCAGTTCCTCACAACTATAAACCCAACTTGGGATGCTCCTTCATAGCGGGTCTTTCATACACCAATACAGTGGGCAGAAAAATCCAGGCTGGAAATTCCCACTGTAATAAAAGCAAGTAATCTTATGACATTGAAAGACCCCCTAATTACTAGCTTTTCTATGAGCTAACACACTTTTGTATATGTCTAAGAGTAGTGATAGATTATTAGGGAATATTTTACTAAGAGGTACACAAGATACAGAATTTTAAAAAAACAACATGCAGTTCATTTAGACTTAGCCAGCTGAAGAGACACATTGGGCTATATAACTGAAGACTTCCCATACATTTATGTGAGTCTGGACTCAATTCACTGGCTCAAATATCAAACATGTTTCCTTTTATCAACTAAGTTTTCTTTATTGTGAATGGTTGTACAGAAGTCTTCTGGAAGCAGACATATGAAATCAACTAAGAATGTTGGCTGCTATGATTCAGGAAAGGGTTTTTATGGACACTAAAACTAGTTACTGAAACCAGCTGAACAGAGAACAGACTAGAGGTTACTAGAGGATGGGGTTTGGAGGAGATAGGGAAATGCTGGTCAAAGGGTACAAGCCTTTGGTCATACAACGAAGAAGCAAGCTCTGAGGGCCTGACATACAGCATGGCATCTTTAGGTAATAATACCATGGTGTGTACTTGGAATTTGCTGAGAGTAAACCTTAAGTGATTTTGCCACCACCACCACCACCACCACCAACATAAAAATAAAAATAAAATAATAATAATGTACCTATGAGAGGTGATGGATATGTTAATTAACCTGATTGTGATCATCTTTGATAATGCTTTCACAAAGTATACATGTTAAATCATCGTGTGTTACATTTTAAATATATTCCATGCTAATGGCAACTACACTTGCCAATTATATGACAATAAAGTTGAAAAAAATAAACAAAAAATAAAATAAATGGAGGACTTGAGCTAAAGAAATCTAATGTAGAAACCAACTTGTTTAATGAAGAAATGCTGAGCTTCCCCATTTTAACTGATGAACCATCAGTATGTCTCACGTGCCTTTGTCTACGTGGTACACAAGCATGCATGCACAAGACAGGGACACGCCGATATCCGCAGAGGGAGGGGCTGGGAGAGAAGAACAGGGCGAACCAATTTCTTCTCAATGAGTCTTAGATCCCACAAAGTCAGTTTTAAGATCTACATTCTATGTTGTTCCTGCTCTATATATGTAGCTCCATACAAATGAATGCCCCCGTGTTTATAAGCAGTTTTGCTTCTATTTATAGGTCATGACTAATATATTTATGGAATTACTATGCTTTACAACAGCAATAACAGAGATCCATATTTTAAAATCAGAAATAACCATTTGGTTTGGTAGACTTGATCACAATGAGAAGCACTAGCAAAGATTGAGTTAAGAATTATCATTCTAATGAGCCTAAATAATACCTAGCATTAATTAACTTGCAAAGAAAGTTTGATAATATTTCTAAACTCTGGAAATGAAATTACCATGAATCTTCTCAGATGTAAGAAATCATGGAATCTTTGAACAAACACTGCTATCAGCAAAAACAAGACATCAAACAAAAATATCTTTTATAAACAAAGCATGCACACATTGTTAATATCTGAGAGATACCTGAGAGGGGAAATTATGTTTTGCTTCTCTATAAACTGAACTTAAATCCATCCTGTAATTCCTAGAACAGAAACAAAGTATTCTTTCCCAGCCTGACTTTGTAATCATGGTGGAACCAGAGGTGTTATCTCCAGACTACCTGACTATTTATCAATCTCTATATAAATCAAAACCAACTTCATAGAACAGGCAATTATATTTTCTATGCCTAAAGGACAGCAGGCACCATGTTTAGCACCTAGGATACCAGCTTAAATAATATATGGTATCAGCCCTCCAAGTATATTTAGTCTACTAAGCAAGATCAAACAAAAATAAAGTGCAATAAAATATGATGCATTCATGACAGATGATTGAATAACATGCTATGGGTAGAAATAAGAGGAAAACTAGAATCAGACTTTGATTCAAGGGTCAGGGTCAGATTTCTGGAGGGATATTAAATACCAGAACTTCTAAATTTGGATAAAAAAAATGGACATTATCAGGCAAAGAAATTTGCCTGGGTGAATTCACGGTAGTGGGACACCGTAGGTCTTCCCTACAAACCTCATGCCATTTGTTATGATAAACCTCACACATGACAATGTGATTTGAGATGAGAGCAGAGACGGATGAGTATGATCAGCTACAGAGTTTGGAATTGGTCCTGAAAGTTATATAGAATTACTGAAAAATTTTAAAGGAAGTTATAAATATGAAGATAAATTTTAGAGAAATTATTATGTTGGTAGTAGGGTGGATAGATTAGAAGGGATCCTAATTACAGGCTGTAAATCTATTACACTATTGTATTAATCCAAGTTTTAAGAGGCATGAGTGTAGGTAGGATGAATGGCGATGAATATAAGAATTATTGTGAAAGTAGAAGCTATGGAGTATGATCAGATATAAGGTATGAAATAGGCTAGTAAGAAAATCAAAGAGGACATATTCACACAATTCCAAGATTTCTGTTTTGGACAAATATGTTCTTGCTACTATTGTTCTGTAAGAAAAAAAATGTAGGGAACAAAAAATGATGAATTTGTTTTCTGATAGGTTGAGTTTTACATGCTAATGGAGGATCCAAGATAATTATTTCTGTTCAGCTCCACAGTAGTGATTATCTGAGAAGTGTGGAATGAAGATATAGACTCGGGACTCACTGAACTTGTACTTGATAATGAGACCCATGGGTTTCAATGCATTTACTGATCAGAAATGCAGACATCTGAGGGGCAAACTGACAGAGAACCAACCACAAAAGGATCAACCAAGATTCGCTCAGGCAAATATGACAGTGATAGCCAGCAAGGTGGTTCATATAAATGATCGCCTAAGGGTGCAGACATTAGAGCCAGAGCATAAAAAACTCAAAATCTGGCTCTATTTCTACCTAGATATATCACTATCAGCAAATGACTTGAACACCTTGACCCATGTGTTAATCTTTTAGTGGTACATGCTTTACAGGGTCACTGTCATGGTTAAAAATACTAAGTTATTCAAGGTTCTGGAATATGGGAAGAATTCCACGAATGTTGGCTACTGCTAGCATTTTGAGATATAATTGACAATATAATGTTATATTAGTTTTAATGGTTCAATATTTGTATACATTACAAAATACTCACCACATAAGTCTAGTTAACATCCATCACCACACATCGTTACAATTGGTTTTCTTGTGATGAGAATTTTAAGGATCTACTCTCTTAGCAACTTTCAGATATACAATAGAATACTGTTAACCGAATCTTGCCATGTTGTACATTACATCCCCATGACTTCCTTATTTTATAATTCAAGGTTTGTATCTTTTTTTACCTCTGCACCCATTTCATGTATCCCACATCTGGGAACCACCAATCTGCTCTCTGTACATATGAGTGTGCTTTTGCTTTGGGGAGTCTTTTTAAGATTTCACGTATAAATGAGATCATGGACAGTATTTGACTCTCTTTGTATCTCCATGTATCTCCCCGCTTGGCCTCCATGTATCTTTTAGATACCCTGCTTTCGTTTCCTTTTAGTATATCCCCAGATGTAGTATTGCTAGATCACCCGACACATCTANTGTACATCACATCCCCATGACTTCCTTATTTTATAATTCAAGGTTTGTATCTTTTTTTACCTCTGCACCCATTTCATGTATCCCACATCTGGGAACCACCAATCTGCTCTCTGTACATATGAGTGTGCTTTTGCTTTGGGGAGTCTTTTTAAGATTTCACATATAAATGAGATCATGGACAGTATTTGACTCTCTTTGTCTGACGTATTTCACTTACCTTAATGCCCTCAAGGTTCATCCGTGTTGTTACACACGGCTGAGTGTCTCTCCTTTTTATGGCTAATATTCCACTGTTCACATATATATACCAGCTTTTCTTTATTCATCCAGGTAAAGTTTGTTTCTAAATGTTTGCTACAGTGAATAATACTGAAATAAACATGGGAGTGCATGTATCTTTTAGATACCCTGCTTTCCTTTCCTTTTAGTATATCCCCAGATGTAGTATTGCTAGATCACCCGACACATCTAATTTTAATTCTTTGAGGAAGGTTCGATACTTCTTTCCATAGTGGCTGAACCAACTTACATTCCCACCACTGGCATACAAGGGTTTTCTTTATCCACATCCTTACCAACACTTGTTAGCTCTTGTCTTTCTTTTTTTTTTTTTTTTTTAAATTGAGCAGGTAAACTGTAAGAAATAAGACACCTACTAAGAAAAGCTCCTGATGGGTAACAGGGTTCAAATTAAAAAACAAACAAACAAACAAACAAAAACAAAACAAACAAACAAAAAAAATGGAGCCTAGCAGCCATTTCTGCACAAACGCGTCTCACGTGAAGTGCACTTCACAGAGAAGCTGGTGCTGGGGCGCCCGGCTCTGCACTGAACTCCCCGCCTGCACTGCCTTTCTCCCATCTGAGCCAGCCCTTATAACGGAGCTCCTCTAAGCACGTTTCATCCAATAGGAATGAGGCTGTCCCCATCCAAAAGGAGCTATGCAGCTCTGAACAACCAGAGAGTCTCTATCTGACCAATCAGGACAGTGACTTTTGGACCAATAAAACTGTGGCAATTTGGAGTCCTCATTTGCATGAGGATGGACTAATCAGGGGACAGGGGTAATAACTGCGGCCTGTGTAAATCAGGTCCTCTCTGGTTCGGAGAGCATACTTGCCCTTTCCGAGCATTGAAGGCTGCATTGCGCCGGCTGAGCTGAAAAACCTAAAATGCCTCAGCAGAGCAGAGCAAAGCAGATCAGTGCAGGGCAGAGCAGGCTGGCACAGAACAGAGCAGATCAAAGCACAGTGGGGCAGGCCAGAGAAGTACAAAGCAAACCTGCATGGAGCAGAGCAGAGCTGTCTGGCCAGAGGGGCCTGGCCCCAGGGCTGCCTCATAGCTGCGCTGTTTCTAAAGCTGTGCTATGTCGCAATTGGGCTGTTTTGCATTAAATAACGTTTCCTTTTTCACCACACCCCATTTGGGGGATTCCTCTTAGCATTCCGTTGGAGTTAACAACCGTCAGTTGAGAAGAAAAATTGACATGCAACGTTGTATTAATTTTAGGTGGACAACATAATGAATTGACATTTAAATACATTGCAAAATAATCACCACAGGAAGTTTAGTTACCATCCATCCCTGTAAAAAGTTACAGTATTTTGTCTTGGGTTGAGAACTTCTAATACTTGCTGGGCAACTTTCCAATTTGCAATATATGACTATTGATTATAGCCATTATACTGCACATTAAATCCCTATGGCTTATTTACTTTACGTCTGGAAGTTTGTACTTCTTAATCTACTCCCCATTTCACCCACCCCCAAGTCCCCTTCCCTACGGCAACTGCAATCTGCATCTGCG
Organism: Sturnira hondurensis; assembly: GCF_014824575.4. NCBI lineage: Eukaryota > Metazoa > Chordata > Mammalia > Chiroptera > Phyllostomidae > Sturnira > Sturnira hondurensis. Next base: position 14,171,091 of record NW_028075269.1, on the reverse strand, counting down.
TTTTGTTTTTACTTAATTTGGTGTGTTCATTTGTTTTGAATTTTTAAAGATTTCACATATAAGTGAAATCATACTATAATTGGTTTTTTTGTGCCTGACATTTCATTTAGCTTTTTCCCTCCGAATTCATCCTTGCTGTTGCTGTTTGCAAGATGTCATTCACTTTCGTAGCTGAGTAGCAGCCATTGTATATTCTGAATCTTCTTTAGCCATGGATTCATTCACTAATGAACATGTAGGTGGTTTTCAGATCTTGGCTATTGTAAAAAATATCTTTTCAAATTAATGTTTTTATTTTTCAAATAAATATTCAGATGTGGACCTGTTGAATTACATAGTAGTTCTTTTTTTAATTTCTGAGGAAGATTTTACTGTTTCCCTTAGTGGCCGCACCAACTGACATTCCCATCAACAGTGCACAAGGGTTCCCTTTTCTCCACTGACCAGTCACAAGGGATTTGTGAGTCTCTTCTGTAAAATATTAATTTACTGAGGGTGAGAATACATATTTGGTGGTAGATGCTGCTTAAGATACAAAAGAGAAAGGAGAAAAGTAATTGAAGACAGACATAGAATATTCCCATTATCCAGAGACAATGCTTAATTTCTATGAAATTCAGACTCCCAACTCCTGGGGCATGCAGGCTCTGAAAATCTTCATTGATTACTCACAATGTCCTTTTAAGATTCAAGTGCTTTTTCAACTGACAAACGACAGGGAATTAAATAGATTTTAATTTTTGCATAGAGTTAAGGATTTATTAGTAATTATCTGCAAAGTCAATTATACAAGCCCACTCAAATCTAGTATTCCTAAATTACAAATATATTATTGGATTTATTGAAGCTCTAGTACAGCAACTTAAGAAGTCAGCACATGTTTACAAACAGTTGACTAGTGATTATTAGTTGTACAATAATGATTTCTGAGTAATGCATTATTGGTGATATATTGCTGACTTTTTAACTCTTTAATTATAAATCATTATCTGTTTAATATATTGAGGATTGTTTGCACAGTCCTAAAGCGTGCACATATTTGCATAATTGTGGTGTATAATTTTTCAGTAACTAGGGTTTGAGACATTCATGTGCTGCAGTTAAAACATGAATCACTCATATCTCTTTTGCTAAAAGAAATGGATATAAATTCTTCCAGATATTGCTTATAGAGTATAATACTTCATTGGTGGTACCCTGTATGTGTGCTTGGGTAAAATGCATATGAAAAATTGCAGAATAGCTCCAGGTAAATGCAATTAAATTAATCCATTATGCTCAAATTGGCAGGGTATTATATTATAAAATAAGGAATATACATCCATGTTATATTTTTTAAAATAATTCTATACATGTTCTGTATTCATTATCTATTGTTGCATGACAAATTGCCTCCAAATTAGTCACTTCCAACAATATTTATTATTGTATTTTGCCATGTACAATGTGCACTATTAGCTCAAATTTTTAGCTCAAATTTTTGAGAGAAAAAACAAGGATGCATATTATACATGGGTAGTATCTGTTCATGTGTTTTGTAATTGTAGGCTACATAAAATTTCTTGTACCATAATATGTTCAAAAATAAATGTTAAAATTCCTTTATGATACAAAACACTTATCTAAATATAAATAAATAAAAATTGAATTAAAAAATTAAAATGAAAGTTTTTCCTGAAAGTCTGGGCCCAAACCGTGAGTGTGCATTATACACAGTAAAATACAGTACTTCTTGGTGACTGCGGATCAGCAGTTTCAAGTGGACACAGTGCAAGTGGCTTGTCTCTGCTCTGTGCTATCTGGGGCCTCAGTTGAAACGCTGGCAGTCTGGGCAATGGGAATAATCTGGAGTCTTGACTAAGGTGGGAAAAATCCATTTCCAAGTTGACTCACCATAGGGACTGGTAAGTTGGTTCCTTTTCTACATGGACTTCACATGTGAACCTTCCCACAGAGCTACAAATGTGCCATTATATTTGCTGGCTTCTCTGTAGAGAGAGTGATCTAAGAGGGAAAGATGAAAGCAGAAATTCCTTGTATGACCTAGCCTGAGAAGTTAAATGCTGTCCATTATGCAATGTATTATTCATTAGAAGGAGCCCTTGTAATGTAATTAGTCTTACAATCAATTAATGGGTAATTAGATTCTGCGATATTGTAATTTATAATAAGAAATATGTGGAGTTTATCTAAATCCCAGGTTCTTGCAGTGCTCCTAAAACCCTTGGCATTTTCCAGCTGATGAGCAGACAAAGGCGTCTTTTGTTATGTGAAGAAGGTGCCTCTTGCACAGCCCAGTCGAGATGTGGGCTGGGTACCAAAGGAGCCAACCATGAGTAGATGGGTGGACCTTCCAGTCTTTACCCACTTCCAGGGACAGGAGAGGGGCTAAAGGTTGAATCCATTGCCAATGGCCAATTTGACCCCTTGCTCCCTACGATTTTGATACTCAAAATCTGGTATTTCTAAACGTCAGTCCTAAAGCTTGTAAACTTGATGCTTTCTTCTAGTGTTTTACTTTCCTCAAACACTCAACGGGCAGATGTCCTCAGGGAACAAGGCAGGGTAAATGTGACTCTATTCACGTCGTCTTTCTTTGATACACCTGCATGAATTCCTCTCCAAAGATTTCAGACAGTTGTTTGCTGTATTTTGTTTAGATTTATGGTTATTTTTGGCAGGGAGATTAATCAATGCAAACTATGTTATCATGATTTTCTCTTTTATTCTTCTGAGAAATTTTGTGGAAAATTACTATTATTTCTTACTGATAGATTTGTTTTGATAGAATTAATAAATGAAGTTATCTGAATAGCTTTGCTGCAAATATTTTGCTTCGAAACTTTATTTCTTTGATAGATATAGGAATACTCAGGTTTTCTTGTTTTTCTTTGCTTTTAGCTGCATTTGCCAAGGAATTCATTTCATTATTAATGAAATTAATACATAATTTTTCATTACTATTTCACTATTACTGAAATTAATTATTTAAGTTCTTAAATATTATGTCATAAAGTTTTCATAACAGCTTCTTATTATCTTTCCAGTGTCTGCAGGCTTGTTAATTGTTGTCTTCAAAAATTTACATATGAAATGCTATTATATTTTTCAAAATTCAAAAGATGTCAATATCACTTTTCCTTTCACCTTTGCCCTTTAACAATTCAGTTCTTTACAAAATTGATGGGATTCTATACATACTATTATGTCCCTCACATTTGTTAATTCTGCAAATATTTCTATATTGAGATACTAAAAGCTTCCTCATTCATTTGTTTCGCTATGTAGTATAGATACATAATAATTAACGTGCCCATCCCCTACCGACAAACTTCTAAAAACTCTGCAGCACTGAATAACATTTGTATGTGTAGTTCTACATATATGTGAGTATGTATTTAGGATTAACTTACTACAAATGCAGCTGATTATTATGTTACCACCCAATAAGCTATGTCACCACCCCTATTCAGCTAATTATTAATAAAAAGGGTGGGGAAAAGTGAATTAGATATTGAGTTTAAATAACTGGGAAACATAAGCCTGTTTGCTTCACCAGGCAGCTACAATTTTACACCCCAGGGGATTAGAGCATCCCTCTACCAAGAGGATGAACACTCCTTCCTTCCCACCCTCCAGTACTGGATTGTGGGGGAGAGCACAGGGAAGTGCTCGACCAAAGAGGACTCGCAGTCTAACTAGAGGGTGTACACCCACCCAAAGCCTACAGAATCCTGGGAAGCTGATTGGTTATTTTTAAAACGCTCTGGTCTTTTCTGAGCCTGACATACAAAATCCCACTTTTCTCTTGAGTGTCAGGTGCGTATTTGCTGGTGTTTTCTTGTTCAGTTTTAGTAAACAATGCTAAAATGAGTTTCAAAGCAAGATACAATTCTTCTGCTTAGTATTATTAGAAAGTAATTTGTGTTTTGCTGGTGTTTGTGTTGGAGTATTTTGCTGTGGTCTCCACAGTTCTTAGTATGCCTTCAACATTGTTTGCTGTCCTTAGTGTCGTTTGTACTTTATTTTCTGTGACAGTTTTATTATTTTTGTCACGTCTTTTCCGTGGCTTGACAACACAGGAATGCAAGCCTGATATCCTCCTGATATCCTTTCTATAAGGGCTCTTGATTTCTGGTATGTATTTTTATTTCATAGAGGTATTTGTTTCTTCTTGTTTCTCTTCTTTTCCTTCTTGGTGTATTATTTATGTCAAAGCACTTAGATTTAATTGACCCATATTTCATAAAAACATTTTAGGCATTTTTAATCTGATATTTATTTTTATGTTATCTATTTTTTTGACTCAATATCTTTTTCTGTTGCTTATTTCCAGCTCTGGTTATCTGAAGGATATTTGTTTTTCCTGGATCAGCTATTTAAAACCAATTTCTGTGGAGGAAGGGGCCAGGAGTGTGTTCACATCTTGCAGGGACAACAGGTTACTGGGGATGAAACTATTTACCCAAAGTGACACTGTTAAACTTTATTCCCACCAGCCAATGAAAATGAGCAACCAGATCCTACCCAAGATACAAAAAAGGCTCTTTTCTTTGCTACTCTAGGGACATATAGCTTCCTGCAAATATGGTTTATATTTGTGTTTTTTCATTAGCCCTGATTCTTTTGGTTTTGGAATTTAACCTAATGTATGAAGGATTCTAATATCAGCACAATCACCTGTCCATGTCCTTCCAAACAAGTGATCTAGGTTTTTATCTCAAATGTATTTGCCATCTCTGATAAATATATCATTGGGTATCTCTGAAATCCACTGTTGTAGCATTTTTCTATGCTTAGCTTCTACATACCACTTGCCCAGCCCCCACTCCTCCATGCAGATTTCCATTCATACCACAATTTAGTAGTTTGACTGTCTATGAATATCTTCACGTGTATTTCTCATTGTTCTTGTTATTTCCGGTGATTTTGAGGGAGGTCATTGGAAAATGTTACTTTTTACTTTGTTATCTTCCAAGGGGATGTCTGTGTTGATCTTTTACCTCCACTATTCTTTATATTTTATTTGTGACCTATTCAGCACTCCACATTATACTACTGTATTTTCCTGCTTTTTGTTTTTGTCTTACATTGTAAGCTTCTGAAGGAAGTTTTATAGTTCTTCTATATGCTATAAAGTACTTAGCATAATGTCTTCCACAGAGAGTGTATAAATATTAGAACATGCAATTATTGGTGGTTGAGAAGACATCTTTTAGCCCTATGAATAAAGACCTCTTTTCTAGTTGAGTTTTGGAAAAGCCAACAGAAGGGGATTGATTACAAAACATAGTCTTAAGTTTCTTTTATTATTAAGGGTGAGGTTTGTAGAATAAGGGTGTAACTTAGCTTAAAATTAATCAAAGGAGCCCTGGCTGGCATAGCTCAGTGGATTGAGCGTGAGCCTGCGAACCACACGATCACAGTTCGATTCCCAGTCAGGGCACATGCCTGGGTTGCAGACCAGTTCCCAGTGGGGGATATGTAGTTCCTGGCAGGGGGTGCATGAGAGACAACCATACATTGATATTTCTCTCCCTCTCTCCTTCCCTTCCCCTCTAAAGATAAATAAATAAAATCTTAAAAAATATAAAAATAAAAATGAAGCCATTTAAAAAATTAATCAAAAGGAGAAATGAAAATCAAATTAATTGAATTGAATATTGTATACTGTATATGATCTTGTTGAAAACTGAATTGAAACTAAAGTGGTCATGGTTGTTCTGACTCTGATATCAGTTAAAGTCCACTAAATTCAATTTACAGGAGAGAGAAAAAATATTTCACTCATCAAAACAAATGAGATGAATGTTGTTAAATTGATTGGTTTGAATTTCTATCCTGCATTATGCTTTGACCAGATTGAATTTCACTGAAAAAGTGTAGTGGGTTGATATAGGCTAGGTAAGAAAGAGCTAAAGCCAAATTAGGCCTTATAAAGCAAATCTAGTCCTAGTGATGCTGTGTGATTTATATTGAATTGAAAAGCAAGTCTCATCTAGACAGAATTTAATAGAAAACCTTTTCTTAAGGAATTATGCTGATAAACATATCTAAACACAAAAATTAAGCAATGTAAATATTTTCATGGAAAATAATAGTTCTTATACTATTTTTACTTTCTATCTCCCTCCCTTCTCCTCCCTCTCTCCCCCTCTCTCTCTCTTTCTATATATATTTCATATTAAAGAACCTACATCTTTATTTTTCATTATCTCTCTCAAATAGAGCATTACACTAATTCTGTTAAGAAATTACCACCCTACAAAAATAAAAATAATTCAATTAATTTTTCAAAAGCACTCATAGTCAATATTGAAAAGACTAGACTGGAGAACTGGACTGGTACATGCAAAAATGAAAATAGACCACTATCTTATACCATATACCAGAATAAACTCAAAACGCATAAAAGACTTAAATAGCTGTGATACCATAAAAATCCTAGAGGAAACCATAAGCAGTAAAATTTCAGATATCTCATGTAGCAATATTTTTGCTGATATATTCCCTAAGGTAGGAGTGTTAAACTCATTTTCACTGGGGGCCACATTAGCCTCCAGGTTGCCTTCAAAGGGCTGAAGGTAATATTAGGACTGTATAAATGTCACCACTCCTGAATAGTTAAGCAAGAGCTCAGTGCTGCCACTGGGCAGAAACAGGGTGCCTGACCAGATAACATAAAGTGGAGGGCCAGATTTGGCCCTCGGGCCTTGTGTTTGTCACCTTTGTCCTGGAGCAAGGGAAATAAAAGAAAGAAATAAACAAATGGGACTACATCAAATTAAAAAGCTTCCATACAACTAAAAAAACAAAACAAAAGAGAAGTCATCAAAATGTAAAGGGAACTGACTGTATGGGGTAATATGTTTGCTAACAATATATCAGACAAGGGTTTAATCTCCAAGATATGTAAAGAGCTTATACAAATCAATACCAAGAAGACAAAAATATTTGATTAGAAATTGCCAAAGGACCTAAAGAGTCACTTCTCCAGTGACAGAGGGCCAATATACATAAGAAAATATGCTTACATCACTAGCCATCATAGAGATGCAAATTAAAGCCACAATGAGATATTGCCTTATACCAGTCATAATAGCTATATTAATAAATTAACAAACAACAAGTGCTAGCAAGGATGTGGAGAGAAAAAACTCTAGCACACTGTTGGTAGGAATGCAGACTGGTACAGTCACTGTGGAAAACAGTATAAAATTTCCTCAAAAAATTAAAAATGGATCTGCCTTTTGAACTAGCAATTCCACTGTTGGAAATATATCCAAAGAATCCCCAAACACCAATGCAAAAGAATTTATGCATCCCTATGTTGATAGCAGCACTATTTACAATAGCCAAGACTTGGAAGCAACCTAAGTGCCCATCTATAGATTAGTGGATAAATAAGCTGTGGTACGTCGATACAATGGAATACTATGCAAGAGAAAGAAAGAAGGAATTCCTACCTTTTGCAACAGCATGGACAGACCTGGAGACTATTATACTGAGTGAAATAAGCCAGTCAATAAAAGACATGCTGTGTGATCTCACATGTAAGAGGAACCTGATGAATAACATTGAACCAGAGGTATAGAAGCATGGAACAGACTGATAGCTGTACATGGAGAGGGAAGGGGGGGGTGGACTCTTTGAAAGAAGGTGAAGGGATTAGTCAAAAAATGTTCATGAAGTACCCGTAGGCATGGACAAAGGTGTGAGGAGTGACTATGGAAGGAGGAGGAGCGCTGGGCAGAGTCGGGAGAAAGTGGCAAAAATTGGGACCACTGTAATAGCATAAACAATAAAATATTTTTAAAAATAAAATCATAGGTAGAAAAACTAATAAGGGACTAGGAATGGCTGCTTTAGTAAAACTTTTTACAAAAGGAGATGGTGAGTTAGATTTGGCTCCTGTCAGTTCCTTGATCACCACTAGACGTGATCAAAAGGAGGTTTGGTAACCTCTTCACAAAACTAACAATCAGGTCTTTACTGAAAAGGATAATCAAAGGAGGAATGTTAAGGATAGATGGTTTCCCTTAAGTCTTTTTTTCAAATAGATATTTTAGTTTTCTTTACTTTAACCCACATTATTGTTTCCTTACATAATTGTACAGCATTTAAGTATAGAGCATAGAAGTTTAGACTAAAATATCCCATTTAAAGTGAAGTTTGTGACTTGTCTCATACACCCTCTGCCACTGTTCTGTAATTATTTTTTAAAATTCTTAACTTCAATCAGAGAAATAATAAAGGTAGTTGAGAATATCATAGAATATTTAGCAATAGAAGGTTTAATGGGCTTTATTTTTGCCAATAAGAGGAAGGTATCACCATATTCATTTCCACTCTTCAATTACAAGAGGCACTTCTCAAAAAAATACAAACTATGTGGTTATTTATGATACCAAGTAACTGACTTTCTAATGTGTGAAATTCTTCATTTCAATTAATAAAATATCTACCTGCAATGTCTATTTAATAACCATAACACCCCTGGCTGGTATAGTTCAGTGGACTGAGAGCGGGACTTCGAACCACACGATCACAGTTCGATTCCCAGTCAGGGCACATGCAGGGGTTGCAGGCCAGTTCCCAGCAGAGGATGCATGAGAGGCAACCACACATCGATATTTCTCTCCCTCTCTCCTTCCCTTCCCCTCTAAAGATAAATAAATAAAATCTTTTAAAAAATAACCATAACAAAAAATTAACACATAAATGTCTCACAGAGTTGTAAAGAGCTATTACTGATGAATTATTTTTACATGTTTTATAGACTTTTTAATTAAACATTTTTATTAATGAGAATAGCCAAGTACTTCAAACAAATGCTTAAGTTTAATTTTTTTGATTTCAGATTTCAATGCAGCAACACCTTTGAACATTGCTGTGAATTTGAAGGTAAGAGAGTGAGGTTGCAACCTTAACTGATGAATTTCACTTTCAAGATAAGTGGGGGCCCCCATACAAGGCTGACCATTTATTTTCTTTGCCTGCTTCCATCCACCTCAAATTTATATCATTTCTATTTTTTTAAAATTGGTATGTTCAAGGAGAGCCTAGGTTTAGTTTATATATTTCAAAAGAATAAATAAATAAGGTGTGATCACAGCTCATATGAAACAGGGGGTTTTGATCCACCTGTCCAAATCAATGAACAATTTCTTTGCTTCAAGTACTGCCAAGACCAGATCAAATCTCAATTTCAGTGTATTTCAAAAGGTAGAATAGGCTGACAGGTTATTCCACAACTTTGTTATAACAAATAGTGGTCGATTATTAAACAAAGGACTAGAAGTTCATTGCATTATATTAATGATTAATAATGACTGTTGCAAAATATTTCTTCACTGACTGATTTTCTCATTCAAACATGTAGTAGTAAATCAAATGGGCTCTGTTTGATCATTATTTTACACATGCAGCTTTAAGGTGTGTATCTTATGTAATAAACAATTCATTGTCTCTAAATGTAGAAATATGAATTGCAGGAGAGTTTTGTAAAATGGAACCAGCTAAGGCTTTGATCTTTGCAAGAAATTCCATATAATAATTACCTAGAAGTAGGACAATAGACAAATAATATTAATCAAATGTGTACTCAAGAGTATTTTAAGTTAGAATATTTTATTTATTTTTTTAAAGATTTTATTTATTTATCTTTAGACGGGAAGGGAAGGAGAGAAGGAGAGAAATATCAATGTATGGTTGCCTCTCATGAGTCCCCTGCTGGGAACTGGCCTGCAACCCAGGCATGTGCCCTGACTGGGAATCAAACCGTGATCGTGTGGTTCGCAGGCCCGCACTCAATCCACTGAGCCACGCCAGCCAGGGCTAAGTTAGAATATTTTAATAGCTCATTTAAATATATACATATGTGTGTGTCAAAATGAAGATTAATACTGAGAGCCCTAGTCATCTCCTCTATTATCAGATATAGCTGTGAATACAGAACTAGAACAAAATGATAAAAGGCATCTCATGTTCCAGTGAGTGTTACCACTCGGCTTTGCTTCCCACATCTGTACAAAGATAATCTCTACCATAAGAATCATGGATTTGCCTGAAAATATAAATTGGGTATTACAACGAATTAACTGCATGTCAGACAATGCCATTCATATATATCTGATGTTCATGATAATGAAAGCGAATTCACCTGTGATTAAGAAAACTGGGATCAAGCAACCTAGGTGCCTGTCAGTGAATGAATAGATAAAAAAAACTATGGTACATATACACAATGGAATTCTATGAAGCAGAAAGAAAGAAGGTGCTCCTACCTTTTGCAACAGCATGGATGGAACTGGAAAGCATTATGCTGAGTGAAATAAGCCAGGTGTTAAAGGACAAATACCATATGATCTCACCTTTAACAGGAAGCTAAACAACAAAACAAATAAGCAAGCAAAATATAACCAAAGACACTGAAATAGAGAACAGGGCGACAGTGACCAGAGGGGAGAGGGGAGGGAATTTCAGGGGAAATAGGGGAGGGATTTAGAGGAACAAATATAAGGATACGTGGACAACAACTAAGAAGGGTGGAAATGGGAGGCAGTGGGGAGCACGGGGGCGGGGCGGGGATAGGATGGGAGTAATAGACGGAAAACTGTACTTGAAAAATAATTAAATAAATTTAAAAAAACAATATAAAAAATAAAAAAGAAAGAAACTGGGATCTGACCAGAATAAATTCTACCCATTTTCTGCTTCATGACTGGTCAAAACGCATCTGAGTATCACTATCAGAGTTTATATTACGATCAAGACAGGCCCCCTATTAGTAACTGAATAATCATTCTTAGAAAGTCATTACCACCATGAAGTCAATGATGTATGAAAATAATTAAACATTTTGAAGATACTCCTTATAGTCAAGGGAGTATTTTACATGGTTCTTTGAATATTATTCAACCTCTCTGTGGTAAAGCTGGACCTAATATACTACACTGAAGCTTGTTTCACATTTGTAACAATTTCCCTATAAGATTTATTAGTAGTTTATTCTTTTTCATCAGACCATATGCTTCATAAAGAATCATGTCTAATTCATTTCCTACCATGTTACCCTTCATTAGTGTACTAATGGGAACATAAAAGCCCTTAATAAACTTATTTTGCCCGACTAGCAGCATTTACCATAGAACCAATGTCTCTTAGGTGTCAACCACAGAGTAATAAAAATACCAACTCTTTCTTACTTCCTCTCTTTCTTTTCTTCTTTTATCCACTTCTTTTCTTTTGTTCTTTTCTTTCTTTCATTCTTTTCTTCTCTCTCTCTCTTTCTTTCTATTTATCTATGTGGATACAACTGGCTCCCTATACATTTTAAACTCTACTAAAATTTTTTCTAAACAAAGATGACTGTCTGAGAGTGTGGACTGCCTAAAAATGAGAGTAAGTATACAAGGCATGTCCAGAAGGTATCCAGCCATGTAATATGAACAATAGAGGCACTTACTGAAGAAGATACAAGATGCAAGACACATTGCACATGGGACAAGGAAGCTGCGGTCCCTTTCAAAGTAGGCACCTTGGGACCTCACACAGTTCTCCCAATTGCCATCAGCTACCCCATCATATTTTCCTGAATACCATTGACAGTCTGAAATCTCTTCCCTTTCAAAGGTAGTTTTAGTTTTGGAAAAGCCAGAAGTCATAGGGCACCAAATCTGGGCTGTCTGGGGGCTGAGTCACCTAGGTAATTTATTTCGCAAAAAAACTCTGCATGACACATGGTACATGGGTGGGCCTATTGTCATGATGAAGCTGCCATTCAGTAGCTGCCCATAGATGCAGCTTTCTGAATCATCTGAGTAGTTTCCACAGAAGAATGGTCAAGCTTAAATTGGATGCACGTTTATTGCTCTACTTGCTCAGTCATTTTGAATGTGGCAGTCACACAGTACACATGCTCACTCAATGATGTCTACAGTCCCCACTGACTAGTACAGTGAAGTCATCATTGTTCACACGACATACCAGTCCACTCTCTCTGGCTGTAAGGTCACACTGATGTTGTGCAAACCATTCTTGTTATATTAGCAACATTTGAACCTTTTCTGGGCAGACATCTTAAGAGTAGATAATAGATTTCATAGGTTCTCACATTCATGATGTCAGCTATTCATACAGCTAGCTTTCTTGCCCACTTAGTTCTGTATGAAGTATTTTAAGCAGTCCTCATTTGGTGTTTAATTTAACTTATCTGATGTCCAACTTTGCCTTTGGCCATTTACATTCCCATGCTAGAGAGAAAAAATACAAAATGAATTTTAAAATGGATTTAGAGCATTTTGAATGACAGTGTCATGTCATTTTAAATCATTTACTCAAGTCTTTGGAAAGTATACACACAATTTGTGCCCCCTGAATGATAGACAGAAACATCAAAGAATTTATTAGGAAATTCTCCCACAGTTCAGAGTCTTTGAAATCAGAGCGTCCATATATTAGAGATTAGGTTCAACTGTTCCATAATATATTGTGAAAGTGATATGAATATTTAATGATTTTTAAAGAGTCATCAAAACCCTCATTAATTTATTTGGATAGCTCTAAGTTTAATGGTGCCACAAAATATGTATTTATAAATTCTTTTCTTTCAATGTGTTATTTTCCTTATTTTTCTGAGTTTAAATTGATAAAGGCCTGTGTTATGACATATATCACAAAGTCTGAACATAAATATCTGATGCTGTGAAGAAAGGAATTATTTTAGCTTCACAATTTACTGATAATCTTTAAAAATAAATATGACCATAAAGTCTTATAGTTGTCAGAGAATGGAAGCATGTATTTCTAAACCTCTTATTTCTGGACATTAACTTTTGGAGTTCCATGTCCTTTAAATTCAATATATTCTTTTCTCCCTTTTAAAAGAAACTAGATAGCTCTCTTAACAGTTCCATTTCACTCAAGTAATTGACTACTTTTCACTTTCTTTTTGTCCTGGGCTGACTTGAATGCAGAGTCTTTGATTTAATTTGAGTTTTCCGGAATTAAGAATTGGTCATTCTGGAAATTAATCGTAGTAATTGTATTTACCTACTGTACAAAATTAATACACAGAAATCTCATAAAAAGTGAAGTAGGTAGGCCAGAAAAGAAAGCTCTCATATCCTATGTTGATTGCAAAACACAACAAAGAAAATTTGTTTCTAATGGCTTTTCCAAACTTCCTTCTCCCCACTGTAAAAGAGCTTCCTCTTCTTTCTTTTAGCAAACTTGCCTGAGGCTAACCATGGTTGCACATACCGAAGTGCAATTCCCTGTTGTTCTCAAATAAACGAATTTTGTCCAAGGAATTTCTGGCTTAATTTTTCCTATCAGCCCTACTTACAGGGGACTTATGGATGTCGGTATGATTTCCATAATTATTCACTGTTTTAAATCTTACTTATTAGCGAATGATAACTCAATAAATATTTAGTTAATTAGAAGTCTGGGCTGGATGTATTAATGACCAGAAATTCAGAGATAACTAAGGAATCAGCCCTACCCATAAGTAATTAACAATCTAATTCTGAGGTCTGCACTATAGTCTTTGGGCCAATCCAGCTCACAGTTTGTTTTTTGGAAACAAAGTATAATTGAAATACTAGCTGTACATTTAAAGACAATGTTTTCTCAACTTTTTTCTCATTGGTTGCTTAATAAAATACTTTAATCTAATTTTACACTTACTGTTTTCATGTTACATTTTATGAATGGGGAATATTGAACTATGCATACATGCAAACAGACACATATACACATATGTATTTCTATATGCTCATATACATATTTCCTAATTATCCATCAAGCATTAGTAGCATTTCTTGATGATATATTTCTAGCAAGCTTAAGTACTTCAACTTGACCCAGACCAAAGTGGTGAAGCATAGGCTGCTCTTGACTGTAAAGATCATGGCCAGATCTTTTTTTTTCTTTCTTCACAATTAAAAACAAATAAACAGCACACTTCCCAAAATTAACATGAGGCTGTGACAGGAGAAAGAGGAACAAGCTAAGGGGCTTTATCAGGCAGACCATTCTTCCCTGCAGACCTATCCACCTACCATTTTTTTCTGATAGAACATTAATTTATTTAGGACCAAAGCCGTAATTCATTTTGATTTGTTTAATGTTAATGTATTTACTTCCATTTGTCTTCCTCATTGAGTCAAGCATGTGATTGCCACATGGTTAACGTTCCGTCACTACTTGTTGAGTTATCGTGTAACCCCTCTAAGGGCATCACTGGTTTCTGAAATTAGAGCAGATACCCTTTAGGAAAAATTGTAAACATAGAGACTTTTATCCCAATCTTGCATAAACACAACATAGACTAATGATTTATTAGTAGATGTTCAGTAAGAAGTAAATGAATTGTAACTCAGTTACCCATTTGAGAAATAGTTCGTGAAACTATCCATCTAGAATATAGAAGAGAATAATATTTTACTAACAAGCCATTCCTTTCTAAATGTTTTTTTTTTTAACACGGGTTTATAAAGTCACTAAACTCTTCTAGGAACTAAGCCACAAATCTACTACTAAACACTAAGGACCAATGGACTTGTCCAGTGTATGAATATCTCTTGTGATATCCAGTGGGTGGTTAAGAAGCTGAGTAGGCAAACTAAGAAGTCCAGATGAAAAATTTGCTGTATGCCAAACTGAATTTCTTCCCTGAAACGAAACTTAACACAGCTGTCTTAATTTACTCTGGGGTTTGGCTTTCACCCTTTTTATCAACCAATATTTTAAAAAGCATATCACTTACGCAAGAAGACTCTTCTCCCCCCTGCGAAAGAGACTTTTTCCTTTTTTCTTATCTGTAGAGGAAAGCATGGTAGCTGTGATTATGGAAGTTCAATCTGCACTGAACCAAGATTACCACTGAGTCAGGGAAAGGGGCAGAGAAGCAATACACTGCCTACCACTTTCTCCCTCTGTTCTCTGATCTGATTGTCCCTGAATTATTGCAATAGTCTCCTAACTGGCAGCTCTTTTTCTTTTCTCCCCCTACATGTGTTTGCAGTATGGCAGCGAGTGGTCCTTCCAAAAGGCAGGTTAGACTGTATCAGGTATTTCCCCCCCAAACCCTGCCATCGTTTCCTTTTTCAATTAGAGT
This sequence comes from Sturnira hondurensis, assembly GCF_014824575.4. Lineage (NCBI taxonomy): Eukaryota > Metazoa > Chordata > Mammalia > Chiroptera > Phyllostomidae > Sturnira > Sturnira hondurensis. Next base: position 14,155,967 of record NW_028075269.1, on the reverse strand, counting down.
AAATGTCAAAGTTCTTCCAACAGTTTAGGAGTCCCTGATTAAGTTGTCTTTCCTTCCTAACACTCGCTTCCCCTCACATAACACGTTGCTTTCTGCTCTCATATCCTACTACTTTCCTCTGGCTCACTCCAGTGTAGTTGTATTCCTGGCTCCCTCTTTAAACTCAGACTTGATCTTTCTTCAGGGATTTTGCCTCAGCCATTCTCTGCTTTGCTTACTTTCAAGTTCTCTGTCAAATCTATTTTCTCACTGATGCTGAACCTGACCACCTGCTTAATATTGTAACCCACATCCATCTTGAGCCCAATCTCTGTTACCCTACCCTAACTTTCCTATTTATGATTGGTACTTACTACCTTTTAACATATAATAGAGTTTTCTAGTTTACTGTCCTTATGTTGCTCAGCCTGTCCCTGCTGGAATGAACAGTCTGGAAGTTAAAGTTTTTGTTCTTTTTACTCATGTTGCTGGAGCACCCCAATTACCTAGTAACTGGTCAATAAAAAAAGTGAAGGAAAAGGACTGCACCAGATTAGTTGTTCCCTCATGACCTAAACTTGATCTTGATATTAGAATAAATATCTTAAAAGTCAAAAATAAGAGCACAATTGTGTCATTCATCTTGATGGCAGAAAAAACCTTCATATTAGAATAAATAACCTAAAGTCAAAAATAAAAGCAAAATTATGCCAAATAAGTAATGAGAACATAATTATTTTTGCAAGAATCCTTTTTTTGTTGTTGTTAAAAAGCAACACTTGGGTGTTTAAGTATTTGTGGATTTCTCATATACTTTGTATGCAAAGGCATATAGTTCACTTAAATAAATAATGTTTTATAGTTTTTTTACTTGTTTAGTAATTTATTTCTGAAACAGAGTTTCATTGTCCCCAAACTCTAAATATATGGTAACAGCTCAAAACACTGTGGGTCAGTAAGCTTCACTGCCCAGTCCATCAGATAGGCAGCAGAGGTCATACGATGTTTCGTTCTTTGTTTTCAAGGGAATGTGTTAGCAAAGACAAACTTGGAAGATAGCAAGTGAAGAAGTAAGTTGTTGAGGCTCTTACAAGAGGCGTACAAACTTTCGCTCTAGGGAGGAAAATAAGATTCTTGGAAAAGCTACCCCTTTTATTAGGAACAGTTCTGCAAATCTTGGTTTGTTACTGCCAGGGTAGGTAACCATTGAAGGGTTATTCCTTCTTTCTGGCACCAGCTGTTGGCAAGTCTCATTTGGTTATTTGCTTCACATTGGTAGGTGGAAAGATCTATCAGACCTTTACTGTAGCCCTCCACTTAAAATCGTATTTGGGAATGAATGGACTAATTAGTGTGGTCACATACTAATTGTGATTGATGAACACAAACAAAATTTCCATAATTTCCACTGGTCACTGTCATGACTAGCAACGGTGACATCAGGGAAAGCTATATGGGAATTAAGGGCAATGGCCAGGTATGGCCACAAACACAAGTTTTTTAAGGTGGCCTTTAATTTTGGTTAATTCACTACTAAGAGAACAATTGTTCTCCAGTGTAATTCGAGGATTCTCTAAAATGCACCCTCAGCCTATACAAGCAGATTTTAAGTTAGAACTGATTTGATGCTGCGTTACTGCCAATCATACAGAATAGTAGGATTCTTGCCTATCAAAATGTACATGATGGTATGAAATTATGTATTTTGATACAGTATTACTTGGGAATAGACTCAAGTTCACATCAATCTGAACTGTTATCAATTGTTGCTAATTAATATAAGTAACATTATTGGCAAAAGAACTAAACCCTTCTATTAGTCAACACATTCTTCCATTGAGAAGTATCTGTTAGAAGTAAAAATATAATCGGGCATTTGTGTCTTAGGCATAGATTCAGCACTGTGGTGGAATTTGAACATGAGCAGCATCGGTATAAAAATTAAATATTTAAATAATGTGAGGCAGTGATATAAGAATATTTTCACATACATAAGTGTATATAACATCTATTTTATGTGGCTATTTTAGGAACTCAGAGGATTCTTGTTCTTTAGTTTCTTGACAATATTCCACTGTCATGAGATCTCTGGATGGAGGACATATTGCTATAATATGATATTTTATTTAAAGATAGCTGATTACATTTCCAGGAAGATATGATGGAGAAAACAGTAATAAAGTGTTTGTGAAAAGTACTAAAGCATCCCAATACAATTTTGTAAATAGTTTTCATCCAAATTCCTGGAAGAAGATTACTTACAAAGCTCGATAAAATCAGTTGGAAGTGAATTTCCAACTGTTCACTGCCACTAGTCATTACAAAGTTGTCTCAACTATTAGTAAACTAAGCTCATTACATTTCCTCTTATATCACCTTTGAATTGTTCCTGAGGCATTGCTTATTCTCTGGACAGCATTGCCAATACAGTTTAGCTGAGTGTGAGGCCTGCCCGCCAGCTTCCCAGCTCTGTTTTGCTAACAGTTTGGAAAGTAATTACTCCCCAGAGGTTAAGCCTGCCTTGTGCAAGAGGTGCTGAGCAGTCTGACCAGAAATCCTCCTAGATGCAAGCCAGGTCTCCTGCCAACTCAGACAGTAGGAGGTTTCTTAGGTGCTAAAATATTTTAGGTATGCAAAGCCAAGCAAGATCTTCAGGATGCTTCCCTGTGACTTTAGATTTTAAAAGCAATGATGCCTTCAACACCAGAGTTACTGTACAAGAGGCAGCTGAAAAGTACCAGCTAAGTTGTTTCCTTGTGTTTTCCCAGGTAATGCAAGCTACGGGACTCAGGGTTTCAGGTTGCAGCAGTTCTGTTGCGTTTAATGGGTACATTATGCCCTCAGGACATCATTGGTTCAACTTTGTATGAAACGCCAGACAGAAATGTCTGCCTTCAACTCTCAACCTGTACCCTTTGGTAGCATACAAACAGAAAAAATAAGTTAGCCAAAACATTTTAAAAACAAAAAATTCTAATTTTCACTGAAAATATATAGCTAAAAACTACAAACCGTGTGAAACTGACTTTCTGGTTAACATATGGGTGTGTTGCTTTCTTAACAGTCCTGACAAATTCAATATTCATTTAAAATATTTAAATGACACATGGATTTGTATCAAGAATATACTTTTTAAAATTATTATAATTGTCGATATTACGTTAGAATTGCTTTGCTTGAGGTTAGATAAATAAAATACCCTTTTAAGAAAAATAAATAGAGGAAATTCTGTGGTGAAAGAACATAAAGAGCCTAATGTTTAATTGTCTTTTAGAATCACTAATGAATTTTTATGCCAAGTAAAAGTGAATTCTCACAGTGATATTTTTCCCATGGAGTCTAATACCTAATATAACCAAGTAGTGTGTGATTGAAAAATACAATAAAATATTAGTAAAAAAGAAACACTTAATTCCAGAAATTTTTAGCATAATATTTAGAAAGAATTGGGATGCCATTTTATATGATGAATGTTATCAAAGTTGTGGTAACTAAAAATGAACATAATTCTTCAATCACTTTTGCCTACCAATTAAATCCAAGTTTTTATATTTGCAAAAACAGGTCTTTCTATAGGAATTTTATTGCATCTCACCTAATACGGCACTGTTATATGCCCAGATATGATAGTAGCGGCAAAAGATCAAAGGTTCCTGCTCTTAAATATCTTCCTATTCACAGGACTGGTTATGTACACTCCCAATTTATTTCCTTTATGAAATGACACAGTCTTCTATTCTTACACTATTTCTTCAATCACACAGATGATTGAGGACATTCCAGAGAGCACTATATTGGAGGCAGATCAGGGGCAGCTCATTCCTCTCACTACCTCCCAGGAATTAGATTATCTTGAAGGTTATCCTATTTGAAAGATACTTGAAGATACAATTATTCAGTGGCATATGTGTGGCTAGTACTGCTTTTCTACCTAAAAGCCATTATCACTGTGAAATAGTGTGACACATTTTCTGGTAGAAAAAGGTGAAGCATTTAAACAACATTGTAGACGGCATTTGACTAAACTATGTTGTTATCCACCTCTCCTTCGAGCAAATTTTTGACTCAGTTTATGTTGACTACTTCCAGAGTCTACCTTCATCAGACTAAGCCAAATGTGGCAATATGTTTGTCTGACCAATGATAGTTCAGCAACCTCGGCTTAAAGTAATCAACATATAGTATTCCATGGTAATTATTATTGGCCCACAAATAGGCACATAGTTTATCTTAACTCAATCAGAATGAAGAGAAGGTTTCTCTTTTATGGTGAAATGAATCATCCTCTCCACTCCACGGATTAGGAGGAGGAGACCTGCCCCCTGATACTGGCAGTCTTCTTTGGTTACGAGGAAAGAAGGCCTGAACAAAGAACAGAATCACGGACTTTACTGTGTCCCCATTGCCATTTTATGTGTGTAAATATATGTAATGCCATATTACATGTGAAAAAAAGTAACTTCCTCACCTTTAACATTTCAAACTGGGTTCTTTGTAATTGAAACTGAAAGAATCCTGAACTGATAATGCAGAAATGCATCAGAGTGCTGTTAAAATCCAGGTCTCTCTGACTTCTAATTCAATTGTTTTTGTGGTGTTTGAAGTAATTGGAATATGTGTTCAATGACGTTGCGAGTCAGCTAATTCTCATCCAGGATGCCTTAATTGTCATGCCCTGCTTTTGTATCTGTCAAATAATTGACTGATTATTTGGATATCCAAAGAACAATAACTATGTAAACATCTCACTACTTAGGAAACATCCCATATGTTAGAGTTGTTTTTAGAAAACCTAATCAAAATGTAAATTATAATCAAAATTCCAAGTAGTTAAAATTTCACTTTACTTTTATTCAAATAAATACTCAAGTAGATTACTTTTGTGTATTTGACCCTATGTTTTCGGTGTTGCTTTCTTTTTTTGTGAATAATACAGCTGTCAATGTGTTTCAAGTTGGCAATATTTCTCTGCAATGATGGTAAGAAACTATGCATATTTTTTAAACTTCAAAAATGTATTCATGGGGATTTATACAATTTATACTGTAAAAAAGTTGATTAAAGGGAAGATGTAGTTATAAATAGATGGATTCACAATTACTAATTCAGCAGTTAGTTCTCAGAAATACACTATAGGCTTATTAAATATTGTGATTGATATTGATAAAGTTAATCAGATGAGAAATTGAAGGTAAATACTAATCAGTAAAAGTAAAACACACTAATGTTATAAGTTTATTTTCAGAGGAAGTAAAACATAGAAAGCCATACTGTTAATCAGATAGTAAGTGCTGGCTAACATCATTTACAGGAGGGAGACAGAATGTTTATTAATCTGGAGAGAAAAATGTATTGTATACTTTAAGTAGAGAGGATATGTTGAGCCATTTGAGGGGATTATGGGCAGGTGGGCACAGATCAGAAATAAGACATGAGTAGTGGACTACAGACTACTTCATTCTTGGGAAACTAGACGTCATACGAGCCAAGAGCAAAAGTGAATTTATCAAAAATGGAATCGGGGATATAACTGAGACTAGAATCTACTGGACCAAAATCTTCATAGTTTAATCAATGTTTCAGTTTCTCCTCCATGAAGCTGATATTACAACAAAAAGTCACCTGAAATTGAAGTTAATCATCAAAGTTGAAGGAACCAACTTCGTTTTAGAAGTTGGGGATAGGTATCTGAAAGGATATTGTATGATAAACAGAGTGAGTTCATGATAGAATGACCTTGAATTGTACATAGAAGAGAATAACACTGAGCCTGAACTTCTGGAAATTCTTAGGTACAGACAAGTTTTATTTCCTTCTGAAGTTGCCATCAAAAGTGTAAATAGTTCAATGTTTTGGACCAATGTTCTCTAACTTGTCCTGGTCTAATGTCATCACTTCAGAGAAAAAAATGAAGGTTCAAACCATATACATAAATGTGTTACAATACAGATTCTTTTACTGTAACCAAAGTCAAACAGGAGAGGGTTTCTCAACAAGATAAGGATTTCTTTCCTTTTCTTGTATAGCATAAGCAATCAGGGCTGATATAATGACTCCAGTTGTCCAGAATCCAGGTTCTTTCCATCTTTTTATGTCCTATCTCCAATACCTCACTCATGAGCTTAAAAAGTTCCCATGTTTGCCATTGTCTCTAACTTGATAACAATATGAACCTCTGAAAAATCCACCACTGGATTTCAAAGTTAAGGAGAGGCAATACGTTTTCTTTACTGATGTGCATTACTCTCAGTTGTGTTTCTTTTATTTGCTCTTGAAAGAATTCATACTCACGTAGGCTCTCAATCTCCATGAAGATAACTTCCAATCTTCCAAACTTGAAACACGTAAGGCCCTTCGTAATCTGACCACATCTAGTCCTCTAGCCTGACTGCTACCACACTCTGCCGCATGCTTAGTACGCAGGGACACAACTCATTATCCAGAACTTCCCACACACCGTGGGCATTCTTTCCTCCGTGCTTCTGCTCTTCTCCATGCTTGAAATGCCCAGTTCTCCACACCTGCCTTATCAGAGGAGTCCAGGAACTGGGCCAGCTATTTGAGTGACGCTGTGTATAATCATGTATAATTTAATGGCGAAGTATTAACAAACTTGCTTAACCACAGACTAAGCATTATCTTCCAATTGTTCTATCAGTAATACATTAATGTTTTGAATACCTTCCTGTGTCCATATTGCAATGGTTCCAAATAAGCATGAGCAAGAGAGAGACTTGGAACAATCTCAACACTCCCTAAATCAGTAAAAAAAAAAAAAAAAAAAATCCATGCCCTGAGTTGTAAAATTTTTATGGCCTGTACCTGACATTATCAAGTGTTAGGATAATCGAATGCACAATAAACATTTCACAACTTCAAGAAACTCTAGTCTGAGAATAATAAGCACCTTTTCAAACATCTAAATTGCATAACATCAATTCTATGTATGAATACTGGTGATTCACCAAATCAATTGATCACCAGTGTCATTCATAATTTCTACAACTTAAGAATCTCTTATGAATAATAGAACTACTCAATCAGATGTTCAGGAATCCAATCTTCTTATTTGTTTGCCTGTTTGAGTTTAAGATATCCAGGCAATTCTCACTATCAGCATTTATCAAAATTCAGGAACTTTTGGTTTAATGCCCTACCTATGACCTCCAGTGACCGGTAATATGGCCAGCATGAGATACACACAGGACTTTGGGGATTATATAATGAGTTAGTTTAGTATCACAAGCTTCTCAATGCCCTAAATACTCCTGCATCCACTGTTTCTGTGTAATTATCATCACACGATGACACCACACAGCCTTAAAATCACAAAACTGTTTTTCTAGCAACTTTCATCTATACTACACAATTTTGGTCAATTTCATTTTGTAATAGAAGGTAAGTTTGGTGCCTATTATAAAATTAAATAATAAACTGTCACTTGCGATGTATGGTATTGTGTTCTACTGAAAATCAATCCCCCCACCCTGTTTTTCCCCCCAGACCTAACCTAGGTCTGACTAATCACTAAGTAACATGTTTTAGGTGCTGACTTGTGTCTATCCTGATTCTGTTATCCCAAGAGCTGGGGATTTTGAGAATCAAAATGTCTTTACTATTTCATAAAACACACTTGATATTTTTTACATTGTAAATAACCTCAAGTCACGTGTCCGCATTTTTCACATCTAGACTAGGGGAGGAAGACTTATCATTTGAACTACTTAACTACCCTTTTCATCCATTCTCCTCCATTTAGTGCCCTGTAAGGAAACATCAACATCCATTCCTATTACCCGCCCCTCCAAGACCCTTAGTTTGTAGCAAAGAGTCTTTACTTTTTAGGCTGGCTTTTCATTTTTATACATTTTCCGATCATTCGTTTCCCTTTTTCCTCTCACACTTTGTTGTGTCTTTGACTTGGATTTTCTGCCTCTCACCGACTCAAGTGAAATTTCCTTGGAAATACAAAGAAAATGCCCATGAACTTACTTGAGACATTACTCAGAGTGTCCCACTTTTTAGTCCTCGTCCCTAGCTATTGAAAACAGGCCCTGTAAACATTCTCTGATTCACTGCTACCTTAGCAACTTCAATTACTCTTATGAGTCATAGCACATAAGCATCTTCCCTCCAATGAGCAGTAATGTAACTTGCACAAAAGTATGGTTCTTGACACTCTCAAATCCCGGGCTAAGTCTTTAAATCCTTGGTCACTTCTCTTGAAGCACCTTTCATCTAGAGACTGCAAAGGACTTCATATTTTCTAACAAGACACTTCTTTTTACTACTTGGCACCTGGCACACTTCTGGGATCTTAGTAGACTATTCCAGCCATATTAAAAGTATCCTCCCCTGAAACTGAAGGATCGCCCTTGAAATGCTCCCAGTTCTTGTTTCTGAACTGTTACTAGACTTTATGGGTAATACTTTTTCAATGTTTGCCATGAAATGTTGGCTTTTGCTTAAGTGGTGATACCATCAATTTGGCAGATAGGAAGATCCTGTTATACCTGCAGACTCTGATGATATCAGCTTTTATTCCACTCTTTCTCCAGAAAGAGGCTCCTGTCTTGGGATTTCAAGGTCTAAGCCTGAGGCAATATCTGTAAAATGTATATATTTAGGCAGTTTATTTTTCAATTATCTTCCTGAGGGTTACCAAAAAATCTCTTTGTTTTTTTCCAGTAAGTTTAGCACTCCTAAAGACTTACTGGTCTTATCTAAATATATTAGCTCTTTCAGTCCTCTTTGGTGATGCTAAACTCTGGTTGCATGTTTATAAGGTTATAAGTTGGTATTAGAACTAACTTAGGGAACCTTCTAATGTGGGTGTACTAAGATGCTCAATTTGTATAATACATCAAGACAGCAATGTCAGAATTTGTTGATAAAGTCTGATGGCAATGAAGTCCATGCATTGATAATTGGGTTTATGGCACCTCTGTTTCCTGATTTTCCATTATGATGTTCCTCCTCCCTGGAGCCAGAGATAAGACCAAGTATTGTTTTTTCTTGACCACAGGTGGTCATAATATGATGTCATAGTTTCCCCATTCATCTAATTTATGAGTAAAGGAATGATAAAAAGTGGTGCAATGGAGATACCCTGGGCTTTAGGGCTTGCTGAACCAAAGCACCTCCCTACGGAATAAAGTGAGTGAGGTCATCATCCACTTGCTAATGTTATAGATCATTGAACATGTGCCAAGCTAAACCTTACATGTATTGACTAAATCACATAACAAACTTGTGAGGCTGATACTGTTATTTTATTTCTATTATGTGTATAAAAAAGCTAAAGAAAAAAAGGTTAAGTGACTTGTTTAAGTTCATAAGGCAAGTAAAGAATAGAGTCAAAATGCTAATCCAGGCAGTCGTGTTCCAAAGAGTTTGAGTAATGCTCGCAAAACTACAGAGCCTAATGTATGTGTGTGTGCCTGTGTGCTTGTGTGTGAGAGAAAGACTGTTGTCTTTGAAAACATTAATCAGAATGTTTCAGAGTATGAACTGCTCTTACAGTGTTTATTAATCATCTTTCTCATCCTCATAAAGTGAAAAGAATTCACTGTATTTCTTCTTTCACATTACATTCTGTTTGAGACAAACAATTACAATGCAATTCATAAGAGTAATGAATTTCTACATGGAAAAATTTATCATAATATGTGGCTTTGAAAGTGTAAGCTATATAGTTTTAATGCAGTGTCAACCCAGAGGTTGAAACGGAATAGAAAGAACCAAGTAAATGTAACAAATTAAAATAAATCATTAAATGAGAATCAAAGAGTAAAATATAATCTTCCATTTTTTTCCTAGCAGAGTGCTTTATACCATAAATTCAATTAATTTGAACTGAAAAGAAATTAATCAATTTCTAGGAGCTTCAGGTTGTGCAACAATGACTGGATTGGAAAAAAAAAATCCTGTGCTCAAGAAAACACATCTTCTCCTTGATAATGTTCCAGACTACTTGCTTACTGTGTTTGCACTGACCAGTGCTTTTTTTCCGCAACTTTCCTAGTCTTAGGCATGCCGATGATCACACAGACATGCGTGCATGTGTGTGCACACGCACAACCACATTTGCCAAATGACATTACTGAAATGTTTCATAATAATACCACATGGTCTATAAGGGCTCTCACATATAGAAAGCTAAGCAGTAGAGACAAATTGGACTTTACACATGTAGAGAGAAAGAAGTCACATTTAGTGTACTTGGAGGAAAGGGTAAAGTCACTGGACAAAATGCATTGAGTTATAAAAGTGCTCAGACTCAGTTTCCAAGTAACACAAGGGAAGAAAGTGAAAATTTAAAGACGTGAAAATTTAAGTCATGTTCTAATTGTCTGAAAAAATACAAGTAAAACAATTATTTCTTGGGTGGCGGTGAGAATGAAATTTGGAGTTTGAGATATATCAAAAAACTTAGAAAGCAAATATTCACTGCATCTTGACGAAGGCTCTCTTGTGCACACAGAGATTGTCCCCGTGACCCACTGGTTTTCTAGAATAAATGTTGTGGCCAAACCTAACACTTGACTTGAGATTTCCTCTTTCTTAAATTAATTGAGTTTTGGGTGCATATAAGTGGCCCACATCTAACGGACATATGATGAACCTGAGGTCAAGAGCAAACCTAAACTAAGATTTCAATTTAAATATTGTATGTATTACTATCATACTCTAGAACATCTAAACTGAATAAGAATGCAGATATGCTACCTATAAAGACAGGAGGTGCTCAATTCTTGCTATTTGAATGCATCAATACTCTCTCAAACACTTTCTTACCAAACATATCTATCTTTCCTTACATTGTGTGGCCCAACATTTTTAATACAGATAATATTTTGTCTCCAAGAAATTATGCCTTATAAAAATTTGAACCCTGGCTGGTGTGTCTCAGTGGATTAACTGCTGACCTGCAAACCAAAGTGTCACTGGTTTGATTCCCAGTCAGGGCACATGCCTGAGTTGCGGGCCAGGTCCCCAGGAAGGGGTGCACAAGAGGCAACCACACATTGATGTTTCTCTCCTTCTTTTTTTCCTTGCCTTCCCCTCTCCCTAAATAAATGAATAAAATATTATAAAAATTATTCACTATATCAAAACTATACAATCATCTGTAATTTCTAATACATTCAAATTTCATCAGGTTTTTATCTTTTCATTTTCATGAGTGGATGAATATTTTAACCATTTTAGTGTCTAATTTAAAATATGATAAGAGCTTTATATTTCAAAACTGATCTGAGCTTTATGCCGTTGAGAATTGCATTTTCCCTTCTAGATGAAGAACAGATGAAAATTCATAAAGACTGTGTTTTCCATTTAAGGTGACTAGTGAGGTAGTTATACAGAAAATTTGCCTTCAGATTATCCAAATAAGCATTTAAGTTAACATCCAGAAAGCCTATTCAGTGAAGGTCCAATTAAAGATTGAGTTTGAAGAGAAATCCACAGCATAATGTTTTGCTCTCAGGTTCATACCACAGAACCACATGATTCCAAGGCTTTGTCCTTATCCAGACCCTTCTCCAAGTGGGGGTGAACATTATGTCAAGAATACAGTAAACTCAAGTCTCAACTGAAGATTAGGTGAAGTATGGGGTTAAGTAGATCCAAAGGAGATTATTTTAGGCTTCTTGAGGCTTCAAGTTTACAGACTAAACCTATAAATATAGGACCTAGAGGCTGACACAGATTTGAATTTAGTGCATTTCCACCATTACCCATTGCTTAAGTATAGTTTACTGAATACATTTATGCTGGAAGAACGCTGTCTACCTCTGTGAGGCCAAATCTGATAAGGCGCTCTATCTGATTGTTGCCCATATTCTCTGCTCAAAATGTACTTACTGAGCCATCTTCTTCCTTTTGCACTTGAGTATCCACTCCTACTCACCCCCCTTTAGCCTTTATCTTATGTTTTACAAAAATCAGTGTTTAAAACATTTTGTTGAGACTAATGTGACCGAAGCATTTACCCAGCAGCAAATGGGATTCAAAGCAAAGTTTTGATAGTTCTCAGTTTATCAGTCATCTTTTAGAGCCCTGGGAGATGCTCAAGCAATGTTTCACATGGGCACTGGTTTTTATAAAGTATGAAAAACAAAAATATGTTCAGATCTAATAAGATTGTTGCATCATTCCAATGTCTCCATTATGGATATTCCTGGAAAACATGGTGTTCAGAGCAGAACACATTATGGTTTTGGTCTTGTGAAAAAAGAGGAGAGAAACATTATTACTTCGCTCATGAAATATCCCGTTTCTAGTTTTGTGGTTGAACAAAATTTGTGAATCACCTTAAAGTAACAATTAATTGGGAAATGTCCTGAATATTTTTCCACGCCCTTCTAAGATCCCTTGTGAAATGTGTAGTTGGTTGTAGGGCTTCTAGCAAAAGTCTTCTTATACATTCTTGTCAATTATCACCTAGGGGGAAGTTCACTTGGCAAGGAACTCGGGGTGCCCTATGGGCAACGCTCACCAAAGAACAATGTTCTCAGTTCTTTGACAATTTCAAAATTGTCAGTGAAATGAATTCTTCCAAGAACCACATGAGCATAGAAGGTGACCTTGGAAGTTGAGCTTTCAAATGAAATCTTAACGCTGGCTGAGAATGTGACTGCACTCAGGTGCCAGAAGAAAGATATCCAGTTAAATTTTAATTTAGGTAAACAACAAACAACTGTTGTCATATGTACCATAAAATATCCGAAATAAAACATCCTGGGAACCACTACTTTGTGGGGTAAATTCTTACCCAATCGTAGAAAGAAAGCATATATTATCACATTAAATTTTAGCCCAGTTCTAACCAATCAAATTTATTTTGGATCTTGGGTCTATTGTACAATATACTCTTTCCAATTTCTTTTTCAAAATCCATTTTCTATGATCATATTTTTAGTTAGTTAAAAATAATTTGTTATAAAATAGTTGATAGTGGACACAATATATCAGTAGAGAACTCAATCTGTGGCACAAATTTATTATATGAGTAGAGTTTTGTTAATGAAATTTAGTTAAGTATGTACTTAATTTACTTTGTATCTTCTCCAAATTTCTATAATTTTATTTTTATAAAGATTGTATTTATTTATTTTTAGAGAGAGGGGAAAGGAGGAAGAAAGGGAGAGAAATGTCAATGTGTGGTTGCCTCTCGTGTGCCCCCTAGTGGGGACTTGGCCCACAACCCAGGCATGTGCCCTGTCTGGAAATGAAACCAGTGACCCTTTGGTTCACAGGCCAGCATTCAGTCCACTGAGGCACACCAGCCAGGGCCAAATTTCTAAAATTGTTTAAGAATGGACTCAAATTTTTCTAGAGTCCAGGTATATTTTGTCTCATTGACCCACTTATTATCAGGATCAAAGACAGTTTGTTCAACTTGTTTTGCATCATTATTTCCTTCTTGAGATGCTGACAAATGTGAGATTAATAGACAACTAAGATAGCCTTTTCCTTTTTTGAATATTAAAGTAATCAATCTTTAAAGTATAGATTGAAAATAAGAATAGCAGTCCTATACAATTAACCCTTGAACAACATAGAGTTATGGGTGCAAACCTCTGTACAGCCCAAAATCTGTGTATAACTTTTGACTCCCAAAAACTTAACTACTAATAGCAACTGTTGACCAGAAGTCTTACTGATAGCTTAAACAGTTGATTGACATATTGTGTATGTTATATGTAATGCATACTGCATTCTTAAAATAAAGTAAAACAGACTAAAGAAAACTTTATTAAAATTATAAGAGAAAATACATTTATAGCATTTATTGAAAAAAATCTGCATTTAAGTGTACACACCCAGCTCAAAACCATGTCATTCAAGGGTCAAAATATCTAAGACAAAAATAGCAATGTCTTAGATATTTTCAACACTTCATGAACATCACTAATAGTGGTTTAACAATATTATTTGCAGTTATTTCTCCTTATCTGGTATCAAACTCCATTCTTCTTAGAGAAAACCTATTGTAGGAAGAGCTAGTTCAAAGGAAGGAAGGAAGGAAGGAAAGAAGGGGTTGGTTTCATTTTCTTTGACTTCATTGATTTATGAAAAATTTATAACATTTACTCAAATAAATTTAGGATTTTCTTTTCCTTACCTATTGGATTTTATTTTTATCATTGTTTTTAAGTAATTTCTTTTTTTTGTTCTTCTAGCAAAAGAGAAAACTTTATCCCACTGAATTTCTCCATTATTTTTTGATAAAATATGTTCTACCCTTTCATGCATGGTTCAAAGAACAGAGAATGGAAAACCAAATGTATTAGAATTGTGATTCATATGTTATAAATTATTTAACTAATGAATCATTAACTTACTAACTAAACTGCATCATGAAATACATTTTTTGCAATGAAGTTGGAAAATTTTACATATGCATTAATCAGATGTTAAACTAAATGTGAAAGAAAACCAATCTCTGATAGCATTTGAAGAATAAGCCAAGTGATGTTAAAATGAGAAAATTATTTCAAAACATCTCTATAAATATTTAGAGAAGTAGTTTATGATATTCAAGCATTGGGGTGTATATAAGATTCAAGGGCAAGTTTTTAAATCTAGATTCCAGGGCTCAATGTAGAGATTTTTTACACAGCTGCTCTGAAGAATCAACCAGATATACAGATATTCTTTATTGTTATTTAACTACAATTATCTCCATTTTCCCACCACCACTTTCCCCCGCCTCCCCCACCCCTACCTCCCACACTACCCACCCATTGGCTTTCCCCATGGTTCTTTTATACATATTCCTTGATAACCTTTCCACTTATTTCCCCATTATGAACTAGATATATAGATTCTTAATCGAGATCCAACGAGGGTTTCATATTGGTTAGCACATTATTCATTTGAATAAACATGACTGCAAGGCTCATTCTCATGTGCTTTTGGATTCTGACCCTTTTATTATTCCATATGTTTTGTGGAGTTGAATAAAAGCAATAGTTGTCTTTTGTCTAACTTTTATATGACCCTTATCCCCCTGGGATCTGGTGGAACACTTGCTCATTGTAGTAAGGTCTACAGCATCTAAAAGTCTAGAGGATGTGAAGGTCTACTAATAATTGCCAGAGAATACTAATGATAATACTAATGATACCCTCACCATAGTTTTCAGCTGAAGGTCAGTAGAAAAAGTCAGACTAACGTTTCAGTCACAGATCTCTATTCTCCAACACCTGGCTGCTCTGTTATTCACTGATGTTACATGTTTTTTGCACTAACTCTGTCACTTTCCAGTACTATTTTCAAAACATTCTCATTCTACTTTTTTTTTCCCAAATGCTCCACTCCTCTGAAGCTCATACCCTCAGCCATTCTCCACAGGAACATCGTATGAGATCATTAACTTTCACTGACTAAAATGGTAGCTACTGGACTCCCACTATTCCTAGATATCCCCCGATGCTACCCACAACATAGCTGGGTTCCATGGCTGCAAGGCTAACTTATCTGGGATTGCATCTTGTCACAGCGTTAATCACCAGTCCACTCCCCCTTTCACACACACAGTTCCACTATGAGGTTCTGGGACTTGTCATCACCTGAGATGCTATCTGGGTGGAATTCTGGACAGAAAGGCTTATGCTAACAATCTTCATGTTATATGTTCTAAAGATCAAAGTCTATAAAATATAGAATTTGAGAAATATAAATAAAACAGAGGTGAGTTAGGCTGCAAGAGGATGAAAGTATATCAGTGAGTAAGTATTCTCAATAATCCTAAATAATAAATACTTCTTAGTTAATACTAGTGCTATCAAAGAATATTCTTGTCTTTTCTTTTAAATTACTAAAATTTAGTTTTATGGTAAAACTTGGAGAATATGCTACATACATTGAAAAGATTATATGTTCTGTGCTTGTTCGCTACAAATGTCTTGAAATTCCAAATACTATAATAGATGTTCTCAAAGATGGAATCACACTTTTCAAAAAATTCTAAGTAAAAGTTTCCATTCTTTGAAAGCTTTCTTTTCAATTTTGCTTAAGAGCCTAAATGACTAGATTGAAAGCCAAGATCTTTCATTTTCCCAAGACAGTAGTAAAAAGGCTAGTAGATCATAATTCTTCACAATCAAGGACAGAAATAATTGAAGAATAATCTTCAAATCATATAGTTACAGTGCTTCATAATTATTAAGCAGTTATTATCATCTACTGGCTATCCTGATTCTTTTACATGTGTTAACTTATTTCCTCAAACTTCCAGTTACCTATTCAATATTTTCACACGAATGTCTCACTGATGTTTTGAACTTTACACACTTGAACTGAAGTGTTTGGATTATATAACTAAACCTCTCTGCCCTCATCCTCCATTTCCTATATCATTAAATGATACCAGAGTTAACTAAATACCTATAGCATCATTCTAAAGGTCAACAGCCCTCTGCCAGTAAATATTAGAATAAGTAGAGACTTTAAATTTCAGTGAGGATATAAGTAATTTGAACTTTAGTATCACCAACTGGACTAATTTACACATTAAACATGCAACAAGCATCTATCTCCTAGACGGTTGCTGAGCAAATGCAGCTTTACACAAAGACTAAATACTGAATGATTACTGTTTTCAAAGGTTCTAGAAGAGACAAAATTAACCTACTGTGATGGAAATTAGAACAGTGCTTCTGCTCTCCCCTCACAGAGGCAGTATTGACTAGAAGGGGTGACAAGAAAACATTCTGGGTTATAGGACAGGTTGTATATCTAGGTCACCTGGTACAATTCACAGATATATGCAGATCTTGTAACATAGAAATGTACAGGGAGGGAGGGAGGAGGGGGGTGGGATGGGATGGGAGTAATAGAAAACTGTACTTGAAAAATAATTAAATTAAAAAAATAAAAATAAAAAAAGAAATAATAAAGCATAATATACCAAAAAAAGAAATGTACAGTCAAAAACCTATATAGTCCTACTAACCAAATGTCACCCGAGTAAAGTTAATAACAGTTTTTAAAAAGCATAAAAATAAGCAGTAAAACTCGATTTTACTGTACATTTATAACAGTATATAACATGGAACTGCCTTTGATGAAAGAACTCTTGAGGTGTACTTCTTCTGCTACTTCTTACAACATTCTTATCTGTACTACTTCTTACAAACTTATATCATTGGCAAAAGGCAAATGTTTCCTCTTTTGTTAAAACAGGAGTTATTTTTATTAATCTACTAATTTTTTTCTGAACTGTTGACCTTTCAAGAGAGAAACACATACATTTTTCTTCCCCTTAATTTATATTAAGTCCACCCTATTTTCTTAGAAACCTATTATGCGCTAACTCACTATTACGTATGAGTAATTCAATCACAAATTAGACAGTTTCACTGCCCACGGAGTCGATAGTCCAGAAGAAAACAAATATGCTATTAGTAAATGGAAATAAAAATCGTCCATGCACAACAATAACAACAACAAAATCTTAACCTTACCTAACTGTTACAGAATGCTAGTAATTACCAAAGAATAACATATCGAGGTCCATTGATATTCCTGGCAATGATTAATTTCTCTTTGTTAGTTTGAGGGTACACTTTTAGATGAAGCCAGCAGCCTATAACCAGAAAAACTATCTACCTGGGTTAACTGAATAGTGCTATAGAATCAGGCATTTGGTGGTTAGTGTTGGGTAAATAAGTTGCCAATGACTCCAAAGGATCTTTCCAGTTTAGTAGTTATCTTGCCATAGTTTCTTTGGCAGAAGACATGCAAATCCTAGGTCAGAGACAAAGGACTGTAACTCACAGAAATACTATGAGAGAAATATCAGCGTTTTATTGTCCTGGATCCCTGCATCTCCATTTCTGCAGGACAACAAAAGAGAGCTGCACAGTGGGTGGCGGTCCCTGAGAGGAGCGCTGAGCATAAGGAAGCTGAATCTTACAAAAGAGTCAGCAAGAATGTCTACCCTGCACTGCAGAGAGAGAGACAGACTGTGTTTAGAACAATAGGTAGTAGGATAGCATACTTTCTCTTCGCTCCAAGGAGAGACACTTTATCTTTAAAGCTAATCAGTGTACAAGCAATCTTTGTAAAGATGGCATAAAACAAAATCCATTAATGCCCCTTTTCACAAATGATGCATAAACACAAAAGATTCATAGAGAATATTTTTCCAAAATACATTAGACAGGACCTTGGATGGCTTTAAAAATACAGTCTTATATTGACCATAGTATTTAAGTAGCTGTAGTTTAGCATCTTGAATCTGCATCCAATTTTGCATTAAGCTTGAGCATTCCTCTGTGGAAACTATTTGTGTGATACAGAAGGCCACAGCTATGGGCAACTGGTGATTGGATGCTTTACCACAACAACACACCCACTCGTGCATCACATCTCATGCAGAGGTTTTTGGCAAAACATCAAATCACCTAGATGACTCAGTCCCCACTACAGCCCTGATTTGGTGCCTTGTGACTTCTCACTTTTCCAAAAACTAAAACCACCTTTAGAAGGAAATAGATTTCAGACCATCAATGAGATTCAGGAAAATACAACAGGGCAGCTGATGGTGCATGGGAGAACTGAGGACCCAAGGTGCCTACTGTGAAGGAGACTGAGGCATCACTGTCCTATGTACAATGTTTCTTGTTTCTTGTATGTTCTTCTATAAGTGCCTCTAATTTTCATATTACATGGCTGGACACTTTATGGACATACCTGGTACATGAGGATCGACAGTAGGTTGTTTGATATGGATAAATGACAGTCATCTAGGCATACTTGTAGATTTGAGGGTCATCTGTACTACATGTACAATAAAACCACAAGTACAGGTGGTGTCTCTGGAAAGAATATTTTGAAAGATGTAAATAATGAAAATAAAATTTGGGAGACCACCATGGCAAGCAGAGAAAGAGGGATTTTGCACACATTGTTCTGCACTAAACTTTAAATGCATTAAACATTAAACAATTTAAATAAGCTTTGACTAAAATGAGACATTACCAATTATCTAGTACAGTGGTTTCCAAGTATGAGAGTAGTTGGCACAGATCACGCGATCCTCATGAAGTCGTGATAGAAGCCCAAACTACAAAACAGATAAAATACCTACTCTGTTCAAGGCAGATCCTGCAAGCATGACATTTTAGCTGTTTATATCCATCTCATCGTGAGAGTCACTGATTTGCTCATTGCAATCTTCTTGGACTCAGACATCACAATGTGAAGAAAACCTTTTTTTTTTACTTAGAAGAGAAATTATGCTTCAATTAAAGAAGCAGAACCACAAGGAGTTTTACTCAATGAAAGATGTATTATAGCCGTCAGATGTCCCGGTCATGGAGGAAGTCTGAGATCAGGTGTTGGCAGAGACACACTTCCTCTAAAGGTGTCAGGGAAGGATCTTTTCTGAGGTTTTCATGGATCTGATAGATCTTTTGACTGGGACAACATTACACAAATCTTTACATGGTGTTCACCCTGTGTGTACCTCTGTATCCAAAATTTCCTCTTCATAAAGAAACTGGCCACATCACATTAGGGGGTCCACCCTACTCCAGTATGACATCATCTTGTCTAATTATGTCCGCTACAGCCTTATCTCCAAATAAGGTCATATTCTTGAGGGACTTGAGGTTAGGGCTTCAATATGTTCCTTTGAGTAATGTTATTCAACCCACAGCATGATGTGTGGGGAAACATGAAATTATCTAGCAATGGTTCATTTATACAGGACATAAGAATGGTTCTTGGACATGAATGGGGGAGACGGTATCTGAGCAACATAGAGGATGTTCACATAATTGGACAACAGAACACTTGAGATAGTACCTCTTCTCTATCAATCAGCATAACTGTTCATTAAAAAATCAATATACTTCACATGGGCCAATGAATTGTATAACGAATGGCAAATCAAACTACTTTTATAGTAGAGACCTGATCAAAAATTATTTTTTTGCAATCCATATACACTGAGGACAGCCCTGTCTAATAATATCCTTTATATTTTCCCTCACATGTAGAATTTTATTTTTATTTTCAAAATTAACTAATGTATGTTTTTTTTGTTTATTTTGTTCATTGTCAGTTTGCTGGAAAACTGTGGAGTGAATACTTGCAACATGTGCTATGTTTGCTATTTATTGACTAGAAGACCAGACCAGCTATTTCCGAGCTCATTTAAATGCATTTAATTATCAGCCTATTTTTAGCTCTAAAAATGTTATTACAGAATAAGCTATTACATGAAAATAAATAGAGTCACTATTTCACAGAAGAAATGTATTTAATTGATTATACAAAATTACAATATAGTTTTCACCATTCTCTTTCAGATACATGTGGCTCACAAATAGCTTCTTAATTAAATATTGTGCAATAGTAACAGCACAAAAGTGACAATGTGCTGGAAGAAAGTTAATTAACCAGAATATTTTTTTATTAGTCTAAATTTTAGATTTGGCGTAATGGAAGAATCAGCAGGATTACAAAATGTATTAGGGCCTTATTTAATAATATTTACTTACCTCAAATATAACAATTAATGGTTTAGAAAAATAAAATAATGTTTCAGTCTTTATTTTAAAGTGTCAAAACCTATTAATCACTACTTTTGAACCTATAATTAAGATTGAAACCACACTTAAGATGACAACTTAACCTTTAGTTTAGAGATAGTTATGCTCCACTAAGTGTATAATAATAAAGTCCTATTATAATAAATTGTAAAGTTCTATAAATAAACTATAAGGAATCCAGTGGTAAATGTGCTTGCTATTTTAATAGCTCCTTTTCTCTCTTACTAATGTATCTCTTGTGGAAAACTAGAAATTTGTTTATTGGATTTGCTTAAAGGAAAATAACTGCTAATCACCAACTATTAAAAGTATACTTTATTATTTTCTATTCCCTTGGAATTATGATACATACATGCCCTGTGGAAATGTCATTGATGAGGCAAAGACCAGAATAAGCCATTAGACATACAAATCTCTTTGAAAGATAGAAAAATCTATATTTTTTTCTGAATGGTATACAAAACTATGAGATTTTCATTATATGAAACATCAATTAAGAAAATGAACAATAAAATATTACATCTAGTTTAAGTATACAGTTTAAATTTTTTCTACATTTCCAAGAATAAATAGCACTTTCAAATAAGGAAAATTTCCTCCTGTCTTTATAAAAGTTAAATAATCTATTTTTAATGAAAGTATAGTTCCTCTTAAAGTAATGTTTATGCAAGATTAGTGTGTACTTAAATGGACCTCTTAAAATGGAGAAAAACTCTACCAGATTTTTGAGCAATTGTAGACCCTGACATAGATCTTGCTGACAGACCCCTTATAGAGAGTAATTCTGGCATCTTGCGTGAGCTGAGAACAGCATGAGGAATGTCTGTGTGTGTACAAATTGAGAAAGTTCACATTGACAAGATGCTTGATGACATGTCAGGAAATATTTGCAAATATTTCTGGTGTCAGCACAATTCAGATCAAGTAAGAATTTGTCTGGCACAAAACTATTTATATGTAAACTAGTAAATAAGACGGAAGGAGAGGAATGACGTGACAGGGGCTTCGTCACTCACGGCTGAATTTCTGAATATTAATTAAATGTTCTGTACTAAGGGATCACTTGTCATAAAATTAGAAAATGACAGTAACAAAACAGATCATTGTTCTGGCCAAAGGAGCCACAGTGATTGTGTGATTAAAATATAATAAGCCATCATCTAGAGTAGATGATCTAGTGAGGTCATTATTTGGGATCCCAGGACCCATTTTGGGTGCAG
The DNA here is from genome assembly GCF_014824575.4 of Sturnira hondurensis. Classification (NCBI taxonomy): domain Eukaryota; kingdom Metazoa; phylum Chordata; class Mammalia; order Chiroptera; family Phyllostomidae; genus Sturnira; species Sturnira hondurensis. Next base: position 14,134,198 of record NW_028075269.1, on the reverse strand, counting down.
GAGTGTCGTTTGCTCAAATTTGGTTAAACTTGCTCCAACTTAGTCATTGACACCAATAGGCCTCTCCCTGCTACCGTTGTTTCTTAATTAAATTGACTGGAATGGGACTTGACATTTAATGACAGATATCTTTTTTTGTCATTTATAGCTCATTTTATTTTTTAAATTATTTTACTGTTGTTCAATTACAGTTACCTGCATTTACCCCACTCCCTCCAATCCCAGCCATCCCCAGCTCCCTCCCTTGCTTCCACCCCATCTTGGTTTTGTCCATGTGTCCTTTATAGCTGTTCCTGAAAACCCTTCTCTCCCATTTTCCCCTCCCACCTCCCCTCTCGTTACTGTCAGATGGTTCTTAATTTCAATGTCTCTGGTTATATTTTGCTTACTTGTTTGTTTCATTGATTAAGTTTTAGTTAAGGCTGAGATCATGTGGTATTTGTCCCTCACTGCCTGGCTTATCTTGAAAAAATAAAAACCTATCTAAATTTTCCTGCAACAGAGGCCAATGAGTAGTTTCACTTAAGCATATCTAAGTAAAATTTACTACTTGGTTAGTAAATGTTTGTTGAATGAATATAGAGAGAAATTATGTAGCTAATATAAATTAATTTGTCTGACTATAATTCATTTTCTTTCATCTAAATATTAGTCACATATACTCAAAACATAGGTTTGAGAACTGTGTTTAGAATATGCAAGTTTCATTACTTTCAAATTGTCAAGGTATTGTCAAGGTGTCAAAGATATTATAATAACAATGTTTCATGTATATGTCTACTTCCTCTGAAATATTTACTAAGAAAAACAAATATTTATTCTTTTGCAAAAGGTAGGAGTTCCTTCCTTTTTTCTGCTGCATAAATGGAGCAGAAAAATTGTATAAATGTACCACAAATGTATAAATTGTATAAATGTATTCCATTGTATAAATGTACCACACCTTTTTGATCCACTCATTTACTGATCGACACTTAAGCTGTTTCCAGTACTTGGCTGTTATAAAATATCACTGTTATGAGCATCGGGGTACATAAGGTTTTTTTTGAATTGGTGACTTGGGATTCTTCAAGTATATTTCCAGCAGCACAATCAGTCAAAAGGCAGTTCTATTTTTAGTTTTCTGAGGAAATCCCATACTGTTTTTCACAGTGGCTGTACCAGTCTACATTCCCACCAAGAGTGCACTAGGGTTTTCATTTCTGTGCATCCTCGTCAGGACTTGTTGTTTGTTGATTTATTAATGATGGACATTCTGACACGTGTGAGGCAATATCTCACTGTGCTTTTAATTTGCATCTCTCTAATGGCTAGTGATGTTGAGCATCTTTTCATATGTCTATGGGCCATCTGTATGTCCTCCTTGGAGAAGTGTCTGTTCAGGTCTTTTGCTTATTTTTTAATTGGATTGTTTGTCTTCCTGATGTTGAGTTGTATGAATTCTTTATATATTTTGGAGACTAAAACCTTGTCCAATGTACCATTGGCAAACAAGTTTTCCCATATGTTCAGTTCCCTTTTCATTTTGATGATGGTTTCTTTAGCCATATAGAAGCTTTTTAATTTCAGACAGTCCCATTTTTTTCTTTATTTCCCTTGTCCTAGGGAATATATCAGCAAAAAAATATTGCTATGTGGGATATCTGAAAATTTCCTCCCTAAGTTTTCCTCTAGGACTTTTTATGGTATCACAACTTATATTTAAGTATTTTTATCCATTTGAGTTTATTCTGGTACATGGTGTAACTTGGTGGTCTAGTATCATTTTCTTTTGCATGTATCAGCTCAGTTCTCCCAACACCAGCTATCAAAGAGGCTATCTTTACTCCATTGTATGTTCATGCCCCTTTGTCAAATGTTAATTGACCATAGAGACTTGGGTTTATTTCTGGGTTCTCTATTTTATGATAGCATGAATGGAACTGGAGAGAATTATACTAAGAACAAAGAACATGTATAAATGACCCACAGACATGGACAACAGTGTGGGAATTGACTGTGGGAGTGAGGGACGGGATGGTCAGAAGAGGGCAAAGGGGGAAAAATTGAGACAACCATAATAGAACAATAAAAATTATCAAAATATTTAAGTAAATATACTTTAGATGTTAGGATAGAATAGTCTTTTAAAAGTGATCATAAAAGTTTACTACAAAATAAAATATTGTTAATTTTAAAAAACAAACAAATAAATACTGATTCCTTCTATAAACACTAACTTACAGCCTCATATATACAAATATGTGTTTAAGGTATGATTTTTATGACAAAATAATATAAAGCAGTGTCTTAGAGAACATAATTTCCAATTATGTTAGAAGATTTTTTACAACACCCTCCATTTGGAGTCAGACCGATACAATACCCATTATCTCCAAATTTTTAAGCCACCATGGCAGAGGAAAAAAAGAGAGCTGAAGACCTGGCATGAGGAATTAAATATTTTAACCCTGAAATCACTACATTAACAAGTTCTGGATAGTCTAATGGAGGATACGAAATCATATGAACCAGAGATGAGTCCGCTCAGTTTTCCAAACTAGAATTTCAGACATGTAAATGAACCAAGCAAAGAAGAGCAAAGCCAACCTGAAGCTGAGCACAGAGGTACAAGGGAGCCCTTCTGAGATCAAAAACACCACCCAGCTGAGCCCATCTAAATCGCAAATTTATGTAATCATGAGCTAAGCAAGTATTGGTTTAAGCCATTAATTTGTGTGCAGTTTGTTTCACGGCAATAGCTAAATGGTACATGGACAAATGCAGATACAAAGGAACCAGTAAAGGCAGTAATATATCATACCTAGAAGATGAAGAGCAAGAAAACTTTGGCGAATCTAATTACTATCATGCAAAGGTTGTGCTCATCACCTTGGGGGCACAACAAAGATTAAGACAGAGTCCTCAGCCTCAGAAGTTACATGATTTTGGGTGAGAGACAATAATGAATAATTAAATATAATACTAAAGAGAATATAATGTGGTCATACATAAAATTACCCAAATTGAGCAGGAAGGTGGATCCATGTATTAGAAAATTTTATTTACCCTTTCTTTAATAATTAGTGTGCTAGCAACAAATTATTTTAGTTTTCCTTCACTTCAGAATGCCTTGCTTTTCCCTGCGTTTTGAAGGACATTTTGACCAGATATAGACTATGCAATTGACAGTACTTTTCTTTCAGTTTTTGAAAAAATGTTGTACAACTTCCTTCTAGTCTCCATGGTTTCAGATGAGAAATATGCTGTCATTCTAATTGCACATCCCTGAAGGTAAAATGCTGTTTTTCTCGAGCTGTTTAAAAAGAAATTTGGGGGAGGGGGGTCTTTAAATTTCAGAAGTTCAGTTATGAGATGCATTGGCATGAATTTCTTTGGTTTAGCCCATTTGGGGTTCACCCAGCTTCTTAGATCTGTGGACACATAGTTACCTGATTGCCTGGCTAACACCAGGGTTGGGGAAAGAGAAGTGTTTACTAGACCCAGCCTACACTGTCTTCTTCATTCTTGTTGCTGCTGGGTGGGGCAAGTATGAACTCAGCTCATTTCTGTACCCAGCTGACACTACCTTGGTGAGGTATCAAAGTACTTCTGGCTTTTACCAGGTGAGGAATGGAAGATCAGTTTCCTTATCTGCACTCTCACTGCCCCCAAAACACACTACCATGAAAGGAAAATCAGACCCTCACGTGGTTATACCAGGCAAAGGTCAGATGATCAGATCCCCATTAGCCTTTAGATATCACTTGGCAGCGGAACTGTGGTACACACCTGCATTCATGAGGTGGGTGTTCTCTCACAACCCAAGGAAATTGTATGAGTGAGTATAGCTTTTCCTCTGGGGTTTAGCTGAAATAGAGCATATATTGTTTGCTGTTTTATTGTCATTGCTTCAGGCTACTTTTTTCTGGTCCTTTAGCTAGGGGAATCAAGAGCACTTCTTGGAGGGTTTTTTTTTTTTCAGTGCATGCCTGCTGATTGTTTCGGGTTGTAGGTTTCTGCAGTACCCTATCCAGAATTTATGGGAGACAATAAGGAAACCCAGAAAAAGCACTGAAATTCTGTTTTCCAAGTAATGAGGTCCTTAGGCAGGCCACCTTTTTCTTTATATCACCTTTCAAAGTCTCCTTATATTTGTTGTACCACATTCAAGCTTTTATGTGTGACTGTGGGGACCTGAAGAGAGGGCTCCTGGCAGAACAGAGAGTTGCAGATCTCTTCTAACTCTTGCTGGTCAAATGGGGCAGCATGGACAGGTGAGGAGGGAATTATATACTCTGAGAAGAACCTGTGCTTTAGTGTGAGTAGGTTTTATGAGAGTATCCTGTGCAGGACGCTATTCCAAATATGAAAAATGGTGGAGGGATTGACAATGTAGAGCTCGGAGTGGTGAACAGTCTGGGGAAGACTGAGGAGAACACTGCGAGAGCTCCTTCCTATCCCCTTGCTAAACTCTGCCTGCTGAAGGCTGCTTACTGAATCTAGCAAGATGGAGCTACTAAAGACTGAATGCCTGAAGCAGCCACCAGGAAGGGATGGAGTTAGAAATACTATACAAATACCTCAGCTTCCTCATCTCTGGTTGGGATAACGGATGCAAATTTCCCATTGTATTCAATGGTTGTAGAGAGAGGTCTCTAGAGGTACTGAGCTCTAGTTTTCCACAGTGAATGATGAAACCTCACACAGCACCTTCTTTCATTCCCAGCTCCACTTTGCATTTTAGCAAACTTGCTAATCTGTGCAATAATTCCATGATACCAAGAAAAGTCTACCTGTAATACCATTCACCTGAAATTAAATGCTACAATATCCATATCCATATTCATCTGCTACACATACAAAACAAAGATCATACATATGAAAAAATTTAAATATGCATTTGCTTAGAGACATTTCTTTATCTTTGAAATATCTGAAGGAAACCTGGAAGCTAAAAAGGCAGAGCTGGGAATACCTGGCTTGAAGAATGTTTTCTTATAATCAGTTATTTGTGGTATAAAATTTTATGACATTTACCTAATAGAGTAAGTTGATTTATTACATTTTTGTATATTTCTACTGAGATTCAAATGGAGGAAGTCAGATTGCCACTCATGTATTAAAACATCCCTGGGGGCTCTTTCCTCTCAAATATACAACCAACCAACAGTTAAAATAGCCTAAGACATAATAGCCCTGTGGCATACAATCCACATTTGCATATTCACTGTTTGAACCAGCATATAAATGTTGTGTGACTCAAGTTACTCCCTACATTTATTATTTTACAATATAATGAATACAGTTAAAGGATGGGCTGGAAGATAAAATTTACCATTTCAAGATCATGTAATAATAGACACATTACTTCATCATTAGGGGCGTCAACTTCTTTATCTTTAAAACAAGAATGGTAAATTTTCCCTGACTGTCTCTCAGAAGTGTTACTCACAGGAAATGAGGTGGCTTATACAAGTATATTTTCTAGAATATAAAGAGTTCCTATAGAACTCATTCATAGAATTGATAGAAAAATTACTGTTAAGGTGACTTCTGCGAATGTCAGCTGGAATACTCAAGTCTTCTCTCAGGCTTACTGTTTTCCATTTGAATTCTACTTACACTTGCCAAGATGTCACTCACAAACTTCAGGAACTTCTATTTATGAAACTAAAAGTTTGATAACTAACATACAAGTCTAGAAAATGTTAATGATAGTACCATACCTCATCAGGTATGGTACCTTGATGGGGAATTCATTGAGATGCCAAATAAACATAAATTTTCCTTTTGTCTTTATTGTCTAGGACACCAAGATGACTTTAGATTGACAGTTTTATTTACAATTTCAGAAAAAAAATATGCTTCAGAACATTTATATCTCTGGCCTCAGTCATATTTGTGTTAACTCAGCTGATCACACAGGAGAACACTTTATGGTGGATTGGTCATTCAGGAAGATGGAAGAAAAATTCCCTGTACTCCTGTTATTGAAGGTCCATTAAAGAGAACAAAGATTTGGGAATCATACTGTCCCAGTTCCAAATCCTTCCTCTGTGAGTTACAGCTTCTGTAACCTTAAGTCACAAAATTTTCAAACTACCTACATTTCACTGTTATTGTTTATAACACATTATTGAAAAATTTTTGTTTGCAGTATGTAGTAGCTAAAATATCATTAAATTATGTCCCTCAGCTCTTGCTGACAATAATTAAAATCTTTTTTAAAAATATTTATTTATTTATCTTTAGAGGGGCAGGGGAGGAGAAAGGAAGAGAAACATCAATGTGTGGTTGCTTCTTGTGCATCCCTTGCTGGGAACTGGCCCCTGCCGGGAACTGGCCTGCAACCCAGGCATGTGCCCTGACTGGGAATCAAACTGCGATCGTCTGGTTCGCAGGCCCGCACTCAATCCACTGAGCTACACCAGCCAGGTCCAATAATTAAAATCTTTATAAATTTCTTAGTAGTCATGTACACAAGTTTATTTGTGTGAACTGAACTTACAGGTAAATATAACTACATTAAATTTACCTAATTGATTCATACTATAAGTATTCTTGCTGCCTTCTAAGTTTTTCTATAAGAATTCTATACCCAAAATTTATATATGAAATATTTATATGTGTACCTCTTTGAATGTCCAATATGTTCATTTTGTGACTGGATATATGTGTGTGTGTATGTACACACATGTGTGCGCACACATACACACATTATTTAATGTATTCCATTACTCAATGTTACTTTGAAGGTCTCTAAGAATTCTGACTAGCTCTTTTTTACTCAGTCTTTCTTGCTTTTTTCTTCTGGCAGGCCTCCTAGTGATGGAAGACCACCTCAGAAACACGCAATCAAAGACATTTAGCACAAAAAGGCATAGTCTTCTATATAGAACAAATCTATCACTTCAGTAGAGTAAGTTTCCAATTGACAAAATGTTCTCAGCTCAACGGAGAAAAAATATGTGTGTCTTGTGGGCCACAGAATCCACTACCCAAAGCTTTAATGTTAACTCTTGTGTCATCGGCCAGATTTCGAACTGATGGCATGGGGTCCACATCTCAGCTCTCTGCACACCTTGACATGATCAGGATCTGGATTTCTGCCATGCTTTTGGTGCTAGCGATTTCATTTTAGCTTCCATGAAGAATGTAAAATTAACGAAATTCTGATAGAGAAACTGAAATTATCAGTTTAGATAATTCAAAGTTTTCTAATGCAACTGTGTTTACATACTTCCGTATTCCTTTAGGATACTTTTATTTTTACCTAAGTTATGAAGAGTTTGTTTTAACCACATGCCTAAAAGAAAGTAATAAATATTAACAGAGTCAACACACAGTCAACACACAAGAAGAAATTTGGTGCAATGTAATAATTGTCATGCTCTCTTCTGACATATCTGTATAAGCCCAGGAGAGTGAATGCACACCCTCTGAGATCAAGTGCCCCATCCTGAAGCAAACCAGATATAACAACATTCTTTGAAGTTGCCTTTTTCATATTAAAATCTTACATACATTTTGCATGCTACTCCATACCATCCCCTTGCTCATTTTAATATAAAAGCAGCATTTCCCTAAATCTTAAAACAAAACCGATGCTCCAAGATTTACAATGTTTGAATCAGAATAGTGGTTATTATTATAGATTCTGCAGTGGAACTGCTTATTTCAAATGCCATCCCGATTTCCTTCCAGCTCTGTGACTTTGGGCAAATTGCTTTACCATCTCTATCCTAGTTTTTTCACCTGTAGAGTGGATAGTACATTGTCTATTGTGACACAAGTTATTACTAGTTTTGTTTTTAAAGATGTTGCTAGACTTTTAGGTCCTTGAGTGGCATGTGCCAAAATTTGAGAAAGATAAGTAGTATAAAATTCTAGTTCATGAAATAAGAATTCTTATTACAGAATAATGTATAATAGAAAATATACTTATATGTATGTCAGCTCTCCTTATTTCTAGTCATATGTCAATCTCTGATTTAATTCTACTAAAGGGGCTGAGTAATTGACAAGGCTCTCTCATTTAATGAGAACTACCATGGAAAATGAACATGAAAGGTGTGAATGTTTCAGAGAGCCAACCAGTATATTTGGAATTTGGCTTCATTGTTTGGACACTATACTTAATTCTCTAGGAAATTAAAAGAAAACTTTACCTTGTCAAATTTAATGGATTGTTTTCAACATTCAAATCTCCAAAAAGCTTCAAGTGTTTTTCCCCTAAAAAAAAAGATATAATAAACACATCTGGAATATTCTACCCAAAACAGCCTAATATATTTTCTTCACAAATATATGGGAAACTTTCTCCAGGGTAGACCATACACTAGGCCATAAATCAAATTTCAGTAAACTTAAAGTAATAGCAATAATGTAAATTATGTTCTCCAAACTCAATAGAATGGGATTGGAAATCAGTAAGAGAATGTAATTTGAGAAATTCACAAATGCGGGAAAATGAAACATCAAGCTTCTAAATTACCAATGGATCAAAGTAATCAAAAGGCAAATTAGAAAATATCTTGGTATGAATATAAATGAAGACACAAAATATCCAAACTCCTGGAGCACTGCTAAAGAGTGCTTAGAGAGAAACATACATCTGGGGAGGCCTACATTACAAAAGAATAAAGATTTCAAGTCAATGACATAACCTTCCCTTTTTTGAAAAGGAAGATAAAACTAAACTTAAAATAAGCAGAAGGAAGAAAATAATAAATGGTGTAGAAAACAGAAAAAAATAGAGAAAACTAATATAACAAAACCTGACTATTTGGAAAGATCAACAGAATTATTCAAACTTTAGCTAGATTGCCCAAATAAGAACAAGAACAGAATTAAGTCACTTGAATCAGGGATAAAAGGAGGGGCATTCATGTAAATTTTATGCAAATTGGAAAACTTGTAAAGGAATGCTATGAACAATGGCATAATAGTACATTAGCTCAAATGCAGTGGACAAATTTCTAGAAAGACATGAACTTCCATGACTGACTCAAGAAGAAAAAAAGCCCATCTGAGTAAAAAAATTCTGAGGATCCAAGAATATGCCAATAGAATTAAATTTTTTCCAGGAAGTCTACTTGATATAAGATGACAAAAATTAACCATATTCCCTTCCATTGAAAATGTAATTAAGAAAACAATCTATTTTCCACTCTTTAGTGGAAATACTAAATGTTTCAGCCACTCTGCAAAACAGTCTATAATTTTCTCAAATAATAAATCATGACTCCACATTTCCAATCCTATGCATATACCCAAGAGAATAAAAACACATATCCACACAAAAACTTGAGTGTTTACAGTGGTATTATTTATAGTAACTAATTGGTAGAAACTACTCAAATGTCTATCAACTGATGAATGAATAAATAATATGTATTTTTAATATTTTAATTACATAGGAAAGACCCTATTTCAGAAAGCTTTGAAGCTCATGTCTTTTTTTTTCAGCCAAAACCACTTTGGATTTTGGAAAGACATTTTACAATGGTGAATGTAACCCTCCCCACCAAAAAGAATCACAGTCTCTCAGCAGATTTTCAAGATCTTAGGAACATGGAAATTGATCTTCTCATTTTATAAGTGTGTGTGTGCATATGTGTGTGTGTGTGTGTGTGTGTGTAAAATAACACTTCTAGCTTTTAAAAATTAGTTTGGTACTAAATCATAGTTTTATCTGGCCTGTGAATTATGACTAGAGAAACAATATATATGGAAATGCAAATATACTTCAATGAAAGAAACAACCATGTTGTTTTCCAAGGAAAAGCTTGATTTTAAGGCCTAATTAATTACAGTTGTCCATCAAGAGTAGTTTTTCACATATATGTAATTTTTGCTGTTTTCTTAAATTATATGGTCATCATATAATAGGGCACTTTAATGTAAAAGTAAAAATCCTGCCCAGAATGTAAGAAAATAGAGGATAGATGGGATGCACTTGTCTTAGTTAACGACTTTTTTTTTCATTTTACACAGCTGTTCAACCATCAGAGGCAGAGGAGAGATTTCGTCCATATGTTTCCCAAAAGTACATATTTCTGAAATGTGGGTATATTCAAGACCATTAGAGTCACTAAGACCTCTGAGTATCAGGAGACACAACTAACTTTATTATTAAAAAAAAAAAAAGAGGAAAATATCACCACTGATGAACTTGCGGAAATTCTTTTTGTAAGAAAATAAATGGGTATGGTTGTTTGGTTGCTTCTGTCCAGAAGTTTTGTTATGTCCTGAGCGAAGGGGGCCATCCCATCAATCATGTGGAGGTTGTGTTCCATGGCTTTGGAACACAGGCTTTGTGATGAGAGACGTCTGCAGTCACCCCACACCCAGCTTCTTGGTTCATGTGTCTCACTTTCCTTAATCATAAAACACCTACTCTGCAGATTTATTGTAAAATAACAGCTATAACAGATTTAGCATATTTACTGCCGTGGTAAAAGTGCTCAATCAGTGGCTGCTGCCTCAGAAGTTTGTCATCAAAGAACAAAGGCGGATTAAGGTTTTAAAAAAGGGTTTGAGGCATGGAACTTTATCTTGCGGTTAATTCTGAAAAACTGGGTGATGCATACAATTTTTTTCTCTTGTAACTGAAAGGAATAATATAGTAAATCACATTTCATATGTTATGGGTAACTAAGGTTGTTGATTATTTAATATATAATGTTTATAGTATGTACTTAAGAAATTCACCATATTTTTAGGGATAATATTTTCAGAACAAATAGGCATTTTTCATGACAAATGAGTTCATGACTGGGTTTTATTCTTTTGCATTAGAACCTTCATCTCTCCTCTAAATAAAGCATATATTGTTTACCTATAAGAAGATTTCTAAACCTTTAAAAGTTGTAGTACCAAATAATTAACTGATTAACCTGTTCTTTCAACCATTTATGTGGCAAGATAACTTTGCCTACCTTTTTCTAATACCTAAACAAATTTAAAAGTATTATATACATAATGTAAAAATGGATAGACTGTGTTTTCATTTTTAAAGCCCAAATAAAACTTGTTTCAGTTCATTTCACTGCTCCAGAATGGATGTTCTTAGTGGCCTTACTATAAATCTCATGCTTAGATTATGCAAGATCATCTTCAATAATATAGTTTATATTGTTAAAATTTTCAGGAGGAAAAAAGGAATGTCTATTATAGATATGAACATGTGTTTATGAATCAAAAGATTATATCTATGAATTACAACGTGAAACTTCCACAGTCTAAAGTCATTTCAAATCATTGCTAAGAGCTGAGAGTTTTGCGCCACAGATCTGAACATGCATTGTGGCTTAAGCTCTTCCTAGATCACTGTCCTTGTACAAGTCCCTNATGGATGTTCTTAGTGGCCTTACTATAAATCTCATGCTTAGATTATGCAAGATCATCTTCAATAATATAGTTTATATTGCTAAAATTTTCAGGAGGAAAAAAGGAATGTCTATTATAGATATGAACATGTGTTTATGAATCAAAAGATTATATCTATGAATTACAACGTGAAACTTCCACAGTCTAAAGTCATTTCAAATCATTGCTAAGAGCCGAGATTTTTGCGCCACAGATCTGAACATGCGTTGTGGCTGAAGCTCTTCCTAGATCATTGTCCTTGTACAAGTCCCTTAACTCTGTGTTTTGGCCTCATGTCTGTAGAATGAGCATTTTAGTCCTACCCACCTCATCGAGTTTTAGTTAGGGTTTTACATAATGTCTGGCTCATAGTTAGTTACTTAATGTATGTTAAAAGTAATGGTGATGACGATGATGACAGAAATATTTAAATGACTTTGGACTTGGTTTTCCTCTCAATTTGATGAAGAATATATGATACAACAAATAAAAGATGACTTAAAAGCCAGAGACAACAGTTTTGGAACCTGCTTCAATAAAATGGGGAATGTGGCTTACGTTGGAGAGTTAAGACTTCTAAAGAGTTTGGAAGTAACTCAAAAAGAGAGACCTCAGTGTTAATTATTTAAGAATGATATTAACCAACATGAAATGAAAATAAATTCCATTGTATGTCATTGAAGCCAGTGAGTATTTATTCTCAGTAAACTAGGCCTTATCCACTTTGATGGATTTTGGTGTCTCGGAAGAAAAAAAGCTCCTGGAAGACCAATGTGGAGCAGAAAACAAAACCTGCAGAGAGGGAATGAAACTCAACAGTTAGAGAGAAGGAGAGAAATTAAGAGTAACAGACAGAAATCCCAAAAATGAAACAATTAATAAAAATTTGCTGTCTTTCTGTTTTTGTCCAGTAAGTTCACTGAGGAAGGATGACCACTCAGGAAGACGGGGGCAACAAATGCCATCAAAGAAACCCCAGACCAACTCCAGAGAGAAGACCTGGCCAAAAAACCCTGGGGAATGGGATAGCTGGAAAGTTACGGTTCTTAAATGAGGGGGCTCTCTCTAGGATGTCAAATATTGTGGAGAGGCATCCCAGGAATTCTCAATGCACAATTTTCCATGCATACGTCAATTCAACTTCACACTATCAGCCAGCGTTCCTTCCGTTTTCAGATATTCCCAGATGGTAAACAGGGAATACGCCACATGGCAGTAACCCATAAAACTAATGGTCCGGGAAACTTCCCATGAAATGATGCTGACAAGAGGTTAGCAAAGAAAACTGAAGCTCAGTTCCTCAGGAAGCTGATCCAGGTTTCTTTAACCAGCAGGGCAGGGCACTGCCCTTTAACCTATGTTAATGTAACTAAAATGTGTGTGCTTTCGTGTATGACAGGAACCTCAGAAGACAGTAGTAACATTCCTCCTGGACACTACAGCGATGCAGGGGGTTTAAAGGCATCTCCTAGGAAAGCATTGGCCACACCAATATATCTTTATTAGGGTCACTTTCAACAATTTCAAAAAATATTTTTTATTTATTTATGTATTTTAGACAGAGGGGAAGGGAAGGAGAAAGAGTGGGAGAGAAACATCAGTGTGTGGTTGCCTCTCATGTGTCCCCTACTGGGGACCTGGCCTGCAACCCAGGCATGTGCCCTGACTGGAAATCGAACCAGCGACGCTTTGCTTCACAGGCACATGTTCAATCCACTGAGCTACACCAGCCAGGGCTCCACAATTTTTAGTAGAGTATTTCATTTCTATTCTCGCTGTCCTTCACCATGTGGTATTCAACAAGGATTTGAAACTGATCCAATGGTCACTGCTAAGTGATATTCAAATAGACTATTTAGTTTTAGGAAAGTTAAAACTCAAACATTAACATATTATATGATATCTATGCAGTAGAAATTCAGATAAATAAATGGGCAGAAGTTTTAAAATTTTACGGATAAATAGTATATTCTTTCTTCAATGTTTAAGAAAAATAAGAAGAAAAGACCAATCTGAATTGAATATGGTGGAATGTGAATAGTTTGGGTGGGATTGCAGACTGGTACAACCATTATGGAAAAAAGTATGGAATTTTCTAAGAAAACTAAAATTGGACCTGCCTTTTGACCCAGCAATTCTACTGCTAGCATTGTATCCTAAGAACCCTAAAACACCAATCCAAAAGAACCTATGCACCCCAATGTTCATAGCAGCACAGTTTACAATAGCCAAGGGTTGGAAGCAACCTAGGTGCCCATCAGTAAATGAATGGATCAAAAAACTATGGTACCTTTACACAATGGAATTTTATGCCACAGAAAGAAAAAAGGAGCTCCTACCTTTTGCAACAACATGGATGGAACTGGAAAGCATTATGCTGAGTGAAATAAGCCAGGTGTTGAAGGACAAATACCATATGATCTCACCTTTAACAGGAAGCTAAACAACAAAACAAACAAGCAAGCAAAATATACCCAAAGACACTGAAATAGAGAACAGGCTGACAGTGACCAGAGGGAAGAGGGGAGGGAATTTCAGGGGAAATAGGGGAGGGATTTAGAGGAACAAATATAAAGGATACATGGACAACAACTGAGAAGGGTGCAAATGGGAGGAAGAGGGGAGCATGGGGGGTGGGATGGGATGGGAGTAATAGATAGAAAACTGTACTTGAAAAATAATTAAATAAATTTAAAAAAATAAAATAAAATACATTTGGGAAACTTAAAAAAAATACTCATTTTGGCTCTGGCTGGTGTGCCCCAGTAGATTGAGCACTGGATTGCAATGCAGAAAGTCACCATTTTGCTTCCCAGTCAGGGCACATGCCTGGGTTGCAGGCCAGGTCCCCAATGAGGGGGGGGGAGCACTCAAGAGGCAACCACATATTAATGTTTCTCTCCCCCTCTTTCTCCCTCTTTCCCCCTCTGCCTAAAAATAAATAAATAAAACATCTTTAAAAATACTCATTTTGATTATTTTTCAAGATCATGAACTGAAAAATATGTCTATTACTCACAATGACACTAATAATGATAGCAATGATACGTATATAACGCTGAGTGTTGGTACTACAATAACAATACTTACATATTAATGAATTTAACGTTCACCTAACATTAACTCAAGTGTATAGAAAAATATAATGAAATGATAATATCAAATAGACCACTATTTCACTATGCATATGCCACATAAATTGTACGTGACTTTCCTACTTTAAACCGAACCTTAAACACCATGTACCTTTTTCTAAACGTGGTAAAAAATGTCCTACCTAAATGATTTTCCCTCTATACTTATCCCTCTTTCATTTCCTGTTAAAGTTCTGTGAATATTTTTTTAATATGTTAGGTCAGTGAGTAATTCAAGGGTATAGCCCAAATGGTCACTTGATGGGAAGCTTTTGTTTATTCTGTCCTCTTGTTTCTACTCTGAAAAGTAAACTATATACTCCAGTTTGCTTCCAAACTGCTGTGTATTTCATAATGCATTGTAATTATCTGATTACATAACTATCATTTTCCTCTTTGTAATTGTAGCCTCCCTATACTAGATCATGTCTTTAATATGCTTAGAACAATGCCTAAGCTTAATTTTATGAGACAATATCACCAAATATGTACTGTCTGTAGTGAATAAAAACTGAAGCAGCAGTTTTCTGGTGAGGTACAGAAGGTTCTGCTCTGTTGAAAGCTGAACTCTGTATAATATTTAAGCATTTGTTGGAGGAGGTAACTGAGAGAGTACGATTGTCAGTTAACCCCGGGGCTGGACCCCGCCAATCCGCAGGGCTTCACCCCCTCCCCTGCCCTTGGAATACAGCTTTCTCTGGCTCCCATGCAACTAGGACCTCCCCCAAGGACACGGGGCAGAGATAGTAACGTGCAGTAGGAACCATCTCCATCTGAACAGGTAATGCGTCTGAACCCCATGAAGACTTCTACATAAACTTTTAGGATTCTGGTAGGTTGATTTAGAGATCTACTCATCTTGGGGCCACCCAGGACAAGTCTTGCAAGTAAGTTCCCTTGCTTCCTGAAATCTGCCACCTACCTATCCGGAATGGTTTTATTTTTATCTTTTTGGCTCTTTTTGTACTGATGCCAGTTTGTGAAACAGCAGCATTATTCAACTCTTTGAATGTATTTTTTTCAATATGGAGCTAGCCCACCTGCTGTGCTAGTAAATCTTCTTATTAAATATACATTGATAATACAATCTTTCCTATGGGCAGAGTTCATTTTATTTCTATAGGCTACAGTGTTCAATGTAAAATGGGTACTAGCAAAGTTTAGAATGGATGAATACAAAGAGAATAAAATACTTACATGGGAGTTAGGTGGAGAAATGATGTTCAATTTAAATATCAGTGGTTCATGGTGGCAATGTTAAGTGTGATGAAGAAGAGAGTTTTTGCTGCCTGGACCACAACATTCATACTGAGATGTGGAAAAGGGAACATGGATGAAGATTCTAGGAGGAAAGAAAAGAGAGGGGAAAATGAGCAAAGGCGATGGTCCTGACTGCATTGAATTAAGTGTAGAAAACCACAGACAAGACTTAACAGTGACGTGTTTCATTTACCTCCTGGGGTCAATGGATTTCTCTTCTAACTAGATTCTGTATCTATAGTTGTTTTCCTTTAATTTTTATCAAAACCATATATAAACTTGTAATAATTTTTAGGACCCTAGAAATCATCTTGAGAAGCTAGTGGTGGATCAATGCTAATTAAACATTGGTTCTGAAGTCAACATCTTCCTTCACACAAACTTCTCTTAAGTACTTTGGGAGCAGCATTGGGAATAAGAGAAGTAAAGGAAATCTACTGCCAAAGTGGCTTCGGTGTAAGTCTGACCAAGATCAGTCTACTTATTACAATCCAGTTGCCTTTTTGGAATCAAAAAAGTCCAGCTAAGGATGGTTTATGTCAAGTAATTCAAAATCATCATCGTCATCACCATTAGTATCTGCTATGTGGTATAAATTTCATATAGTGAATAATTGACACACTTTTCCCCCACAAAAATACTTATAACAATTCTCTAAAATAAGTAAATAAATATCTTTCTCACAAAATCTGATTTGTAAAGGTATTATGAAGATTAAATATTAAATATATTAAATATTAAATATAAAGTAAATATTATAGGGATTAGCAAAAGTGAGTCTACAGGTGTGTGTGAGAGAGTTTATCCTTGTATTATTATTTATTAACTATTGTATTATTTTCCACACTAACAACTGTAAATCTACTTTTTCCCACCCCATTATTTGCTTCCAGTGAAGATATGACATATATTTCCTGTTATTATCTTTCCCCCAAAATTATGGATGAGTACTAGAGCTCAGAGAACTACAAGTGGAATTTTAACCAAGTATATAACCTGTTGATGAGCATAATATGAAAGAAAAAGTAAGAAATCTGTAATGAATTAATAAAACATAAATCATTGAATAGGACAAACCCTAAGCCACGTAGAAAAATGTTAAAACTTAGGAACTCAAACCACATGTTTCACTCTATGATTCCACTTACTTACGAACAATGACATGAGTTTATGAATAATGATGCAGCATTTGAAAGCAGTGCAAAAACTATTACGTTGGATAAGTATGGTAAAGTATCACAGAAACACAAATCTGACACTTACCAAATTTTATTATTGGTATGAGTATTTTTTTCTTAAGTGTAAAAGAAAAAAGAGCTATACTATATTTGATACTCATATCATGTGTTACAAATAGAATGATATAGATCTGACCACAGGGGTTACTTAGCATAATATTTCAAACTAAGATGGAGTTTGCGGAATATGCAGTATTTCCCTATTTTTGTTCCTTTGAAGAATGGAGGAGTGTCCCACGATGAAAAATATTTTCTATGATAAGATGACCTTGAAAAAACTGGATGAGGCACAGTTTAAAAGGCACTTTATCTTCTTACATTTTGTTTTATACTTTAATATTTCTCAGATCTTTTAGAAAAAAAAAAGGATGTAAATGACAGTACCTAGCAAATAGCACTCAGTTATTTATAAAGGAAATAGAAGCTGCATAAAATAATAAAAAATATACTGTGCACTGTGACTCTAAAAGGGGACTGAAGCAACTCCCAAACACCTTTAAAAACTAGCATGATCAGGGAATCCCCTTTGCATCTGAGTGTTCTGCCTGGCCAGTAGGTATGGACCATAGTGGGAGTGCTGGTCAGGTCAAACTGTTTTATTTTAACATGAGGAGCTGGGGTCCAGGGTGAGAAAGAGACTTGTTTATGGTCACACTTTGCATGATAAAGTATTTTTCCCTGTTCCATGGTTGAATAAAATATTCTCAAAAGTGAACAAGGAAGTATTTATGTAGCATTTTCTTCTATTCATTGAACTGCTTGATATGGTAATTAGTATCTCTGCCCAGTTGATATATACTTAAAATGCTGTCTCAGATCGAAGTTATAAATTACCCAGTTTGGTTCAATGACATAAAAGAAGGAAGGGACTCAAGTAAGGTTTATAAAATATATCAAGTCACATCAAATATATTGAAGTCCCTGCATATCGACCTTTTTCTCAATATCATATATGTCACTTTCATCAAAATCCAATAACCCCAGAAGTCAAAAGAATTCAAGTTGAGTCCAGACTATATAATATAAGATCGTGGTGTACATAATTAAATTTGTTTTTATTGATATCTTAAATTCAGGTTAATGGAATATATATTTTAGAATATTAATTAATATTAATAAAACCAATGTTCCTATTATAAAATGAATTAATATCATATATAAAAATATTGCTATAAGACATAATATCTTGGGGAGTAGAAGTCAAAAGACACAAAAAAGCATTCGTTTAAAACACTGTCAAAGAAAAGTCGTTCTTTTAATTGGATGGACTTCTCGTCTCCATACAGCATGCCCTACAGAGTTATTTTCTGTCACTACCAGGTACAGGATCATGGAGGACATTCCAACCACCCACATTCCCTGTGCCCTCATCCTAATCACAAGAAGAAGGAATAGCCTAAAATTCAGGGTACCATATCATTCTAGGGTTTCCAATAAGTAAAGAAGTGCAGAAAAGAAGTAGCTTTGTTCTGAGAAAAGGATATTAGCTTTATTCTCATTTACCATCAAATAAGACAATGAATGACTTCGCCTGTGCCCAGCCGCGCCCTTCCAATGAAGGTCTGATCATGAAAGCTGGTGTGACCATGGCTGTTGTTCAGGCCACCTCACAAATAGAGAGACGTGTGATAATTGCCTCAGGAAGAATAACCTGAGGTTTTGGGATATTTTTTAAGTACTGAAAAAGAAAATCTTTCATTCAAAACCTTGTACCCAGGTTGGAGTATAGAGGCAAGCATCGCAGTCAGCCTTTTGTACAGTGGGGTTTACTAGGGTGTAAAAATAGTACATCTTTAAAATGTCACTAAATGTATTTCTCATGTCCTACCTGTGGCAGAATATCCAAGATGGGTATTTCGTAGTATTTTATGTTTTGTCTAATACAACTTTGTTCAGGCCTATTGTATACTGTTCTAGTTTTCAAGTTACGATCTTTATATTGTAAACACTATAACATTATGTCATTACTCAGAAGTTTTGCTGAGCTAGAGGATTCTCCTCTTCCTCCATGAATAGTAACATAGATTCCCATCTAGCGTGTGTGATACCGTTTGAATTGTTTAGTTGTCCATAAAAGATTTATGTAAATATAAGCTTTGTTAAGGCAGTTTTGCCTGTATCTGTTATGTATACATATCATGTTATAAAGACAGCATTGACTTTGTCAATTAATGCTAATATTTTGAGTATGGTGATAGGCAATAATTATATTATGAATCATTATTAGCATTATCAACATATATCAGTATCATCAACATTATCAAGGGTTTATAGAAGTGTTGCTATAAGCATTGGCAATAAAACTGAGAAGTTAAAAGAATAACAAAAGCATGTCTGGATTCAAGAGAGTCACAAAAATATTTGTTATTAAGGTAATAAAATACTCATATCACATTGAAATAGTTAAATATTGGAGAAGACATAAAGAGACTGAAAAAAAATAGGTGGATGGAATTTTTTGCTGGGCCTGTAGAGTAGGTTGTATTGTTTCTGATTGTACTTACAGAATTATATTGCGCACAAAATATTGAGAACGTGTTATGAAATGGGATTATTTTCAGTGTTTTGCAGCTAGTTTATGGCCATGGCCCACCAAATGTGGTTCAACTAAAATATGCAATCTTCTGAGTTTTAGTAATATAAAAAGACATAGACTATTCATTAAAAATGAACAAAGCCCCAGATAACAGAATACAACTCCATACTAGTTTCTCCGGTCCCCACGTTGGCCCTACGCTAGCTACAGTAGGAAACACTGGACTCCTGCCAATCTCTTCTTCTTCCTCCAGGGGAAGCAGTACACAGAGCTAAGAATCTCAGTGGACCATTGCTTCATTCCTAGGCCCCAATTTTTGTGCCCCAAGAGTAATGTTAACCTACTTGTACCTTCTGATTCCATTTGGGGAGTGGCTTGAAATACTCTTCAGTATATGGAATGAGTTAAATTTAAAAGGCAAAATGAACCGAAGGGAGATAACAACATTAGGAATTAAGGTTTATAACCCTAGTTTCTCAGGAGCCCAGACTTATTTCATGCACTCTGTGACCCTCATGGTAGATCTCTTCTGAGCATTCAAACAGTTCCTTTTAATTGCTCTGGGAAGATAAATATTCCCTTTGGAAGCAGGGCTCTTTACATGTTATCTTAGGAAAGAATATTCTTGTCATGTTTTAAAGTCTCAGGCCCAGCACAATCTCTTTCTAAATCAACCTTAAACTATTGTCATCTTGGATTTCCCAAGAGGACAGTCCATCATAATGGTGACTCTCCAAATACCAGAGCCCCCTAAAAAAAAACAGCCTAATTTCCCAGGTCAAAGTTAGCTTTTTCTCCATTGTGCTTTGGTAGTGCTCTGAGTCATCTCTGTCATAGCACTTCTACCTAATACGCTCACCTTCTAAATTACTCCAATATCCAAGGGTGAACAGGGGACATGTTTGTTTTAGGTTCATTTTTAATCTCTGCACCATCAATACCTTAAGCAGAATATGTAAATAACTAGCCGTGTAATAAATCTTCATTCAATAAATGAAGGAAAAGCACAGTAGCAATTTCTCCAATAAGGCCAGAAAAGAACCGCCATGGATCTAAACTGTAAAAATGGGCACATTTTAATTCCATTTTTAAAGAAATAAACTTCCCCTACTTTTCATCAAGTTCAGATGCAAATACTCTTCAAAAATGACCTACTTTAAAAGTAGAGGATTATGGGAGTAATAGACAGAAAACTGTACTTGAAAAATAATTAAATAAACAAATTGGAGGAAAAAAAAGAAAAATAAATAAATATGTAAAATTTAATAAAGTAAAACCAAGAATTTTTATATAAGAACTTGCAGGAATAAAGAGTACTTAAATGTGAATAGCATTACAAAACATGTAGATAATGTCACATGCCCAAGTATATGTCCATAATTTCTGGCTCAAAAAATAACAAATAAAATAGACCGTTTCTGCAAAAAAAAAAAAAAGTAGAGGATTATTGTCTTAAACTGAGATTCATTATCATCAAGAAAGATATTTAGATACCCTCTGAGAGTTTTGACAACAGGCCATGAGCTCTATAAGAAAAAATGAAGCATAATTGAATTAGCTTGTGATAAGTAAAATGTTTGTTTGTGAACCAATACAATAAAATAAAGGATAGAAAAAGAAAAAGAGGAATGGAAGAAGGATGGAAAGACAGAAAGGAGAAAGGAAGGAAAGAAGAGAGACTGAGAGGAGGAAGAGATTAAGGGCTATAAAGTTTGAAGACAGGGAAGAAGATTTATACTAAGTAAATTCAGAAAAGCCCCTGGCAATGTAAGTGAAGAAAGAGCAGGTACACTGTATCCTCCCTAGATGAGGCTTTCAAGGATAAAGGTATTTTCCCTCTTTATTTTATTGTCAGTGTCACGCTCATAACAATAAGCAGTTGGACAAATTGACAAATTTATCATTTTTGACATGCAATTTTCTGGATCCTCTTTGCAAAGCCATGCTAAAGTTGTAAGGGAATTTCAGCATGAGCATAAATTGATCATGATGTTTTATAGATATTTAGGTTGGCTTATGTTTTTCTGCTTTTAAATCTGGACCTGTCAGAGGGAGTAGGGGAGGGGATAATGGGGGAAAAGGGTGAAGAGTTTATAAGAACCAGTATAAAAAACACATGGACAATAACAAGATGGGGGGGGAACAGGGGAGGGAGGTGGGGAGGGCTGGGGTGGTGGGGAGGAAGAGGCACAAAACTGTACTTGAACAACAATTTAAAAAAACCTGGACCCATGGTCCTAAATTTTCTATGGAATTTGGATATAATTTAGATTATAGTATTACAATAATTTACCTCATTGTAATTATATACTATTGTATACTTATTATATACTATAATATATACTTAGAATACTAAGTTAAAGTGGAAACCACTATTCATCTTTGTGAATGTGCTAAATATTTTAGCAAAATATTAAAGTATATAAATTCATTTCTGCTATACAGTAAAGCACCTTGAAACTTAATAGTTTACATTGACATTTTTGAAACTCCCAATTTTGCAGGCTAGCAATGTGGAATGGGATTGACTGGGCAGTTCTTCTAGTCCAAGTCAGGATTAGCTGATGCATCTGCGGTGCATTACCTGATGCATTAGCTGATGCATCAGGATTAGCTGATGCATCTTGTTTGGCAGGTTTACAATGTCCTCAACTAGGTCCATACGAACTCTCAGCCTCTAGGATGCTAACCTGGGCTTATTCTCACAGTGACTGCAGGTTCAGATATCAGCAAATGACTGTTTTAATGCACAACTACTTTTCAAGCNCTATTCATCTTTGTGAATGTGCTAAATATTTTAGCAAAATATTAAAGTATATAAATTCATTTCTGCTATACAGTAAAGCACCTTGAAACTTAATAGTTTACATTGACATTTTTGAAACTCCCAGTTTTGCAGGCTAGCAATGTGGAATGGGATTGACTGGGCAGTTCTTCTAGTCCAAGTCAGGATTAGCTGATGCATCTTGTTTGGCAGGTTTACAATGTCCTCAACTAGGTCCATACTGAACTCTCAGCCTCTAGGATGCTAACCTGGGCTTATTCTCACAGTGACTGCAGGTTCAGATATCAGCAAATGACTGTTTTAATGCACAACTACTTTTCAAGCCTCTACTTGTTTCATATTTGCTAATGTCTAGGTGGTCACAGAGATTTGCAAGGAAATCCCAGATTTAATGAGGAAAGACATAAACTCAAACTCTCTTTGGATAGTAAAAAATTGTGGACAACTCATACAGTTTACTCAAATTCCACTAAAGTGCTCATAGGAGAGCAATCGTGTACAACCAAAGCCACCGTCTTATCGAGATACAATTGAGAATCATTCAACAGATACCCATGGAATAAGCCCTAAACTCTGCATGACATGTGATATGCATTTATTTTTGTTCCTACACACACACACACACACACACACACATATATATATATATATATATATGAAATATATATAGGAGATCTATATATATATCTCTCATTTGCCTTCTCCTTCTAACTTTTTCTTCTACTCCATAATCTTTAAATAAAGGAAAAGTTAAAATGGAAGTCACTCAAAGTCCCTGACTTACTGTGCTTTAATAAACCAGTGGGGCTTTTTATTTTCCTCCACTGAGAGTAAAGCCTTCTCTTCTATTGTTTATTTTTAACATTTTACTCATGCCTCAATTCTTATAACAAAGTCTCATTTGTCATTGTCTGCTATTCAGATTCTCCAAAAATAAATAATAATAATTACTTTTAACACACACACACACACACACACACACACACACTTGCTTCTCTACATAGAAATTTTCAGAAGGGACACATGAAAATTGTAAATGATCACCAATGGGTTTTGGGACTGGCTGTTAGACAGAAAAAGGAAAGTATGCTTTCAATTTGTTGTTTTTGACTTTTATTTAGATATCACTGCAAAGTTACAGAAACACAAGAAGAGTACAAATGATACATTATGTTCATTTCCTGGATTGACTATGGATCACTGTAACACTGTGGCCTCTCTCTGAAGAGGCCACAGAGACACCCAAAATACACATGTAAGTCAATGTCACCATTGTCTTTTATATACCAAAATATAAGACCTCTTTTTTTTAGGCTAAAAATCATTTAAAGAGGCCACTATCTAGTAATAACAAAGTACAGTTCACCAAGAAAATAAAAGTTATAAAAATACGTGCTCCTAACAAACATAACCTCAAAGTATATAAATTAAAAGACCTCTTCCATACACTCCTTACACCCTTTGAAGTTCAAACACAATGGTACTGTTTAGCCTTCCTGGGTGAGGCATGCAATGTCTATTTGAAGGAAAGAAATCCCCCTTAAATTTATACTTTGTTCCTTCAACCTTCTCACCAAGTCGGCCTGTTGCATGAATCTCCCATCTTCCAGGAAATGCAAGGCCTGGTGACAGTGTGGTCGTTTCCTAAGCAGCAGAAATCTTAATGAGAAGTGGCCAACCAAGCTGAGTGACGGGGTGAAAGGATCACCTTTCAGAGAGTGTGCGTTAGCAGGGGCAGGCATTTTACCAGCAGAGCAGTCATTCTCGTTTCCTGACTTCACTTTGGAAGCCATACTTTACAGGATAAAACTCTTCCGTAGTGACTGAACATGATAAAATATCTTACTGTTAATAGTTCTACATACAAAAATGTGACTGTCTTTTAAAGAATTTGAGGCCATGAGTTCTGTGAAGTATTATGGTATTATTATGGGATTAATATTTGCCATGTGACATTTAAGTATATCTTAAACAAACAAGGTCATCCGTAATTTGTGTTTATTAGCTTAGTTTTAGATATGTGAATTTTTTTAATTTAATTTTATTTTTTTTCACATTTTTATAGTTCAAGTATAGGTGTGTCCGTTTCCCCACCCCAGGCATCCCCACCCCCCCCCACCCCAGGCATCTCCACTTCCCACCCTTGATCCTACCCCCCTTTGGTTTTGTCCATGTCCCTTGTACATGTTCTGAAAACCCTACACCTTTTATATGTGGATTTTTATGTAGAAAGGAGAAAAAATTATCATTGTATTGTACATACAATAAAAGGCAAGATATGAAAAAGTTAATGATGATATATTGTTAAGTCCATATTGTGTAGTAGAAAATAAGTAAAAATAGAAAAAAAACCACTCAACTTCTTTAGCCTAACCTGAATTAACTTCAGGCACTTCATACTTCTTGTGATTGTAATCACTGTACATACGAAATACACTAACTTATTTTTCTTTAAATATAATATTATATAATAAAATAGTTACCTCTTATTCATTTTCAATATTGCTACATAAATTATTGTGTGATTTGTTATTTCCAGAGCTGGTTACCGACATTTTTCTGTAATAACACAACTCATAGAAAAGATAGCTGTGACACAGTGAGCTCCATGGAGGCTCATTACAGATGCAGTTTTTCAGGGAAGGACATGCTACACAGAGTTAAAAAGTGGCACAAAACTAGGTGAAAATGGCCTCTCTGTTTCTTTTGATACGCAGGCTTGTAAGGGGAGTATTTTTCTAATCATTTCCCTGCCACTCAAAGTGAAACTATATCATAAGTTCCTTTGGTATATTACACAAATAGTAGATTGTGAAAATTTACTAATTTAAAGTCCCCTTTTAAAAGAAACAGAAGAAAACTGAATGGCATAATACTATCTTTTAAATTTTGGGTCTAATTTCTGAGAATAAATTCCCAGGTGTTAAAATGCCAGGTGGAAAATAGGGAGTTTTGTTGACCACTGCGCTTCATTGTCTGAAAGTATGACACCGACTACCATGGCTTTGCTCAAATTAGTGCATGAATAAACATTGGGTAATTATCTGGAGGCATCAACATTAACATATATTATTTTTTCTCACATAGTACATTAAATTGGTGCCCCAAGGAAGTATATATATTTTAATCACTTTTGCTGGTGAGAGCTAAGCCCATGATTTGGGCCTAAGCCGAACAAAACAGCATGCTCCTCAAGTTCAGAGGTTGGTTGAGGATCAGCATAAACTGGACCGATCAGCAAATACGCCAGCACTGTTCTCTGGGATGCCAGGGTACAGGTGCCTGGAGTGACTTGGGGCAAAGGTAGACCTTGCAGCCGCTAGCAGTCACACGAAGGCCAAAAAGAAAGAGCCAGCCTGAGGTGGATCAAAACACAAAGTGAGACGTGATGAAAAATTGTACAAGATGCTCTCTGTTCACATGAACTGAATAAAACTGAACAATGTCACTTAATGTAAAAAAATTCCTTTTTTGCAACATTTTTTTCATTCCATTTCTATATCTGCGCTTTCAGCTCTCAAAAGACAGGAGGTAAAATTATTGCCATACTTTTCCCCATGAACTCTGTTAATTTGGGGGTTTATTTCATAATCTTTAACATTTTAAATCTTAGAACTGAGTAGAGATGAGTGATAATTTAAAAAGCAGACTTGATGCATTTGGGGCACAAACTTTGAAAGACAAGTCTATGGAGTTCCCTTGGCAAAATATTTGTTTTATCTCCAGCTTTAGCATCAGGGAATAAGGCATAGAGGGGATTGGGAAAGAGACTGAAGTGAACAAATTGCCTGTGCTCTCTAAATTTGGTAAAACATGCATCCTTTGTTGTTGTAGGTATGTGACATTTTTCACATGGTAACAACAGAAGTCATTATCTCCAACCTTTCAGCCTGAGGTGAGTGATCTGACTCACTTCAGCCTCGGGACTTCTCGTGTGACATGTAGTCCACTTTGCCAGAAGTGTGGCAAAAATGGGAAAGGTATCTTTTTTATGTTAATTTGTGCCAACAATTTTTTCTTTTTCTTTTCTTTTTGGGTCTCTATGGCTTTCCACTAGCAGTTTATAACTGCCCTCACCGCCCCCCACTGATCCTTCTGCAAACTCCTTGAAGGCGGCATCACTGCCCAGCATTTCAGGGGGAGGCTTTAGCCAAAAATACTCGCCATCCACATGCTTCCAAAGCCAACTCAGTTAAATAGTGACCTTCAGTAAGTACATTTTCCCTCTTATATAGAAATTCTGTAGCTGCCATTGGACATAAGTATAGAGACTCTCTTGTAAAATACATGTTCTCACTGATTTTTACATTTAATTACAGGATTTCACAAACCTTCTGCCACTTACCCATATATCCCCAGATAAAAAGTTCAGACCCTTACGTAAATGAGGGAACTCAAGACCAGAGCTGTAAAGTGACTTGGCTAAAATCTCATAGATCTACATACATCTACATAAATCTACATGCATCTCCTTTTCCAAGTCTAAGTCCTCACAGCTAAGTTGTCTCCATGATGGAGAAAATTGTTTTTACTCTAAATCCCAGCAGCCACATGATCAGAGACAAAGTTGTCACTAAAGAGAGTTTATCCAAGTGGAATAAAAACTACCCAAATTAACAATAATGAATACATTAGTATTCACCAGGGCACTATTTCTGTTCCATTTACGAAGGGCAAGCACTGCCTTGATCAACTGTGTTTCTTAAAGGGCATCTTTAATCTGTATAATAGCTATCTGCTTCCATTGGATTTTTTCTCATCAGTGGAAGTTCTAACTTTTCGGAAATGGAATATTCTCAGAGAATGGGATTGCCAAAAAGACTGAAAACCTAACTGAGAGGCACAAGATCATGTGTAAATTAGCCAGAGCCCAAGAGAAAGGCCATGCTCATTGTACGTGCTAAATTGATTCCACATTATGTGCAATATCTCAAGATACATTGGAAGAGAAACTTATAGTAACAATGAGAACTATGGAATTGGATGGCTTTTCCTGAGGGTCATTGACAAAGAGCAGAGAAGAAATTCAAGTCTAAGAGAGACTTGATGATGATACTAATGGTGATAATACACTTCACGAGTACAGCACCAGTTGGTCGGGGTAGGGGGACAGACTTGCAATAGCTTAGTAAGCAGAATGGTGAAGAAGGCAAAGAATTCCAAGAAAGATTACCTTAACAGGGCAACCCCTTCATCTTAGGTACCAGGAGAGATGTGAATCAACTCCTCCAGTTAGCTAACTCAAAACTAGTCTTGAAAATGCCAGGAACCAATGCTTAGAAGATTTTCTCACAAGACCAAGCAGGATCTGACTGAAAATCCAAAGCCAGGTGAAATTAAAGTGCAAGGGGATATTTTTCATAACCTGAGTTATATACAGGTGGGCATGTCCATGTGCCACTATGTAACTGCAGAATGCTATTTTTCTCTCTGCGAGTGACATATTATCCAAGTATGGTAAACACAGACTAGGTTTTGAAATGAACTAAAATGACCTAATTAACTAGAACTTATGCTCTTGGTTTTATTAAAGTGTATACCAATATAAACTACTTTCATTCTAAGGAATTCCTAGAAACAAGAAGTTTGTCAGTAATGTGTACTGAATTCAACACTCAACATGTTTTGCCTTTAGTTAACAAAGATCTATGAAGGTGCGGAATTGTATACTACGGATGTCCTCTTCAAACCTAAGGCACTAATTCTCCTGACTTCTGGAAATATATTCACTCACACTTCAGGCCTCTTCAGACATTTTCCTTAAATCAAAGAACCTGCCTTACCCAAGATTCTGTGCAGTCCCTGGAGTCAGCCCCATGAAATAACTGCCCTATGTGGGCATGAATATCCAGCACTCTTACCTCGACTGGAATATCCTACTCTTTGTAGGATGGTGGGACTTCTGTTGTATTATACCTCACATCAACTTATCTCTCTTGCCATCATTTCCCTTCCTGCTCACAGATATTTTTTTTCATATGAATCCCCCATAAAACTCCTGAATGCAGATTCCACAGGCTCAGGGTCTGTTTCTTAGGGATCCTGATAAATCACAGATTTTATCAGGACGAGGCCTAGGAAGCCAGTTCTAATCTGGGATCTGTGAGATGGACGAGCTACCTTCCAGCAGGCAATGAAAACCTCATCTCGTGTAGTAGTGGAGAACTGATAGATCCTGACATGACATTTTAGAGTTTTTGCTAAAGCTTTATCCTGGTATGAATCAGGATAACAACATGGGGGAAAGAATGCACATTATGTGCAATACCTCAAGATATATTGGAAGAGAAACTTATAGTAACAATGAGAACTATGGAATTGGGTGGCTTTTCCTGAGGGTCATTGACAAAGAGCAAAGAAATTCAAGTCTAAGAGAGACTAAAGTAAAGCAGATTAAGAAAGCCAGTAGGTGTATTGGCAGCACGCACAAGAGTAAAGGATAGAAGAAGTCCAAGAGTGAGAATTAGAACTTATTATAAGTGAAGGAAATTCCAGGAAAAATTATTTTCAACCTTGGCAAGTTCTCCTGTACCAAGATAAGTAACCTGATTAAGAAAGACTGGACACTTGAAATATAGTATACAGAAAGGGAGGGAGAAAGAGAGGGAGAGAAACATCAATGTGTGATTGCCTCTGGCAACCACTGGGTGCCTGACCCACAACCCAAGCATGTGCCCTAGACTGGGAATTGACTTGGAGGCCACTTGATTCATAGGCTGGCTCTCAACCACTGAGCCACACCAGCCAGGGCCAGACTTTTAACCAGGATCAAATCATAATTCAGCAGAAGAAGTACTGGGCCCGCTAAGCAAAAGAAACATTATATATCAGANCACTATTTCTGTTCCATTTACGAAGGGCAAGCACTGCCTTGATCAACTGTGTTTCTTAAAGGGCATCTTTAATCTGTATAATAGCTATCTGCTTCCATTGGATTTTTTCTCATCAGTGGAAGTTCTAACTTTTCGGAAATGGAATATTCTCAGAGAATGGGATTGCCAAAAAGACTGAAAACCTAACTGAGAGGCACGAGATCATGTGTAAATTAGCCAGAGCCCAAGAGAAAGGCCATGCTCATTGTACGTGCTAAATTGATTCCACATTATGTGCAATATCTCAAGATACATTGGAAGAGAAACTTATAGTAACAATGAGAACTATGGAATTGGATGGCTTTTCCTGAGGGTCATTGACAAAGAGCAGAGAAGAAATTCAAGTCTAAGAGAGACTAAAGTAAAGCAGATTAAGAAAGCCAGTAGGTGTATTGGCAGCACGCACAAGAGTAAAGGATAGAAGAAGTCCAAGAGTAAGAATTAGAACTTATTATAAGTGAAGGAAGTTCCAGGAAAAGTTATTTTCAACCTTGGCAAGTTCTCCTGTACCAAGATAAGTAACCTGATTAAGAAAGACTGGACACCTGAAATATAGTATACAGAAAGGGATGGAGAAAGAGAGGGAGAGAAACATCAATGTGTGGTTGCCTCTAGCAGCCACTGGGTGCCTGACCCACAACCCAAGCATGTGCCCTAGACTAGGAATTGACTTGGCAGCCACTTGATTCATAGGCTGGCTCTCAACCATTGAGCCACACCAGCCAGGGCCAGACTTTTAACTAGGACCAAATCATAATTCAGCAGAAGTACTGGGCCCGCTAAGCAAAAGAAACATTATATATCAGAATGGTACATGAGGTGGCCAATATGTATTGACAGAACCTGAGAAAAATGGACAGTCCATCGAATATCACATTGATCATCTATAGCAATAACCTCATGTTAATCAGACCGTATAAGCAACAAGTAGAACATATCTCTAAGGCCTTGGTTATATTTATGTGCTCAAAAAATGTGAACAAATACTGCAAAGTTTAAGCAACTACCATCTCAATGAAATTTGAGGTTTTCAGTGGTCCGAGGCATATGGATATATTCCATGCAAAGTAAAAGATAAATTATTGCATCTTGAATCTCACCACTAGGAAGGAATCACTGCGTCTGGTAGACCTTTCTGGGTTCTGGAAGTAGCATATCCCATAATGCTCTGCCCATTTACCTATTAACACGGAAGTCCATTGACATATCAATGTCTATGAGAACCAGAATTTAAATCCATGGACTTTCTAATGGGAAATAGCAAGTCATGCAAACCTTTCATTGCTAGGAGTGTGACATATGATCGATCCTACCAAGTTCATGGAGAAACAGAAGTTCAATAGGGACTTGAATGTGCTGAGTAATGAGAAAGAGATCCCAAAATAGTCTAGAACACAGGTCAGTCAACGATGGCTCCTAGGAAAATGCAACCCACTGTCTGTATGTGCAAATAAAATTGTACTGGGACACGGTCACATTCATTCATTGACATGATGTATACGGCTGCTTTTCTGCTACCATGTCAGAGCCGAGCATTTGTGATTGGTACCTAAGGGCCACAAAGACAAAAGTATTTAATGTTTGGTTTTCTATAGGGAAAGTTTGGCAACCCCTCTTCTACCTAGCCATGGTGTAATGATGAAAGAATAAAGTGAGAGAAAACTTCTGAACATGCTTAGCTTTATTTGTTCCCAGTAATTTTCACACACCTAGCACAGAGCTTAGCACTTAGTGCACAATTCAAGTGTCTGCTGAAACAATGCTGAATGAAAATAACAGAGCTCTGTAAAGGGATTTGAATGTAGTCGTGAAAGACTTACTTTAGAATAATTATTCTGACTGTATTGTCCCACACAAATTAGAGGAGAACATTTTGGGGGATATAACATGTTTATAATGCATTAGGAACTGTTTGAAAAAATTATAATAGTTCAGGAAAGGAATAATACCTTAGTTTTAGTTTTGTATGAGCATGAAATAAAAGAAAGGAATTGACCAAAACAACATTCTGGAAGCAAAAAAAGGTCATGTTTTCACTTGCTTACATGTAAATGACATATTCCTGCACTGTACCTCTAAAGGTTTTTAATAAATCTTGTTTTTACCTGATATAACTCTATACCAGAATTTATAGAAAATGCCTGTTAGTGAAGACTCCTGTCTTTCTATGTATGTGTGTTGCCTTAAGAAGCCATTCAGTTCAGAAGCCAATATTAGCATCAATGTAAAATTTTCTTTCATTGCTGACATATAATTGCACCTGCTTCTTGCTGGTTTCAAAGGAGA
Organism: Sturnira hondurensis; assembly: GCF_014824575.4. Classification (NCBI taxonomy): domain Eukaryota; kingdom Metazoa; phylum Chordata; class Mammalia; order Chiroptera; family Phyllostomidae; genus Sturnira; species Sturnira hondurensis. The sequence goes on along the minus strand of NW_028075269.1, from coordinate 14,102,735 downwards.
TTTCATTGATTCAATTGTTTTTCTGTTTAAATGCTCAAAATAATCTTCCTCTGCTTTAATTCATTTCAACTTCTATTATTTATTAAATATTTTCCTGAACTTAGACTTACTGAATTCCTCTGTGTTTGAAACCAAATCTTACTAAAGATACATTTATAGTTCATTCTGCTTAAAAATAAGTCAAACAGTAGAAAAAAAAAGTCTTAGAACTGAATGTGTGACTTGCTATCTTTCTGAATCACCTCTCTCCAGGAAAGATAGCAACCCTGACCCCTAACAAAATAAGAAAAAAAAACACTCAAGTTTTTTTAAGGATTAGGTAGACTTTTTATTTTCTTCAATATTTACTTTTCTATAACTGGATATCACATAGATAATAACCATGGCAAATACATTTTATGACTATTCAAATGCCATTTTCTCGGGGAAAAGTAGAATCTAATATTTTGCATTATTGATATATTTTTGTGTCTCCAAGCTGTGCACAACATTTCAGGGATTTTATTCTAACTTTTCAACTCATCTGTTCATCACTGATTAAATGTATCGCTAGGCACATGTACTATGTGAAATGTAGCATGTGATCTCATTCCAAGCTTTAAAGTCAGGAAGAAACACAAAGGAACAACTTTTAGGTTTGCTAGGTATATAAACTCCCCAAGAGCAAGGATCTCGACGCGTTGAGAGGCACCATGACAGAAGCTGAACAAGGATCCCAGAATGACCAAGTGAGATGTAATGTATGGTCCTAAAGGCTCTGAGAGACATTAGTAGGTGGAGAAATTGAACACAAGAACTGGAACTATGGAAAAGACGAGTCTGAAACAAATATTTTAGACCAAAATATCAGGAGTGCTACATTGATAACAAAATTGAGTTAAGTAGTGAATGTCTGAGGTGAAGTGGATGTAAAGGTCAGTGGACGGTTGATCATGAAGGTGACAGACTATGAATTCCAGGACCTCACTCAGTTATGGAAACATTAACAAATGACTAGTACAGCTTTGTGGGAGTTCTGGAAACCAATCAAGGATCTTCAACAACCGAGAAAATGTCCAATAAAAAAATCCATACACAAAATAATAGGAAATTTTGTGGGGTTTTTGGTTGTTCTTGTCTCATTTCCTCCCTAACATGTGAAGTAAGGTCAGGAGGAAGCACCTCAATACCCCATTCTTCTTCTCAGGAAAAGAGTGGAGGGTTTTTGCAGTGTTCTGACATCTGTGGACTGCCCAAAAGAATGGTTTGCAGACAGACTGACTCAGAGCTCACACAGAACAGTAACATGGTCTGCATCTCAGGTAGAGAGCTACAGAAAACTTTAAGCCCACAGGTGCCTGGGGGTCAGGGCTTGCAGGCAGAGAAATCCAATAGGATATCTGAGGTCTGAGAAGGAATGTGGGGGAGACACCAGGGGAAATTAAGACATTTAAATGCAGCCACGCACAACAAAAATTTGGGAAAGTACACACACACATGCACGCAAGTCCAAGGAAAACACATGCCCAGAAAAAGCCAGGCAAGGCTTTGGGGCTAATTCATGGAGGTTTTATCCATAGTCGAATCAGCCTGAAACAACTGGGAGAAGCAGTGATTTTTCAAAAGTTCAATTTTCAAAAAAAGGAAAAAAGTCATAAGGCATACAAGAAATAGGATATATGGCCTGTTTAAAGAAACAAAATAAATCTTCAGAAAATGGCCCTGTAGAAATGCAGGCGTACTTTAAACTATATACAAAATTTAATCAAAATTGATCAAAGAGTGAAACATAACAGCTAAAAATATAAAACCCTTGACAGAGGAGAACATTATGACATTAAATATGGCTATAATTTCTTGGATATGACACCAAAGGCACAAGCAACAAGAGAAAAATAGATACATTGTACTATATCAAATATAAAACCTGTATGCATCAAAGGACACTATTAAGAGAGTCAAAGGCAACACATGGAATTGGAGAAAATATTTGCAAATCATGTATCTGATTAGGGAATAGTATCCAGAATATATAAAAGGGAAAATAAAACCAGTGCTGGAGAAGATGTGGAGACACTGGAACCCCCATAAACTCCTGGCAACAACGCAACATGGTGTAAATACAACAAAAAACAATATGACAGTGCCTCAAACGATTAAAAATAAAGTTACCATAGGACCCAGAATGCCACTTCTAGATATACAAACAAAGAACAGACTGTCAGGGACTCTGACCGATATTCATATGCCCTTGTTTGTAACAGAATCATTCACAGTTGTTGAAAGGTGGAAGAAAGTCAAGTGTCTGTCAGCAGGTGAGTGAATAAAGAGGAAGTGGTATATCTGTATATAATATTCTGTTATATATATGCATACATATGTATGTATAGATGCCAAAGTAGGTTTATTGAGGACAATAAAAACTCTATGCCAAAGTGTGGTCAAGTGTAGCAAGTAGGCTACAAAAATGTGTAAATAAAAAAGTCAACAATGTGGACACTTATGAGATTGTACCTGTGCGCACTGTGCTATTGTGGCATTCCTCTGAGTTAATAAAGCTATTGTAATAATCATCACCTTCATGTCTTTTTCTAGATGAACAACTGTAAATCTGCTTTAGACCTCCCCTGCAGATACAGAGTGAAATATTATTCTTTCTGAAAAAGGAAGGGAATTCTGACACTTGCTACAACATGAATGAACCTTGAAAACCCTGTGCTTCATGAAAGGTCAGTCATAAAGGAAAACAGTGTATGATTTCAGTTATTTGAGGAAGCTAACAGTTGACTTCGTAGACACATGAAGTAGAATGGTAGAGCTGGCACTTTGGACAGGAGGATGGGGAGTTATTATATAAAGGGGACAGACTTTCAATTGAGAAATATGAAAAAGTTCTGGAGATAGATTGTAATAAAGGTCACACAACAATGTAAATGTGCACACTGAACTTTGCACTTAAAAATGATTGACAGTACATTTTATATCACGTAATTTTCACCACAATTTTTAAACATTGCATCAAAAATTCAATAGAAAGGAATATATTATATAACTACAGGATTGGACTATTGATGTTTTATGTGGGTGTGGATGTCACTGGGAATCACGATAGATGAAAGAAAGAAGAATGTAAGGTGGACAAATGGTGCTGAATGAAAAAGACTGTGAGCAGGAGGCTGGCAAAGGACACCAAGGAAGAGGTGCTGTGATTCTCAGAAGAGCAGCACAGAAGACTAGTGGTGGTCTGAAATCGGCAATATGGCTGGGGAATTTATGATGTGAAACGGGTGAAGGGAAAAAAGTTGCCTACAGGAGGCCTATAGAGTGCATCATTCAGAAACTGTTCATCCAATATACAGACACTCCAAGCTAGAGGGCCATACACACAGTGAAAACCCTGCTTTTGCCTTTCCCAGGACATCGATGGGAGTGGGCATTCGAGTGCACGAACAATCATCACAGAACCAGGCTGTTTTTCTCATCTGCCCTCAGTAGAGTTGGATTGCATCTCTGCTGTGCTCACACCTTACTGAAACAGCACGGGAACGATAGCCACGGCAATCATATTCCTGGTAAGATGGAAAAGGAAAAGTAGAAAAGCTCAAACTTACTTCCCAGAGGGCTCACTACTCCTCAAAAGTTCCAGGGAAGTCCAGCCAATCAATCACTGCTAGTTTACCTTTATTAGCAATCTCTAGATGCAAAAAATGGTTGGGAATATAGTATTTGAGTTGAGCACATTGCTGGCTGAGATAATACTGGGCTTCTGTTAGCAAAGAAGACAAAAATAATCGGCAGTGGGTAAGCTATGAGAATTCCCTGTCACCTGTGGGAAATTGGTGATATTGGTGGGAGGGGCAGGGATTTCATTTTAGATAAGGAAAGAAAGACAACAACAAAGTCAACGATATAGAACCAGATTTGGATCCTACTGGGCAGAGTTCATTAAGGCATGTGACAAACTAGTTACAGTAAGTAATGATTATGCTGCTTATTCAAATGTTGCTCTATCAGTTTATAACCAAGTTTACACTTCAAACTGAATACCATTACTGGAAAAAATAGTGTGTTTATTGTGTGCCAACTCTCACGAAGATATTATGCATGCAGTGCTGCACAAAATGAACACAGTCAAGGTTTTTATGGCATCGATGTTTTCATGGTGATAAAGACATTAAACTAACACATAAATAAACATTAAGTTCAAGCAGTGTCTCAAGTGCAATGTGCAAAAAGTCTATGTTGCTATAGAAAAGGAGCTGCACTACTTTTTGGGAAAAGGACCAGAGAGTAAATATTTTTTGTTTTGTGTCCAAATGGTGCATCACAACTATCTGACGTTAGTGTTGTAGTGAAAGCAGCCAACAGTATGTGTAAGATGCATGTAGCTGTATGCTGACAAAACTTTACTTACTGAGACTAGTTGCCATCCCCTAGATTACTGTGGGGACCACTGCCATAAGAGAAAAATTTGAAATTTATGATTAAAAAAGTAAGAGGATTAGGAGGAAAAAACTGAATTTAAACAGAATCCAAACCATTTACTGTTTACTAGATATGTAGTAATATGCATAGTAAATTATAATAAATGCCCAAATATTCTGTGGTTATGATGCTTATTATCAACCACTTTTCTCTATAGTATTGTTAAAATTTTAATATTAAAGTGATGATTAATGGCTTTGTGATTTTTTTCTCTGTTTTTAACACTATTTAAATTGTTGATTGTCAACAATCAACAAAATTATATATCAAATTGATCACTTTTTGCCAGAGCTAATGAAGTCGTATAAAAACATTTACAACCTAAATCTGAAGACACTTCAGTATATAATATAGATAATTAGTACCTTCTAATCTTAGTTTTGCCAGAAAAACCAGTCTTTTACTCTTCCTAGTTACTCAAAAACTTCATTTTATCTTTAGTTATTTCCTCTATTATATTGTCAAGTTTTCCTCCACTGAATTTACCGCTTGGTGGTTATATCACTTTACTACTAGTGCCATAGAAAAATACCACAGACATGCTTCAGTAATTGAACTTTTTTATCATAGGTCTAAAAATTGGAAGTCCAAGATCAAGGTTTCAACAAGTTTGGTTTTTCCTGAAGTCTCTTTCCTTGGCTTGCGGTTGGCCTCTTTCTCATTGTGTTCTTACACGGCCTTTGTCTGCACGCAGGTATCCCCGGTGTTCTTCCTCTTCTGATAAGGACACCAGTCCTACTGAATTAGGACCCCACCCTTATGGCAGCATTTAACCTTAATTACCCTTTTAAAGGCCTTATCTCCATATAGAGTCACATTGGAGGTTAGGGATTCAACATAAAATTCTGTTCATAACAATGGTGAAAATACATTTTCATGGGATAAAATGAATCATCGTGGGGGTTTGCTTCATTGTCTTAAGTCCCGTTTATAAGAATGATATCTACTATTTGCTATTTTTATTTTGAAACCAAGTGCTTGCTTTTCAGTTCCTGGCTTTTACCTATGGTTTATCACACACACACGTCATCTCAAGAGAAGGAGAAGGTCAGAGAACTAGCAGCCTTAGTAAAAAGAACTGAATTAATTTCTATTGTTCACGGAGTAATATATTGTTTCATAAAAGTATATAAATTATTACTTGATGTTATGATAAAATATACACTTTAAGAGGATCCATTAATTTTAAAACAGGAAGTTAATTTTATATCCTGCCCTATATACATGTGGCGATTTGATACTAAAAGTCTTTTATTTCAATTATGGTAGGTTATCTCAATACATGACATTCTATTCCATTAAAAATCATTCCCAAAGAGGACAACTTCCATACCTCCTAAAGTAACCCAGATTTTTAAAAAATGACAGTGTTACATATATTGTTTGTTTATAAATTAATTTCACTCACTTCCCTACAACTGGAAGTTAATGAATATGATTTCTATAATTACTAAAACATCTTAAATAAAATAAACATTTTCTTTGGCCAAAAATGTCATCTCCTAACATTTTGAGAGAAAGACTGCTGTGATAGCATAATCTTCTTGAAATGGTGGCATTTGCAAGGAAATGAAATGCTTGGCCATATCTGTCATGGGTGTTATGAATATCTTTCCACCACCACATGCCTTTTTTAAAGAAAACTTCTGTTTGAAGAGATGTCAAGTTAAGGAATCTGGTAGAGGAGTATATTTAGACCAATCAAAATCAAGAATAGCCCAGGCTGGTGTGGCTCAGTGGGTTGATTGCCGTCCCATGAACCAAAGTGTCACTGGTTCAATCCCCACTCAGGGCACATGCCTGGGTTGTGGGCCAGGTCCCCAGCTGGGGGGGGGGGCACGAAAGGCAACCAAACATGGATGTTCCTCTCCCTGTCTTTCTCCCTCCCTTCCCTTCTCTCTAAAAATACATAAATAAAATCTTAAAAAAAAGCAAGAATAAATGTGTAGAATCTTTGAAAAAAATTGTACCTATCCAAGAACATAACCCCTGCCTTAAAATTACAAAAACATTACATACTGGATATAAATTGGGAGGACAACCTTGTCTTCACCACTTTTAATAGTATTTATGTGTCAATGAAAGATGACTTTGTCACCTATGTTATTATATTAGATTAGAAACAAATCTAAGAACAGTTGAAGAGGTAAAGAGACGTGTCTAATTGAGTTTGCTCCTTCAGAGGAGAGCACCATGACAAGTTACAGGCTTCAGAAGGAGAATCTTATGTCTTCATGATGAGTAACAATTTTTAGGCTCAAAGAATTATTCTGAAGAAAATGCTACAAATACAAATGCATTTCAATTTCTCCTCAAACTACACACGAGTAACCAGAATTAACTTGAATTGTAGATTGCTTAGAGGATTACTTCAGAAGCAGTAATTTTATGCCTGCCATTGTAAATTGCATCCAACTAACTTCTTAATATGTTAAAATTGATTTGGGCATTTTTTTTTTTAAACTGAAGCTCCAGTTCACTCGGGATTTGATCAGAATGCAAATACGAACTGGAGTATTTGAATGACTATAACACAAGCTCATCTTGTTTTCCACCCAATATTTGTGTGACTTCTATATTTTTTTCAGTGAGACTAAATTTGACTCAAGAGCACTACAAAGAAAAGGTGGGAAATGACATACAGTGGGTACAACAGACACTCAGAACACAGTAACATCCTTCCACATTGGCAGACTTCTACGAAGCTGTGCCACCTCTAGCAGAGACAGTATTACCTATGATACAAAACCAGAGCAGGGTCTCCCCAAATGAAGTTTTCTTTTTTAAACTTACACATCCTGGAGCCTCTTGTCTGTGCACACAATCGTCTCGTCACCTCCTCCACAACATCCTCTACAGAACCACAGAAGCAGCTTTGTAGGCTCTCCTCTACTTTTGCCAAAATCAAGAACATAGTCAGGTTCCTTGAACTGTATACTGATCTTTCTGAAATTCATGCTGACATTTGTACACCCTTGTTAGACACTCAAACTTGTATTGTTTCATAGTTACTTTTGTCTTTCTTTTTTTAAGTTTCATTTTAATTGTTGTTCATATACAGTTTTCTCTTTTACTCCCACCCCAACCCCCCACAGCCTTCCCCACCTCCCTCTAAAGTCGCTTTTGTCTTTCATTCTCATATGTTTCAATTCTTTACATACTTTGCATGCAAGGAAATTCACAGTGAAATGGAGTCACTGAATAATTATAAAGAAAGAGGAAATCTTTAATATTGTTGATCCAGTATCTATCAGAATAACTACTTCCAGAAATTTCAATAAATATGGTATTTATATTCTATATAACTGTATAATCTAGTTATTACACAGTTACTAAAGGTGAAAGTATAAATATGTTGTATGTGTGTCTTTATAAATACAGAAAAATCAATAGAAATAGATAGATAATTGGTGGATAGAAAAATCAATATTCCCTTTATTTTCTCCAAATGCAACATCTGTTCCTGAAAACAGTAGGACTCTATTGTTCATTAAAAATGAAAATAAGGACTTTCAAGCAAGATTTGGTTACTGTTTGTTTGTTGTTTTGCTTTCAGCTAGAGATTTTTTTTTTTAACAGTCAAGGGCTTTGGTCCCATTTTAGGCATTCTATGTGATTTAAAAACATTTCAAAAAAATTTGTTAAATTTGACTGGATAATGAAAATGCTAGTTGATTTGCACCTATAATTCCAAATTTCCTGATAACTTGCTCTAGGGCATAAAGAGACACCACCCTAGATATTGCATTTGGGGAGGGTGACCAGTGCCCATGGTGCAGTCTGGGAAGTCAGGACGGGATGGCAATGATGTATTTCTCAGTTTGGCAGGAGTAAGCTTTGTGGAGGAGAGTAATAGGTGATTATTTGGGTGGAAGTGTAAAACTAACAAAGGGCATTTTGAAAATACTGACCTCATTGAGGAAAAAGGTGTTAATATCTATAGAATGTTGACTTTATGGAGGTAGGTGACTTTAGGATTTGAAATTTAAAAGTTAACCCAATGATGAGTTAAACATAGAGATATGGTGTACTAAATGGTGAGTTTCAGTTTACTGATAAATTAAGCTGTAATGATATATGCATTTTAATTAATGCTGAATAAATAGGCACTACAATTTAATATGTTATAATGAAATAGTTTTTAATTTGAATTTAAGTGGTCAGCATAGAATGTGAATCATGTTAAGTGAGAATTATTAACTACCCATCTACAACTTATTAAAATTACTAATTACTTAGTAATATGTCAGTATGATTTAATGACCTTTAAAAACTCAGGAAGTTTTGATTGTAAGTGATAGTAAAGTATGATAATTTTACACTTCTATTTTTTGTTATTAGAAAATTGGCTATTACTGTCAAAATTATTAGAGAAAGGTATTTTAATCAGATTTTGCTGTATTAATGAAAGTGTATGTGCATCCCCACATTCCTCAGTATTATTTACAATAGCCAAGATGTAGAAACAATTTAAGTTTCCAACCATGGAGAAATGGCTAAAGGATAATGTTACACATGCATCTTGAGTTTATTTTTGTGTATGGTAAAGTTGGTAGTCGAGTTTCATTTTTTCACATGTAGCTGTCCAGATCCCTCAACACTATTTGTTGAAGAGGCCATCTTTATTCCATTTTATGCTTCTGCCCCCTTTGTCAAATATTCACTGTAGAGACTTAGGTTTCTTTCTGTGCTCTCTATTCTGTTACATTGGCCTATGTGCCTATTCTTGTGCCAGTACCAGATTGTTTTGATTACTATGGCCTTGTAATATAGTTTGATGTCAGGTATGGTGATTCCACCTCTGTTCTTCTTTCTCAAAATTGCTTCAGCTAGTCAGGGTTGTTTATGGTCTTGAAACACCAATCCAAAAGAACCTATGCACCCCAATGTTCATAGCAGCACAATTTACAAAAGCCAAGTGCTGGAAGCAGCCTAGGTGCCCATCAGTAAATGAATGAATCAAAAAACTATGGTACATTTACACAATGTAATAGTATACAGCAGAAAGAAAGAAATAGTTCCTACCCTTTGCAACAGCATGAATGGAACTGGAGAGCATTATGCTAAGTGAAATAAGCCAGGCGGTGAAAGACAAATACCATATGATCTCACCAGTAAGTGGAACCTAATTAACAAAACAAACAAGCAAGCAAAATATAACCAGTGACACTGAAATTAAAAACAAACTGACAGTAACCAGAGGGGAAGGAGGAGAAAGTAATATGGGAAAGAAGGGAAACTCTCATTAAATGAATATGGATAAAGGATTCATGTACAAAGCCAAAGGAGGGTGGGATTGAGGTGGGAGGTGGGGTTGGGTAGAGCGACAGAAAGTGGTAGTGGGGAAATGGAGACAACTGTATTTGAACACACACACACACACACACACACATATATATATATATATATATANATATATATATAAATATATATATATGTATGTATATATGAGAATCTTAAGGAAATAAAAAACTTTATTATTAAAGATATTTTGTGTATGTTAAAAAATAATAGTGTGTTGCATATTTGAATGTTGTTTAGAGAGTAAATCTTAAAAATTCTTGTCATAAGAAAAACATTTTTGTAACTACATAGAATAACTGATATTAACTAGACTTATTATGACGATCATTTTTATTTATATATACAAAAATCAAATCATGTTGTATTCCTGAAACTAATATAATGTTTTATGTCAAGACATCTCGATTTAAAAATAACATAAAATTTAAGTTTCAGGCAACCTAAAATTTGAACTTAGGTGAAAATATTTCTTTCCATACTAAACTCTTTCCATATGAAAACTCTTCTAATATATTATTGTATGTTCAGTTTAGGTGGTGAGTACACAATATAACACAAATTCCACGTGTCATAGAAATGTACACTTGAAATCTGCATGATCCTATTAACATTTGGCACCCCAACAATTTTAACTTAAAATACAAAGAAAAAAATGTGAACACGATTTTGGGGTATATTTTCCAAATTCATAGACATGATTATATAAGAAAAAATTTCTAAGAGCCATATCTTTTGCAAGATTGGTATATGCTTTTAAAATATTTCCCACTGACAGTGCTTTCGGCAGAAGTCTTTGGTTTGTATCCAAAATGTTTCCCTTTGCCCCTTCACAAAATAAAAGCAAGACAAAACGAAACTGGCTGTCCCATGCATGCTCCCTACCATTTACAATGCCTGTTGCACACTTACGGCCAGTGAGATGGGAGGGAAACCTTCTGTGAAATACATTTTTCTCTCTGTGTTAAAAGAGAGAACATAAAGACGCTATATTCTCCTCATCCTTTTCTCTCCCTCTCTCCCAGCCTTTCCCCTGAGTTTCTCATTGTGTCCTGCCTTTGCATATAGTTATACAGTTATCAAAGTATGAGTGATTTCTATTCATCCAGTGGCCTCTAGATCAAATATTTACATCAGGATTGAAATGTTCATAGAGAAATTGACCAAGTGATCTGATATCTCAGACTTCTTGTTAGATGACAATAAACTATATTTTAGGTTGGATAATGTGTTATATAGTGAGATTATATAATGAATTGTCTGAATTGAAAAACCATTGTTCTTTACTGTTGGTGGGATTGCAGACTGGTACAACCACTATGGAAAACAGTGTGGAATTTTCTAAGAAAACTAAAAATGAACATGCCTTTTGACCCAGCAATTCCACTGTTAGGAGTATATCATAAGAACCCTGAAACACCAATCCAAAAGAACCTATGCACCCAGTGTTCATAACAGCACAATTTACAATAGCCAAGAGTTGGAAGCAATCTAGGTGCCCATCAGTAAATGAATGGATCCAAAAACTATGGTACATTTACACAATGGAATTCTATGCAGCAGAAAGAGAGAAGGAGCTCCTACCCTTTGCAACAGCATGGATAGAACTGGAAAGCATTATGCTAAATGAAATAAGCCAGGTGGTGAAAGACAAATACCATATGATCTCACCTTTAACAGGAACCTAAACAACAAAACAAACAACCAAGCAAAATATAACCAAAGACACTGAAATAGAGAACAGGCTGACAGGGACCAGAGAGGAGAGGGGAGAGAGTTTCAGGGGAAAAGGGGAAGGATTCACAGGAACAAGTATAAAGGACACATGGACAACAACTAAGAAGGGTGGAAATGGGAGGGAGGTGGGGAACACTGGAGGGGATGGGTTGGGATGGGAGTAAAAGACAGAAAACTGTACTTGAACAATAATTTTTAAAAAACATTGTTCTTTAGACATTCTGTTAATGATAGCTGAATTGTTCCTAATTTATACAAGATTAAGCAAATATTTGATAACCATTTTTGTTTTTAATTAAAGTAGAATTATGATTCAAATATCTTAAGGAACAACTATTGCATTCTGAACTTATCTAAAATTAGAAATACTGTATCAGTATTTATATATCTATATATACATCACAAAGAGATGGCATTTTAGTTGAGGAGTTATTATTTCCTATAAAAATAGGCAATGCATTCATGTCTTCCTAAACTAAAATTTCTCCAAATAAGTTACTTTCAGGCTGTGGTGGATTGTCATAAAGAGCAACTGCTTTAAATACTTCAAAACATTCCAGAGAAAAGCACAATTTGAAAAACTATAATAAGTGTAAAGAGAACTTCACATTTACCTAATATTAAAATATAAACAATGCCCTGGTCAGGTATCTCAGTTGTTTGGAGAGTTGTCCCACATACCAAAAAGTTGTGGGTTTGATTCCCTTGGGGTGTATATCTAGATTGCAGGCTCGATTCCTTGTCAGGGCATGTATGGGAGGCAACCAATCGGATTTCCTCTCACATCCATGTTTCTCTCTCTGTTGCTCTCTCCTCTCCTCTCTCTAAAATTAGTTTAAAAAAACATATCCTTGAGTGAGGAGACTATATATATATATATATATATATATATATATATATGCAGTTACATAAATATAAGGCTTAGAAAACTGCAGAAAGTTCTCATGTGTTGGCTAAATATACCAGTCAAGTGAATGCTCATCTCAATTTACCTAAGTTATGTAATATCCTTCCATCTGTGAATCTTATAGGGAAAATTTTCACTAAGTTGCCCCACCTCTATCCCATTTATTGTGTTATTACTTTAAAGAAACCTAACAATTATTTTTGTGTGAAATTTAGATTTTTAGATCCTGATACTGGCTGACTTACAGGAAGTTTATAAGAAGACAAGAAATGCTGTTTTTTTCTGTATATCCCACCAAATTTTAGTTTTAATAGAATTTTACAATGATTCATGAGTAATTAGCTCATGCATTTGAATTGTGTGCAGGTAACTTCTGGCAAAAAGTATTCGATTGGAGGGAGGTAACTCCCGCATGTCACTATCCATGCAGACACAAAACTACGCTTGGAGAGGTATCCTATACGTGAGCCACTGACACCTATAAATAATACCAATCTCTGGAGGTTGTGGAAAAATACGTTTTTGAAAACATAAAATTTACAGGGATTCCATATTGAGTTTTTATTATTTGATTCATTCTCCTCACATAACACAGATTGCATGAAAAAAACGAGGGTAATGTAATGGCATAATATCAACTGGTTATGAAAAAGCCTGAGTGGGAAAATGCCTGGCTGTATATATGCAGACTCCAATTTCGAGAGAGCTAGATAGATGCTTGTTCCGTAATGCGATTAGGTTTGAGCGTAGGGAGCGATGAGAAGCCCCACGCATTCCCCTTTCAGACTATTGCATTTTTTTTATTAGAAAACAGAGCAATTTCATCCTACGGTATCCCCTAGGTTTTAGGAAACCAGAAACTTACTTAAGGTTTTACATCTATACTTGTCCAATTTATTTTATAGCTTTCACTTGTCTTGGGAAAATATGCGATCAAGATATATATAGAATTCTGAAGCAATTCCATTTCTTTGTACCTTTTAGGCCTAGAAAATGTGATCTCATTGTTTCCTGTAAGTATACCAAACCAATATATTACTCAGAACCAGGTTGCACATGACTTTACAGATGTGCCATGTGCACAGTTTAATCTATCACTAATCAACACAAATGCAATAAATAAGCAAGGCTCAGTGGAAAATCCAAAGAAAAATAGGTGATACATTATCAAGTATTTGCTGTGACACCATCTGATAGAGCAAAAAATAAATTCTACTTTGGGGCATGAAATGGAATATTAATCTCAAGAAAAGTTTCCTATTCCCAGTATTTTATAAACTAGCTGTGAGAAATTAAACAGGTAAATTGACTTCCTTGAACCTCATTTCCTTCTGTTGTCCTAAGGAGATGGAATAAAATGTTACCATCTGTAGAAATGTGAGTCAATAATATAAATGCCAAAGATCAGCCATGAAAAAAGTTTGTGAGGATTGGTAAATATGTCCTAAAAACTTTAGCACAAAATTCTTCTGGCCTTTGAAGAGTACATCAAACATGCAGAGAAAAGAAAGACCATATTTTCCAAATGTAGTGAGTTAATTGGTTAACTTAGTCAGGAACTAGTAGTAACGTGTCAGAATGTTCAAACTAAAACCAAAATGAGATCTCACCTCACAGTACAGGAAACAAGGAAGGAGCAGGTCATTCCCTGGAAGAAGAGTGAATAAACACAGAAGACAAAGACATACCCAGTAATTAGAGGAACAAAGAACCTTATCAGGGAAGGTGGGGGAAATAGAGATGAACTTGTAGGCTATAGGAGAATGTCTTTGGCTGGCCTTGAATGTCATGGAAAAGCCAATATTTTGAGAAAACTTTATTCACATTTCATGAATTCCAATCTCTAATACAGATATATAATGCACTTTTTCAGAACTAAGTATTTCTGAAGAATACTAAGTGTGTTTTTAAAAGCTGTTTAAAATAACATGACCCATTATCTTCACAAGGAAGAATAGCCAGGAGAAATATTGCTTTATGCTGACGATATCCACAATTTAACTGGACATACGGGTTGTTTTTATTATTCTTTAACTGCCACTTTGAGAAAAATAGTCTGATACTTCAAACTACTCTGTTTCAATAACAATATTTAGTAATATTATATCTTTTTCAAATTTATTTTCAAGGAATTTTCTTAAAATGTCAGTGGCTGTATTAAAGTCAGAAAATATGATGTATAAATAAATATCTCAGATCTCAAATTAATTTTTTTACTGACTCCAATGTCCAATTTTTATAGATTACAACTTTACAGGCTATTTTTCAAGCTAGCAGATGTTGGAAACCTCACTTTGGAGTCTGGGAACAAAGTAAAAAAATGTGTGAGATTTTTAACTATCATTACTACTTAAAAGTTATTAAAAATGATAATTGGAATTGCAATCTGGAATTTAGCTTACAATTTAAGTGGTATGGGAGGCAGGCTAGACTTCTGCTTGGTTTGATTTGGAAGTTTTAATCCTGTAGTGATAGCAAGAATATTTTGTTGGGAAAGGAAACAAAAGAGACCGGGAAACAGAGGCAGCTAATAAGATGGATTACAAGGTAATATCTTACATACAATGTTCATTATTCTGTTCACATTTCATGCCATGTTTCTTTATTTGAGTTTTTAATTCCAGAGATAAAATGGGAAATTATGCTGATAAACATACACATGTCTCTGTGTGTGTATGCACACACATAAGCATACTTGATATAACATGAAATAGTTTTCAGCTTTATAAATGTTATTTCTCTATCACATGTGTATAGATATGTCTTTTGTATATGCTTGTGATAATTTACAAGTCATACTAATGGATGCGAGCGTGGCAGTGGACTCTTGGTTGGCACATGGATGTTCTATTACTCGGTGGTCAGATGGGCAGAGGGGACAGGGATTCAGTGCCAGAAAGGTCTGATGACAAGTAGCAAAAACCTGCATTGTGAAGGAATGTTGAAAATAAGTGAAATAAAAGCATTAGGTTAAATCTGCCTGTTCAATTTGGACCCTCAGTGAAGCTGAGCAAGACAGGGGGATTCCAGGCAAAATAATAATAATAATAATAGTTTAAAAAAATGGGGTTTGGGCAGAACTTTCACCTCCAGAATGAGCAATGAAATGAAATGAAATGGGAAGACTAGGCTGAAGTTCAACTTTTTTACAATATATTAGGTCAACAGGGAGGTGGCAGAGTCATCCTGAGATTCAGTGCACAGGGGACTCATCTTTGTTTATTGGACATTGGGTCAAAAACAAGGCCAATGAAAGGCCAAGGGATATGCCCGCACATTTTTACTCTGGGTCTCATATGGTTAAGAAACTTGCTATGGTTCAGTGCGTTTACAAAAGTCGTCAGCGAATCCATCCTAGAAGGACTGAGCTAAAGTGTTTATCACAGAGACAAATTTTAATAAGTATAACATCTTTAATTCCATAAAGTTTCAATGTAATTGCACAGTATTCATTATTATTTTTACTTCTTCTCCGAGTTTATAAACACATGCTGTACCCAATGTTGTCCACCATTTTCTTTGAGCTCTCTCTCTCTCTCTCTCTCTCTCTGTGTGTGTCTCTCTCTCTCTCTCTTTAAGTCCTCCTAACTTCTCCTCTGCCCTCCCTCCACTGGAAAGTGAGGCAGCACTTAAACATGAAAAGAAAATAGACCTTACTGTAAGACAAGCTGTGGCTTTGACTTTCAGTCATTGTACTAAGGAAACAAACAAACAAAAATAACCAATATGTTTGGAAACGAATGCCTGCCACTGTCTCGGGTTTATATCAACTAAATCAGATTTTATGAACTAAATTAACCCCATAACATTAAAAGGTAGGTGCTATCATTCCTGAGAAAACTTGGTCACAAGAAACATTAAGTGATTTGCACAAAGTTACATAGCTAAAATGTGGCAGAGCCACGATGCAACCCAAGTCACCTAAGTCCAGAGCACCCTTTGTTACCATTCAAGCTACTGCCTTTAGACTTAAATTTGTCTCAGGTGCTTATAGACAGGATGAAGGCAGTGCTGATTGCCTTGTCAAAGGTTCTGTGGACTAAATAAGACAATATGTATAAAAACTACTGGCAGGTAAAGACACTCCAAGTATTAAATTCTCCTCCAAGACCTTCTGCCAGTGGTAAAAATCTCTAAACATAAATGCAAAATTCACCAAGGAATCAGCTATTCAATGGTACTCTTGGGTACCATTCAGACACATTCTTTTTGTGAAGAAGGCTATGCTAGCTTAGCATTCATAAGTTTGGAGTATTGTATATTCTGTTCTTTTAGAGCTGGGGTAAAATTAGTATTCAATCATTGAGAATGCTCTTTAAAAAAAGAAAGAAAGAAATGTCCTTCAAAACACCATGGAATTTTATTTGAACTGTCTATGATATTTGTATCTTACTGCAAATTACATACTTGGAATATTTTTTTTTACTTACTGCAAATTACATACTTGGAAACATTTTTTTTACATATTCTATTTTCTACTCTTAAGAAATGTTATCTTCCCTGTTCTCATTTGACAAAGATTATTGAAATGTTGAAACAATTATATCATCTATATTGTAATTTTTGAATTACTCCTTTNTTAGTATTCAATCATTGAGAATGCTCTTTAAAAAAAGAAAGAAAGAAATGTCCTTCAAAACACCATGGAATTTTATTTGAACTGTCTATGATATTTGTATCTTACTGCAAATTACGTACTTGGAATATTTTTTTTTACTTACTGCAAATTACATACTTGGAAACATTTTTTTTACATATTCTATTTTCTACTCTAAAGAAATGTTATCTTCCCTGTTCTCATTTGACAAAGATTATTGAAATGTTTAAACAATTATATCATCTATATTGTAATTTTTGAATTGCTCCTTTTGCGTCTTTCTTAAATTTTGATAGTGTTATTGATTAAGGGCGCCCTGCTATGAATTCCAAATACACTTGAACTCTCACTTCATGAAGATACATAATTATCTGCCTCTCTGCTTCTAGCCGTCTGACAGCTTCTATTGCCCTTGATGACAGCAGGTTTGTGAGCACACCCTGTACTTATTTGCCGTCTGTTAGATTAATAGCTAGCTGTGTGCCTCTGGTTCCTACTTGCAATGATTTCCTATGTGCCCACTTTGTATTGAATATGAAGTTCTTTGACATTGGATTTTTTTTTGTTTATTCCTAACCAAATTTCTAATGTTTCTGTAGGTCAAATATTCACCTTTCCTCCTGTCAAGTCTATTCCTCGCTTCAAAGTCACGCTTAATCAAGAATGGTAATTAATAAGGAGGATAATGTTTCCACTTCTTAGCTTCACTTTTGAGTAAGATGTGAAATGCCCTTCCTGAAATCCTGGTTAATGCAATGCTTGGGTGGGAATATACAGGAAATGTACACAACAATCTAGTGGAAGATCTTCCCATTTACAATTTAACCCTCTGTGTCAGTATTTGGCATGTTACAAAGTTCCAAGCAGGCAGGCAATAAATTAAAATGTTGCCGTCTCACCCATGAGGGGTAGCTCAGTTTGGCTTGTGGTCTCCAGAGGCCAAGGCTTAGGGTTGGATCCCCAGAGCACATATAATAATCAACAAATGAATGCAAAAATAGGAGGAACAACAAATCTTTCTCTTATCAATCAATAAAAAAATAAATATTGCACTCTCTAGGATGCTTCCTAACACGAAAACTTATTTGTCCTATACTATCATAAAATAAAACATTTAAGGCCCTCTGCTGTATATAGTCATTTTGTGAAAGTGCACTCTGTCTCCACAAAGTATTTGCAATAGGAATGCACAGCCTTCTCTAGTGGCTTCGGACAATTTATTTAGCTTCTCTTTGATAAGTGTCAGACTACTTTGTCCTTCGAACAAGTCCTCTTCCACGTTCTTCCGTCAGGTACATTAGTCCTGAAAGGCTGTCAGGTGGGTAATGAGAATTCAGCAACGTGAGGAGGCATGTCATATTTCGGAAAATGATGGAGAGTCATTCCCCGCCCCTTTCCCAGGGTGGAGGTCTTATTTTCCTGTCAGTCTCCTGGCATCACATCAGTCACACATTGCTGGATCTGGTCAGGCTCCACAAATAAACAATTTTTATCCATTATGTGACAGTTTTATGTTGTCCAAACTCGTCACGAGCCCTCCTGGTTTTCGGCATGTTTTCACAAACACATCTGAAGCCCCCAGTCCACCACCAAAACTCGGCAAGAGATGCATGGACACCTAGACGAATGGTTTCACACATTGTCCCATCAGCATAACTGCTCTTCATTCTTTAGATTGTAACTTAACATGGGGATCAGGCCCCTCGGGAAGCTGCCCTCTCTGTCTACCCACAGCCACCCGCACTCTCTGGCTGTGCATAGCTGATTTGCATTTCTGCCCCTAAGTCGTGCTGTGTACCCACCTAGCACAGCACTTCACCCAGTTGAATAAACCCGTCGATCTCCCAAACCAAGTTGCAGCCTCAATGAAGAGCTGTGGCTCTATGTAGAAAAAGAGAAAGCCAAGAGGACAGCTAGATCAGGAGTGGAACCATAGAAATGAAGAACACATGGAGGGTTAGCAACAGGGGGGTGGGAGGGGGAGAAGGGGGGAGAAGGCACAGAAAATAGCATAGACGGTAGGTAGAAAATAGATGGGGGGAGGGCGAGAATAGTGGGGGAAATATAGAATCCAAAGAACTTGAGACAGGTGGTTATAAACTAAGGGGGGCAGAATGGTGGGGGAGGGAGGGTGCGGGTGGAAGGGATTGAAGGAGGGAATAGAACAACTGTAATGGTAAAATCAATAAAATATATTTAAAAAAATAAAAAATAAAAATAAAAAAAATCTAAAAAAAAAAAAGAGAAAGCCGTTGGAAACCTGAAGGACGATTCTTTTCCACATACATATAGAATTAAAGCTTCTCATTGAGTGTGCAATGTTGCAGGCTATATTTCATCAAAATAAGGGTCTCTTTACATCCATCCTGTTGTTTCCGGGAGTGCCTGCCTGCAGTGGCAAACCAGAAAGATGTTTAATGCCTGGTCTAAGAGAGGTGCGCCTTGATTACTTACCATATTTAACTTAGTGTTTTTCTTTATCTTCTGTGATAATTTACATGTCACGTGTAAATGGCATGCTTCTGTGGAATGCTTCAGATCTCTCTTGTGCAAATTCATTCACATCCTCTGATTTTTCCTTTTGTTACAACTCTGTATTCTCATTTCATATGTGAAACACCCTTGCTTTTGTCTTTGAAATGAACATGGAGATGGGAACTGGAGAATTGTAAATCAATGAAGAATCGTTTCAATGAAATAAATAGGAAGCTATCTATTCAACTGTATGATTAACCATATTGAGATTTTTTTCAGATTTACTAGAAAGTTTAGGGATAAGTTGAGAATGAGACCTAATATAACTAAGTATATAAGTAAAAAACGGTAAATAAAAATTAGTAGAATCATAAGAAATGACATAATCATAATATATTATCCCACTCACTTGTAAACGGTTAGTTTAATAAATTCAGTTTAATAAAATACTGAATAAATTGTATCATTTAATAAATTGAATTAAAATACTGAATATTCAAATTATGTAATAGAACTATATGGGAAGGTCTGAGAGAAGAAAAATAAATATAGGGAAGAAACAAATGTTAAATTTTAAAAAGTTAAAGACATTTAGAGATGCCTAAAACTTAAAAAATATGTAAAATATATACTTAAGTAACATTTAAAAATAAAATTGTTGGCGTCATATAAAAATATTATACTTTAAAGATTTAAAAAATCTCCTGAAAGAATTCAGAGAAGGTTCATAGAGGATGTGAAACAGGCAACAGAATTAGAGGAGAAGGGATAACTTATTGGTTAAAAGTCTTGTAAAATAAGTTACTATTAAAATGGTTAATTTGCACTATTTTATAACAATTGGGCTTTAATTTAAAATAGGCCTCTGTTGTTTCTGACTTCGAAGATTTTTATATGTCGGTTCAGAACACTAATTGTATACTCTAAGAGTAGCGGAGGCGTATTAGACTTGCTACTGGAATTTCCTATGTATAGATACCTATTATCTTCCATGTAAATGGGACACTAGAGGATCAATAGGAAATAAGCCTTTCCCCCATGAACCTTCGAATGTATTAAGAGGGTGTATGTGCACATGTGTGTGTGTCGAGTGTACCTTGTGGTAGTGGAAGAGAATGAGCGTGTAATTAACTACCCCAACTAAAAGTAGAAAGAAAGAAAGAATTCAGAGCAACAGGACAATGTTACAAATTCACAGCAATGAAAAATACCCTCAGTGCCTATCAGTGCAAGATTATTTTTCTTGTTTTTCCTCTTGTGCTCCACATAATTAAAATATGTTTTGCTGTTACCTTTTTATTGATATTTTTTATTTTATAAATGTATCAGAATGACATTGATTAGTAAGATTATTTAGGTTTCAAGTGTGCATTTCTACGATACAGGGTCTGTACATTGCACAGCGTACTCACCACCCAAAGTCGAATCATCTCCCATCCCCATATAATGGGTCCTTTTACCCTTTACTACTCTCCCACTGGTAACTATCACACTGTTGTCCGTGTCTGTGCATTTCGGTTTTATATCCCATGTAGGAGTAAAAAACATGTGGTTCTTGTCTCCTTTCAACATTTTCTTTTATCCAGATACTCATGCCTCTTTAGATGAAGCAGAGAGAAGCAAGTGAACCAACCTGTATCCTCCAAAGTAACACATGATATTTATGAAGAAATCAGTATATTTTTTACCATCTACTTTTTGTGTCATTTGTCTATGACAAGTTGAAATGTGCAGTTTTTGTAGTTTAGGAGAGTGCTTTGGTTCAAAGATACTATGTATAAATAGTTCTCCTATTTATTTAAGGAGGAGGAGGAGATTTGGAGAAAATAGAAGGAAGTTAAGGAAAAGGAAAAGACAAAGGAGAAGAAGCTGAAATTAAAGAAACTAAAGCAACATTTTAGATACAAATTACATGAAGAGAAAAAGTGCCTCAACAGTCTGCCTTCTCAAATGTAAGGTTAGTGTTGTATTTGAAAGTCATTAGTCGTTTATATGTTTGCTTTTATTTTGAATTAAGTCCTTCTAAGCCCTGGCTGGTGTGGCTCAGTGGACTGAGTGTGAGCCTGTGAACAACACGATCGCGGTTCAATTCCCAGTCAGGGCACATGCCTGGGTGGCAGGCCAGTTCCCAGCAGGGGACTCACGAGAGGCAACCATACATTGATATTTCTCTCCTTCTCTCCTTCCCTTCCCCTCTAAAGATAAATAAATAAAATCTTCTAAAAAATTTTTAAAAAGTCCTTCTACAATCCATCCTGTCTCCCTCTTACTGCTGCTACCTTTCTTAACTTTTCTCTCATTCCCCTTCTAACGCCCCTCATTTCTCCTCTCAATTCCTTCCTCTGCATTTACTCCTCCTCCCCGTCGTTTTCCCCATTTTCTCCTTGATAACTTCTCCTTTCCTCCTTCCTACGCACGTACACCAATGCTTCCACCAGACAGTGACGCTTGTCTGGACGTTGGAATAACAGGGGAACCGGACATATTTCAGCCTGCTAAATTATCACTCTGCGAGGGAGCTCCTTCCCAGAGAGCTGGTGCGAGACAATGTAGCCACCTGTGACACACCTGCCATGCTCCTTAGGCTAAGTGAAGACAATTATTCTTCAGATGACAGCTTGTTGATAAGTATTCCCAGGTCCAAGATGCAGCCCCGATTCTCATTAACCTGATTAAACCTGCTGTCCGTGACTCACTTTTTTTCTTTCGTTGATCAAATTGTCACTATCTATTTGAATATTCATCTTTTTCCCTGTCATTTACTAGTCAGGATGTGTCACACATAGAAGTAACGCAAGGCATCCACTTTTATGCTGCTATAATCTTTTCTGGTACATTCTTTCACATGTCAGAAAGCAATAGCACCATTGACAAGTTTGAGATCTATGGAGTATAATTATGACTTACTGGTGTCTAAAAGCATTTGTGCAGAGCAATGTGGAGATTCATGGTGTTCCAACAGCCAGGATGAAGAGCATAGTCTTGACAGATAAAATAAAACCGTACTTTACTCTCCGGGGAAGTCTCAGCCATGCTGCGGTGCGATGCTTCCTCAAAGGGATGACCTACATGGAAGTGCATGCTCAGTCTTGCAGCCCAGGCTGCTCCAAAGATTAGCTGCAGCGACCTAGTAACCATGCTCCTACTGATGTTCAAGGTGCAGGTCCTCTACGGTGCACCACAAATGTTTCCGTGATGAAGATCGGGGACTATGATACAGGGATTGGAATCTGACTTTTGCATTCACAGAAGCTACATTTGCCATATGCTTGGTTTTTTTTTTTCTTTTTTCTTTTTTGTTTTTTTCACAGAGGGATCATGTATGCAGAATTCAATTAATTATTATCCTTGGATTATAGCGCACTGTCATAACTAAGGCACAGATGCACCTTTTTAACTTTTTAATTTATGTTTATATTCAATCCAGTATTTATCACACATGTTTATGCACATAGCTGTTTTAAATAATATAATAAATATTGGCGAAATTACTGTGCCTCAAGTTAAAACATTACCAATAGTTTGCTTCTAGATCTCAATGTCTCCCTTTTCTTACTTGCCTGCTGCCACTAAATGCTAATATGTGTCCTTAATTTGTTTAACATTTACTTGCTTTTCAAAATATACTTTTATCACACACATATTTCTTGGATTGCTTTTTCCTTTAATTTCTGTTGTCTTATATGACTTATTTTTTTGCTTTTTTATATTATGTTGTGACATTAAAATGTATTCATATTGAGCATGGAGTATTAATTCAATAATATTCACTGCTGTGTAATATTCTATTGAAAATATATCACAATTTATTGATTATTTCTCTGAATAGCCATTTGTGCCATTTTCACATTATTGTTATTATAAACAATAATGCTATGGATATTTTATATACCTCTCATAATACACACTCAAGCGCCAGAATTTCTTTAAGTATATGTTTGGAAAACAGAACAACAAGGTCAAAGGATATTTGAACGTAAAAGACAAGGTCAAATTGTTTTTGAATTGCTTGAACCAGCCATCTCTTTTTAAGAAATCCATATGATCACTAGCATTTTGCATCATCTCACTTAAGTTTTCCAATTAAATGAATATAGAATGGTTACTAATAAAGTAAAACATATGTTCATATGTTCAAAGGCCATGAATATTTTCTCTTTTGTGAATGGCTTGCTGATATCTGTGTACATTTTCTATTGACTTGTTTATATGTCTTACTTATTTGTACAAGTATTAATCTATATCTTTGTCTATCTATATCTATATCAATTATATGAGCTGCAACTATCTTCTCCAATGAATGGCTCATCTTTGCATTTTCTTCAATGCACTTTTGACTAATGGAAGTTTCAACTGTCTTTTTAAAATATGTTTACATTTTATTTTGTGGTTAGCTACTCTGATTATTTCACCTACAAATAATATATATCCACCTATATATATTATGACTCACGTTGTAAAAAGCTAGGTCTCACATCATCTTGCTCTCCCTTTAAATGTTCATATTCATATGCAACCAGTAATACCAAAGCAACAAGCAGGGGAAATAGTCGAATATTCTTGATTTGTTTAACATGGCACTGAATTTAGTCTTTTCTCTATATTAACCATTTTATAATCTAGTGTGTCACAAAGAAGCTTTACCTTTAAAACTCAGAAGAGTTTTTGTTGTACCTTGTGAAAAATACACTATAGCTGGAACAGCCATTTTATTTTATAGTTGAGAGTAAGCAATTAATTGATCAGTAACCCCCTCTGTGGTAAACACTAGTACCATCCAGTAGCTCACGAAATTGTTTCAAAAACTATGCATATGTGTATTTTATTATCAATAATTTTCAGATAAAATCTAGATATTCAAAAGAGTAATATAAGCGTGTAGGTAAAACTTTATCACAGATTATTTATTCCAAGGCTATTTCTTCTGTACTTTACTGTATGTTATATCCCCCTCTCATAATTTTTCTTTTAAGAAAAGAAACAAAATCTGAGACTTCTGGCCAAGATGGAGGTGTAGGTAGACACACTGTGCCTCCTCACACAACCAAAAGAAGAACAACAACAATTTAAAAACAAAAAACAACCAGAACTGACAGAAAATCGAACTGTATGGAAGTCTGACAACCAAGGAGTTAAAGAAGAAATATTTGTCCAGACCAGTAGGAGGGGCGGAGATGGGCAGCTGGGCAGAGAGGACTGGAGGCAAAGCAGCGGCTGGTGGACTCAGTGAGGTGGCAGACTGTGGCAGGGGGCATGGTCCCAAGGCAGCTGGTGGACCAGGTGGTCCCACATTTGTGCATAGATAAACCAGGAGAAACAAGTGGGGAGCAGGATGGACTGCACCATCTAGGGTTCCAGCGCAGGGAAATAAAGCCTCAAACCACCAATTGAAAATACCTGTGGAGGGTGAGGTACCAGGAGAAACTCCCAGCCTCACAGCAGAGTTCAATGGAGAGACCCACAGGGTCCTAGAATGTACACAAACCCACTCACATGGGAATCAGTACCAGAAGGGCCCAATTTGCCTGTGGGAAGTGGGGGAAGTGGCTGAAATCTGGCAGAGAGTTGAACAAGCACCATTTTTCCCTCTTGGACCCCTGCCCCCGACACAGCATCACAACTCAGCGATGTGGGTTGCCCTGCCCTGATGAACACCTAAGGCCCCGCCCCTCATATGTAACAGGCATGCTGAGAAAAAAAAAATGGCCCCCAAAAAGAACAGATCAAAGCTCCAGAAAAAATACAACTAAATGATGAAGAGATAGCCAACCTATCAGATGCACAGTTCAAAGCACTGGTAATCAGGATGCTCACAGAATTGGTTGAATTAGGTCACAAATTAGATGAAAAAATGAAGGCTATGCTAAGTGAAATAAAGGAAAATGTACAGGGGATCAATAGTGATGGGAAGGAAACTGGAACTCAAATAAACAATTTGGAGTAGAAGGAAGAAATAAACAACCAACCAGAACAGAATGAAGAAACAAGAATTTTAAAAAATGAGGAAAGGCTTAGAAACCCCCAGGACAACCCACGGACATGAACTAAAGGGGGGGGTGGAATGTGGGTGGGAGGGGTGTGCAGGGTGGAAGGGAATGAAGGGGGAAATGGGACAACTGTAATAGCATAATCAATAAAATATATTTAAAAAGAGAGAGAAGAAACAAAACTTTTTCAGAAATTTCATATCATCCAAGAGGATAACCAGGGCTGAAATAAACATGTACAAATTCACCGCTGCCTATTATACTTACAGGTTGTCTGAAACACTGAGGTCTTTTGAAAATGTACCAAAATAATCACTGTCATTTAGAATAGAAAAAGACTATCACTTTAAAGGACCTGGCTATTTACCTAGTGCCTTCCATTTCTATAAGTTTCTCTAAATAGAACTGATCTGATACACATTAAAATCTACTTAGTGTTGGATACTATGCAGTATAATTTTCACATTTTGTCTCAAAATTCTCATGGCAATTTATATATGAAATACATTCTATGATCCCACTCTATAGATGCTTTCTTTATGCTCAAGAGTTTGAGTAACCTCCTCAAGTCTATGCAAGTGGGAAGTCAAAGACTGTTAGGCCCTATAATCCACCCGACTCTCCACAAAGCAGAGAGTCAATGTTACCCAGGGCACAGAGTGTGATACTGGTGAGTAGTAACAGCTTTGCTTTAGTTGATGACCATCAACTAGCCTTGACTTTTGCCTTACTTTGATAAACTGGAGGCCTAGTCGTTCTGAAATTTGCTTCCTCTTAAGCATCTTCTAGATATCAACAATGCAGGGGCTGCACAATGGGGGTAAGACCAGAACTGGCATTACTACATTGCCGCTTTTACCATCTATTAACTTTTGTGAAAGAAAATCACCACAAGTAGGATATTTGACACAATGTTCACATCCTATCCCTGTGCATTCCTTTAATCAATTAACTGATATATGTATTAATATTTGGATCTGATATTTTATTGACTGAGGTTGATTGCTTAGTTTATTAACAGATGAATATTGACAGTTGTCTCAGGAAGCTAATGACACAGGGCATTTCTAGAGTTTGTAGCAAATCTTGAC
Organism: Sturnira hondurensis; assembly: GCF_014824575.4. NCBI lineage: Eukaryota > Metazoa > Chordata > Mammalia > Chiroptera > Phyllostomidae > Sturnira > Sturnira hondurensis. The sequence continues at coordinate 14,076,176 of NW_028075269.1, read as the reverse complement.
TGCTCCACGGATACAAGAAAAGAGAACACAATATGCCTTGCTTTCTATCAGTACAATCACTTTATTTCTATGTAACTACTTTCCTTAAAAATTACTACTGGCAGGAAAAAAAGAGAGATCTCCTAAAATCACAAACAAAACCTTTTCAAGATTGTAAACAATTCAGAGTAAAAATTCCTCAAATGTCAACATTACCACGATTTTGAAAGTCATGCATTTTCATTATAGAAAAATTAAAAATAAATACGTTCAAAAAGACGGATCTGTAACTATAGTTATTTTATTCAAGGCCAAACAAAGTATGGATTTTAATGTAATTACTTTTGGTCTTTTTTTCTTAAGGTAGATAAGGATTTTTTTTCTAAAAAAAATGGTGGTCACTCAGTATGTAGAAAATAATACCTCATGACTAGGTTTACATAAATCATAAACTGAATATAAATTAAATTTGAGTGTTTAAATTTTTTAGTTATTCTTAAATAGCATAGCTCTATACTTGGATTTCATTATAGTATATTGAAATAGTGTATTTATATCACTGAAAAAATATTAGTTACAAATGAATGTTGATTCTCAAAATGTAGGTTCTAAGGTAATCTGTATGTATATTCTAAAATATACTTAGCTATGTACAGATAAGAAAAAAAACCTGCTGAGAGAGAAGGTAACATACACTTGCTTCTTGAGATTCTTGAAGGGGCTACTAACAGCGTGAGTGTGTGTTGATGCTATGGAAAAAAAGAGAAGAAAACAACTTCAGCAAGCATTTGAAAGTGGTCAAGTGGTCGGTAATGGGCTGTATAATTTTCCCCTGTGCAGCCCCACCAGCACAATCCAAAACTGCCTCATTGCAGTGTGCATTTCATGTAACGACAGTCTGGAAGGGCATGCCGAGGCATTCCTGATGCCAGAAGTCCACCATCGTGGACAACAGTGCCCTTCACCGGCCTGTAGGTGATCCCCAGCATGAATTAAATGGCCTGAATATAAACTTGGATTTGTCTATAAACTTCTTGGAATGAATGGGCTTAGCAGGATTTCTGATGTAATGCTTATAGATGAAGTCATTCATTCAAGCAATATTTATGAAGCCCTTTCTATGTTCAAGGCAGGGTACTGATCTCGCAAGATGTAAATATGAACAAGAAAGATGCACAATTTTGTCATACTAAGACAAACTCAAATAAACAAAAAAAAACAAATAACGCAAAGCAAATGTTTATCTAGGAGAAGATCTTTCCAGATGTTTACTCAATTCATAGTTCTTGTCTTGATGGACCTATAGCATCATCTGATATAACTGTATTACCCCTTCTAATTTGGTATTCTTCCTTTCCTTGACATGCAGGTCAGCATCCTCTTTTGGTCTTCCTCTTACTTCGTGACTACTTATTCTCAGTATCCTTTGTTCTTCCCCTCAGAGCTTAGTGTTTTGTATCTTGTCCATCTTTACTCACTTTCCTGGTAACACAATTTACTATCACATATTAAAATATCACTAATGTGCTTTAAACTCATTGAGTATACATGTCAGCTCTCTCCTAAATTTCAAAGTCATATATCAAACTGCTGCTTGATTTTTCCACTAAGATAACAAACAGGCATTTCAAACTTAATTCATTTAAACATTGGCTCTTAATATGTCACCTTCCAAAACCTACCCTCATTCATGAATGAGCTCTACCCTCATTCATGAATTCTTGACAATCCATCTAATGGTGACTCAACCTTGTATTTGCTCTCACCAACTCCTTAAGGCCATCTTTCTCTTATATCTCACATCTAATGTATGAGAGGCTCCTGTTGGCTCTTTCTTCTAAATAAACTTTGATTTTGACTTTTATCACTAGCTTCTTAGCTAGTTTCCCAGCTTCCACCGTTCTCACCCATAATATCTCTCTCTCTCTCTCTCTCTCTCTCACACACACACACACACACACACACACACACACACACCCCTAACATTCAGAATGACCTGTTTAAAATGTAGGTCAAGTATTGTCATTTCACTTCTCAACATACTGCAACGCTTCCCACTTCAAGGTTAAATGATGGCCACACACCCCTATTATATTGTTTTTTTCCTCATTGAATACTTTGATCTTCCATGAACATGATATGTCCTATTGAAGTATTTTGTGTTCATTGTGCCTTTATCATTAATAGTTTACATTTCCCTGATTTTTCTTGCCTAACTCTCCAGGTATTTCGAGTCTGTATTTTAATGCTACCTTATTAATGAGAACTTTCTGGCTTTCCACCCTCCCACTCCCATCCACAACCAATACACTCATTCAGCCTAATTCTATTTTTCATGCTACATTTTGCTTTTTTGGGCAGTTTTCCCTTACCATTACATTATATAATTTACCTGTTGGGTTTATCATATTTTATGAGCTTTAGTCTACTCTGTAAGTTCTAGTATGATCATTGTCTTTACTTTTTTTGTTTAGTAACATACAGTGGGACTTAGAACACTACGTATCATAGAGCTGTTCAAAAATACTCCTTGTACGCATTAAGGCAGTTAGGGCCCAGAATCATAACACAGATCAGATTTTGATATTTTCTTTTCCCAAATGTCAAAAGGCACCTCAATATATCAGACATCTTTGTTCTTTTACATGTGTATCTGGAAAAAGAAGGAAGAGTAGATGCTGAGGGAGAGTCATTAAAAGCTGGAATGAATTCATACTAGTTTAGTCTGGTATGAAGGGATGGTTTTGGTTCTCACTACTTCCAAAAAAAAGCATTTCTCCCATTAGGAAGACATGCTCTTCTTTGGCATTCATTCTGATTCAAACTTTCAGCGTGGTAGCCCTTGCTCTTGTCATGGTTTATCAAAACTGTATCTTTGACTTCTACTTAACAGCTTGGAAATTATGTTAACAGAAATTCACAGAAAGTTAGAGGCATCATTCAGTTTCCATTTAATTAGAAACATCTTTTCTTACATCACAGATTGATATCCAGCCACGACTCATTGTCAGAGCTCTGGAGAGTGTGAACTCTCACTTTCCTCCTTCTCTCAAATTGGAAATGGGATACTAAGTACACTCTCATAGCAGGGTGTTTTAATGTACCTTAATATTATTCAGAATAGGCAAAGAGGAAAGATAAATTCAGAACTATCATGCTATCTATACGCTCTACAGCCAGCCTCTCCGTGCCACGTGGGACCATGGCTCAGCAAAGCCACTTGATACATTGGTATGTTGAGGTTCATAGCTAATGGCTTTGGGCTTGTGCTCTCACTTCGTATGTGTGTAATAAGCCCCAGTTTGCCAACTGATGAGTGGCGTAATAGAAAAAGGGGGAAGAAGTGCCAACTTAACAAAATCAAGGAGCTACCCACAGAGAAAAGAAGCACTTTCTTTTTAAGTCTAATTTGGGTTCTATATAAAAGAATTGAGTGAGAATTTTTTCTCACTCCTCTCAGCTCAAGAAAGAAATAAATGCCAAATGGCAACAATCCTCCTTAATTTTTTCCTTTCTTTACATTGAAGAGGTGAAAATTACCCAATTTGTGCACCTATTACAAGTCACTTTAGCGATTCCCAGAGAAGCGAGCTGCATTTCTCTTTCCCTCCACAGTTGCACAGTATTTCAAAGCAGGACAGATGCATCAGGTGACGATCTTTGATTTTTTAAAAAAGCAGCTGTTTATTGAGGTAGTTTTAAGCTGCTTAGAAGTCTACATGTGGAATGAACTTCCACAGACTAATTAGAATTATTTGGCTGAAGAAAAAGTAGTATTCTGTGCCAAGGAAAGAAAATATCACTTCCCTGTTTAACCCATCATTTCACAGAGAACAAAACTGAGGTATGGACAGCCCAATCTACGGGTGTGGAATAATGAGTAAATGAGCTTTGTAGATAGATGCAAATAGCATATTTTTACCCACTTTCTAATATCAAGAGATCATGTTGCGCAGTAAAGTAGCATAAACTTTGGGTTAGGTTTACGAGAAAGATTTATGCCACTGTTCTCCAGTTTATTCACTATGGAACATTGGGTAAGATCTTAAAGGTCTCTGAGTCTCATCAATAAAATTAAAGTAACAATTCTTATCTGTTATAATATGGCATACAAATATAATAATAACAACACAAATAATTAAATCATAATATATTCCAGGTACTCTATAAATGTTTTACGTGTATGAATGTATGAGTGTTCCAACAACTCTATGACTACAGTATTATTACTATTTCCATTGTACAGAGTATTAGCTCATCATGAAATTAAATAACTCATGTAAAGCACTTGGTAAAGGTCCTGATCTATAATATATAGTAAATTTAAATTATCATGTTATCTTCATTATACTCATTGTCATAATCATAACTCATGTTCATGTTTCATATGGCTTCAGCAAAAGAGTTACATAAAATCAAGTGTAAGAAGTTAATAAAATTGAGGTTTCAGTTGTAGAATATCCAAGAAAGATATCAATCAAATGATCCTCTTTGAAACAGTTACTAGAATATTTCCAAAAGCAGGAAGAAACACAAAGCGGAAGAGGGGGGGTAAGAAATTAGGAGACAAGGTGAAGAAGCCAGTTAGTAAAACTGAATGGAAATGTAATAGGGAGGAAATATTCAGTCCATACTGAAAGCTATTTTACAAACAAAGACTGTGCGTCTATAATGCAATGGGCAGGACAGGGCTAGTCATGACTTTAAGATTTGTATTAGATGATGTATAATTGCATTTACTCGATCAAAGAAACAACTTATGTATCCCCAAAATTAGTGGATGTTAAAAGTATATTAATGCACTTTTGTAATATAGATCAGTGTCCATTCAACTCACAAAAAGAGTAATCAGGCAGACTATTTGTTTTTAAATTTGTTTAATTCCCTGCCCCTCAAAGGGGAAGTTCTCCCTTCAATACCATTTATATCAATATTTTATTGTCAGAAAGAGGAAATTCTGTCATAAAACTAACAGACTATCACTTATGAGTCTTTTTTTATTTTTTGTTTTGTAGAAATAATAGAAGAATAAGAATTTATGTATGAACTATCCTTATACAATGAACATAATTAAGATAGTATTACATTTATCCAATACATTTTAACATTCAATTACAGTTGTCCCCATTCTCCCCCATTATCCTTCCCCAGCCTACCCACCCACACCTCCCACATTCAATCCTCTGGCCCCGTGTTGTCTGTCCATGGGCCCTTTATCCATCTTCCTTAACAACCCTTCCTCTTCTTTTTCCCCTCCCTCTGGTTACTGTCAGTTTGTTCTTTATTTTCATCTCTCTTGTTCTATTTTGCTCACTTGTTTGTTTTGTTGATTAGGTTCCAAACATGAGTCTTTTAAAGTTGTGTCTGACTTTCTTAGATCTATGCTGGACTTCTTAGTCACCTCAGTATGTGTGATTGACATAAACCTCAGGGATTTTACTGCAGTTCAGTTGGTGCTTATACTGTTTTTCATGCACTTCTCCTGAACTATGAAAACAGGTAAGTATGACTGATGAAAGTCCATTGTCTTTCCTAAGCCACAGGCAAAACATTCAACAGCTGTTTGATTTTGTTTTCTATAATCAGTACTCAAATTTCTGTCGATTTCCCTAAAGGCATCTGTAATAAAATTTGGCAACTATTTAATAGTGACTGAAGTACCTTCTACAGCTTTCTTTATTCATGTATTCTAATCATGGCATTAGAATTCTAACAACCCTGTAAAATTTAAATTGCTATTTTTGAGTCCTGGTAAGTCTGTCTTTGTGCTATAATGAACTGTGTTAGGTATTACTGAGCAGGACAAAGTCCTAGAAAAACCTTCAGCCTCATTTCCTTAGGTAGCCCTCTTATATTATAATAAAAATATCAATGCATTGATCTGCATTCATAGGACTAATATTTCCACCTTTTTATTCACATAACAGCATTTATTGATATTAATATTTTAAAAGTTTTATTACACTTAATATAATTAATTTAAATGATTAGGAATAATTCCTTGGCCTCTATTAAAAAAGCAAATAAGATAAAATTAAGAGGTAAGACTATAATACTATTTGGGGCACGTGCATATATGAATAATTTATTACTTATTAACCTGTGGATGGCCTTAATGGTTGAGTTGAATGAACTTCATAACTTAAAGAAATATGTAAATAATTTATCCAAAATTAGAAGAAAAATAAAAAAAAGCTCTTGCAGAGATCAAAATTCATAATTATTTCTCAATAGAGATTTTTGGATTGAATGCTGTTAAATAGGTCAAAGAATGAAACTGGGTGGAAGAATTATGAAATACCACCTTAAAGTCCAGCCAGATACCTGGGCTGTAAATTCTTCAGACTGGAGCCAACTAAGCAAGACCGAAATCATTGAATGGAACTCTCGAAGGACTGTCTTTTGTCAGTCGTGACTTTGCATGTTTTCTGTTTCTATAGTTCAGGTATCAACAATCATATGAAAATTAGAGCTACGATATATTTGGTTTATTTTATTGACGAGAAGTTAATTTACTTTAGGTTTAGGGTTTATTGGGGTTTAAAGGAATTAAGCCATGTGATCTCCTACATTTGAAGTTAAGAATTAAAGGTTAATGGAGGCCCACACTTTAGTATCTTGAATGCTCCAAGTATGGGGGGTACAGATCCAGCCAGGTTGGAGGGGATTCAGGTAACCGAAGGACGTGCTGTTAGGAAACTTCTAGTATTATTTGTAATATATAAATGCACGTGTTTTATTTGTCCCTAGCCTAGAATGCAAGGAAATAATTGAAGTTTCCGTAAGTACCCAAGCATAGTGATAGGATGATAGAATTATAGAAAGTGACTGAGTTAATCAAACATTCACACATTAGTTAGGGAAACTAAGAAATAACACATACTTAAGAAACACACAGTGGATTTTAGTGGATTTTAAATTGAAGATGCAATCATAAAACTGATGCCCTCCTAGTAAAATGGTAATCATTTTTTGCATTCAATAATGCAAAAGCAATCAGAAGAGAAAGCAGTCAATGAGAGACGATGTTTTCAGGGAAGATTTTGAGAAATCCTATTAGGTAAGGAGAAACAAGTATGAGAGGAAAAAAGGCTATGCCAGGATAATTTTTAACTTGGTACTTATATCATTGCCTGAAAAAGACAGTGATTGACAATCATCCATGTTGTCTGTCAACATGAGATTGACTTTCAGGTAAGTTTTGTAAAAATAGTACCATAAGTCATAAGCAACTGCCATTATAAATAGATCAGGTAACTAACATGTAGAACAAAAATTCTAGAGCATTCCCTTTTTAAAAGCCCAGTATAACACCACTGCAAAGAAAAGTCAACAAGGCAGGACTGAGATCGCTATCCTTACACAGGCCTCCTTTCAAGGTTGGCTCTTGGCTAGTAACTAAGAGCATAAACAGTAAAATATTTCCTACACTGATCATTTATTTTCCCTAAATGGGAAGAGTGGCTCCTGGGGCCTAGAGAAGACAAATAATGTGATTTATGCTGAGCACTTGCTTTTTTTCTAGGCATCTGGATTTTTGTACATGCTAAGCTGAGGGTGCCTATGTGAGAAGCCCCCAGGATAGACCCTGGACACTAGTCTCCATTGAGCTCCCCTGTTAGACAACATTCCACACATACTGTCACAGTTTGAGGCTGGAGGGATCAAATACATCTGGGTGACTATATGGGAGAAGACACTTGGGAATTTGCACTCAGTTGTTGTTCGGAAGTTTATTCTGTGTGGGTTTCCCTTTGCTGATTTTGCTTTTTATCTTTTGCTGGTATAAATCGTACTGAAGAGTATGATGATATGCTGAGTCTTCCCAGCCTTCCTAGTGACCACAAAACATGAGGATCATCTTAAGGACTCCAAAATCAACACCAAGGAAATAAAAAACAAAAAATCAATAAGGTAGCCCTGGCTGGTGTAGCTCAGTGGACTGAGCACAGGCCTGTGAAGCAAAGGGTCACCGGTTTGATTTCCGGTCAGGGCACATGCCTGGGTTGCAGGCCAGTTCCCAGCAGGGGACGCACAAGAGGCAACCACACATTGATGTTTCTCTCCCACTCTTTCTCCTTTCCCTCCCCTCTCTCTAAAAAATAAATAAATAAAATAAAAAATCAATAATGTAATATTTCAAGAAGTATAAGAATGTCTCAAAAATTAAAATAAGTCCAATTGTTTACACACAAAGGAAATTAAAATGTTGAAGAATGACATCACAAGAAATTCTATATAGGGCAGATTAAAGTTTCCTCTTCCACATAATGTATCTAAACAGGTGATTATATTAGCAGTTTCCCTTTCCTCTCAGTCAATGGAAATGAATACCAGTATGCTCAAGTATTCCAAAATTTCCAACATCCTCCTGACAAACTGAGAAGAAAAATAATTAAAATTCTAGATGTGAGAATTTAAGCACATGAATTCACAGCTATTGGTGACATCTAGAGGTTGTAGAAAATCTGTTTTTGAATCCATGTAGTTATACCTATTCTTCAAAATTAATGAACACATGAATAAAGACAAGTGACAAGAGAACCCTGACAGTATCACAGTTCAGGGTTACCACCAGGATGACAACTCAGGTGAGCAAAGAAGAAAATTTTGGAGGAGTAGATTGAAGAAATGCAGAGCAATTATGGCAATGTCAGGTTTCAGCAAATTCTAAAAGCAAATAAGCCACCCATACAAGAAGAGGGTGCTGCAAACACGAGTTAAACGAAACTAAAATTTAGTTTTAAAGGATAACTTCTGGTTGGGTAGAGAGTACACGGTTAGCCTAGGAATAGGAGGGTGATGGAGTGGGATGTTTGGAGAGGCTTTCTGCTATAATTTCTTATTCTCAAGCATATAGAAGTAGATAAATGACATTTACATTAAAAATATGTCAAAATACCATCTAGCTCTATGATAGGAAAATAGTAATTTCTCCTCTGGCAAAGAAGTCAAGATTGACAAGAAATGGCATTTCACAGATACCAAGTTCAGCCTAGTGACGGGCTGGGCATATTAAGTAAACAGAAATGGGACTTTTAAAGATGTGGTGTATTAGACACAAACAATTTCATTCAAATGCTTTCATTTCTTAGCCTGTGCTGAAAACAGTGGCAGAATGAAAAAAGTTCTAGGTTATAAGTATTAAATATTACATTACATCCCTGGAAAACCTCGTTACAAGATCACAGTAAGGGGAGGAGGTTTTGTAACCTTTTTAGTCCTCTTTTTAGAGCATTTCCTTTCAAACATGTGGAAAAATAGGGATATTATTTCAGCATGCAATTGATAAGACGGTAGTAAATCTCTCTCTTTTTCTTCATATATAATGTATATGCATGTGCATTTTTTAAAATAGAATAGAGACACTTGCAGATTCTATTGCCTAGTTAATATTTTATTGATATAAATATTATATGCAATTATATCATTTTGTTCAAATTTCTTGATTTCATTTTGTAATACACAGTCAAGTAGAAAATATTACAGATTGGAATCCACATGAGGAGAATGACACACAAATCCTTCTACTATGAATGGGCACGTTTTTGCTTATTGCTCTTGGCCCTTTCTTGTCTTCCAGGCCCCATGGTTTAAGATGCAAATAGCTTATTTGCAAGCAAAGCAGTGCCATATTATTAGCATGAGCATTTTGATTGAAAAATCAAAATATTTTGTGTTCTCCTTAGCACAGTCTGAAGTGGACGTGAGTGGTAAAGGTCTGACCTGGGTCACCAAGTGTTAGTGGAGTGAGAGCCAAAAAAAAAAAAGCATCCCGTCTGTGCCTTGGAAATACAAAGTAAAAAAAGAAATATCCAGTTAATTTTTTGAGCATCAATCTGAAATAAAATACAATTCATCACAGTGACAATAATCACTAGTAAAATAGCATTCATTGGACAGAGAAGAGGAAAGATTAGTAAAGGTTAAATTTCAATGATCAGTTGAAATGTTACAGTAAAGGTTGAAATGTTTTAATAATTTCAATGATCGGTTGAATGTTGCATTGGTGATAATAACAATGCAAAAATAATTGAAACATTTAAAAGAGAGAAATGTTTTAATTTCTTGTCCTTAGCATTTGAGATCGCCCCTTTCACATACATTATTAATAACAAAAATCTCTGTCTATTTGATTCATCATAGCAGATTCAGCAAAATGTCAGCAACCAAAAACTTTAAGGATATGTACATATAAAACTTCCTCCAAAAAAAGGATATGTTGAACTCATTAGACTGATGTGTTTAACTTTAATCCTAATTTACCAAAGAAAAAGTTTGGAAAACATTAAATAGGAAACCAAAGGTGCACAGTCCAGAAAGATTCATAGTGATTGTAAAGCTCCATTCAGGTACCAATGTGAATGAAGAAAGCAAAGTATGGCAGAGGGATGTTCAAGAACTACTAGAAAATTAAAATGTAATTTACTAATAAACATTAGCATTAGCAGTTACCATTAATGCAACCCCTGATATGTACCAAATATATACAGTCTGGCACAAACAACGCTCTTTTTTTACTACAAAATTTTTATTACAAAATCATAAGCCTGTAATTCTGTAATATTCCACTATCACACCCAATAAGACCATAGGACATTTAAGGTGAAATGTTCAAATTAAAAGTGTAAGTTATTACACTCATGTATTACCCTATCAACCACACTCAAGCAGGTATTACTTCTGCTGGACCCTGTATTTTTATATGTATTAAAGTTTATGGGGGGTAAAATTCTTGTCTAAGTTCACATACCTAAAAAGTGACAAGAAATACACCAAGAAAGGAGAAAAATCCTATTAATTGGCTTCACCCTGAAAAAATATATATATAGGCACAGGGTGCAAGTTTATCCTAGCCTCTACCTTACCCGACATAACAAGTTATAGACAGCACACACACAAAGCTGCATGAGATATACATTTGACATTAAATAACATATAAAAAAACTGAGATGGTTTAGAAATTCAGATTTCAAGAATAAATTTAATAAGTATAAGTGTGGGAATATGTAGTTAGTTTCAAACTCTTAAAAATAAATTTATTCCAGGTTTGGCTGGTGTGGCTCAGTGGATTGAGTGCCCACCTGCAAACCAAAGGGCCTCCACGCTGATTCCCAATCTAGGACACATGCCTGGGTTGTGGGCCAGGTCCCCAGTAGGGGACACGTGAGAGACAACCACACTTTGATGTTTTTCTCCTCTCTTTCTCCTTCCCCTCCCCTCTCTAAAAATAAATAAATAAATAAGTATTTTTAAAAATTAATTTGTTTTAGTTATGCAAGTCTGGTTCAATATTTGAAAATCGATTGATAGAATCCAATGTAACAGGCTAAACAGAAAAATTATATGATCAGATCAATTGATGCAGAAAATTCATTTCACAAAATAAAACTATAATTCCTGAGAAAAAAAACCCTAAAAATTAAGAAGAAACTTCTCAACTTTATAAAAACACCTTTAAGAGCCTGGCTAACATAACACTCAACAGTGAGAGACTGAACAGTCTTTCCCTTTCAACTCCAAGGACATCCTCTTGCACCAGTCTTTTTCAGTATTGTGTTGTAGTGCTTCGTGTTATGTCAGTAACACAAGAAAGAAAAAATGTATGCATATTGGGAATATGAAATAATGAATAATATTTGTCTTTCTTTATAGATGACATGATTATCTATGTGAAAAGCTATTTAATTGTCCAGATATACAATTTACAATGACAACAAAAAATGAAGTTCTTAGCTATAAATATACTAAAGTATAAGATCTGAATGCAGAAAACTATACAACATAGACGGAAGTCATCAAAAATCTAAATAAATGGAGAGATATCCTGTGTTCATGGATTGAAAGATTCCATATTGCTAAAAATGACAATACTTCCTAACTTATCTATATTAATCCAAATCAAAAATACTAGCAAGCTGTTTTGTTGACATTAATAAGCTCACTGTAGATTTTACATGGAAATGCAAAGAACAGAAAATAGTCAACAAAATAATAAAGATGAGTATGAAGGAAAAACACTACTAATTTGGTGACTTGATATAAAACTAGGATAATCAAGAGGATTTCTATTTGGTCTGTTGAGAGTAGCAGCAGCAATGTACTTAAAGACATTCGTTCTGGAGAGGAGGAGATGATAATATTTCTTTCACAATACCCAATATGAGCGGTGTGTTGAAATCTCGTGAAGCACCAAGGTGATCCATGAAGATGGAACATAAGAGAAATGAGAATAAAATGTACATGTTGTGCTCACTCTAACACTGCTCTATGCTGTTTGCTTATCCAGCATCACTCGATAATTGCCCGATTACCTCTCCAAAAAAAGGAAATGCCTTGTTAATAGATTCTGCAGGTACTTTGTAACACAATACATATTACTGGTTTTATTTAGCTGAGAACTACAGATCAGACTCTCACTAAATTCAAAGCTTTGTCCAAATGTCTTTAGCGTTTTCTTTTTGTGTTTGAAATACCCCTGCCATGGCAACACTTTTATTTATATTTTGCACCTTTTTAAAAAAATTTATTGCTGTCCAAGCATGGTTGCTGCCTTCCCTCCCCCCCCATCAATCACCCCATCCCCCACCATCCCCAGCACCCTCCCCTGTTTACACACCCCTCAGTTTTTTGTCCATGTGTCCTTTATAACTGTTGAAAACTGCTCTTGAAAACTGTCCACCCTTTTTCCCCATTGTCCCCTCCCAATTCCCCTCTGGTTACCGACAATTTGTTCTTAATGTCAATGTCTGTGGTGATGTTTTAAAGGCTGTTTATTGCAATTCTTGAAGGCCAATTAAAAGGTCTCCTCTTGACTCACATAGAGATCTCATTATGTACTTCAAAAAATTCCTGGTTGTGGAATGATTTAATGAGACAAAGGAGTACCCTCATTTTAGTTCCTTTTATAATATCCCAAAAGGTTTAACCTGGAAAATCCTATCAATGTAATTTTTTCTTAAAGACCCAAATTACACGAATATTTTTGCATTTATAATTGTCAAGTCCTACTCAAAGGTTTGGTTTTTTAAAAAACTAAATATCCATCCTGTTTTTTTAAATATCAGCCTTTAATGCATTCTACAAAGAAAATTTATAGGGATTTAAATTATGAAAGGAGCCCTGGCTAGTGTAGCTCAGTGGATTGAGCACAGGCCTGTGAAGCAAAGGGTCGCTGGTTCAATTCCCAGTCAGGGCACATGCCTGGGTTGCAGGCCAGGTCCCCAGTGGGGGACACATGAGAGGCAACCACACACTGATGTTTCTCTCCCTCTTTTTCTCCCTCTCTTTTCTTCTCTCTTAAAATAAATAAACATTTTTTTAAAAAAATTATGAAAGGAGAAGTTACAACAACCAAATAGGAAATGTTGGCAGAAAACTAAGGTAGGGAGTGAAATATAATTAAGCTTAAGAAACAGATTATGCAAGACTATTCTGACCATTGTCGCCACCTTAATTGATGCAAAGGGCAAATGAAAGGTGGTAAAAATATTTTTAAATGAGTATAGAAATATTATATAATCACAGTTGAGACTTGAGAAGATTGCTTCTGGCTGAAGTACAAAGAATAGTTTAGTAGCTAAAAAGGAGGCAGGGGCACTCACTGATAATGAAATCCTGGGTCCTGGCAGGTGTGGTTCAGTTGGCTGGAGGGTGGTCCTGGAAACTAAAAGGTCAATGGGTTCCATTCCCGGTAGGGCAAACGCCTAGTCTGTAGGTTTGGTCCCCAGTTATGGTGAGTACAAGAGGCAACTGATCAATGTTTGATCAATGTTTTGATCAACTGATCAAAAACACTGATCACATCAGTGTTTCTCTCCCTCTTTCTGTCCCTGTCCTCCTCTAGCTCTTGGTTGAATGTAGAGATTATTCAACCAAGAAAATATATATTCATGTGATTTCACCTTATCTATATCATCTCAAAGAACTTTAAGTTGCATCAGTAGTATCCTTTGGATGATGTTATATTACAAAGCATTTAAGAATAAAAGATTACTAGATTTTAAGTGGGAAGGAATATGAAGAAAATAGCATCTATCTATATGTTGAGTTAAAAATTCCATTCATTTCCTGTATATGCCGCTTTATTCCAGTGACAACTCACAGTGCATATAAATGATTACTTCTAATGGTCCGCATGACTAGTAGGTTGGATCGAGGGAACTAAAAGCAATGGAGATCAGAATTGTCTGCATTTGTGTGTCCCCAAACCACAACAAAAAAGTTCCACCTTTTCTTAGTGCAGTAGATCATGGGGCCAAATAAAATGGCCTAGTGATATGCTCAGACAATTGACTTGAAAATGAAGCTCATGGAAATTCATCTTTTCTGGATAATTACCAGGAAATACAGCAGGTCCTTGAACAATGTAGTTTTGTTCAATATTTTTTTTTTACTTATGATATTGAGTTTAACTTTTTTCTTCTTTTTTTTTATTTAATTATTTTTCAAGTACAGTTTTCTGTCTATTACTCCCATCCCATCCCACCCCACCCCCGTGCTCCCCACCTCCCTCCCATTTCCACCCTTCTCAGTTGTTGTCCATGTATCCTTTATATATGTTCCTCTAAATCCCTCCCCTATTTCCCCTGAAATTCCCTCCCCTCTCCCCTCTGGTCACTGTCAGCCTGTTCTCTATTTCAGTGTGTTTGGTTATATTTTGCTTGCTTGTTTGTTTTGTTGTTTAGCTTCCTGTTAAAGGTGAGATCATATGGTATTTGTCCCTCAACACCTGGCTTATTTCACTCAGCATAATGCTTTCCAGTTCCATCCATGTTGTTGCAAAAGGTAGGAGCTCCTTCTTTCTTTCTGCGGCATAGAATTCCATTGTGTATATGTACCATAGTTTTTGGATCCATTCATTTACTGACGGGCACCTAGGTTGCTTCCAACTCTTGGCTATTGTAAATTGTGCTGCTATGAACATTGGGATGCATGTGTTCTTTGGGATTTGTGTTTTAGGGTTCTTAGGATACAATCCTAGCAGTGGAATTGCTTGGTCAAAAGGCAGGTCCAATTTTAGTTTTCTTAGAAAATTCCATACTGTTTTCCATAATGGTTGTACCAGTCTGTAATTCCACCAACAGTGGACTAGAGTCCCCTTTTCCCCACACCCTCTCCAACATCTGTTGTTTATTGCTTTGTTTATGATAGCCATTCTCACAGGTGTAAAGTGGTATCTCATTGTGGTTTTAATTTGCATATCTCTGATAGCAAGTGATATTGAGCATCTCTTCATGTGTCTCTGGATCCTCTGTATGTCTTCCTTGGAGAAGCGTCTGTTCAAGTCCTTTCCCCATTTTTTTAATTGGGTTAGTTGTCTTCTTAGAATGAAGTCGTGTGAGTTCTTTGTATATTTTGGAGATTAAACCTTTGTCTGAGGTATCATTGGCAAATATCAATAATTTTTTAATAATGTCAATGAGGAAAAAAATCCATTCCCCTGAGGACAGGCTTATTGATTTTAGTGAGAATGGAGGGGAGGGAGAGAAACATTGATGCGAAAGAGAAAAACATTAATTGGTTGCCTCGTGTACATGCACCAACCAGGAACTGAACCAACAACCCAGAGCCACACAAACCAAGGCTATTAATTTTGCTTAAATGTATGTACAGTTCACATTAATTTTAGTGTTTAATATTAAGTGTTTTGGGATTTTTATTTGTGACCAGAAATACGCTATAGGAATTTAACTGTTGTTTATACCAATAAGCCTGTGGTAAAATTGATTTTTTTATTGCCATTTCACTGATAGTCACAGTTTCCAAAAGGCTATAAAAATGTTAAGCAAACCCTTACCATAGTGGAATAATTTCTGATGTGCCTAAAGATAGAACAAGTACGGTGAAGTCCCCAGATAACACCACTGAGTTTCCAGTAGCCAAAGAGAAATGTATGAGTCTCTGGAGAGACATAAAGGTCAAGGAGAGGGGCATAAAATAATAACATTTTGACAAAACACTAATGAACTAAAAGTCATATTCCTATCCCAACACTGGATAATGCAATAGAGATAGAACCGAAGAATGGTGAAGAAAACACTGATTGAATTGACATGGAAATCTTGGCACATATTGACATGGGGACACTATATAGAAATTAACTTGTGAGCAAAAAATTAAAGCAACTATATTAATTAAACTGAATGAATTTGCACCTTGAGATTTTTCTCCTGTACATAAATAATTGGAGGGGAAATGGAATAAGGTACAGATAACACTAGGGTTTTGTGATGGGAGAAAATTATGGACATGCTATCTTTCGGTAATTATTAAGATTAAAATGTGGTCTTAGGATATAAATATACGACTTTTATTTATACGAAACATAATGTCAACAGAGATTGATTATAAATTATCAGCTATAGTAAGAGATTATCAGATGTTTAAGTAACTTGAATATGCAGTTATGGCATAAACTGTAGATATTTTTATTGATAACTTTTACAACATGAGATCAGTTCTGACAAAAATATAGCAAAAGATTGATGTCAAAAGTAATAATAAAATTCAGTGAAAGAACATTAAATCTTTAAGTTCAGTATTTCAATATTCCAGTGAGATATATATGGTTGGATATATATATATATATATATATATATATATATATATATATCCCATANATTTATATATATATATATATATATATATATATATATATATATATATATCCCATGTGTTACACAACAACTTAGAAAATTTAAAATAATTAAAATAACTTTGATATATTTTATACTTTATTTTGATTTATCCCATAACTTTATAACACTTAAATACAATTTATGATAATTTTATTACAGAGCTAATCGTGTTGCCGTGGCTGGTGTGGCTTAGTTGGTTGGAGCATTGTCCCGTGGACCAGAGGGTAATGAGTTTGACTCCAGGCCAGGGCGCATTCCTAAAACCCAAAACCCAAAACCCTAAGTTGTGGGTTCAGTGCTCAGCCAGGGCACGTACGAGAAGCAATCAATCAATGTTTCTCTCTTATGTCAATGTTTCTCTCCCTTCCTTTCCCTCTCTAAAATCAACCAGCATGACCTCAGGTGAGGATAATTTTTTTTAAAAAGCCATGTTCATTGTAGAAATTTTGAAATGTAGAGAGCAAAGTAAAATGAAAATGATGACAAATTTCTGTTATTATCTGCATCTTGTGTACATTTATGGGAGATGAGCTAGAAAAAAATTCTACCTACAGCCTAACATTCCATAACCCACAACATAACACTCTACATTTTGCAGGAAATGAGACAAATAGCCCCAGAACTCTTGCTCGTTGACAGTTTGGAGTCCCACAGCTCAATGCACGATGCTGCTGGCTCTGCAGTCAGACCACAGAGCTTCCAGCACAGCTCCATATTTTACTGGTCATGTGACCTTGAGTATATAATTTAATCCTTCTGTGCTTTACTTTTCCCATATTGACAAGAATGGTGATAATGTACCTATCACAGTGTGGGAGCAATTGCTAGAAGTTCAAAAGCAGAATTTTATAAGAATACCAAGAACATACTATGATGTTTAACATGAGGATAACACATCTAACCCACAGGATGTGTGAGGACTAATTAGAAACTAGATGTTAAGAGTTTATATGAATGCCTCATACACAGTACTATGTTCCATAAATGTTTTTATAAGTTTATTCAGATTTTTTACCATTACTATTAAAACTGTTAATGATGTACAATAATCAGTGTAAGCCTCCCAACATAGGCTGCTTATCCTCAAAATCAGTGAACATGAAATGCCTAAATATTTTGTGCTTTAAGCACATTTCTTTATAAATCACTCACATTCTCACTTATACTTTAATAATAGGGAGAAACCAGCCTTTCAATGCCCAAAATTAGGAAAAGTAAAATTGTTTCTGGAGGTTACCAAGGATCCTCACTTTTTTTTCTTTGAGAAAAGCAATAGAGGTGGACAGATCGTGGCCTCCCTTTTCCCACCACCTCTCTGAACATTCACAACTTGGCTTTGGGCAGTGAGCAAGCACGGAGCTTTTGTCATCTGCCCTTAGTCACCAAATGAGAGATGCTGAGGCTCACAAATATTCAGCTGATGAAAAAGCCCACAAATGTCTGGAAGTGAGGCAGTCATTTCTGGATGTGGCTCAGCCCTGCACTGAGTGAGGACAAAACTGTTTGTAAAACCCTGGAACCGGCTTCTAGCTCCTGGTATCCTGTAATTTGGATGTAATATAGTCTAAAAAAAGTACAGGTTTAACAGGTGATAAAACATTATTTTCCATGTGCATATGTTAATGTATGTTATTATATACCAAATATATATGTAGTATATACACAGATAGACACATTTTTAAATTGATTAATTATATTTTGAAAAATGTATGTGTGCATATTTTTTGGTCCAAAGCACAGCATCAAATATGAGGAGTTTTGTAAATACAGGGTGGAGCAAAAGTAGCTTTACAGTTGTGAGCATGCAAAACAATTTATTCTTGTATATTCTTTATTAATTACTGTATGCTTTTCCATAAGAACAACCGTAAACCTAATTTTGCTCTACCCTATAATGCCTTTCAGGTGATTATTTGAAAAGAACCTCAACTTAAACCTACTCAAGGATAAGAGCCTCTGTACAGATTTTGAAAATAGTATGTACCCTCCACATACAGGTAGAAATAAGGGTGAGTGCACAGAAATACACCATCTGGACCTTCTAACCTCAGACCATTGCTTGGTTGCCTGCATGTCAGGTATTTGGTGAAGTAATTTCAGCACAGATGAACATTATCCCCCCATTCCTCAAATACTGCATTTCTTCATTACAGAGGCGTGAATGTTGGCCATTTCCAGACAAAGCCAGAAAGCTCAGAAATAAGCGGAGGCAGCAAAAGGAGGTACAGCTGAGGCAAAACTGGTCACAGCTGAATGAAGCTGGTCACAACAAAAATAGCCAGAGTGAAAGACAAGTGGTGCAGAATTTGGGGGTGCAGGGGCGTGCATGAGGGGTATGTAATGCATTTGTAAATATGCAAATCACCAGTTAGTAAACTATACTAAGTCTTACAAGGAAAGGGTTGATACATATTTTTTATCCTAAATGAATAATTATTTACTATTGAAAATAGCATTTAAATTAAATTTTCTCTTCAATTTTTTCCAGTTTAAGGAAGTCTTAAATGTACATTTCCAATGTTGCACTTACTTTTCTTTGAAAAAAATTCAGTGTTCGCTTTTTTTAACTTTTTCTTGAAATAGAACATAGCTGAGTGTTAAAATACATAGACATTCTTATAGTATCATTGTGTGTTTGAGAAAAGAAAATGAGCTATAGATCTAAAAGATGCCACCAACTAGCTACGTGTCTCTAGGGACTCAACGTGTCTCAACCTTAGTCTACTTTGCTATACTGGTTCTTTACTCAGTGCAAATGACATGCACTGTCCTGAAAGCAGACTCTAGTATTGGACTTGTTTGAAAGCTGATTAATAGGATTAATAGAATTATAAGCTATTAATTGTGTGATTTTGGCTGTGTTATTTAGACTTTCTGTGCTTCAGTTTCCCCATTTAAAATAGAGCAAATAATAGTGCCTACTGAATGCACGTAGTGTTTTTAGAAAACTCTTTAAGATGGTGCTGAGAACGTAGAGCAAACCCAGAGAGACCAACTGATTTGCCAAAAGCTGGAGGTTCTGATTAAATCTCAGGCCCAGAGCCCAGACTGGTAAGTTTCATCCCTCCCATTCCATTCCATGCTGTCCCCATAGTGCTTCACACAATAGTCTTTATGATGATTTTTTTCCTCTAATTTATTGATTTACTTTTTAAAAGAAAGAAAATTAGTATTTTAATCATATAATGAGCTTGTCAGTTATCACTAAGCAGAAAGCTTAGCTAATCATATGTATAGATATATATTTTTATTGCTTTGAAGTGATTTAAAAATATCTGATTAAAAGCCATTTTTAAAGCTTCTGTTTAGAAAGTATCTAGACTTGTTTGCTCTTAAAGATTTATTCTGATTATTTTAGAAGAACTGCTGCTTTTTAGAACTCGAGCTTTATCCTATTTTGGAAATAGAAGACAGACAAATTGACTCTTCAAATTGATTCCTTGATATCTTTCAGTGCTGTTCAGCATAAAAGGGGTTTACAACATAGAGTAAGACCAAAAAGTAGAAGAGAAATTCCCTAGAGGCATCACTATGGAAACCAAAGAAGTTCAAGTTAGCAATAATGGGGGGAAGGAAAAGTGTGACACAGAAACAGAGCCTCAGACAAAGTACCCGAACACTGTAATTGCAGTCGAATTACACTTCTAATCCTTTCCAAGACATGCCCTTAACCCAACTGTCTGCTCCCAAGATGGCGCTAAGTTCTGTAAACACCCCTGTACAGCAAGACTAGGCATTCCAACTTAAGAGTCACTACTTTATAACAAAAATTGATTTCAAGCTACATTAGGCTTCCCCAGCTGGGCTACACACGGCTGTAATATAATGTTTGTTTTCAAAATATAAAAAAAAGAGCTTTCATTCAGAAGCCAGTGAGCTGAGACTGTTGTATATTAAATCTCCAGTGAACTTAAGAGTTATAAATTAGAGCCTGATTTCCCTGTGCTTGAAGAGAACTCTGGAGAAAGGAGTCAAATAATTTAAAGTGGTTTTAAGAAACACTCACGCTTTGAGCAATGTTTGGGGGGATATTCCCAAAAGAGTGGATGGATATCCAGATAGGATAGATACCAATAAAGGGAAAAGTCAAGGTTTAGATTGCTGGCTTTGGATATAAACATGGTCGTGTTGGGTTCATCTGTCTTGCATAGCATTTTCAAGGGTTG
This sequence comes from Sturnira hondurensis, assembly GCF_014824575.4. NCBI lineage: Eukaryota > Metazoa > Chordata > Mammalia > Chiroptera > Phyllostomidae > Sturnira > Sturnira hondurensis. The sequence continues at coordinate 14,055,391 of NW_028075269.1, read as the reverse complement.
TGCATTCGGTAGCCTAATAACATGTGTGTTGTGTCACTCTATTTACTTCCGAGTAGTCAGTATGTTTGACACATACTGAATATAGAGGCTCAAATACTAAAATAAGCACGGAAACTTTAGAATATGCTACCACTTATGTATTACTAATGATGTAAGAATTAACTAAGGAGGATTTTCTTATTTTGGTCTTCCCACATCTACCTGTCCACAAAATTTCCATGTTTTCTCCTTATTAGATTAACTGATTCTTTTGGTATATATTTATCACTCATATGTCTCATGCTTAGTCTATCATGAAATTAATACTGGCCTATATTTTTTCTGATAGTATACTATTACACAACTTTGGAGTTTCAAAATTAGGGTTATGTTATTCAGACAAACCTAATTTTTTTACATTGTTGTTCAGGTAATAGTTGCTCTATTTTCCTGACCAGTTCCCCCCTCCCCACCCACTCCCAGTTTCCACTCTCAGTCTTTCCCCTTTTGGCTTTCTCCACGGTTCCTTGATGGCCCATCCTTTTCTTTCCTCCATTATTCCCCTTCCCTCTCCCTTCTGGTGAATGTCAGTTTGCTCTGTGTTTCCAAGTCTCTAGTTATATTTTGCTCATTTGTTTGTTTTGTCAATTAAGTTTCACTTATAGGTGAGATCATATGGTATTTGTCCCTCACTGCCTGGCTTATTTCACTTAGCATAATGCTCTCCAGTTCCATCCATGCTGTCTCAAAAGGTAGGACTTCCTTCTTTTTCTCTGCCACATAAAATTCCATGGTGTAAATGTACCATAGTTTTTTGATCTGCTCATTTACTGATGGGCACTTAGGTCACCTCCAGCACTTGGCTATTGTAAATTGTGCCGCTACGAACATTGGGGTACATAGGTTCTTTTGAATTGGTGTTTCAGGATTCTTAGGGGATAGTCTCAGCAGTGGGATTGCCGAGTCCAAAGGAAGTTCTATTTTTAGTTTTTTTGAGAAAACTCCATACTGTTTTCCACATTGGGTGCACCAGTCTGCATTCCCACCAACATGATCTGTGCTTCAGAAAGCTCAAGGATAATCATAACATCCAGCCCCACTTGCCAACCATGACATATACAACATGGCCTGCCAGACACTGTGGACAGAAAATGCTCCTTCTCACCTGGAGAACAGGGAGCATTAGCCCGTGAGTGTACAAATCACAGCAGGACTTCCCTCTCCAGGAGTCAAGTCGCAATAGTCCAAACTGCAACATGCTTGGTAAAACCCTGAACTTCAAGTAAATTTGGGTTTTCAGCTTCATTTTGTAGCTAATCATTTATACGATCTGGGGAATGATAATATTGCTTTTTTGAGAAACTGCCTTTTCTTTTGGCACTGTCTATAAACTATGTATTTGTTAGAATGAGAATGCCTAAACTTAGGTTTTATAAGCATAATCAATTCCTCTCCTCTGATGATATAAATATAAAATAAATCACAAAGCTACTTCACGGCAAAATGGCTAAGGGCACCAAGAAAGTTGGAATCACTGGTAAACACGGCACCTGTTTTGGCGGCTCCCTAAGAAAAACGGTGAAGAAAATGGAGATCAGGCAACGTTTGCTCGTTTTGTGACACAACCAAGGTGAGGAGGTGAACTATGGGGATCTGGCGCTGTAGTTCCGGAAAAAATAAAAATAAAAACAGCCGCTGGTGGTGTCTGGACCTACGACACGCCTTCCGCTGCAGCAGTCCACTCTGCCATCAGAAGACTGAAGGAAGTGAGAGACCAGGAGAAGGTCCACAATTTGAACATGGCTAGCTTATAATAAACGGGCTAATGTAGGTAACAAAATTTCAGAATCCTCTGAGATGGTATTGGGTTTGTGTAGCCTGTCAATTGGAAGCAGTTTGAGAATTTGCAGGGAATTAAGAAGAAAACAAGTGGAAATTTTACAAAAATTGTAGATGCAACACTTGCTGAGATTGAGGCTTTGGTCTGTTTAGTGAAAATGTAGATACATGATCAATCTATTGAAACATGTCTGACTAGAAGTCTATCATTTATGGATAATTTGTATATGAAAATATATACATAAAATAGGTATAGAATGTTTAATTACAATATACTCTGGATATTTGCATAGAAGTACAGAAAAATGTATAAAATGGCCGATGTTTTCTTATTTTTGTAATGTACCTCAGAGATTTTACCTTATAGATTGAGGACTCAACACATGCACTAGACAATAGTATTAATTTTCAGAAACACTTGCTGGGGTCTACAGTTGATCTTTAAGTTTGGCATCAATCTCTCATCTCAATTTCTCCACCTACCCCTCAACCAGGGATCTTGAACACCCTGAACTCACTCTGTAACAGCTCTTGATCAGAAAGTAGTCTGTGAAAGCAGTGTGATCTGAGAAAGTCTACATGTGGGGCTTCTTGGGAGGGGGTGAGGATTGCCGGGTAGAGTGATGCAATATTAACAGAAATATTGTTTACATTTTCCAGGGGAGAAAAAAGCATTTGAGAATTGTTCAGAACGACGCAGTTAATGAAGACTGAAATGGAAGTTTAGGCTCACATACTTTGGTTCTAAGTAAAACACCAGCTTATTTTTTTCAAAGAAACAATCAAGTAATCTACTCCATGATTCTCCATACATTTGAAAGTGTTATGGATGTCATTAAGGTTTCATTTTAATCATACCCTCATTTCAAAATTTTCTATAAAAGTAAATATATTACATTGTTTTTGTCTATACCTTCAGAATATTTTCTTCCACGTTTAAACACGCACACACACAAGCCTATGTGCACAGAAATATATGTGCCCAGCGGTTAAATAGAAGAATGAAGGACTGAGTTTATGTGATCATCTTTTTTAATAAACTATGGCATGCTGTATATTATTCCTAAGGGCTTTTCTAAACAAAATGTGTATTTTAGAATAATCGTAGATTTACATAAAAACTGGACAGATGGTACAGAGAGGGTTTCTATACACCCTAAGCCTAGTTTCTTGTATTAACTTCTTACATTACTGTGGTACATTTGTCACAGTCCCTGAACCCATATCAATCCATTGTTATTAACTATAGTTCATACATATGTACTGATATTTCCTTAGTGTACATGTTGATATTTCCTTAGTTGTTAATCTGATGCCCTTTATTCTAGTAGGATCTGTGCTAGAATACAATGCTGTGTTTATTTGCCATGTCTCTTTTAGCTTCTCTTTGCAGTGATGGGTTCTCAGACTTTGGTCTCCATGACTTTGACCCTTTGTATCATCTGTAGCCCCATGGGAAACATCAACTAGAGAACAGTGAAAACACAGCTCTCTCGGCCTTTAGTCTCATTTCCAAAGTCACATAGGTCAGCAGTTCCCCACCCCAACCCCTTCAGTGAAACTGTAACACATATTTTTAACATGCATGTTTAGATTGCTTTGTGACAGTGTGTCTTCTATCCCACCTTTCCCCAGCTTCCTCTATCATTCTTTAAATTTGCACACTTGAATGTTTGCTTGTGTGCTATGGATTTCTATGGGTCCTGACACATGCATAGCACCATCCATACATCATAAGTTTTTATAAAAAATATTTTCACTGTCTCACCAAAACCCTTGAAGTTTACATATTAAAACTCCATACCCCCGAACCTCTGGGGATACAGTTATATGTTTACTACTTCTAGTGTGGCTTTTTCTGGGTATGATGTAAATGGAATAGTACAGTAGATAGTCTTTTTCAAACTGGCTTCTCTCATGTAACAACATAGATTTAAGATCTGTCCATGTCTTTTCATGGCTTGCTGGCATCCCTCTTTCAGTGCTGAACAACGTTCCATTGTGTAGATGTATTACAATTTATTTATTCATTAACTCACTGAAGAATGGCTAAGTTGCTTACAAGTTTTTGGCAATTATAGATAAATTTGATGCGTGGACATGTTTTCAAGTAAATTAATACCTAAGAGCACGATTGTTGGGTCACGAAGTAAAGCTATATGTAGCCTTGTAAGAAACTACCAAACTATCTTACAAAAGGATTATAACATTTTGAATTTCTACCATAGACGACTATGTCATCTCTAAACAAAAATAGTTTTATTTATTCCATCCTAATATGTATACCTTTCATCTGCTTTTTCATTTTTTTATCTTACTATATTAGCTGGGACTCCTAGTATGGTGTTGACTAGCAGTTGGGGAAAGGATTCCCTTGCCTTGTTCTCATTCTTAGAGGGAAAGCACTACAGAGAAGATTGTGAGCTATTTCAGAATCATTACTTTTTTTCTACCATTGCATGGGCATCGTTGTGGAATGATGCATTCCAGGACGTGATGGAACTGTAAGAACACTATCGGTTCCTAGAGATAAAGCTAATGGAACTATGGAGAACCCACTAACACTGATTCTCAGGAGTTTCTCATTCTCATGCTAAGTTATACTCAGCCTCCAAAAATTCATCAAAACTGGCATCATGTTCCTCCAAGTGTATCATATGTAAGGTCTTGGTGTTGTGTTTTTTAATAAATCTGTGTCTCCTGATCTCAGTGTAGTAGTTTGCCCAGGAACTTCACTTCTAATGGCTCCATAAAAATATGTTTTTTCAATGTATCCAGCTTTTTGTTGTTGTAAGGACAGAAGAAATGACTTCCAAGCTTTTTACATTTGGACCTGAAATCAGAGTCTTAACTTTATTTTTTAAACACAGCAATATCCTTAGGAAATGTTTCTATGTTGACTGCATTGAAGTATTACCTATGACAGATTTTTATCAAATAAAGTAGAATTTATTAAAGTAGAATTTTGCCATTTTCTTCTTAAATATGTTTTATTGATTATGCCATTACAGTTGTCCCATTTCCCCCCTTTCATTCCCCCCACCCTGCATACCCCCTCCCCCACCATTCCCCCACTTTAGTTCATGTCTATGTGTCATAAGTTCTTTAGATTCTACATTTCCCATACTATTCTTGTCCTGCCCCCTGTCTATTTTCTAGCTATGGTCTATGCTACTTATTCTCTGTACCTTCTCCCCACTTCTCCTCCTGCCACTCCCCTGTTGCTAATTCTCCTTGTGATCTCCATTTCTATGGTTCTGCTCCTGATCTAGCTGTCCTCTTAGTTTGCTTTTGTTTTAGGTGTGGTTGTTAATAACTGTGAGTTTGCTGTCCTGTCACTGTTCATATTTTTTTATCTTCTTTTTCTTAGATAAGTCCATTTAACATTTCATATAATAAGGGCTTGGTGATGATGAACTCCTTGAACTTGACCTTATCTGAGAAGCACTTTATCTGTCCTTCCATTCTAAATGAGAGCTCTGCTGGACATAGCAATCTTGGCTGTAGGTCTTTGGATTTCATGACTTGGAATACTTCTTTCCAGCCCCTTCTTGCCTGTAAGGTCTCTTTTGAGAAATCCGCTGACAGTCTAATGGGTACTCCTTTGTAGGTTACTGTCTCCTTATCTCTTGCTGCTTCTAGGATTCTCTCCTTCATTTTAATTTTGGCTAATGTAATTATGATGTGCCTTGCTGTATTCCTCCTTGGGTCCACCTTCTTTGGGATTCTCTGAGCTTCCTGGATATCCTGGAAGTCTATTTCCTTTGCCAGACTGGGGAGGTTCTCTATTATTTGTTCAAATAAGTTTTCCACTTGTGGCTGTTCCTCTTCCCCTTCTGGTACCCCTATAATTTGAATGTTGGAGCATTTAAAGATGTCCTGGAGGTTCCTAAGCCTCTCCTCATTTTTTTGAATTCTTTTTTCTTCACACTTTTTCTGTTTGGTCATTTTTCCTTCCTTCTGGTCCACTTCATTGATTTGAGTCCCAGTTTCCTTTCCATCACTATTGGTTCCCTGTGCATTTTGCTTCATTTCACTTAGTGTAGCCTTCATTTTTTCATCTAATTTGTGACTAAAATCAACCAGTTCTGTGAGCATCCTGATCACCAGTATTTTGAACTGTTCATCTGATAGGTTGGCTATCTCTTGCTTGCTTAGAAGTATTAGCTCTGCGGCTTTGAGCTTTTCTTCTTCTTAAGCCATAATGTTTTGGTCTGCCTGTTACATATGAGGTGCGGAGCCTTAGGTGTTCACCAAGGTGGGGCAACCCAGGTTGCTGGGTTGTGACACTGTGTGGGGGGGGTCAGAGAGGGGCAATGGCATTTTTTTCTGCTCTCTCTCAGATTTCGGTCTCCTCTGCTGCTTCCCATGAGCAAATTGGGCCCTTCTGGTACTTGTTCCCAGGTGTATGGGCTTGTGCACCCTCTAGAACCCTGTGGGTCTCTCCAACAAACTCTCTGTGAGCCTAGGAGCCACTCTTGACACCTAGACCCCCCAAAGTTTTTCCAATAGGTGCTTTTAGGCTTTATTTCCTGGTGCTGGAGCCCTGGGTTGCACAGTCTATCTCACTCTGCCTGGTTTATCTGCGTGAAAATGTGTGACAGTGGTCATTCAGCCACCTTGCACCCCCACTGGGTCCACCCATTGCCACCCCATACCTGAGATCTGCCAACTGCCACCTGCACACCTGGGTTGGTCCGGCCGCTTTTTCCTGCCCAACCCCTCTCTGCCAGCTGCTGACTTTTCCCCTCTTACGAGTCTGGATGAATGGTTCCTTGTTGTAGGACTTTGGTACAGTTTAATTTTCTCTCTGTTTTGGTTGTGTTCTGGTTTTTACATATTTGTTGTTCATAAACTTGGTTGTGTGAGAAGGTACAGTGTTTCCACCTATGCCTCCATCTTGGCCGGAAGTCCTCCCATTTTCTAGCTTAGTTTTTGTTTTTGTGATTTATATTTTCTTTTACAAAATAAAATTTTTTAAAGCATGCTTTTAAGTCACTTAAGATACTTATTAAAATATTTTTTCCTTCACAACTCTATTTTCTCCTTTCATCAGTCTCCAATTATACTTAGGTCAGGCTATTATATCCCCAAATCACTGACACAACATTTAATTATTTTCAGTTCTTCTCTAAATAAATTTTTTGGATGAATAATTTTTATCTTATTTGTCTTTTCTTCCACTGATATTTTCTTATCTACTTTCTAAATGAATCTTAACCTTATTTTGATAATTTTTCATTGTAGCTATTGTGACTTTCACTCTCTAAATTTAATTTGATATATTCTTATAATTTATATAGTCATCACATTCTATTTTTATGTCCTTGAACATATTCATAATAGCTGACTAAGTTCTGGTCTACTAATTGCAACATCTGTGACATATTACATGCAATTTCCATTGAATACTTCTTTTGTACTTTGATTTTAAGTGCAAGTCTAATGTTTTGTTTTGTGTTGTGTTGTTAGTAAATGCTAGATATTGTAGAAGACAAGATATAAGGGGCTTAAAACATGTTTTCTTCCTTTAAGGTGTATTGAATTTAGTCTGGCAGAGATATGAATTACTAGAGGCAAATTTTCTTGATCTTGTCAAACTTGGCTTCACACTGTGTTAAGTAAAATTTATTCTGATATTGAGCTCCCTCTAGGGTATAATCTTTACTTTGAAGTTCTGTCATTTCTGGATTGTCAGGTGAATACTCATGGATCTTTACAGTCTTTTTTTGTTAGGGTAAATCATCAAAGCTCCAGCTTTAGAGATGCCTATTTCTCTTGAGCTTTTAGCCTCACAATATCCGCTCTCTACTGGGACTAGCAAAGTGTTGCTCTGTTCAGTGTGGATATACTCTTGGGCAAATGCCTGTAAGGAAACTCCACCCAGAGCTCCGGTCATCTTGACCTTATAGCACATTCCTCTCTGCTCTACCACTTCACAAATATTACCCATTGCAGCAGCTCAGACTCCAGTATGTCCTCCTTTAGGTGAGCAAGAACATGATCTCTCCTTGGACATTTACTTCCTTATGTTGTCATTTAGCAAGTTCCGTCAGGCAGAAATCCACTCTACGTGTGAATTTCTTTTTGCTCAAGTATCACATTTCAGTATGAACTTTGGTTCCTTCCTTGAAAACAATTGCTTCCTACCTGTTGACAATTTTATAATTGTTGGTAGAAGGATAAGTGTAATTTCTGTCACTCTAGGATGTGGTATATGTGGCAAGAAGTCAAAATAATGTAAATAATATGAGCCAGACCTTAGACTTCCACTTCCTGTGGAAGCTTGGCAATTTTCCTTTTCTACTGTTTTTGCACATTACAATAAGTGCAAAACATACAATTTTGGGAAGAGTGAAGACAGTGATGGGACCACAAAAATGAAATTTTTAAAAAGGCATTAGTGGCTGCCAGCAGGTAATCTAGAAAATGCCCCAAATTATCAGAATACAAATGCATTTGCAAAGCGCACAGGGGCTCTGATGTTGCACTCACTTTCAAGAAAATTATTAAATGTTGGCTTTGTCAAGCAAAAAGAGAGCAAATAAATATTTTATATAAGACATCTTCAATTCCCAAAGTCAAAATTAGTATTACTACATTGGCTTATAACATAAACCAATGAAAAGATTAAAAAAAATTAGAAAAACTTTTTGTGGTTGCATTCTGACTTGAGTATGCCTCATTAATGAATAGTGTCTGAAATGAAGGACAATATTATAAATGTCCACCAACCCAACTCAGAAGAAAGGGAATGAAACTCATTTATCTCAATTGCTTGATAAGCCAGGGATTTTTTTAGGCAGAAGTTATAAACCAATAGCATTTTTGTTTATCTGATATGAATAATACATGAAAATACTAGAGGCAAGGTCTGCATATAGAAAGAAAACTACATTTGGCCATTGAAAAAAAACAGACTTTGGTGCAATAGCAGGTTTTAAACCAAGATTTAGGAAAACATGATTCTTATTTGTGAAATATATACCACTATTGCAGGTAAATACTTTCTGAAGCTAGCGGAGATTGCATTGTATGATAAGGGTAAATAAAATAATTGTTTTAATGAAGGCAAGCTGCAAAAATAAAGCTTTTGAATGGCTTGTTAGAGTTCAGACATAAAATATTATTTAAATCTTACACATCTTTCAAATTTCAGTTCCAATCAAACATCACATGTAAGATAGCACCAGCAATCACTTTTAAAAAGGATGTTCCTCTATAAGGTGAGAAAGAACTCCAGTTTTTCAATGGTAAACAAGTACTTTCATCTTTTAGAAATACCATGCTATTAATCTAGTCCTACATTTGTATAAGGAAAAAAAATCCAGAGAGTAACATTCTGCTTTATTTATTTATTGTAACAAATAAAATGGCATCATGGTTAAATGATTTCAGAAAATAGTTCATACTGTACCCCTCATCTGAAGAATCACAAAATTTGATGATGCACTGAATTCTGAATCTAAGGTATCTTATAGTAAATATGTCTATTTAAGAGATTGTATAAGATACTAATCAAAAGAATATAGTTTATAAAATGTTTTTAAAATATTCTCTCCATAGCACAGTTCCAGCACAAGCTCTTTTATTATAAAAGCATGTGGAGATAGAATACAAAAGAAGTCCTAAATAAAATTTAAATGGATTTGAACATAGAATGCAAAATCTCTTTCCTTCAGCTACAAGAGTGAGCCAAGGACTGACACAAATATGATATTATGATAAAAGATATTGGACATCAAAATAAGGACCTGAAATCTTAGTGGTTTGTATTTGTTGGGATAATTTTTTTATTTCTCAGCTAGAAAATGAGACTTTTTGAAATATGGCTATTTACCTAAAAGGACCATTTTCATCTCTCAAAAGGAAGATTTGGATTAAATATATAAAATCTTTCTTTTTAAAATGAAAGCAAAATATATTGTTAAGGGTTGCAAAATGTGCTGGAGGGTTAAAGTGAAGTAAAATTTCTATTTTTAAGGTAATAATTAAATCCGAATCTATTTTACAATGTAAAGTTGCCAAATCTCTATAGCTGGAGAATAAAACAGCAAAGAACAGAATAATCTTATTCATAGAATTTACAGTTTTTGAAGAGGCATATAAATTTCAATAAATAAGATAGATAAATGAAAAGTATATAATGAATACCTAATCATTCAGTGCATTTAATGTTTGAATTATGATAGGTAATAATTTAGAAAAATAATTTTGAAAGAAAAGATTGCTCAAAAACTTAAGGCACTTATTGGGTGGAAATTATAGTTCAAACAACTACAACATCTTTTAAAATTAAACTACATTCTCCAAAATTTAACAGCACAGAGTAAAATGCTAAAGTTTAAGAACTACATGGCTGGTGTGGCTCAGTGGACTGAGTACTGGCCTGTGAACCTAAAGGTCTCCAGTTCGATTCCCAGCCAGGACGCCTTCCTGGGTTGCACGACAGGTCTCCAGTTGGGGGCGTGCAAGAGGCAATTAATCAATGTATCTCTTGCATATTGATATTTCTCTCCCTTTCTTTCTCCCTCCTTTCTCTTCTCTCTAAAAACAAGTAAAATTTAAAATATATATTACAAAAATAAAATAAAATTGAGAACAAAATATGTCTTGGGATATGCTCTTCAGATTTATTCCATGACAATAATAACTAATTGTGCTTGAATCCATCTATACATAGACCAAATTATCTCAGTAATACTCTATGTGGTATATTGTGGGTAGTATCTCAATTTTAAAGTTGATAAATCTGAGGTCAAAGAACTTACTAGGTTGATTAAATTTGCATGATGTACAAGACAGAATAGATTGTGTTGTAGTAACTAACGGCCACAAAATGTTTCTGGGTTAAAACAGCTAAAGTTTATATCTTCTTTATGTTACATATTCACTTCAGATTTACCCCTTGCCATCTCTACTTAGTATCCCATTCCACCCTGGGGTGAGAGTTCCCCCCACACCCGCAAACACTGTCAGGATGCCTGAGAATTCAACTCAATTCTGACACTCTCTCCCAGAGGTAGCATCATATGCCACAGCTTAAGGGCTCAGTCCTACATGATTCCCCCATAGACACACACACACATCTCAGACACCCGACCAAGTCCAGATCACCTGCTTTTGACACACTGGCCACAGACTGGAGAGTCCAAGGAACTCCTTCCACTCAGAATGCCAATCTCAAGGGCATGTTGTGGAGGCTTTATTACATAGATCAAATTAAGTTAAACAGTGGCCACTGTGATAGATTCAATCCAGCTCCTCACTCTTCCTGGGAAGTCTGGATGATGGGACCGAAGCTTTAACCCTCTAACCACATGGTTGGGTAACCTAGCAACAGGCTTCCATCCTTAGGTGCTTTCGACCCACCTCATTCATATAACCAAAGGCACCTTTATCACTCTCAGCACTTGGAAAATTCCAAGATTTCTGAAGCTGCAAGTCCATAATGGTAGACAAATACCAAAATACATGCAAAATATATTCCAGTCCTCTAAGTGAACAAATATATATTTCTTATAAATCATAATATTACACAGTGACATTTGACAACTAATTCAGAGTGTTTTGTCTAAATATATGTCTTTCCTAATATTTTAAGCACATTATTGTATATTGCTTTTAGTAGGTACAATTACTATATACTACACAATGTAGAAACATATTGGTAAATTGCACATCATTTTCATTCAACCAGTTAATTGCATTTAAATGGAAATGAAGAGATTTCCTTTTCTCTTCATGAAAAATAATCTGCAATCGTAACTGCCCTCCTGCTCTAACAAATAGAGAATTGGACAAACTATAACAAATAACTGCTTTTGGACATTGGATAAATGGCAGTGTAGGAAAACAAACCCAAAGGGAAAATTGGCAAATGAGTTGAACCCTATGATTTATCTAGCTTACTGTCTAGAAGAATTTCCCAGCTTCCGCAAAGCATGGGGAAGCCACATGGAGATCAGCAGTCTTAATATGATAAGGAGACATAGGTAGGTCAGGGAGAACAGGATGGGTCAAGTTTTTCAGAGAGGTATCTTTGATTGGAAATCTATACACACATGTGTCAGAAAACTAGATAAGAAGAAATGTAAAAGATAACAATTACAGAGGAAGGTATAAGATGAATAAATTTCAGAACTCACATGGATTCAGGAATCCTATAGCAATTATGGAACTAGCAAATATGGACATTAAAATTATATACATACACATTCTATATATTCAAGAAAAATGTGAACATAATTAGGAACTAAGTGGAATTTATTAAAACAGGTTCAAACAGTATTGTATGGAGGTGAAAAATATAATGCATATTTAAAATAAAAATATGCCTACTGAAATTAACAATATAATAAAATAAAGGAATATATATGTATATAAAGTCAATTTATTTTGCTAGGTCTTTTAATAAAAATTTCATAGCATAGCAATAGCATTTGCAGACGGTGTCATATGAACAACGCTCTATTCCCCTCTAAGTAAATAAAAACTTAATTTTTTTCACTAAATTTAAATTGATCTATTTAAATATGATACATTTAAATTTAAATGTATCATAAACCTAAATGTCAAAGTTTAAACTAAAAACATCTAGAATAAAAACCAATAGAGTAATAGACAGAAAACTGTACTTAAAAAATTAATTAAATAAATTTTAAAAAACAATAGAACATATTAATGATGTTGGGTTAGGAAAAACTACTTAGAGCACAGAAAGACCAAACCTAGAAAAATAATATAAATTGAATTTCATTTATATTGGAAACTTGTACACTTTGAGGAACACTGAACAAGACATAAACCACAAAATGGGAAAGAGAAACTTCTTCAAAAAACTTATTTTGAATGTTAAATGGAGTCCTTGCACCTCAATAATAAGAAGAGAAACAACTACATTTAAAAAAAAAAAGGTAGCTCTGGCTGGTGTAGTTGAGTGGATTTAGCATGGGCCTGTGAACCAAACAACTGTGGTTCGATTCCCAGTCAGGGCACATGCCTGGGTTGCAGGTCAGTTCCCAGAAGGGGAGGCATGAGAGGCAACCACACATTGATATTTCTCCCCCTCTCTCTCCTTCTCTTCCCCTCTCTCTAAAAATGAATAAAGTCTTTTTAAAAATAGGTATAATGATTGGAACATCATTCTTTATACTACAACAAAGAATGGGCAAATAAGTACATCAAAAAAGCGTTCAACATCGTAAGTCATCAAATAAATACAAATTAAAACCACAAAGTGATACCAGCAAATACCAACAGGAATTGATAAAATTTAAAAGCATGCCAAAGCTGAGAGAAGACGTAATACAATTGGATCTCTTATGTATTGCTATGAAAATGGAAATGGTTCATCACTTTTTAAAACAGTTTGACAGTTTCTTCTAAAATTAAACAGGTAATTACCAGCAGTTCTATCTACTCCTATGTGTGTACCCAAGAGAAATAAAAACATATGTTCACATGAATACTTGTACAGAAAAGTTCTAGCAACTTTATTCATGATAACCAAAATCTAGAAACATCAACATGGGAATGGCTAAATATACTGTGGTATGTCCATACAAGAGCAGTCTATTCACTCAGAAAGGAAGGGTCTGTGACAGGAACAACTACGTGTAGTGACCCCAACATCAGCATGAAGAGTAAAACAAGCCAGGCACAAAATAGTAAAAACTGTGTGTTTTCTTTATTCAAAACTCTGAAGAATACAAATCAAATTTATAATAATAACATACAGGAGGTTAGATTAGTGGTTGTCTGCATGGAGGGGTAATTGGGGAAAGAAGCAGCATCGAGTGTGAAATTCAGACGAACTTCTGGGTCTGGAAGAAATGTTTTGTGTCTTGCTGTGTGAAAGTTGTTAAAGAATTGTATAAATTTATCAACACTGTCAAAATGGATATATTTTATTTGGCTTCAACTATATCTGAATAAAGTTCACTGAAAGTAAAGCATTAATAACCTGGGACCTAAAAAGAGAACATGTACTTTGACAGTTTATTAAGGAATATTTAAGTTCCCTTAGTGAAAGAGAACATGTGTTTTGTGGTTCACATCACTGTACTTACTTTTCTCTGCAAACAGTACAATTTGATATATGCTACACGTTTAGCTCATTAAGTCATGTTTAATGGAGCCACATTCGGCAAACAGAAAATTCAGCCACATCCTTTTTTCTCCTACTTTATTTGTCTCATAAAGTTAAGAAAGTATACTTAAAATGAATGAAGTATTCCTATTTCTCATTAAGAGCAGAATTAACTTGTCTCTCCCAACAGTTCTTCAATTCAAGAACATTATAATATACCAGAACAGGATCAACATAAGTAAAAGTCAAATGACATATTCACTTGTGTTTAAGACAAGAGTATATCTTTTATAATTACATACATTTTGTGTTTGTGAAAAGTCTAGGGTACAGTAGCCATTAGACTCTCACATTACAATTTTGATTATTTTCTCCTTAGTCTGAGACATGCTGTTTTTTTTCTTTTTAATGTACCTGTCACCCTCATGGGTATCTCATTTCTCTTCAATTATTATTTTAATAGTATTTCTCTTAAAATAGAAAGGGTAGAAAGTCAATTTATAGGCAAATGGAGAGGGGGAAATAGAGATAATTACAATTTGAGTGGAATAAAGTAAGCAAACATGATCGTTTGATAGACTAATTCTAAAATCACAGTGTTTTGATAGAGTTTGCTACAAACTGGAGTCCATTTTAAGGCAAATTCACTAACAGTCTACTAAATGCATGGGTCTGCCATTGTACATATTAAATGTTCACAGTCTATATTAATATTTTATTCACAGGTCCCCCTTGTCCATTGAAATCCTTGCTTATTCTTACTTTAGCTGACTGCAAATATGAAAATAGTACAGTAAAATGACATTTATTTAAGTGAACTTTACAGTAAATTTATAATTCAAGTAATTATAAGGTACAAATGTGAACAGCCCTTTTAAGTAAAAACTAACTTATTTTTCTCACACTTGAATTTGGGTGTTTATTATTTAAGACCCGAAAGTTTTTTTTCCGGCAGATGTCCTGAGAACTCAGTCCATTGTTTGATCTACTAGCTAAAATGAATCATATCTGATCAAGGTTGATAAAATTTTATGTTTTCAGATCTGCCTCATATCTTTCTTGCTACATTGGCTACGTAAATGTGTATTACTGCTTTATAGGACCAAGAATGAGCCACGGTAAGGAAATGTCCCAATGATAGACAAAACTAGGGTATCTGAAGGTCTACAGCAGACAGGCAAAATCGCATCTAACTTCTTCGATGAGAAGAATCTGACACCACATTACTTTCATGAAGCTAAGAAAATTTCCTTCTCAGCAGTAATATATACACATACACAAATTCAAACCACGTCTGACCACATGGGCTCGAAACTCCCTGGTTCCAACCATTAGCCTTTATTAACAGGATTACTGCAGAAGCCTCCTTCCTGACCTTCCAGTTTCTCCTGTGTCCACGTTTGCTCTCCTACAATAATTACCTGTGGAGCATTCACAAAGATCATTTTAAGATGTCAGTGAAAACATCTTACTCCTATGCTTAAAATCTTCCATTTTCTCTCTTTTCACTCAAGGTCAAGTCAAATTCCTTACAGTGGCCCCCCATTCTGTGCACAGCCCTTTAACTCTCTAACTGATTTTCACCTACTCGACTCACTCTGTTTCTGTTACATTTACTTCCTTGCCACTTGTGCAACACTCCACATACACACCTGCATCATCGATATTTCAGAGGTTTGGGTTTCAGGCTGGACCCCATATCCCCCATATATCTGCACTCTGATCACTACCATGAAGTCTTTGATCAAATATCTCCTTGTTAGGGAGACCCAGCGTGAACACCTTAATGAAAATTACTCCTGCACCCAACCAGCCTCCCAGATCACCATTATCTTACATTTTTCTTTAGTTTTTAATTAATAGGTTAACTGAGATGTAAATGACATACAGTTCATCTAAGTTTATAATTCAATGGTTTTAGCATATTTGGGCAGTCATAATTACTATCTAACTAGAAGACATTTCTCTAACCCAAAAAGAAACTTTATGCCCACATACGGTCATTTCCTATTATCAAAACCAGTCCCAGGCAACTACTAACCTATTTCTGCCCCTATAAACTCCTTTTTTTTTTTTACATTTGATATGAATAGAATCTTAAAATTTTTGTGCGTGGCTTCTCTTACTTAGCATGATGTTTTTTTGTTGTTGTTTCATTCACCTTCTAGCATATATCAGTGATTATTTCCATTTTATTGCTAAATAGTATTTCCTTTTATGAATATGTTCTACATTGTTTATCCATTCACTGGTTAATGAACATTTGGGTTGCTTCCACTTATTGGCTACTATGAACAATGATGCTACTCATGTGCAAGTTTTTGAGTAAACATGTATGACCACTTTTCCTATTCTCCAGTTAAACAATATCTATCACCTTCTTACATATCATAAATATTCTATATATTCTATTAATTATTTGTTGACTTTCAACAACCACTAGAATCTATACTGAAAAATGTCTGTTACTTTTGTTCAAAGTGCCTGGAACAGTTCTTGGTATATAGTAAAAACTCAAAATGTTTGTTGAATGAATAAAGTAATATTCACATATAGAATACATATTTCTGTTTCTAAGTAAAATATATTTGGCATAGTTTTCATGCTTCTACTTCTCCATCAGTTATGTATTAAACTCTTCAATGCTATAGAAGCCATGTTATGATTGATATGCATAACAATGGATAGGATAGAATTTATGCTTAAAAAGCTCACAATTACATAATGGAAATGTATATGTAAAGAAATAATCACCAAATGATGAAAGAAACAATGGTAGGTGGAACATACTCCCAAAGATGTCTATACACTCTCCCTAGAAATTTTGACTATATTATGGTACATGGAAAGGAGAAGCTAAGGTTACAGATGGAGTTAAGATTTCTAATCAGGTGACCTTAAAATAGAGTACCCTGGATTATCCAGGAAGGCTGGATGTAACCAACAGGTCCTTTATAATTGACAGAGGCAGAAGAGTATGAGTGGGAGTAGAGGGTGAATGCTATAAACAGAGTGTCAAGGTGATGTGAAGTGAGAAAGACTCAACCTACCATTGCTGGCTTTGAAGATGGAAGGATCAAGGAATTGTACAACCTATAGAAGCTAGTGAAGGCAAAAGCATAGATTGTGTCCCCGAGCCACTAGAAAAAAATGCAGCCCTGACGATTTCTTCATTTTAGCCCAATGAAGTCCATTTCAGCCTTCTGACTTCCAGAACTACAAGATAATATATATGCATTGTATTAAGGTACTAAGTGTGTAGTATAGCAGCAATAGAAAGCTGATGGAGGAACCATATGGACTAGCTAGACAAAAAGAAAAGAGGTGGGGCCTAAATCCCCATTATGTTTATCAAGCTCTTGCTCTTGTGTGTACTATACGCATCACAAAATAATTTTTTCAAAGAAGTAGGAGACACGGTCCCTGCTCTTAAGGAAAAAAAAAAGTTTACAAACTAGTTGGGTTTTTCCAAAGGGAAAACACAACCATATGGCAGAGATGTTAGAAGCCCACAGTTGTGCCAACAGGATAATCAACCATCATTTACACGGCCAGCCATCCCAGAGAACTGGCAAGCAAGGAGCATCACTGTAGCAGCTGTTGCCATGGCCCCGAATCTTATGATAGTGACTGAAATAGAAACAAAACAAACAAGCAAATATAAAACCTCAGAGATCTCGAACTTGTAAAACTGAGAGGCAGCATAGTGTAATGAAAGGGAGTACAGTGCTACCTGAGACCATCTGGATACTAATCTTGGCTCTACCTGACAATAGGCTTGTGACCTTGGGCCGGTTACCTAAGCATCATCTTTTTCATCTCTAAAATGAAGCTGGACCTGTCCAGCTATTCTTGGAGACTGGCTACCATCACTTCAAAAATCAAATATTCTCTCTTTACTTTTTATATAAAAGATACAATCAGGGACAATGTTAGCACAGAAAAAAATTATGTGCAAGATTTACTTAATGAATTTAAATTTATTTATTTATTACCTACTTAATGCCAGACTGTTTTATACCTTTACAAATACATAAATTAACACCTGCCCTGTTTTACATATATATATATATATAATTTATCCATGGAATATATACATTTATATGGAGAATGTAAATGAAGAATATATATTTAGTACAGCACCATACAAGTTTTATAACTAAGCCAGTATATTTTGGAGATTCTGAATGCATAATTGAAAGAACAAAAGAAATTTCGACATGGCCATGCTATCAGTCAGGGTTCCCCAGAGACACAGTATATAAATACATATAGACAAGGAATTGTCTCAAGTGATCATGGAGCCTGAGAACCCCTAAGACCTTCAGTCAGGATGTTGGACACCAAGGAAAGGGGATGGTGCATTTCCAGGCTGAGCTCAAAAACCAGAGAACCAGAAGAGCTGACTGTGCGCTCTGACAGGAAAGTGGCCAGGCTCAAGACCCAGTAAGAGCTGATGTTTTAGTTTCAGTCTAAAGACAGGAAGAGACTGATGTCTCAGCTCAAGGCAATCAGGGAGGAAAACTCTTACTTGGGGGTCTGTTAGTGACCATAAGCTATTTTCACTGAACTCTCTAGGGTCCCAGGAACACCAGAAGCTAGCAACCCATTTCTCAATAATCCTCTCCCATTATTATGCCAAGTTCCGGTGGTCAATTATCCATAGTGATGAAAAACATTTTGCTTTCTCAGGTAGTCCACAGGGTGGATGGAGAGAAGAGTGGGTAAAAGATACAGTACCTAAACACTGGGTTATGCAGAACTTCCAAATATGGATAAATTCATGACATCAAAAATTGAATCTGTTTAAAATCTTACAGACATCATCAGACACCTGTAAGTACTAAGAAGTTGTCACTTTTTACGTGGCTGATACAGGTTTTTCAAAATTACAACTCTCACCTGAAATATTGAATTAAGTCATTGGAAACAAATTGTCTACTGGTTTCCTTACAGTGATAAGCCTACTTTGTTTCTTTTCAGGGAAAAATCCACAAAAGCCTGTCTTAATACTCACAGTTCTTGTTATAAACTCTTTCAAATAAAAAAATGGTATTGCCTGCAAAAAGCAGCAGATTGAGCAAAATTCAAATAAACATACAACTCTAAATATAACTATTCTCTATGATTTGTAGCAGAAGCATTCCCCATTTTGCAATACAGAATACTAAATAAAATGAAAATGTACTAAAGGGTTGACATTTAATACAGTTAATATGGACATTCTTGTGGGTAACTGGCATTGTTTTTATTGCTTGTGTGTGGTGGTGAAGAACACAATAACTAATTTACACATTTTGGTGTCACTGCCTTTATTCTGTGTTATTAACAATTTTTCTGTATTTGCTTTTAGAGCATCAGTACACCAATACTGCGTTCAAGGGCCAGTTTTGTCTTAGCATCATTGTGAAAATAGATTGACTTCCCAGATACCCAAAAAGTATGTTAAGGATGTCCAGAGCTCCTGGACCCCACTTTGAGAATCACTGCACTGAAGGCTAGTGTGGAGGGCAGGACTGAGGCTGGGCTGGAGTTCAGATGCACACTCCAGCCTGGTGAATGGGCGTGATCACTCGGTTGTGGTGCTGTCAACAATGCGATGCAGCAGTATGGAGTGGTCAAAACACATGCACCAGAAATGTTCAAAACAGTGTGTGTTCATCAAAGCAGACACAAACGATATATGCTGATGGGGACTGCTGACACCCATGCTTATCGGAACTGAGGAAAACATGTTTAAGAGAGACTGTCCTAAACCACATGACTCTGTGACAAAGAAGAGTACAAAAGCAAAGACATTCGAACAGACAGCTGGGAGGGCCAGGAGAGACGCTGAGACACCGCTGCTCCAATCCGCCCTGCTCTAGCGGACTCAGAAGCCCTGCAGACTCTGCCCTACAAGACACGGTGGAGAGATTGTGCATGTGCCATCGTTTAATTAAAACCTTTTACTTTGCACGATGCTGCCTTGAGATCTCATTTCAGAAGAATGGCATGAACAGTCTTCACCAGCTGTTATGGTTATACATGCTCACAATTGTGCATTCTTAAGGATTAGCTCTCCTCGGGAGTTGTAAGTTGTTCACTGAAAACGTTCTTAAAATGATTGGCTTCTTGTTTGCCAGTCAGCTGATGTAGTAGCAACCAGATTCAGGTGTTTGAGCACATGACTCTACTTGCTTACCTGTGCTAGAAATAACAGCATCTAAAGTGAAGACTTAAGGAAAACTTAGTGACCACTAGATTATCTTAACTAACTCTATAATGTTCTTGTTATTTTTTAAAGTGTATTTGTCACAGAAATTTAGTTATCTTAGAACACATACACCTGCTGCTTAGATAAATGTGATCACTGTAAACATTTGTATGATCTGGGGTTTTGTCATTTTGAAATAGGATCTTTTTTTGTTTACAGTTAGCTAAGAACCTGAAAAAAGAACATAACGGTAATTTAGGACCTTTAATTTTTTCCAGATATATTGAATTTGTTCAAAAATGAAATTTCTACCTAGAACAGGTACCAGAGCAAATGGACAAACCTAATAATAATATATTGCTTTAAAATAGAAAACAATGAGATTAATGAAGTAATTAATATATTGGAGAAGACTACATTTTAAAAAAAACTTTGAATAACAGAGTCTGTTGCTTTAAATTTAAAAGTAAAGAAAAACATTTTTAAAAGGGACCCATTCTTTTTCGGTCTTTTGCCATTTTAAACGCCATTTTAAAAACTGAATTTGAGTTGGCATCTTTAAAAAGGGATTGTCTATTAGCCACTTCATTGACTGGCATTAACAGTGACCTCCTTCAGTTAAGTAGAGTTGCTTGTTTGAATTGATGTCTCCTGGATATTTTACTCTCATTCATGTTAATCAGTAAGAGAGGTAGTGAGCTTATAAATGAAAATATATTTCTTCCTTAAAACAGACCTAGGACACTATTTTTCCAGAATTCCAATTTTTTATGTGAGACTAAGACATTTTTGAAAACTAAATCCTAGCTGTAAGAACTAAAGTCTATTTTTTTCCACCAAAGAGTAGTCTCAATTTCTTACTCTATAAAATGAGGCTAATAATATCCTTTAGAATGTTCGAAAATGCTAGAGGGAATTGATAATGAATTTGGAAATGATTACCCTTAAAATCATATGCTTTTCTATATTATTTGTATAAATACCCAAGAGTCTTGTAACCAAACTCCTATCAACTAGTTGGCAAATACAAGCTCTTGTAGAAAAGAACCTGATGCTCACAGCATGCTGAGTATTTATGGCAAGTTACATGTGAGCTACCTGTCTCAAGCATCATCTAGCCCTATGACTATCCACACTCTAATATTTCCTCTAAGTCAGCCTCCGGCCTTTCACAGACTGGAGGTGCCGGGTCACCTATACAGCCGATCCTATAGACAACCCTGTCACAAGGGTGACTGTGTTTTTCACTCAGCTTTTGTCGGTGCAGGTTCAACCCCAATCGATAACAAGCATTCAATGATGACAACACTCCAAAACTATCACTAACAACACCACACAAGAGAATTAGGGGATAATGAACCCGAATCTCAAGAGTCCAGATCAGGTCTGAGTCCAGGAGGCTGCTGGACCAATTTACGTGTGTCAAGCATTTAGTTAACTTCTCCACTTGAAAGAAATGCAATGGAAACTGAACACCATGTTTCACTGTTAAAATTCAGATTTATAGTGGCCACTATGTGGGACACAGCATCACCAATGCGGCTCAGAGCCAGTTTATACTGAAATTAAGCTATTTACACCAAGTAAATGGTTGTCCACACCACCAGCTAGTGTACATATGAATTAACTTTTCTAGATTTGGGGAGAAACAAATGCCTATTCTATCCCCTGCACTGTTTCTTTTGTTCATCGATTCATGCTTAGAAACCTGTGGGGCCTGGGCCCTGCTGAGCCTGAGCACTTGAAGAGGCTGACTTGTGCTTTCTGCTTTGACACAGTTGCATCTATGTTAAATGTGCAGTCACTCAGTGGTTCAAGGTCCTGAGAAGAATGTGGAATAGCTGTCTCAGATGCATGGACTTGGGGGTTTCCTGAAAGTGCAGCCCAGGACAAGAGTTTAACTACAAGGCAAATTCGGTAGGAAACCCCTACGTAAAACTTCAACAGGAGTGGACGTCTTCTTTTCTTCGTTTCACTAATCTTTCCACATGTCTGTTTCTTTGTTGTGGCCTTTAGTCCTTCCCATGGCAGGTTGGTTTTATCAAAACGCACCAAACTATATCCTAATGATTTCATGTCATCTCTAAGACTGTTCAATAGCAAGAAGTGCATCGATGCTAGCATACCGGGCAGTACCAGTGAGATTTTTATCTTCTCCGTGTGGTATTTGTTGCTTTGTCCTGTTGTCTCTGTATTTTTTGGGCAAATCAAAATCAATAAGGAGTAAGTTATCATTGCCATGCCCAATACCCATTAGGAAGTTCTCTGGTTTAATGCCTCTGTGTGTACAATTCTCTGTATGCATATCTTCAATTCTACTCATCATCTGCTCAGCTAACCTAAGAACAGTTTTCACTGTGGAGCTTCTGGAACAGAAATTGAAGAGGTCTTGGAGGCTGGGTCCAAGAAGATCCAGGACTAACACACTGTGTTCTGTTTCTTGCCCGCCCCGCGGACGTGGGGGATGCCAACGCCAGCCTGAAGACTCAGTGAGTTTGCTCTGGTAGAGCAGCCGGGATGCCTGGCCTCCTGAGATTCTAGGTCCGTGGTCACTTCCTCACCATTGGTGATGCTGAGCACCAGATATGTGTCCGGGAAGAAGCCAGACCCGATCTTTGCTTCTCTCCAATAATGACTCTGGCCTGGGTGCCACCCTTGGCCTAGACACAAAGCTGGGGCCAAGCCCAACACATCTCTGAGGGTAGAGGCCTCTGGGCTGGTCTGTGGAGCCGCGTGTAGCATGAAATGGAAAACAAATCGCTTTTTGGCGTCGCAGGGCACAGACCTCCAAGGGGACCTGGTTGCCGAGGCTCAGTCCTATTTCTTTTCACCGGGCTGCAGTTTGCAAGCGATTCCTGCCATTCCCAGGCTGAGCCACTGGTTTGGGGGCCCTCGCAGGGTGGGTGAGGTGAGTTGGGGCAGTAACATTGCTGCCACCACTGCCACCTGCGGCCCAGAGGCACCCTTCTCACTCCACGGACACCATCATCCTGTTACTCCGGCTGCAACCAACGCCAAAGGCCTGCAGGCACCGCTTCTTCTCTCGAAGAGCACTCTGGGAACAGGGTCTGGGCACCAGCCCCGAGAGGGGGCGAAGCCACACCTGGGAGAGAGTCTGGGGGCGCAGGTAAGTGCCTCACACGTACTCTTCGTTTTTCTGCAGGTGAACTGGTTGAATGTCAGTGTTTTCAATTTCTGGAAAGGGACAATTCAGAGAGGTAAATGCTTCTTTATCGTGAGAATTCTGGCCTTTTGTTCTGTCCTCCATTTTCTTCACGTAACAATCAGGTATTTTGTTGTTGTTGTTTTTTAAAACAAAGAATGTTCCCTATGTTTCTCTGTGTGAACCTTCAACTCTCTCCCGATCAAAGCACTGAGAGCCACACCCTAAAGGCAGCTGAATAAAGTCATAACATCTCACCATGGACTCCTCGTATAATTCTGACCTAGGAAGTGGGAGAGGTCAAGTCACAAAGCCGCCACCAACGGGTGCCAGAGAAGTGTCAGCTGGCCTGATCATACCGTGTTTTACTAACGTGTGTTAACCATTGAGGATATATTCATCAGCACTGAAGAGAAAGGGACGACTTACAGAAGCTTGGCTATTTTGTATTTCAGTGCTGTTTATCTGCAATAATATCCCCAACTGATTTCAGTAGCGTCTCTACACATTTGTGTCAGTAAATCGGAAATTGCAACAGTGCCATCCATTGCCTTCCATTTTTCTTGGATTCATACTCCTTTATTATTTTGAAGTTAAAATATTTTTTTGCTTTTAAATTTTTTATACACTCATTTGTTATATTTAAAGATATCTCAGATACTAAAATCTTTGGATATAACTATTAGTCAAATGATGCACCTGCCAGCAAAGAGTTTTAATATAATCAAGTAATCCACAGACAGTGTAAATGCTACATGAAAATGCAATTGTGCCAAATAGCATCTTTTTAATGATTTCTGTCAGGTGTGACCCTTTGTACAGCATGTCTAAACATTTACCTAATTAGCTTATGTCAGATTTAAAAAATGAAATGAAATTTCTAAAGCATTATTGTTGATCTAAACATAATAGTGGATTTAACTCCCTGAAAGCGCCTTCAGTTTTTAAAATGTGCTGAAATGCACCTATTTAATAAGTCACTCAAACTCCCTAGCCCCACCTTCACTACCTGAAAAAATATAGGGAACAAATTATTGAACAATCTCCAGGACAGTCTCGTGTATTTCTTGTGAATAGTTGCTTCCAAGCTCCTATTGTTTGCCATGTCCACAGACAGGACTCAGTTAATGAAATGGCTAATTAGATTTCTGTCATCCTGTAGTCATTGTGTTTGAGGTGACATTTTGTCAGTAGTTCTCTTGTGGCTCCCTCAGTGTGACAGGAAACATTTTCCCTTAGCCAACTTGGCTCTTGTTAGTTTGCTGGATTGGCAGTCCCCTCTATCGGTGTAAGGGAATCATTGCCCTCCCAACTGCAGCTCTGCCCCTCAGCATTTAAACAGAAAAAACTAGGAAAGTGATCATCTGATTAGTCAACCAGGCCCATGTTCAAAATTCTTTTTGGAAATCAAATAATAGAATTGGATTGAGTCCACAGTGAAAGAATGATTTAGGTATTATTATATACCGTAGTACCTATTCATTGACCAGAAGAATGTGGAAGGATTTGAAGTTCTAAATTCTTGTTCTTATATCTGTAAGAACTAAAGTCTTGAAAAATTGGGAGCAAGGGTGCTGTTTTAGGTAGCTTTCTTAGAACCTAACAACTGTATTATAGCCAAGAAGTGAAAGATTATGACTAAAGTCACAATTCAAGGGACTTGAATCAAATACAAGGTATTTAAAATACTGGAATGATAATAGTGCTATTTAGAATTTGATTATTGTTTTATATAAAAATAAAATGGATTTTATACATTTAAATTTTAATTTGTGTGTTTATTTTTGGACAAATTCTAAATTACATTTGAGTCAGTGCAGAAAATCAGTATTAATCACTTTGAGAGTCATCTCCACACCTTTTCAGGAGATTGTATCTAAGTTTATGTTTTTTAACTTGACTGGGAGGGAAAGTTGGATGTAATTCTCAAAGGCAGCAATCGCTTAAGCTTCTACTAAAATATCTTCAATCCACCAGACCCAGGCCTTTGTCCACACAGGTCCCACCAGGGATACTCCTTAGGTCCAAGAATGACTTCTGCTACTTCAGTGCTGTTGAGGTTCATGGGATTCATCTACTTATCCTCAGATCAATCATAGAGAATACCTTCAATTCGATGAAACCGTATGTAACTAGATACAAAATAGAGTGCTTTGTCATCCCAGATGTTTCCGTTCATTTGCACAGCATTGTTGTACACTGAAGGCAGAATTCCCCTTCCATCTTAAACTTATATGGAGTTAGGCCAATTCTTCACCACGATACCCAGAATACCTTCTGTCTTGCAGTTACCTTGCATACATGCTCATCACATCTACTTAGTCTCTATTCCCATCTCTTGTTTACACCTAGCAAATGCTTATGTTCTAGCCTGAACGTAGAGGTAAGGTGATGGACAGAAACGAAGCTTTGGTACCTTCCTAATATTACTTGGGTCTTCTCCAACGCTTTTCATTCCCCAAAGGTCCTTGGAAAGAAAAGCCAGCAACAAACATTTTCCTCTTCCTTTATGCGATGCCACAGTCATTCCTGATGCATCAAGTGCAAAAGCTGCGAGGTATGAGGAAAGGGAAAAATAAGGGAAATCGTGGAAATGATGATGAGAATGGCAAAAGTCCCCCCTGATTTGTGTGTGTGTGTGGCCAGAACAAAGTTGTGTGACAACTTTGTGTCACCTTGGATGGATCAAACTTGTTCCCCCAGAATTCCCTTCCTTGTGTGTTTCTGGAAAGACTTGAATATAGGAGAGATTGCCTCACAATGGTTAGAGGAAGGAAAGGAAGAAGCAGATATTTTATATTATACACACGCCTTTTCCCCCTGATGCAATCAAACACTAGTCTAGGTGTTGCTGTTTAGAAATGTTGCAGATCTAATAAAATCTAATGTCAATTGACATTAAATTTGAGAGATTACCCTGATTGGGCACGTGTGCATGACTTACTAAGTAGTTTTTAAAAGAGGATAGTAGGCATTCCCTAGGAGGAGAAAGAGACTCCCACTTATGAAGCAGCATTGATTATATGTATAGTGAATATATATTGGCTATACACATACACATAGGGTCCAGCAGAAGTAACACGTGCTTGAGTGTGTTTGGTAGGGGAATGATATGGGTATAATAATTTATAGTTTTAATTTGAACATTTCACCTAAAACATCATATGTGTGCTTGAGTGTGATATTGTTACGTTACAGAATTACATGCTTATGATTTTGTAATAAAATATTTTGGAATAAAAAGGGTGTTATCTGTGCCAGACACCGTGTGTGCGTACACATACTGATTATGCTTCTCTTGTTGGGCCCCAACAAATACAACCTGTTCAATAAACACATTTGTAATCCATCCAATTGGTTTCAGCCCCTCACTTCCAAATGTCAGCAAATCAGCAATTAACTAGCTCTAAAAAATACTCTTTTCAATGCTAGCTAGTCAACAATAGCCTTATTCTAAGAACCACAAATATTCAGGTTATGCCTACCTGGTTATACATTTAGAAGTAAAGTTAGCAAATCTCTAACACCATGCTTCCCTGAATCCTTATATAAGATCAATAGTCTGATCTCCTCAGAGAAACTGTGCCTGACCCTCATAGCTCTCCCTTATTATAGTGAACAATAACATCAGCTTTATCTTTCTATTTCACATATGAAGTAATGATTACATCATCCTTCAAAACCCACTACACACATGCATTATGATTTTCCAAAGAAACAGAGCCAGAGATATAGCTATTTATTTTTATATGAATAATTATATATGCATATATCTCCTAAGATATATCTTGCTTTCACACTCATTACTTTCCCTTAGTCTCCATTTCCATCTCCAGTTTACTCTCCGTAAATGGTCTACATTCTAGCCTGAAGGTAGAGTAATTGGAGTGATAAAGTCTTCATCATACGAATGATATCTTCCCTAATATGACTTGTGCCTTTCGTGATGCTTTGCATTCTCCAGAGGACCTTTGTTGAGCTTATCCTTTGGCAAGCATTGACATAGGACACAAATATCTCCATTTTTTTACACATTCAGAGAGTTTTATGCACATAGCTCTTCCCCAAATTTCTCTACTACCTATTTTCCACTCATGTTCTAGCCAAGTCCCTGGCCATCAGCCCTACGATTGACTACAGCCTGAATCAGTACTAATTAATTACATGTCTCGCCATTTTACCTTCTAAGAAAAGTGAACAACCAGGTGTTCTGTCTACTGTGAGAAGTTCCCGTCATCACTGGCCTTCAGGAATGCTCCAGAGAGGGACTGCAGTGCTGTGCCTGTCCACTTTTAGGAGGAACCTGCATATCCCGCAGGGCCCTCTGCAAATGTGGCCTTCTTTTCCTCTGTCAAATGATCAGAGGGAATTTCCCATGAGACCACAGGCACAGGCTGGGAGAGAAAAGCAGGATGAGGGCCATGGACATTTGGGCCACTTCTTCATGTAACTAACTTGCCCTCCGAGTCTGCTCAGGCCTGTTCATTATGGAGGTCAATGAGTACCATAGTCTGCTCTATGGAAGCTGGAAATCCAGTGGTATAATTCATTCTGAGTCCAAAGGCCTGGGGACCATGGGAGCCCAATAGTGGAAGATCCAGGTTCAAGGTGAAGACCTAAGAACCAGGAGCAATGATGTCCCAGAGCAGAAGATCGATGTCTCAGCTCATGCGGAAAGCAAATAATGCTCTTCATCCCCCTTATTTTTTATTCAGTCAACCAACTCAAATGCTAATCCCTCCCAGAAACGTCCTCACAGACATACCCAGAAATAATGTTTTACTTAGTCAGTCCAGTGGATGCACAAAGTTAAACATCACAAAATATAAAAATATTTTCAAAATCCAGCCAGTTCTGATCTGCACGGATAGCCCAAGACAGCTTCACATTACCTACCTAGATTGCATACTACTTCATTAGATGCCCATAAATGTTCTATGTTTTTTACATTATTAAATTTTAACTTTATTTACCTATTTTAAGACTTTTTAAAAGGAATTCATTTGAAACAAAATCTACATTTGATTAAGCAGATTCACAGAAAATATTTGGCCATTGATGTCTCCTCATATAGCCACTCACATAAATATCTTTTTGGAGATGCCTTAGAAAAGTGTAGAACTAAACAATGAAGGAAATGATCCATGCACGTGGACTTAGTAAAATGTCAAAAACAATCACCCAATAAATAATAATAATAATTATTTTTCTTAATGAGAATGATTTTAATGAAGCAAACTACTATATATCAACTTTTGTCAGAAAATTCATTGAGAACATTCCCTTCCACAGTAACAAGAAGAAAGAAAGAAAAGGAATAAACATGTTTAAAAATGAACTTACTTATCTTAAGAAGGTTGTCAAAAATAGCTTTAAATTCCAAATAGAATTGTCAACTTGGCAATGAGGGAAATGTACCCATTTACTTCCTACAAAAGTAAATATAATGTGGGAGACACTTCAGAAAATCACTACAAAATTCTAGTTCACCATTTTACAATCACTTTTCAAACCACAATCACACTTAAGGAGAGTAAAGTGTGAAGAAGGTAAATGACTTCAATTAAGATTCATCAATATTTTATTCAAGTTCAGTAGTCAACAGTGTCATTTTGATCTATTTAGTCTCTGGTTCATTTGTAATGTTTCTGAATATGTATATTGAATATACCTGCAAATAGCACAAAACAAAAGCTAATTTAGTATCTAAAGAAGAGGCAAATTTTTTAAATGCCCAATGAAATCATTCAATGTTTCAATGTGTCTGCAATCATAATAGTCTCAATTAACATTATGTAGCATGTGAATAATAAAGCTACCTTACCATTTGACTTTCTTTGCCATAGAAACCTTGTTCCTGTTCGGCTTACTCCCACGACATTGGGGAAAATACTACTTGAAAATAAATAGTGTGTCCTTTAAACCTCTATTGTGCAATTTAGGATAAGGAAATAAGAACTTATCTCAAAAAACATTAATGGGTCTCTACTAGATTTTATTTCAGATAAATTCCCATTACTTGCCAAGAGTTTTCTGATTTCTCTCAGGATAGTTTTAAAAAACATGATTATCTTTTTTCTTTGTGACAGATTCATCTGTCAAACAGTAACCCCAATGACGGCATGTACATTGAACACCTTAAAAACAGATCAGAAGTCAAAGCACAAGCAATACTTTTTTTTTTTTCAAACTGGGTTTCTTTTAACTACTGTATCTTCCTCCCTTGATGTTGTGGCTTTTATAGAACTTTATAAAAGTAAATAATTGATCTTATACTTTCTGAAATTTCTTAAGAGCATCAGTCTCTTCTTTGGGCTCACTCATAAGGAAGGAGGTGGGAAAATATGCTAATGCGAGAAGTTAGTCACACAATTTTTGCCCTAAAAATGGAAAAGCTTCAGGTGTGGCCACTTTTATTATTTAAATACTCAGGGTATAAATGGAAAATTGTAATCTTCTATTCCACTGGTCCAGAACCAGATGAAGATTTAAAATAAGAGAGAATAAAAGAACACAATAGATTAATAGAGAAAGAATGAACAACTGTACTTGTTATTAAAGTAACATGGAACTCATTCTGTTCACCCTTTTGTGTGTGTGTGTCCTCTACCCAAAATCTTTTACATAAGTGTTGTATTTGGCTTATTGGAATTAACAGAAACTATGGGACAATACAAAGCTGAATTTAAACATAGTTTAGCTCAATACTAGGCATAATTAGCCCCTGAAAGGCAAGATTTTCTCATCTGCAAAATGAATATGATGAAGGCTATTAAAATTACATAAGATCAGCTTAAAATTCCTAGAAAAAGATTAATGGAACAGAGTAAAAAGCCTCAATATAGAGCCTTATAATATAGTTACCTGATCTTTATCAATGAAGTAAGAGCAACAGAAAACAGGGCAAAAGTAGGATTACAGTTGTTTGCATAGAAAATAATACAATAATTAATAAAGCAAGAATAAAACTTGTTTTCCATACTCACAACTGTAAATGTACTTTTGCCTCACCCTAAATAATGAAGAAAAGATAGCCTTTTCAACAAATGATGCTAGAAAAACTGGACATGAACATGCAAAAAATATAAATAAATCTAGACACAGACTTTTCTTAAAATCAATTCAAAATGGATTGTATACCTAAATGTAAAAATCAAAACTATAAGAATTTTACAAGATAACAAAAATATATAGATGACCTTGGTTTTGGCAATGAATTTTTAGATACCACATCAAAGGCACAATCTTTGAAATAAATAATTGAATACCTGGACTTCATTAAAATTAAGAACTTCTGTTCTGCAAAAGACACTGTCAAGAAAATGAAAAGATAAGGCAAAGACTGGGAAAAAATATTTGCAAGAGACTTAGCTATAAAGAATAAAGAAATCTTTACAATAATCGATTTAAAAAATAAGCAAATCATCCGAATAGACATTTCACCAAAGATACACTAATGACAAATAAGCATATGAAAAAATATTCTACATCATACATCAATAAAAAATTGAAAATTAAAAAAAAACAAATACTACTACACACCTAGTGGAATGGCCAAAATACAAAACAGTGACATCAATCACAGATGAGGATGTGGAACAAAAAGAGTCTCATTCACTGCTCATTGAATACAAAATGGTACAGCAATTTTGGAAGACAGTTTAGTAGTTTCCTACAGAAGGAAACACACTTTTACCAAATAATATAGCAATAACACTTCTTGGAAGTTATCCAAATGAGCTGAAAATGTATGTCCACACAAAAACCTACACACAAATGTATATAGCACCTTTATTTATACTTACCAAGACTTACAATCCACCAAGATACCCTTCAGTTTGTGAATGCATAAATAAACTGTGGCCCATTGAGAGCATGGAATAGTATAGAGCGTTAAAAAGCAATGCGTTATGAAACCAATGAAAAATACGAAGAAACTTTAATGCATATTGCTAAGTGAAAGAAGGCAATGTAATGCTACAGATTGTCTTCTACAAGTCCAACTCCATGATGTTCTAGAGAAGGTGAAACTATGCAGACAGTAGAAAAGTCAGTGGCTGACAGAGATTAGGGGGAAGGAGGAGTGAATAGACAAAACAAGAAATATTTTTAGGGCAGTGAAAGTATTCTGTCTGACACTGTAATGGTGGATATATGCCATTACACATTGGTCAGAACTCATAATATATACAGAGTGAAGCAAAGTGGGTTCATAGTTGTTTGTATGAAAAATAATACAATAATTAATAAATAATCATACACGAATAAACTGTTTTTTCTGTACTAACAACTGTAAACCTACTTTTTCCCACCCTGTACAACACCAAGAGTGAACCCTATGGAAACCCTATGGACTTTGAGTGATAATGGTAAGTCCACGAAGCTTCACAAATTGTGATAAACGTACCATTCTGAGGCAAGATGCTGACAGCAGGGAGCAGGGAGCAGGGGATATATGGAAGCTCTCTGTACTTTCCACTCAATTTTACTCTGTACCTAAATCTTCTCTAAAAACAGCATTCATTTTTTAAAAATTCTGTAAAAATGCTGTGATCAGCTTGGTAAACTAAGAATGTTAAACTTTTACAAAAATATGTGTTTTTTTTCCAATGGCTATGTTAGGAGGCATCATTTGGCCCATTCATTGGTAGGAAGAGATTTTGAGTTTTCTCTGAGGACGACCATAGCCATGGATCTTCTTTCAGAGTTTAGCACCCCTTTGCAATCTCTAACCTCAAAAAGGGGTTCTGAATTTTCTGTTGATTATTACTTGTAAATTGGTTTTAATGGACAATTCATCTTTTGCTGCTATACCTTTAAGTTACTGTGGCAAAAATTTTTCTGAATAGTGCAATAAATCTCCAGGGAATAATGGAATAATGTGGGCAAGAAGCCAGAGAGTACAGGTAAAAAGACAGTGAAGGGAACCAAAAGGAAAAAAGGTTTCTGAGCAAAAGATTGCCCAACATAGCAAGGCATCTTTGTCTAAATCGGGCTGAGTAAGAATGCTAAAATATTCCCATGTTCAGCAATATTTTGAAATCCTAAGAAACAGTAAAATCAAAGTCCTAACTAGACCTTTGTCCAATATGTATACCAGGGTAACTACTGTACCCAGGGCTCTCGCCCAATGATTAGCTTCCCTGCGACTGAGACTTATGTCACACAACCTTACTCTGTAACTATCCACCAGTCCCTGAGAGCCTTATGTCCATCGTGGCAAGTATAAGATCAATGGCATCCATGAGCAATCAGTGGCAAGGCCATATCTTTTGGTGGGAGTTTACCTGAGAATGCTGGAGCGCTTGATACTGTCTGTGAGAATAGAGATGCCAGGCAAAGAAACAGCACAGGACCTAGGTCAGAATTCACATAACATAACCAGTTCTGCATGGAGCAGAAAATAACTAATAACTAATGTAAGTATGGATTATTTCTAAAGAGCACAAGGATTGTGCTCTCTAGAAAGGTTAATTGTACATGGATTGAAATTCCAGCCCCATAACTTAGTAACTGATGCCTCTACTTATTCATGCATTCATAAAAGCATATTTATAGTTTCAGCCATAGTATATATGATTTTGAACTGATATTAGTAATCTCTCTAATATTCACTTTCATCATTTATAATGTTAATAATAATTGCTTACCTAAGTCAAGGAAATATTATATAATATTGATAATATTTGAAAAGTATGTCTTATGCACATGGTAGTTATTATTAAATAATACCAACTCTCACTTTATTGTGATGCAACACAATTTACATCTAACTTTTGTCTTTCCTAGCTTGTGTAATACACATACAAGCCACTTCTTTCCTAGTCATGGAAACATATTCCTTTCTACAATTAACTGAAATTGAAAGAATCTTATTACATTTTGATACTCAGAGTTTGGCAAAGGTTCTTTTAATTTTGTATGGGAGTGAGTCAGGGTCAGGTGTTTATTTGTGTCCAAGACTACATATTCTACACTAAAAATACCACAGCTGGAAACTGAAGTCCCATTTCTAGGCTATTGGGAAACACATAAGGAAGTGAAATGAAGGATTAAGGGTTCCTGCTACTAAGCTGCAGAATACTCATTGTGCTAGAGATGAAATGATTCAATTCAATTCCACTGCAGAATGATGTGAAAATGAAACTGATGGGAGAGCAAATGGAAACAGCTGTGTTTTACTGCAACACAGACAGTCTGCACATTTTGCTGCTTATTTATAATGAAAACAGAAATTGTAAGTGACAGTCTGAGGGTAGTTTATAAAGCAAGTATTTCGAAGCCTTGGAGGTGCTATTGTGTCATGAAAGGCAACCAGCTGACCCACCTTTTCCATTTTGCATGGTTACTGGATTCCGTTACAATGATGGAAACATACATTTTCATATAAAAAGAAAAGTGCTTGAGACTTTAAGAATTAAAGCCAATTACTTTCAAACTCCCAAATATTGGAGAGGAGGAAACACTTCCAACATTTACGAGGCCAACATTATCCTAGAACCAAAGCAAGATAAAGATATCACAAGAAAGGAAAACCACTGTTCCTTATCCCAGATAAAATCAGATGCAAAAATCCTCAACAAAACACAGGAGGAAGAATTCAACAGCAAAACAAAAGGATCATTCACCATGACCAAGAGGGACTTATCCCTAGGATGAAAGAATGATTCCACATGAAAATCAATTAAAAGTGATACACCATATTAACAGAACACAATTTAAAAATCACACAATCATTTCATTAGATGCAGAAAAACATTTGACAAAATTCAACATGATAAAAATCTCTAAATGGAGATTAAAGGAAATTACCTTAAAATAAGACCATGTATGGCAAGTCCACATTTCACACCATACTCAAGGGTGAAAACTGAAAAATGCTCCTCTAACATTAGGAACAAGACAAGGATGCCCACCCTGGTCACTTCTATTAAATATAGTACTAAAGCCCTACCCAGAGCAAGTAGGCAGGAAAAGAAATGAGAGACCTTCATATCAGAAAGGAAGAAGTAGCCTCTGTTGGCAGAGGTCATGATTTTACAGGCAGAAAACCCTAAAGAATGACAAAAACAATTGTTAGATCTAATAAATTCAGTAAAGTTGCAGGATATAAAATCAACATACCAAAACCAGTTGTATTTCTTTATAGGAACAAAGAAATATCTATAAAAAGGAAATGAAGAAACAATCACACTTAAAATAGCATCAAAAAGAATAAAAGAAGAAGAAGCTTAACTAAAAAGGTGAGAAAGACTTGTACCTTGAAAACTACAAAACATTGATGAATGAAATACAAGTCATTAACAAATAGAAAGATGCCATGTTCATGAATTGGTAGACTTCATATTCTTAAAATGTCCATACCACTCAAAGCAATCTAGAGTCAATGCAATCATCATCAAAATGGTGTTATTTTACAAAAAAAATAGGGGAAAAAAACCCTGAAATTCACATAGAACCACAAAGGACCTTAAATATCCAACACAAACTTGCAAAAGAACAGAGCTCCAGGCATGTCACTTTCTGATCTCAAGACCTTGCAAAACTGTAGTATCAAAACAGTATGATAAACAGTTATCAGATATATACACCAAGGGATTTATCTGTTTATATCAGATATAAACAGATAAGTCAGATATATACACCAAGGGAACCGAATGCAGAGCCCCAAAATATATCCACATATATGCAGCATATCCATCTTCAGAAGGATGGCAAGAGCACATAATGGGAAAAAGTTAGTCTCTTTAACAAATGATGTAGAGAAAACTGGATATCCACATGCAAGAGTGTGAAATAGGACACTTATCTTACATCATATATAAAAACTTAATTAAAATATTTAAGTATTTAAAGGTAGTATCTGGAACTATACTACTGATAATGAGTTAATAATTCCAAAATGTATAAGAAAGATCTACAACTAAATAGAGAAAAAAATCTTTAAAAATGGACTAAGGACTTGAATACACATTTCTCCAAAGATGTAATTTTACTAATCACCATTGAAATGCAAATCAAAACACAATGATAAATTATCCTGCATCACTTAGGATGGCTAAAAAAATGTCAAGTGACAAGGGTGTGGAGAAAGTACACCACTTTCACATAATTGATGGCAAGGAAAAAGTGAAAAACAGGACTAATGGATGATCAGCATCCAGTTCCTCACATTTACCCAAAAGAATGGAAATCAGGACCTTGAGATCTGCATTTCCATTTCATTACCACACTATCCACAACAGCCAAGACGTGGAAACAACCTAAATGTCCACCGATGGATGAAAGAATAAAGAAAATGTGGTGTATACATACAATGGACAATTATGCAGCCCTAAAAAAAAGAAGGAAACTTGTTATAAACAACATAGATGAACCTAGAAGACATTATTCTAAGTGAAATAAGTCAGTCAGAGAATAAGTACTGTGTAGTTCCACTTATTTGAAGAATCTAAGATGGTTAAACTTGCAGAAACAGAAAGCTGAATGTTGGTTGCTAGGAGCAGGGAGTGGGGAAAATGGGGAGTTGCTGTTCCAGTTTTACTTACAGATGGTACGGTTTAGGTATCTTCTATGTGACCTTGTTCCTGCAGTGAACAACATGGTATTGTACATTAAAAAGTAGGGGATCGATCTCATGTGTTCTTATTATAATAAACTTTTAAAAACTTATTTCAGGGATAGCTGTTATGCTGTGTGTTAACACAACAAAAAAAGAAGTAAAGATATTTCTGAAATAAAGAGCATCATGAGCTAAGAGATAAAGGTTTAAAAGATAAGGACAAAATTCAGTGCGACTAGATTAAAAAGTTTTGAAACAAAAGCGACTAGGAAGAAGTTGAATGGAGAATTTGAAGGGTATAAAGATAAGTCAGAATAGGAAGATCGGGGCCAGATAATAATTCAATTTTTATTTCATGCTAATGCATTTTACTATCACACTTTCTCCTGAGGGAAGTGAAAAGACTCTATTGTGTTTTCATCCGTTGTGAGATTGGATTTGCTATAAGTAGATGGTCCAGAATTGTATATATTTTATGTACATTATAGCCAAATATTATAAATATGCCCATGCCCCTGTCCCATGGCAATAGAAAGATTGGGTTCATTTTTTCTCAAGAGAAAAAATAAATTTCTTAAAATAGCAACAAAAATCAAAGAAAGATAATACAAAAGATTAAAGATCAATGCTGAAGGCAACTGAAAAATATTTCAAATTTTTTAAAAAATTATTTTCATATTGGTGATAATGAAAAGTGATCTATATTTCACATCTTAATTTTAGAGATAATATAATCAAATTTGAATGTTTGAATGCTTTGTGGAAGGCAGTTGAGAAGGGAGCTGGGGTTTGAGGGGCAGAGTGAGTCTTCACAATGCATCTTTTTCAGATTCATTTCTCAGATTCACTGCTCTAGAAAGGAAGCATTTGTATATTTCTTGTTGATACTCTCACACATGTCCCATGTTTCCTTCCCCCTTGTTCCCCTCCACTCACCCCCTGCCTCAACCTTGACCGCAGAGCTGTCTGTGTCCATGGTTATGCATGTACATGCATATATGTTATTTGGCTAATAAGCTTTCTTCCCAACGTACTTTTAAAAAGCCTCATGCAACTAGAAGTATAATGCTGTAACAGTGGTTACTAAAACAGAATATTATTTTAAAAATTCTAGTTCTCATCCCACCTTGTCCAATATCTTATGTATAATAAAAGGATTTAACTGGATATTTATGTTATTATATTTCCCCTATTCAGTGTGCAGTTATTTCACCAATATTTCTTTGCTAAATTAGGTAGACACCCTTATATCTTAGAAGTTTTAATGCAAATACATATTGCTTTTTCTTATAGATAATTTTTTAAATTTTGATTTTCACATTTCTTTGTGACTAAACTGTGAGTATTCAAAATAAGAGTTTGAGGCTTTCATAAAGAAGAGGGAGATTTCAAATGAATCGATTTTACTTCTTAACTATTGGGCAAATGATTATAAATTAAATAACATTATATAAGTAATTAGGGGAACCGAGTGTCCATAAAAAGACTGATCCTAAATGGCTGTGAGACTTTGCACAATTCATTTAATCCTGATGGAGCTGTTTCCTTAATCATAAAATGAGAGTTTGGAACTTCAGAGCTCACAAAAGTAGAAGCTCAAGTTCAGCCAAATTGCAGATTTTCCCTCTGAGGCCAGAGATAGTTTTACAGTGTTTCCAACTGTTCTGCTCCAAGCACTCAACACAAATCAATTAAAGTTAGCACTCTAAACAAACAAACAAACAAACAAAAAAATGCATTTTCTGGGTAGGACCCAAGGAGACTTGTAATTTAAAATACATAACTAATTCTAGCAAACTTGCCTCATTCTAATAAACCTTATTGATTCAGTCAACAAACATTTATTTAAAACTGATCATTATACAAAATACACAATGCACTAAGATTTTAAAGAAAGATGAACTGGTTTGTTAGAAAGAGCGTACAGACTAATGGCAGAAGCAAGGAGAGACACATGGAGTGACTGCATGGCTTCAAAAGGATGACATTTTTTTCAAAAACCCATATTATTTTTTTCTTCAAATATTTATCTTGTTTTGTTTTGACTTTTAAATTGTAACTTATTTTGAGCACCAATTTTTCACACTGCAATCTTTTTTCTTCTAACATATGGTATAATATTTAACAATTATCAAAAGCATTAGGTATGTAGCTGTCCAGTTGTCCCAACACCATTTGTTGAAGAGGCTATCTTTACTCCATTTTATGTTATTGCCCCCTTTCTCAAATATTAATTGACTGTAGAGAGTTTGGTTTATTTCTGGGCTCTCTGTTCTGTTCCATTGGTCTATGTGCCTGTTTTTATGCCAGTACCAGGTTGTTTTGATTACAGTGGCCTTGTAATACAGTTTGATATCAGGTATTGTGATCCCTCCTACTTTGTTCTTCTTTCCAAAAGAACCTATGCACCCCGATGTTCATAGTGGCACAATTTACGATAGCCAAGAGTTGGAAGCAACCTAGATGCCCATCGGTCAATGACTGGATTAAAAAGCTATGGTACATTTACACAATGGAATTCTATGCTGCAGAAAGGAAGGAGCTCCTACCTTTTGCAACATTATGGATGGAACTGGAGAGCATTATGTTGAGCAAAACAAGCCAGGCAGTGAAAGACAAATACCATATGGTCTCATCTATAAGTAGAACCTAATCAACAAAACAAACAAGTGGGCAAAATAAAACCAGAGGCACGGAAATAAAAAACAAACTGACAGTGTCCAGAGGGGTGGGAGGAGGGAGATAACAGGAGAAAGGAGGAGAAGGGTCACCAAGGAACTTGTACAAAGGACCTAAGGACGAAGACGACAGGGTGGGGAGGATTGAATATGAGAGGTCGAGCTGGGTAGGACAGGGGAAAGTAATGGGGGAAATGGGGACAACTGTAATTGAACAACAATAAAAACATTTCTTAAACTTCTATTGCATAATCACCTGGTCTTACCATGTCTTGTCTTTGGAATTATGACACATTTTTCTTAGTGTAATGCTAGTGAAAATAAATGACATTAGATGCATTATAAGGATCTGTGGAGCTAATGACTGCTGCAAAAGAGAAGGAGGAAAGAAAAAAAGGGATGATAAATGAGACACGTGACAGCAGGATATGTAAGAACGAGGAGTCCAAGTTTTGAAGTTGGATACGTGTAGGTTCTAACTGCACTCTACCATCTACTAATCGTGTGAGCCAGCTAGTTACTCAGACAGCACAAAGTTTCATTTTCTCATTTGTAAATGGAGATAAGTATATCAACCCCATAAGTTTTTATGAGCATTACATGATATACTACATAAAAGGTTTAAAGGTAGTGCATGTCCTCAAAAGAGTAGTTATTGTAATTTGTCCTCCAATAATGCATCCCTACATAATGGGAATTGGGGTGCAACACAAACAGTGCCCACCCCTCACTTTCTACAGTGACTCAGGATGACCCCTGTGTCAACCCTGACGATACATGGTGTGTGACTGTATGTGAATTGCAGCATGTTGGCAGGGTGGCGCTTCCTGCTATGTCCACTGTCGTCTGGAGGCTACATTCGCTTAGCTCAGTCTTGAGCAATGCATTTTTGGACAAAATGTCTAATATTTCTGCTATCGTTCCTGAATCTGAAACACAGGAATAACCATACTTAACAAGCCCGACAGAGGTATACAACAACTGATATAATTTTTTTCTTACCAACAACTCCACTTTAAAGCAAATGACAGGAACTTTCCAATATAATTTTTCACTGTGAAAAGACTTTCTGTGGATTCTTGGATTTGCAACAAAACTAATTAGTCATCTTAGCACACAGGAAGTGTTAACAAGTTAAAAGGACGATATCAGCAACTGTACCTCATTTAGCAGCTGGTGTCTTGCTGTTGTACAAAAATAAAATAAAATAAAATATGTTTTAGCTTTGTGATGCGCCCCAGAGTATCTTGTAGATCCATCCAGTCTGATTTAACTTTTGCTGAAGTTTGCTCTCCAAACAAAGGATGACTCAGTCAAAATACCTATGGAATTCAACTTCATGGTTCCTGAAGGTTTCATTAAATATTACATGGGTAACATGAGGCTGAAACAACTAACATGGCAAGAAATATATATAACTGATTAGGAAGTTAGTATTTTAAGAATATATGTTTTTCTATAATTTAAGGTCAAATGTATATTCTGACAGTTTTTTAGTATATATACATGTATAGCATTGTGTCTATCCTATATATATCATATGTATAGTGTCTATAATAAAAACATTGTGTTTATCATATTATGTATATTTGCATGTTTGTAAGGAATTAAAATTCCCATTATTTTTCTTATTGATCTAATCCGCTGACACCATTCCCATAGTAGATATATCAGATTGCTGGGAGCTGCAGTGGCAAACCACTCTCTATTTCTTTCTCATTTTCAATTTACTGATTCAGCCAATGCACTCTATAATTCAGAAAAGAAAAATACCCTATGATGGGTTTGAGAGTGCTTAACAAACATCACTGTAATTCTAAAAATGCTTTTATTGTCTGTTTTATAACAGCCTCTGCCCAGAATACCCGTAGAGCAGGTGTAATACATTATGGTGTAATCTTGAACCTCAGAACAGTGGCAGAAATGCTAACAGCTTACTATTGAATGGAGCAATATTGGATTTTTTTGTGTCTATCACAATTCGTTTTTCTACTGATTCATGTCTCCTAAGTTCTATTTCATTTGGGGGCCTTTTAGAAAAAGGAATTGATTGTTTTCCCTCTTAGGTACAGGAGCATTTTTGCCTGTACTCTTTAGCAAGTGATTGAAAATATTCCTCAAAGGAACTGGAACTTGCAGGGGAAGAAACAGGAAATTCAAGCAAAGGGTAATAATAATAACTGCGGTTAGGGATATCCTCATAAAAAGAATAAACACACCAAAATACATACTTTTTTGCTTTATTAACAAGCCTTATTTTTAAGCATCTTTAGGTACTGAATTTCCTACAGACATATTAATGAATTTAGGAGTTTCACTGTCCTTACAAATTATGATATTAGAAAAGTAATATATTGCTGGTATAGCTCAGTGGATTGAGCATGGGCCTGTGAACCAGAGGATTGCAGTTCGATTCCAGGTCAGGGCACATGCCTGGGTTGCAGGCCAGTTCCCAGCAGGGGATGCAGTTCCTGGCAGGGAGTGCATGAGAGGCAACCATACACTGATATTTCTCTCCCTCTCCCCTTCCCCTCTAAAGATAAATAAATAAAATTTTATAAAAAAAGGAAAGTAATATTACTATGATATAAATACGAAAGTTACTGCTGATTGATATTATTGTACTGGCCAAAATTACCTCATAAAATAGCTCTTCATTTTTTCACTCATCTGTTTATTTAACAGTATTTATTAAATGCCTATCAAGTCGTAGGTCTACACAAGACCTTGAATATAGATAATAATCAATACAGGAAATATTTTTATTTTTCTCTAGGAATCTCATTATTTGGTAGAGTACACAAATATTAATCTAATAATCACAGAAATATGTAAGTACAGATAGTAGGAAATGCTGCAAAGAAAGTGTAGTCAGTTTCATAGAAACATTTAACAAGGAAGCGTGACCAGACCATAAAGAATGTTCACAGACTTCCGCCAAGATGGAGGCTTAGGTGGAATCACTGTGCCTTCTCCCACAACCAAGTTTGAATACAACAAAGGTTTGGAGAACAAAGACACAGCCAAAGAACAGAAAATTGAATTATACGGAGACACCTAACCACACCTAACCGTTCAACCAGTACGGTAAGAGGGGCGGAGGCAGCAGCGGAGCAGGGTGGGCAGGAAAGATCCCAAGACCCAGGCGCCCAGGCAGCCCGGACCCAGTCAGGGTGTGGGGCAGACTGACCAAGGTCGCACATTGGAGCACAGTGAGATGGACCGCGCAGGCCCCAGCAGGCAAACCCAGTGGCGGAGGGCTGATGGTGGTGGCACATTCCTGTGCAGTAGGATGAAACATGCAGGCCCCGGTGATGGTGGCATGAGACCGCCATTGCTCCTTTTTGGCCCCGCCCCCACATACAGCCTCACAACCCAGCGACTGAGTTGTCCTGCCCTGGTGAACACCTAGGGCTCCGATCCTGTTATGTAACAAGCACGAACAGCCCAAAAGATGGCTCAAGAACTCAAAGTCCCAGAGCTGATAACTCTAAGCGACCAGGAAATAGCCAGCCTCTCAGATGCACAGTTCAAAACACTGGTCATCAGGACGCTCACAGAACTGGTTGATTATAGTCACAAGTTAGAGGAACATATGAAGGCTAAACTAATTGAAATGAAGGGAAATGCACAGGAAACCAACAGTGATGGAAAGGAAACTGGGACTCAAATCAATGGAATGGACCAGAAGGAAGAACAAAACATCCAACCAGAAAGGAATGAAGAAATGAGAATTCAAAAAAATGAGGAGAGGCTTAGGAACCTCCAGGACATCTTTAAACGCTCCAACATCCAGATTATAGGGGTACCAGAAGGGGGAAAGAAACAGCCACGAGTGGAAAACTTATTTGAACAAATAATAAAGGAGAACTTCCCCAGTCTGGCAAAGGAAATAGACTTCCAGGAAATCCAGGAAGCTCAGAGAGTCCTAAAGAAGTTGGACCCAAGGAGGAACACACCAAAGCACATCATAATTACATTAGCTAAGATTAAAATGAAGGAGAGAATACTGGAAGCAGCAAGAAATAAGGGGACAGTCACCTACAAAGGAGTACCCATCAGACTGTCAGCGGATTTCTCAAAAGAGACCTTACAGGCAAGAAGGGGCTGGAAAGAAGTATTCCAAGTCATGAAATCCAAAGACCGACAGCCAAGATTGCTTTATCCAGCAAAGCTCTCATTTAGAATGTAAGGACAGATAAAGTGCTTCTCAGATAAGGTCAAGTACAAGGAGTTCATCATCACCAAGCCCTTATTATATGAAATGCTAAAGGGACTTATATAAGAAAAAGAAGATGAAAAATATAAACAGTGAAAGGACAGCAAACTCACAGTTATTAATAACCACACCTAAAACAAACGCAAACCAAGAGGACAGCTAGATCAAGAGTGGAACCATAGAAATGAAGAACACATGGACGGTTAGCAACAGGGGAGTTGGGAGGAGGAGAAGTGGGGAGAAGGTACAGAAAATAGCATAGACAGCAGTTAGAAAATAGATAGGGGGGAGGGCAAGAATAGTAGGGGAAATATAGAATCTAAAGAACTTGAGACACGTGGTTATAAACTAAGGGGGGGGAGAATGGTGGGGGAGGGAGTGTGCGGGTGGAGGGGAATGAAGGGGGGGAATAGAACAACTGTAATGGTATAATCAATAAAATACATATATTAAAACAAGAAAAAAAAGAATGTTCACAAAGGAAAGTGAAGGATATCAAAGGATAGACATGGATGCCAGTCAGAAAGACAGAGGAGTACTATGTGCAGAAATCCTGTAACCTTATACTTTGTAATGGCCTGTGCAACAACACTGACACCGCTGAGGCAACGAGAGATGGCTAGCATGGGGCTGGAGAGAGAAAAGGACTACACACAATGCAATTCTGAGGACATGGCAGGAAGCCAACTATGTAGAAACATAAAGCCCATGGTAAGGAACCTCGTGTTTAATCTATGAGCATGAAAACACATTTGGGAGGTTTGTATCGGAGGGACTAGTCAAGGTGATTTGTGTTTGTCCAGAGTATTTGATTTTTTATCAAAGATATTTCTGATTCACTAGAAGGAATGTACTGCCTTGTAAATTCTTGATGATGATTTTTTGGTTGTTTTTGTTCAAATCTTAGAACTCCATTTTAATTGTTTTTCTATTAGAAAAGTTTTTTTAAATTTAATATTACATATTTTTAAAACATAAGAACATAACAGTAGGAATCAATACATAATAGCCCACCAATATGCAATGCACCAGGCCTATTGGGTTTTAGTGATGCAATTTACCAAAATTTTAAGGAAGATCATATCAATTGTGTACAGAAAATAAAAGCAGGGGGAACATTTCCAATTCATTCTATGAAGACAGTTTTATTCTTATGCCCAAATAAGGCAAGATGTTTCAAGAAATGACACCACACACCAATATTTCTCATGCATATAGATGCAGAAATCTCTCAAAGAAAGAGAACATTACCAAATTGAACCCAACAATGTACAAAAGCAATAATATTAGAGGAATTGGCATTTATTACAGGTACGCAAGCCTGGTTCAACATCTGAAAATCAGTTGATGTAATCCATCACACCAACAAGCTCAAGAAAAGAAATATAGAAATCATATAATTATACGAATAGATGCAAAAAAAGGTTTTGACAATGCCCAACACCCATTCATGATAAAAACATATTTCAGCAAACCAAGAATAAAGG
Source organism: Sturnira hondurensis (assembly GCF_014824575.4). Taxonomy (NCBI): domain Eukaryota; kingdom Metazoa; phylum Chordata; class Mammalia; order Chiroptera; family Phyllostomidae; genus Sturnira; species Sturnira hondurensis. The sequence goes on along the minus strand of NW_028075269.1, from coordinate 14,011,177 downwards.
CAAGCTTCCTCAACTTCATAAAGACTATCTACAAAAAAAAAATTCAAAAAACTAACTCATGCTAACATGATACTTAATGATGCAAAACTGGATGCCCTTCCCCCAAGACTGGGAATAAGGTAGGAATCTTCCCCATCACCATTTCTAACTAACATTTTACTTGAAATCTGAGCCAAATTTATAAGAGAAGAAATCAAAAGGTATATTGACTGGGCAGGGAGGGAATAAAACTATGTTGTTTGTAGATGACATGACTGTTTATGTAGAAAATCCCAAGGATCCAAAACAGAAACTCCTGGAACTACTAAGCAATAAGAGCTGGACTGCAGGATATACGGTTAATATACAGAAGCCAACTGCTTTTCCATATACCGGCACCAACCAATTGGGATTTGATATGAAACATATAGCACCATTTGTATTAGCGCTCCCAAAATGAAATATTTAGACACAAATATAACATAATATGTATAAGATCTATATGAGGAAGAATGCAAAACTCTGATAAAAGGAATCAACAAAGAACCAAGTAAACGGATTGCATTCCATGTTTATGGATAGGAAATCACAGTAATAGCATGTCAGTTTTTCCTAAATTAATCTATAGATTCAAAGTATTCCCAATTAAAAATGCAGCAAGTTATATTTTCAGACATCAACAAACTGATTTTAAGATATATAGAAAAGCAAAAAACTCTGGATAACCAACATAATATTGAAGAGGAGGAACAAAGTCAGAGGACTAACATTACCCAATTTCAAGACATACTCTAAAGCTACAATAGTCAAGACAGTATGGCATTGTGAAAGCACAGTCAATGGAACAGAATGGAAAGCCCAGAAATAGACCCACGCAAATATAACCAACTGATCTTCGACAAAGGAACAAAGCCAATGCAGTGCGGAAAGTGTATTCTCAATAAATGTTGCCAGAACAACTAAAAAATGAATCTAGACACTGATCATACATTCTTCACAAAATTAACTTAAAATGGATCATAGAATGAAGATAACATGCAAAATCATAAAACATATTTAAGATAACACAGGAGAGAATCTAGGTGACCTTCAGTTTGGCAAGGAATTTTTAGGTACAATTCCAGAAGCGGGATCCATAGTAGAAAAAAATGATAAACTGGACTTCATTATAATTATAAACTTCTGTGAAAGTGACTTTTAAAAGAATGAAAAGATAAGCCACAGACTAGGAGAAAAGAACCTTTGCAAAACACATATCTGATAAAGGTCCAGGGTTCCAAATATACAAAGTACTCTTAGAATTAAAAAAAAAAAAACTAAATAAAAAATTAAGCAAACAATCTGAAGAGACACTTCACCAATGAGAATATATGATGGGAAGTAGGTATATAAAAAGATGTTCAATATCATATAGAATTGAGGAATTACCAGTAAAAACATAATGATATACCACTATACACCCATTTCAATGGTTAAAATACAAAATACTGACAACATGCATCCAACTCTTGCTAGGAATGGAAAGAGGGATAGGCACTTTGGAAGACACCTGGGCAGTTTAGTACAAAACTAATCATATTCTGACCATATGATCCAGTATTTACATTACTTGATAATTACCCAAATGACTTGAGAACTCATGTCCACAGTGAAAGCCATGCAAAAAAGGGAATACACTTGCTCATAAGAGTCCAACATTGGAAACAACCAAGGTGCCCTTCAACAGGTAATTTTAAAGAACTGACATTTTTCTCTAAATCATAAAGAGAAAAAGACACTTGAACTTTAAAAGAAGTGAGCAAATATTTTAAATCTCATCATTGTAATAAAGCTATTAATATACAAGCAGCTTTCTAGAATATGAACATTCAAACTTGAAGATGAATTGCAAATATGACTTTTAGCAAATATTTTTAAACATATAGTATTTATATAATTTGTCAGGTGAAACTAAAACTTTTTTTAAATTATGTAACTATATTATATAATGCCCTTTACACCTCTGTTTCCTGAGAAGATAATAATACCTTTTAGAGTCACCTTCATGAATACAAGGGAAACAGTATATCTAAATAGTATTTGGTAAGTCTTGGTTCCTTTCCACTTCTGCTAAGTATTCTCAAGTACATGTGCAGAAACAATTGCCCCCAATACCAGCTTACTTAATATAAACCTACTTGGGTAGGTATATTTCCTACAGATTCAGAACTGTGGTGAGGGAGAGGAACACAGCCCTTATCTAAAGCAGGGTTCAGCTAAATATAAATGTACCGTAGCTAGACTGAAAGCTCTCAGATCTGGAACAATCAGCTGTAGAGAGAGGTTGTAACCAGACACTCTGAAAATGCAAAACACTTCACAGTTCCACACTAGCTGTAAACATCCTGAGATCTGCTCCTGACATTCTTCAATTCACCGAGGTTTCAGAGAAGTGGGGGTGGGGGGTGGGCTCTGAGGATAACTGATAGCAAGAAGCAAAATCCACACAGGGAGTGGCCCAAACACTTTCATTTCCTGTATAAAAGATTTTGCAGTCTAGATAAGCCTCTTTTCATAGATGAATCCTCTCCAAAGGGCACGGGAACTGATGATAGCCATCGACTCCTCTAGCCAGTTTATTTTCTAAATCCCAATGCTGGCGTGTCTAATATCCACTTTCATTTTCTACTCTTAGTGGAAATAATGCTGATGTTGTTCTGCTGTCAGTAAAAATGTGCAAATGGAAACTTATGAGGAAGTTTGTTCTGACACCACAAACAATAAATGATTTTAGTCTGTTTATACTGATGCGGAAAGTGATGTGTCCTCTTTGTCATTTCCCCTTCTCTGCTGTTATTACTGGCATCTAATTTTGCAAGTGCAGTCTGTGAAAATTGATCGCTGTTGCTGGCATGTTTTATAGGGGAGGTCAGTCTCTCATTTTAACTAGACGTGGACAACAGGCTTGCAGATAGCTCGATGCTATTGCAAGGCATCATCTAACCCTTTGTCTTCTGGAATAGTAAGCACCAGCCCTCCCATTTATAAATCGAATTGTTCATTTTATTTCACCCTCAATCTGCTGAAAATTCCCTCTCTCACCATCCCCTAACCCCACATATTCAGATAAAACACGTGACAGGAATTTCACTTCAGGATAAATACTCTACACCCTTTGTGAGCTCCATTAATTTATTCAACACTGAACAAATGTGTTTTTTTCTGCACTGACTACTAGACAGCCAATGGCTTTAGCATCAGAGGTACAACACTGAATAAGAATTATCTAACTATACGAAATTTACATTCTGGAGACAAAAGTAAAGGACGAATGAATAGATTGTTGATACAATGATTATATGTTTTATAAATGTTACAAAGAAAACAAAGTGCTCGAGTAGACAATAACAGCATGAAATGGGTAAAATTTAATTTGGGCAGGAGCTCACTTAAGTCTGCTAAAGTAATACGTAAGCTATAACAAAAGAAACAGCAAAACAGCAGAATGGAAAAACAAAAGCAGCTTCCAGGCAGAGGTAACATCAGGTAAATGACTGCTGAGCCAGGAAGGAGCTTGGTATAAACTTCAGAAGCTGCAGAAAGACTGGTGAGACTGTGTTTCATGTGTGAGGGTAGAAATTATGCAACACGAAGTGGAAAAAATGCTGGATTGTGTCATGAAGGGTCTGCCAACTTGAAGATTTAGGAAAGAAGTTGTGTGCTTATGTTTTTTGCACTGGTTGACCACAAACATGTTTGAACAGACATCAATGGACTTACATTTTTTAAATTTAGTTCTTGGTACCAACTGGTAAATGGATCAGAGAGTTCAAGTGTGAGAAAATGCTAGCTTGCATAATGATAGATAGTGGAGGTACAGAAAGGAGGGCCCATTCAAGACCTATTTTAAACATTGAATCGAGAAGATTTTCTGATGGATTGGATGTAAAAATGAAGAAAACAATATAATTAAAATTGATACAATTTTCAAAAATCCAGAAATGCCAAACCTAAAACAATCAAATCGGCAAATAGGATTTAGTAAGAGTTTACTGTGAATAATATAAGCACAGTTCACAGACTGGGAACTTGTGAATTTAAAACTGATATGAAGCTTAGGGACGTGACATTATAGAGTGACTTACAAAGTGAAAATAGAGGAGTCACAACCATTACAATGCCTGGTTATTGCCGTGGATGTTTCTCGACGGCAGGGGATTGAACCAAAGTAACTATACTATTTTTTAGGAAGATGACAAGTTTCCTTTATGGCTATTAGAGGCTTTTGTCAGAAATTGTTTCCCGTCTATTCATGAATCAAGCTGGATTTAGTATCCCTGGTGTGGCTTAAATGGTTTTGTCTGCTCAGGGAATTCCCAAGTCCGGTCTCCACTCTGTATTTCAATTTAACAGTGTCTAAAGTTCTGGCCTTTGCAGCTGCCATGTAATGGTGCCATTCCTTAAAGTAAGAAATCTTCAAACAGAGGCGGTGGGAATCCTGTCATTTTGTAGTCCATTGACATTTGAGGTATCTCAGAAACATCAACTACGGCAGCTAGAACAGAGGCATAGCTTTGTGATTCAGATGTAAGATTGAGTGACACAAGAGAGATTATTTATTCAGGGGAAGATGAAATTGCCTCGACAGGGAGCAGAGAAAGAAAAAGCACATGAAGATACTTTGAGCAACTCAACATTAAATGTTTGAAAATAGTTCAAATTCTCTGCCTTCTTGATTTATCCTGGCACATGTGACAGACAACGCTTTTGTGTTTATGGTAAAGCACCCTTTAATTCAGCTTGTGTGTGTCTTATATTGCTGTTGACATGCTACTGACAGATGCCACCCTACGTTTAGACCCGTATTTCTTTAAGGAAAGGAAAACACACCTCATATTTTATCAAATCATGGAACCATCCAGATTTTTCTATTCAACACTTGCATTTTCACTGAACAGCTGCATAATGTTTAGTTTCCTTTGGCTAATGGAGGCAAAAATTGAAATCTTGAAAGCTAGGACTCAGGAGAAGAGAGGTGTTCTTTCTCCAGAAAATATGCACCAACCTAATTTTGCTCTGCAAGTTCTATTTGCCTCTGCCAAGGGCACACTTCTCAGGAATAAAGCGGTATATAAATCCCTTTATAATGCTGGTGCTTGAGGTAAGGACGTGCCAGCCAGACAAGTAGCAGGAGCCAACCTTGTTAGGAGACCAGTGTGTTACAACTGATTTTGACTGGATACGGTAGCTGGGTTTGGGGAAAAACAGCATCTGAGTATTGTTAAAAATAAAGGAATCTTCGTAGTCCATCTAGTCTCAATTTTACCGAAGAAACTGAAGTTCACAAAGGTAAAGTTGGTTTCTCAATTGTCACACGGCAGATGTGAAACTTGAACTCCAGTCTCCAGACTGGAGACCTAAAATGTACAGCCTGATTTGGACAAGCATGCAAATGCATCTGATGGAGAAACCCTTCCCGTGAGCCCTACAGAGCCTATCTGACTTTTGAAAATATACTTGCTGAATTGGAGTTATAATGTTTTTATAATCAAAATATCTCTTAGGGACTAAGAAATCTCTTAGGAGTTTGAAGAGCACAGGTCATCCTTGGAAAAGGGATTTTTACTTTCCAAAACCATTTTTGCTTTCTTCCACTTCACTAGCTGCCACGTCTCCTAGGTTTTGAGCAACGGCCATCGTTGACATTGTAACACTGGGGTTTAGAGAGGCACAACGACTGGTCGTCTTCACCTCGCACATTGCTGAGAATTCTCTGCTAAAAGTGGTTTTCAGAATTGGATTTTGTATTTTATCCCCTAAAAACACCCTAGAATTCTTACCTTCACCAGCATGAATTCAATCATTCATTTGCTCATGTATTCAGCATTATTATCTGTATTTTATTCAAATAATATTGTTAATCATGGTCATATGATAAGCTTAGAGGGAGTACAATGAATACAGAAGGGAGCCAGGAAGTTCATAGCATGGAATGAGAAAGAGAATCTCAAAATTCGGTGTATACCTCTAGGTTCACAATGACAAATTGTGATATGCACCATGTGAGAAAGGCCCAAGGGCTGTGGGAGAGAATCACAGGGGAAATCACGTTTACATGACAGGTTAGTGACAGTCCGCATGCACACGGGACCAGGGAAGAAGATGTTAAGTACTCAGGTACTTAGATTGTTTTGAAGAAAACATGGAATATCATCATTAAAGTGAACTACATTGTACGATGTCATGAACAAATGTGGGTTTTGTGATCTGGATAAATTTAAAAATTACTGTATAAAAATGCAATTCATTGAATTACAAACTTCTGACACACATATACACTCTCTTTTAGTCCTTCTCTTATGATTTGCACATTTGCCTGGAACATTAGTGAGTTGTCAATTCTGTGGTAGAATGCTGTTTCCTGTTGCAGATGGTAATAGAATTTTACTTGTTGAAATTTTGAGAATGGCTTTCTAGGGGAAATCTTTTTAAATCTGCACACTCTCTGCCTCCTGAGTCAAGAATGCCTTTCTTGGATAGATAGGCTATTGAGTTAAAGAGAAACAAGTGCAGAACACACTTTACGATTACTCGACAGGACACTTAACCTCTTTCAGCCTCGGTATCTTTATATTTATAGTGGAAAAAATACATTCATTTTTAATGCTGTTCAGAGCACGGGGGCTAGTATATCATAACTACAAAATATATGACAACTAATATTATATCGCCTCCATTCAAGAACTTATCACATCGCGTTATAATTGTTTACTTATTTTTCTCAACTGGTGTGTGACCTCCTAGGAGGCTAGAGCAACTCTTACAGCAGTTAGCTATCTTAGAGAAATTATTCAGAAAGCAAAGATACCAGAAATCATTTGCAGATTCAAGAGACTGACCAAAATGTATTAGCACATATGCGACAATTGCTATCCAATGAAAAGCAGTGATAAGAATCTAATATGAGCAAGCACTTGATTGTTCTGAAACAGCTGAAGCCTAGAAAACTAAGTAGCATAGAATTAATGATTCTATGCAAGAAAAGGACAATCTGGACATCAATCATCCAGGTGGCATGAATGAACTTATCAAGGGAGGAATGTAATGACTTCCAGTAATGGCTGTCATCATGACTTAACATTTTCATAACTTTAAAAACTCTAGAGAGTTTTTGCTAGAATGGTAATTCATAGTAGCTCCTACACTTTCCAAAATAAAAAAAAAATCCACATTGTCATGTTTGATTTGTGCAATGATGCCGTATTGTTCAATAATAGCTTAGAAGCCTCTTATCAACATTTTCAAGTAAAAAATACTTATTTACAGCTGGTTGGTGGCAAAATCTGAATATAAATTTGCTCTTTAAATATTTCCTAGCTCTACCTGTTTCAACCCATAGATCAGTCATTCCCTAAGTCAGCAAGCCTAATTCTAGTTGAGTAGTGACCACAGCACCTCAGGTTTCTCTATTTATTCGAATAAAAGTTAGTCATTGATCATCTTCACCTCATGCACTGCTGAGAATTGTCTATTTTCATCTTTAGTAAATCTGACTCTATACATAAGATGTATAAGGCAGGCTGAGTTCTTGTCTACAAATTCTTTAAAGTTCACTTGAGTCAACTTAAACTTATTACTGGAAACAAATGGGCCCAGAAGTTCTTGTATTAAATTTGAAATAAGGAATAAACTTGTGGTTCAGAGATGGAGTAGAATCCAAATATACATGAAGGCGATTGGTTCAGTTCTCTGTCTCTATATTTTATACTTTTTATACAGATTCCAACCCTTGTTGGAAAATACTATGTGCTAAGGAACTTTATAAAGAGTTATGAGGGTTCGTAAGACAACAGTGAGCATGCCTTTTATTCCTCCCTGCTCTCTTTTTTTTTTCTCACTCAAATGCCCTCTCCCCCTGCAGAGAGCCAGGAATCTATAAAGGGAAAAGGCCTCTGCTACAGTAACCCAGCACACATCATACCAAGCACCCCATCAAATACTCTTTCCATGAAAATCCCAAAATCAAAGTAAAGTGCTTTGCCTCTGAATGCCGGTATTACGATAGAAAAACCCACCAGTCACCATTTTAACCAAATTATCAAGATTAGTAGCGGCAATAGTAAGATGTGCAGACAGGATGTGTCCCCGGATGTGACAATTAGGTTGTATTGCATGTACTAGAAAACCCCCAAATAAACAAAATAAATTTTATTTTTCTGTCATAGGGGATAGGCAATCACATAGGCATAGCAGCCCAATAATATCAAAAGAGCCACTTCTTTCCTTTTTAAATACTATATATGTTTAAAGTTAACCAATTACATTGGTTAATAAAATTAGATAGGTTTCAAGTGTACAATTATATAATATATCATCTATATCTTGTATTGTGTGTTTTTATCAACCAGAATATAGTCTCCTTCTATCACCATTTCTTCCCCATTTATCCTCTTCTACCTGCACCTATCTCTCCCTCTGGTAATCGCTGTACTGTTATCTGTGTCTATGAGTTTCTTTTTTTGTTTTTGATATTTCTTTTGAATACTATGTACTGCTACCCTGGAAGCCATCTCATGGTTAGATACAATATGGCTTTTGAACTGACAGACAGCAAAAAGTATAAAGATGAGGAATTGTGTGTTCTCTCTCTGTCAAGAATATTGTTGGAAATCACAAAAAACAAACAAATCTAAAAAACCTTCTGCTTATATTTTATCTGGCAGAACATAGTCACTAAGTTAAATGCACCTCTAAGAAAAGATAGGAACAGGTACCGGCAAAGATGCAGAGAAAAGGGAACCCTAGTGCAATATTGGTGGGTGTGCAGACTGGTACAGCCATTACAGAAAACAGTATGGAATTTCCTTAAAAAATTAAAATACAACTACTTTTGGGGGGGAAAAATGCAATTCCACTGCTAGACATATACTCTAAGATTCCCAAAACACCAGTTCAAAACAACCTATACACCCTATGCTCGTAGCAGCACTATTTCCAATAGCCAAGATTTGAAAACAGCCTAGGTGCCCATCAGTAGATTAATGGATTGAAAAATCGTGGTGCATTTACACAATGGAATACTATGGGCAGAAAAAAAAGAAGGAATTCCTACCTTTTGCAACAGCATGGATGGAACTAGAGAATATGATGCTAACTGAAATAAGCCAGGCAGTAAAAGGAAAATACCATGTGATCTCGCCTATCAGAGATCAAAATAAACTAATGAGCAAAATAAACTAATGAGCAAAATAAACTAATGAGCAAAATAGAACCAGAGGCCTCGAAACATGGAGCAGACTGACAGCTGTGAGAAGGGGAAGGTGGAGGGGACTCTTTAGAAGAAGGTGAAGGGATTAGTCAAAGAACATGTCTCCATGTATATACACCTATATGTATATGTGTGTATAATATACCCATAAATTCCAAAATGAAAATAAATTGAAATATAATTCTAAATTTTGCAGAATTTGGAGGAGGGGTGGCAAGCACCTAGGCATCTGTTCAAGAAACATTTCCTTAAATCAAAATACTGTCCACGGAGAAGGCAATCGAAAGTGTCAAGCATTTCAAATTGGTTAACTATAAAATGTAATTCTTTATAATTGTAGAAACCAAAAAGTACATGCCTGAGAAAAATCACAATCATTGATTCAGTACTAGATGACACAGCTACAAAGAATATACCAATAAAATTTAAAATTACTTTTAATCATAAGAAAAATCATAATAATAGTTTGCCTACTGTAAATGTTCAAGTAATAAGTAAATTATGTCATTTAACATAAATGGTTACATGTTATAATTTAAATGCATATATTACTTGAAAAAAATTTTAAACTATTCTAGGGTGCCACAAATATTAAAATCATTTTATTGGTCAATAAATAGTTTTTCAATAATTATTTTCTTTTATTTATTTCAAGAATATGCTTTCACTCCCAAAATGTCCAACTTTGGAAAATAAAGTATATGATTCTACCTATTGTTCAGTGATAGAGTTCTGAAATAAATTTTGTGTTAAATCTGTTTTGAGTTATGTTTATTTAATTTAATAAATTATCATCTATTGAATATGCAAAATGAGGCCATTAATCCCAATAATGGACATTTTTATAAAATGTCTACTTGGACCTCCCATGTTGACTACTTCCCAAAAAGAACAAACAAACCTTTTTATAAGCTAAGAATATGTCTCTACACTCTACCAATATAGCCTGCTCAAGTTGATATATTTGTTCATTCACTTTTAAAATATAAATAAATGAGTGAAAGCAACATCTTTAGGGAAGTTTTTTTGTTTTTGTTTTTTTATTTTTAAATTACAGGGTAACTATATAGAAATACCTCTCAGAATAATGTTCTTTTTAATTTGCCATTTTACATGTTGAACAAGATTAAATGTAAGTCATGTCCCAGAGTTACTTTGCTAGATGTATAATTGTGAATATCAGAACTTTCAGAAGTAATGGCAATCTCTTTTAAAATAGCAATAACTCTGAAACAGAATATAATTTAAAATGTAGCTTCCCCTTTTCCCTTCCCAGCACCTCAGTCCTCATGATAAAGCCTTCTAATTGGCTTTCTGTGATGCTGCTGCTGATGAGGAAGAGAAAAAGCCACAGCTCCAAAATCCACTCCATCTGTACCAACTCTGCAATGCCAACCGCATGGGGAAAAGCAAAACAACTTGTTTTTATTGGTAAAGTCAGCAGATGTGACTTGAAGACAAATAGGCAGCAGATGCAACGAGTTAGACAGTTTGCTTTCACATAGACAAATGGGGCTGTAGCCATCATAATTGGGAAATTCTTCAGCTGCAGAATCCATTCTTTCTTCTAAGTTCCAAGCTTACATTTTTCAACTTCTTGGCTATTCTAAAAGAAGCATAGAGAACACACCAAAACTCTCTCTGACCTATCATTTGAAATGTTAATTTAAACAATAGTAACTTTTAAATAGTGTTTAAAAGGCATATGTTGCCTTGTACACACACCATCACAAAATGCACTCTGTTGTAGTACCTGTTATTAAAAAAAAGATAGAACAACAAAAATAATGAGGATGTTTGGTAAAACTGGACTGGAAGAACATGAGAGATACAACAATTGTGTTCATGAAATTGGGAGATAAAGAGTGTGGAAAAGAAAAACAAGAAACTAAAAAACACACACACACACACACAACCTGTCATTAGACTTGGTGAGCCATTCCTGAGGGTGATCCTTATTTCCTTGGGGAGGTCCAACCTATGCAGCTACTGGACTTCTGCCCCTCCTCCTAACACTGCAGGAGGCTGCTGATAGCTGTGCCTCTGCCGGTTCGGACGCTGGGTAGCATGGTTCTGAGGTGGAGAAAAGGGAAGATATACCCCCATTGTATGTGGAGGAATCTCTCAACAGAAATCACAAAATCAGAGGGAAAATAAGATAATAATTTATATATTCTCAGAAGTCAAAATGTAGTTCCATTTTTGGAGGAAACTGCATACTGTTTCCACAGTGGCTGCACCAGTCTGCATTCCCACCAACAGTGCACAAGGGTTCCCTTTTCTCCACAGCCTGGCCAGCATTTGTTGTTTGTTGATATAATGATGGCCATTCCAATAGGTGTGGGCTTATTTGTGGCTTTAATTTCCATCTGTCTGATGATTAGTAGTGACATTCAACATTTTTTATTTGTGGCTTTAATTTTCATCTGTCTGATGATTAGTGAGTGACATTCAACATGTTTCATATGTCTATTGGCCATCTATAGTTCCTTTGTCCATTTTTAATTGGATTGTTTGCCTTCCTGATGTTGAGTTGTGTAAGTTCTTCATATATTTTAGAAATTAACCCTTTATCAGGTTATCATTAATGAATGTGTTTTCCCATAAAGTGGGGTCCACCTTGACCCAGAAATCCCACTTCTGGGAATATATCTTAAGCATCCCAAAACACTAATCAGAAAGAATATATGCACCCTTATATTCATAGCAGTGTTATTTACAATAGCCATGTCTAGAAACAGCCCAAATACCCATCAGCAGACGAGTGACCAAAAAAGCTGTGGAACGTTTACACAATGGAATACTATGTGGCTATAAGAAAGAAGGAGCTTTTACTGTTCGTAACAGCATGGATGGACCTAGAGATTATTATGCTTAATGAAATAAGCCAGTCAGAGATAGACAAATACCATATGATCTCACTTATATGTGGAATCTAATTAACTAAATAAACTGATGGGCAAAATACAACACGAGGCATGAATACATGGAACACACTGACAGCTAGCATAGGGGAGGTGGGAGACGTAATGAAAGAAGGAGAAAGGAGAAGCCAAAGAACATATGTGCATAACCCACGGATGGCCAGAGGGAAGTGGTGCGGGGCTGGGTGGAGGTAGGCAAAGAAAGGTCTTGGCAGGGAATGGGGACATCTGCAATGGTGTCAATAATCAAAATATAGAAAAACAATAAAAATTATAGTGGGAAAAATGATTAGAATGTTGCCTGGCACATTGTAAAGACTCAATACATTTTAGCCGGTTAATCTTAATTCTACCTTTCTCTAACTCAATCTCTCTATTAATCCCCTGCAGAATTTACAGGGAACAATAAAATATAATGGACCCACCATACTCTGAGATCTTTTTGACATCTATTTATAGATCTTAAAGCCTAAGGCTGCCTGCATCTGAGTGTCTTGTTTCAATATATCACTATCGTAATTCATAAGCTATTTCTCTGCTTCACTTCATTCCTCTATAGGGCAGGCACATATATATTCTTTGAGATCACTGACAGGTCAAGAGCTGACAGAGTGATTATTTATTTTTTTTATGGTACACCCATATCCTTAGTCTTCCAAAAGAGAGATTAGCTAATTATTTATGTAGAGCCCTCCCCACCCTCCATGCTATATCAAACTAGAGCAAAATGGTCTGGGACTTGTTTTTGCTTTCATTTTTCTCTTACAGCATATTTTGTTCAGAGTATCAGCAAAGCCAGGAATTGAAGTTTTCATTTTACTGGAGTCAGCAGCAGGTGGACTGATTCCAATAAAGTGGGGAAAGAGACATTCATGTCAACAACTTCATCAAGGTTTATTTTTCATTCCTTCCACTGTCGTGCTGCTGAAATATGGTCTGACTGCTTTGCTGTACCACAGGGGAGAGCAACAGCACAATACAATTCAGAGCAAACAGTTTCAGTCTCACTGATGCAAAGAGCAGAAAAATTCATCTTTGGGGTTGTTTATTATTCTGAATAGCAATCATTAGTTTGCACTTTTGGTGAAGCTATCTGTTGAATATATCACAGATGTGTTTCCAATTAGTATTTATCAGGGAATAGAATAATCTTGGGGTCAGACTGAGCATCTGGCAAATTTTCTAATTCAATCTGGACTTTGTCTTCTTAAAATGGGAGCTCAGTTTCTAAGATTCCTTCCAGTTCTCACACAGGTTTTACTTTACTTAAAAATCAAATTCTAGTAGTTGAATCCATCAGATTTTGGTAAGTTATTCTTATTTCTATACCATTATCCTCTCTGATTAAGTAATATCAAAGTCTTCTTTTAAAATTACATTTAAAATTGTGGATATATATATATATATATATATATATAAAATTAAATCTATTATCTTAACCATTTTTATAGTTCAAAAGTGTTATGTATATTCACACTGTTAAGCAACCTGTCTCCAGAACTTTTTCAATTTGGAAACTTAAACCCTGTAACCATTAAACAACCACTCCCCATTTCCCCCTTTGGAGTCCCTAGAAGCACCATCTCTGTTTGCCATTATCATTGTTGTGGTAAGAACACTTAACATGAGATCTACCCACCTAACAGATTTCTGTGTGCACAATTCAGTTTTGTTAACCGTAGGCCTAGTGTTGAACACAGATCTTTACAACTTACTCATCTTGTATAAGTAAAACTTCATAGCCCTTGATCAGGAATTCCCTATTTACCCCTCCCCCAGGCTCTAGCAGCTCCTATTTTCTCAGTCTCTGTGAGCTTGACTATTTCACACAACACATTTTGGCTATTGTGAATAACGCTGCAATGAAGTTAAGAGTGTGTATACCATTCTACTTTTCATTTCCATTAGTTTGACTACTCTAGATATACCATCTAACTAAATGATACAGCATTTGTCTTTCTATGTTTGTTTTATTTCTCTTAGCATTTGATACGTCATCACTCTGAGCTATAGTACATCTACTAAACAGTCACCAGGTATTAATGAGTTAAAAAGAACCCATGCACCCCAATGTTCATAGCAGCACAATTTATAATAGCCAAGTGCTAGAAGCAACCTAAGTGCCAATCAGTAAATGAGTGGATCAAAAAACTGTGATACATTTACACAATGGAATACTACACAGCAGAAAGAAAGAAAAAGCTCCTACCTACTCTTTGTGACAGCATGGATGGAACTGGAGACCATTATGCTAAGTGCAATAAGCCAGGGGGTGAGGGACATATACCATATGATCTCACTTATAAGTGGAACCTAATCAATAAAACAAGCAAGCAAGCAAAATACAACCAGAGATATTGAAATAAAGAACATTCTGACAGTAACTAGAGAGGAGCGGAGTGAGAGATAATAATGGAGGGGCCATCAAAGGGCATGCATGAAGGACACATGGACAGAGACAAAAGGGGGTGGGTTTGAAGGTGGGAGTTGGGAATGGATGAGGCAGGGGAGCATGGTGGGGTAAAAATGGAGACAATTATACTTGAACAACAATAAAAAAATCAAAAAGAAAACTAAACTAAACTAAAAAAAATCAGTTGTTTGTTACCTACAAGAAACCCACAGCAATATTTTAAATACAAAGACAAAGAAAATAAGAAAACTCAACCATTCTGAATTTAGTGGTATACAATAACAACAGTGGCTTTTTTATTATGTTCTCAAGGTTTGGAGGGTAAACATGATTCAATGTCACTTTCTGCTTAAGGTTCTTTCATGTAATTGGAGTCAGACAGTAACAGGGGCCAGATAATTTGAAAGACCTCTTTGTTTACACAAGGCTTCTGATGCTGGCTCTCAGCTGGGGCTTTGCTGGGGCTTCAGAGCCAAAATCTCTGAAGTCTGGATTTTATGGATGAAATAAGCTGTATCAGAGCATTGCTACTAACTCCCCAAAAAGCCAGGTGAAAGATGTATGATGGTGTATTATTGTACCCTAGAAATCACAAAGCATCACTTCTGAAGTGCTCTATTCACTAGAAGTTAGGCATTAAAGGCAAGAAAAGAAGAATTAGACTACCATATGTGCAAGAGAAGAGGGACTTCTGGTTAACATGGCAGCATAGGTAAACACAGCTCGCCCTCTTGCACAACCACATCAAAATTACTATTAAATTATGGAACAACCATCACTCAGAACTATCGGATATTGAGATGAATGGACGTCTGACAATTATGGAATTAAAGAAACCACATACATCCAGACTGATAGGAGGGAGAGAGACACAGAATGGGTTAGTTTCATATCTACACATGGTGTAAAAATTTGGGAGGGACATATGTATCAACAGCTAAATCTTAAATACTAAGCAAACAAGAGGAACAAAGACAGACTCACTGATATGGAAAGTCTTTTGATGGTTGCCGAAAGGGAGGGGGACTAGGGGAATGGGTGAAGAGGTGAGGAGATTAGGAAGTACAAATAGGTAGTTACAGAATAGTCATGGTTGTAAAGTACAGCATAGGAAATGGAGAAGCCAAACAACTTACATGCACAGCCCATGGACATGAACAATGGTGGGGGAATTGCCTGAGGGAATGGGGGTCCTGGGTAAAGGGGGATGAAAAGGAAAAATCTGGGGACAACTGCAATAGTATAATCAATAAATTATAATTAAAAAGAATATAGAACAAAAATAAATATTGTAAGAGTGTTTAAATTTATTAAAGCAAATACATTGATTTAAAAAGACTGCCTTTTACTGTGTAAATGTTTCAACTATTTGAAATTTTAGCATATTCATGTATTACCTTTAGTAATGTTGTTTTTTATTTTCTTATAAAAGAAAACACATAAAGAAAAATGCCCAAAAAGAGAATAGAAATGACTTTAATTCTCAAGAGAAAAATGGCAAAAAAAATTAAAATATGTTTTAAAATCACAGTCAACAAATGATAATGTGTTCATTTCATTGTCTTTATATATGTTAGGATTTCTTCTAATTTTGTTGTTAGACCAATACAAATTAAAGACATTGGCCTGATCTTTTGATAATAGTCACTAGAAAACCTAAAAATAGAAAAAAATGTCATACAGGATGTTTCTGTGTGCTAAAAGCCCCAAATAACAGGGATAAAACACATGGATAGCAGTGAGTTGCTCAAATACACATCCCTGATTTTACAGCAAGAGGTTTCTTCACAGGCTGCCACGTCCTTGATCACCCCTGACTATCCAGGTGGCAGGATGCTGAAGAATCATGACACACTGCAACTGTACCAATCACGTGAAAACAAGCAAGGTGGCAGGTAGGTATTCCTTACTGCATGGTGCCCAGGTACTGGATACCTGAGAGCATGTGGCTTCCACTGCAGTTCAGCCCACTTGTATCTCTAAACTACATGGGTACATGGGTTTTGAAAAGGCTTCCAGATATCTGTATATTTTTTAGCACTCATTAAATCTTGTTTATTTTTTTCAGGAGTATAACAATCTACACTAGTGAAATACTCAAGTATAGAACACAAAGTGCATATGTACTGCCTTGCTTATGATACAAAGTAATTCCAATCAAGGACCTGTCTAATAGGGGACTTTGTGAACTGTTGTCTGAATAGATTGCTTATTTAATCTAATACTTTCTTTGTTTGAAAAACTTGCAAATAATTAAAATGCATTTTCTTTGCAAATAGATAATTCATTTCATTATTGGATTTACACATTAATTAAAATTGCTTTATTCATAAATAATACATAAGTGAAAATTAGTCCATAGTCTTTATTATTGATTTCACTTATGAAGTAAAAGATTTATGTACATATATATTTGTGTCTATTTATATACATATATAGAGAGGTATAACTTAGAAGAACAAGGCATTTTCATGTATTGATGAAATGTTTACATTTTCATAGATAATTTATAAAAAGTCTAAACTGTGAAAGTAATTTAAGACATTATTTACATATAAACAAATCCCACGATATTAAGTGAACTTTAGATGACTTTAATATTGTAATTGCTGAGGTCACCTTTTTCTTCAATGAAATATGCATTTTAGATAGTATAAACTTGTTATTTTGAATTATATGTTAAAGTAAAAGTTACAGCATCTAATTGACAGAAACCAAGGTATAAAAAGAAAGAAGTCAAATAATAACTAGGAGCATGTGCTGGGTAATTACATGACACTAGAAACAAACATGATACCTACATTTTTCATTGAGGAAACCAGCCTTGGGCCTTTGAAAGGTTGTCATTCCTTCAATGACTCACAATTCAAGCCTGTCTCTGTGTGTAAGATACTCATTTTGCTTTTTATTTTGCAGCCGGAGATAAGCTTCTGTGATGATCCTATGCTTCTCTGATAACCACTGGTTTGATGTGGTAATTTATTCATTCTCTTTTAGGGACATTTATTTATGTTAGCCTCATACCGCTGTTAGCTGGGGTTGATATATCATCACCCTCCCTAG
Source organism: Sturnira hondurensis (assembly GCF_014824575.4). NCBI lineage: Eukaryota > Metazoa > Chordata > Mammalia > Chiroptera > Phyllostomidae > Sturnira > Sturnira hondurensis. Next base: position 13,993,551 of record NW_028075269.1, on the reverse strand, counting down.
TGACATGTACTGCTTGTCAAAACTCTTCTTTCAATCCTGGCCAAGTTTTAGGTTGCTTCTGTGATAGACACTTTTAGAAGTTGCTTGGCATTATTTGACACAGAGAAAATAACATGAGTCATGCCTATCACATCATGTTGTTCAATCAATATTAACCCAAAACGTTGTCAATATTATATTTGTAACCTATTCAGCAATAACTTCAAGAAATGCTAACATAGTCTGCAAAGTAATTTACTTCCTCTTTGGTAAACCTTTTTGTTTAACTCTGAGAATATTGACATGGTGAGAACCATATGTGAGTGTTCTTCAAATCCTGAAAGCCTGAGATTAAAGGCAGATCCAAAATTAAAGAAGAGTGAAAACAATCAATAACCCAATACCTGATATGCAAACAACAGGAGCTTAGTTAATAAATACAGACATAATTTGTGAGGATTTTCTTTATCCAGTAGACTTTATTTTTTGGAGAAGTTTTAGGTTTACAGCAAAATTCAATGGAAAGGCAGAGATTTCTCTAGCACCCCTCCCCCCACACATACACACAGCCTCCTCCATCATCAGCGTCCTCCACCAGAGCTGTATGTTTGTGACAACTGATGAACCCACACTGACACGTCATTATCACCCAAAGGTCATAGTTCACATTAGGGTTCGCCCTTGGGGGTGTACATTGTATGACTTTGAACAAATGTATAACACATGTATTTATCATGATGGGATCCAACAGAAATCCTCTGTGCTCTGCCCAGTCATCCCTCTCTCCCCGCCAACCCCTGGGAACCATTTATCTTTTTTACTATATTCCGTAGATTTTCCATTTCCAGAATGCCATATAGTTGGAATCACACAGTTGGTAGCCTCTTCAGATTGGCTTCTGACTCCTAGCGATAGGCTTTTAAGTTTCCTCCATGTCTATTCATGGGCTGGCAGTGTATTTCTTTTTAGTGCTGGATACTATTTTGCTGTCTAGTTGTATCACAGTGCATTTATCCACTCACCCACGATGGGCCTCTTAGCTACTTCCAGGTATTGGCAATTATGAATCAAGTTGTTATAAATATCCATGTGCAGGTTTTTTGTGGATATACATTTTCAACTTTGGGGGGGAAATACCAAAAAATGTAATCACTGGATCATACGGTTTGAGTGCTTTTAGTTTTGTAAGAAGCCTCAAACTGTTTTTCCAAAGAGGCTGTACCACCCTGCTTTCTGACCAGCAACGAAAGGGAGTTCCCGTTGCTGCCCAGCCTGCCCAGCACTTGGTGGTGTCCGTGGTCCAGAGTCTGGCCGTTCTAAGAGGTGTGTAGTGGTATCTGGCTGTTTTAATTTGCATTTCTCTGATGACATGTGATGTGTAGATAGACTGATACTTTAAACCCAGAATACAATCCTGTCATTCTTCTGCGCAGTCTTTCAAAGGTTTTCTGTGATCCTTGATAAAAAATCTCAACCATTTGTACCATATGTGGCTTTGAGACCTTCCCTTTCCTCCTACCTGCCCCTCCCAGCCTGGGTGGTCCCCCGTATTTGTGTTCTTCACCATCCTTTGGCCTGTGTACATGCTATTTCTCCAGTCTAGAACACTTCTTCTCCGTTTTTTAAAATGCCTCATCATCCTTTAGGTGTCTGTGTACTTGTCACTTCCTCCAGGGAGCCCTTCACACCACCCTGTGCCCTGGGGTATTTGCCTCTGCTGTGTCTTCCCAGCTTTTAGCACGCACACATCTCCTGCCCCAGCACCCAGCACTTCCTCTGGGGTTTGAGTTTCCCTCCAGACAATAAGCGTCTTAAAAGTAGCTGTGTGTCCATAGTACTTACATTTCACCCCCAGTTCCAGCTTGGTGCCCACCACAGAAAAAATGTTCAGTATTTATCTGTGGACATAAGAGGAATTTATATTTGAAAAATGCCAAAAATTATTGCCTGTGTACACGCTCTCATGATAATAATGGAGGATGTTGTCGGGAGAGAGAAGAGAAAATTAAAACTAAGAAAGGAGAATTTGTGGCCAAGAACCAAAGTGTCTTGTAGAAGAAAGACACAAGTTAATCATAGAATGAAGAAAAGGAGCCTCATTAATGTGGTCATGTGAAAAGGAAGGCTATCTTATGCAGGGACACATATTTGAATACATCACATAATCTGACAGATTTGATACTGTGGAAACTGAATTGAGATACATTTAACAAAGCTCTTGGAAGGAGCTGAACACAACTGAACTCAGTGAGCTGAGCTGAACTCAGTGGACACATTTTACTTTAGGAAAAAAAGCCTCTTCCTAATGGATACATTTTACTTTAGGAAGAAAACCTCCTTCCTTCCCTTCTTCCCTTCCTTCCTTCCTTTCCTTCTTTATTCTTTCCCTCCCTTCCTCTCTTTTTCACTCCTCTCCATTTCTTTTTCTATATTTTGATTTACATAATAAAGGGAAAATAAAAATAGTGTGAACTCTATACTAATCCAAATTAACAACCAAAAATACATGCACCAGCTTGAGTAACAGAATTAAGTTTATACTGTATTAGCATCTATACAATACCTACTGAACAACGAAACACTACTTGATACAGTTTACCACAACTTCCATGTTTTACTAAACTGTTCTATGTAGATATTTTGACCCAACAATACATATTTCCCCCTAGGCAATTTACTGTACTTAATCCAAGTAAGGCTTTGACTAGGTCAGTACACATAATTCTACTCTGGTTTGACTGCCATCAGACTTAGTTTGGCACCATATTTCTCATTATTTCAGTATAACCCACTATCTATAGATCTAATTCTTTGAACCTATCACCCGTTACTGTTACTTCAACATGGGTTCATCCTTGGGCATCTGATCAAACACATCCCGTCCCTGGTGAGGTTTCCTGGTCCATTGCCCAAATTACTTTGTTTCTGTCTTGGTCTTAGTGCATACTGTTTTGACTCACTTATGCTATGATGACATCACTTGATACAATCTTTCATTTCATTGTGGTCATTATGGGTTACATTGCCATCATCTCAAATCTAATCCGTATCATTTTTTAAAGATTTTATTTATTTTTATTTTTTTAAGATTTTATTTATTTATCTTTAGAGGGGAAGGGAAGGAGAGAAGGAGAGAAATATCAATGTATGGCTGCCTCTCGTGAGTCCCCTGCTGGGAACTGGCCTGCAACCCAGGCATGTGCCCTGACTGGGAATCGAACCGCGATCATGTGGTTCGAAGGCCCGCGCTCAATCCACTGAGCTACACCAGCCAGGGCCAATCCATATCATTTTGGAGCAGGCATTTGTCATTGTATGTCCAAGTATAATTGTGTTTTTCCCCCAAAGCTTTATTTAGATAAAATTAAGATAGCATCAAATCCACTCATTGAAAATGTATGGTGTGATGATTTTTAGCATATTCGAATATTGCACAACCATCACCACTGTCTAATATCAGAACATTTCTGTCACTCTAAAAGAAACTCTGCGCCCATTAGCAGTCACTCTCCATTACCTCTTCTTGGTAGGCCCTGGAAACCATTAATCTGCTTTCTGTCTCTATAGCTTTAGCTGTTCTGAATGCTTCCCATTAATGGAATCATCCAATTCATGACCTTTCGGCACTGGCTTGTCTCACTGAGCCTGATGATTTCAAGGCTCATCAATGTTGTGGCATAATCAGTACTTCATCCTCTCTTTCATTGTTTTCCTTTTTAGAAAAAGGTGATGCTTGTTAAGAAAATTGTATAGGTCTTAGGTGCACACTTCACCAGTACATTATGTCCTGGTATCTTGAATTCAATTACTCTTGTTACTAATTTCTCATAGGTTTATATTATTTTCCATTTGATTTTCTAAAGCTCTAGTTATGCTAATGTTACTTTATCACATAGTATTTTTCTGATTCATATACTTGATTTTTGTTTATATTTTGTTCAGCTAAGTGTATACACACATATACACAATTTCACCTAGAGAAAATTGTTTAACCTCATTTTATACCTTTTGGCATTTACTTATCGTTGTTTTGATTGAAACTATTGTTAAGGTTTTACAATTAACTTCACTAACTTTAAACAACGGCTTGAGTGTACTGTCCTAGGTAAATTCATTGAATGTTATTTTAGCATAAATTCTGTTATTACATGATATGTGTAAATGCATTTGTCCCCATTCACATTTTTCAGTTGATTTTGTCCTATTCCAAGTTTCTGTATGAACTAGTACATTTGGTTAAATTTCACACTATTTAATCACTGCTGAAGATATTATTCTACTTTCAAACCTGTACAATTTTGTAAACCGTTGTCACCCCAATTAAATTTTTCTTTCATATTATTAAAAATATCAAATTTGACCTTAGATTCTATTTGTAGTCTCTCAATTTAAATAGATAAAATGATAGACTTTTACTTTACTATTTATAGTAGAGAGTTTTAATCACATTTGACTTTCATAGCACTTTACTCAATATTATTGTGTACCCCCCCCAAGCGAGGGTGACTGTGAGATCTATTTAATTATTACAATAATAAGCATAAACTCTTAAATTGTGATGCCAGAAAAAATGATTGAAAACTTAAGTCACACAGCATCTTATTTTTTGCTTATGTATTTTGTGGGAAGCACAACTTTTGAAATTTTCTAGAAAAAGTGCTAGGGACCTACATATCATTTAGAATAATTTTGTTTTGTGGCTATAACATTATAAGTAATCTATTGCATTTGGATTTTATATCTATAACTTTTTTATGATATTTGACTCACCTGTTATGTTTCTTTTATCTCCTTCTTGCCTTCACTTAAAACTATTGATTACATATATTTTCTTCTTCTCATTTTCTTCTCTTTTGTGAAATCAATAGATTTTGTAAAATGAAATCCCTAAGTAGTAGATAATATAATTTTCCATTCATTGTGAAATACAATGTTTATTAAAATATAGCCAAGGGCAGTAAGCTTTCATTTGATATTAAAAACCTGTCCCCTGAATATCCTTATTCATAAACTGAATACAGACATGATTATGGGGCAGTTACTAGAAACCAGGAGGAAATAGAATAAATATTTAGACAGAAGTCACATTTAAAGAGAAGCTTTAAAAAGTGTGTATCTTTTTTTAAGATTTTATTTATTTATCTTTAGAGGGGAAGGGAAGGAGAGAAGGAGAGAAATATCAATGTATGGTTGCCTCTCGTGAGTCCCCTGCTGGGAACTGGCCCACAACCCAGGCATGTGCCCTGACTGGGAATCGAACTGTGATCGTGTGGTTCACAGGCCTGCGCTCAATCCAGTGAGCTACACCAGCCAGAGCAAAAAGTGTGTATCTTTATATGCCAAGGTTGCCAGTTTGAGTCCCGGTCAGGGAACACAAAAGAATCAACCACTGAATGCATAAATAAGTGGAACAACAAATCAATCTCTCTTTCTTTCTCTCCTTTCCTCTCTTTCTCTAAAATCCATAAATACAATTCAAAAAAATAAATAAATAACAGGTTCAACTTTAAAATAGACAAATAAATAAAAAGTGGGTATCTTTCATGGCAGCACAGAGCCACTGTGTCCACCATGGTACTACCTACCCAGAAACTCTTACTATGCAGAAAAAGTAAAACTACCACTTATTTGGCAAAAAATATATATTATATACAGATATATAAATATTTCTGATAATGTTCCTCATAGATATACCAATGAAGGTATTTGCACACTGAATTCATGATATTAAAATTATAATTATTCAATTTTATTTCCTATGTTTCTTTTATTTTGTCATATTTTTAGAATGGCAAATTATAGCCCTGGCTGTGTAGCTCAGTGGATTGAGCGCAGGCCTGCGAACCACACGATCGCGGTTCAATTCCCAGTCAGGGCACATGCCTGGGTTACAGGCCAGTTCCCAGCAGGGAACTCACGAGAGGCAACAATACATTGATATTTCTCTCCTTCTCTCCTTCCCTTCCTCTCTAAAGATAAATAAATAAAATCTTTAAAAAAAAAGAATGGCAAATTACAATAGCAGTCGATTTGGAGTCAGAGAACTTTTAGTCAAATTGTGCCAGGACACAATCTTGGATAAGCTCCAATAAACATGGTGGATTTTCTTACTGCCTAAATAATTGGGGACCCGTAGCTGTTGAACCCTGCTCATGGGTGACTTAAACGTCCTTCAACATCAATAACAGTTTTCCTTACAGGATTTGAATTTGCCAGTGGAAACAGCCTATGCTGTTTCTCCCCAAAAGCTTTAAGATCCATCACAATATCATGGTGATTGCGGTAGGTGGGTGCAGAGGGAGGTAGAGGGTGTGATGGGGGGATAAATGGTGATGGACAGAGACTTGACTTGGGGTGGTGAACACACAATACAGTGTACCAATGATGTGTTGTGAAACCGTGCCCCTGAAACCTGTATAATTTTGTAAACCGTTGTCACCCCAATAAATTCAATAAAAAAGAACCACCACATACTTCTGTCAATGCTTATTTTTTTTTCCTGCTAGGATAAAAACAATGTCCCAGACACTCTTTCAGCTACAGTCTTACAATGAAGAGTCCAAATCACACACTTGATGCACTTGTCACCTAAGAGAAAAATAAACCTGTGCTGATGTAAGCGACTAAAGTTTGCAAGCCATTTGTTATTACAGCACAAACTTGCTTTCAGCAGACGGATGCAGCCTCTAAACGCCATTCTGTGGAAGGCCAATAATACTGTCCGACTTTCTGCTTCCCAGATCTGGGCTTAGGACCTAATGAAATAAGATAAGCAGCCCTACATTGTAAGCTCAAACTATTAGGGTTTTAGGCAACATCAATTTCCATGTATGTCATTTCATTCTTTATGCAAATTTTCACAACTAGCTTGGAGATAAAAAGTTATGAATGCAAATATATCAGACTTCACTAACCTTTTGAGCGTTCCCATTTCTGTTTACATTGCCCATCTGTGTCTGCAGGTTGTTTATGATTTCCACTGGGCCCTTAGCATAGTAATCATAGTCGTTCTGCATCCCCTATCAGGTAATTTCAACGTGCATGTCATAGCTCTGAGGTTGGCTATACATCTTGCTTTGTCTCCGCATTGGTTTTTTCTTACCATTTGGTATGCTGCTTCATTTTGGAGGGTTTTCCCGCGTACTCCAGAGAGAAAGTCTGTGTGTTGTTCCACTTCTATTTGTAATCTGCTGTTATCAGGTTGAAGGCTTACTTGTGAGGAGTTCAAATAGTTAGTAAAGGAAGCATGCTGGCATAAACATCACTGTTTTCCATGGACTTTGCCTCCGACTGGTGCCTGCATGAGTGTTTCTTGAGTTGCAGAGCTTTTCTCTGGTGAGGCAGCAAGGCTACAGGAAGCTGAGGTGACAGCCAAGCCCTGTCTCCACCGAGGACAATGCTCTGATGAAGATTTCCACGCTGGAGAGTGGGCCTTTGTGACAGGGAAGCCTCTGTGAGTTTTCACAAAGATCCCTTCTTCCTCCTGCCAGGGGTCCAAGGGGATCTTTCTTGGATCTTCATTTTGAGAACACAGTGAGGTTCCCAGGAGGGAAAGCCCAGGGAAGAATGGGGCTCTCTTAGTACTGTGGCCCAGAAATTGCTCACGCTCAGGGTAGCGGACATTCGGCATCCAGCAGCTTGGGGACACACCACAAAAGTGTTCCTACCAGGCTATGACTCCCCCAGTTTCTGCTCCCACTAAGCAAATCTTGGCTCTGACTCTGGATTGTCCAAACCCTCCAGATTTTGAAGTGACAGTTTGAATGCAGCTAATTCCCCTGATGAGTCCAAGGAAAGTCATTTGTTTGGGGTGTCTTCATTTTTCCTTATAAGAATAGAACAATGATTTCCAGGTTCTTTCCATGGCGTAGTGAAAGTGAAAAGGCTGTCCCGGGACCTTGTTCATGTTCTAAATATTTCTCACCTGTTTTAAGTGGCATCTGGACCCAATAAAACATTTTCTTCCATGTTATAGACCAATTCTGAAAACATTCAACATTAATGATAATAAATACACAGATGAATAAACAAAACTCTCAGGTTATGGATAACCATCATACTTTTTGAAGCATTATTTATGTATTTAGAAAACCAAAATAAAATATATTATTAGAATTTTAGAAAAATTGGTATCTTTAAAATTTTTTTAAGATGTTCTTTATTTATTTTTAGAGAGAGCTGAAGGGAGGGAGAACGAGAGGGAGAGAAACGTCAGTGTGTAGTTGCCTGTCACATGCCCCCAAGTAGAGACCTGGCCTGCAACCCAGACATGTGCCCTGACTGGGAATTGAACCAGCAACCTGTTGGTTCACAGGCCATCACTCAATCCACTGAGCCACACCAGTCAGGGTGAAACTTGAATGTTTTTGATATATGAATAAAATAATAATTTGCAGCAACTGCCAGTTAAAAAGTAAATGTCATAAGTATATTATGAAGACAATTATTCATGACAAAATTGTTATAGTTGGGTTCACAATAACTTAGTTAGAGAAGACTACATTTCTCAGCCTGTTTCAACTCCGGACATGTGGTATGTGTGTAACATGTCAGTATGCACCTTAACACATTAGGCATGTACATTTTGAGGTCAATGTTTTTCTTCTCATGAGTTAGAAACAGGTTACTCTGGAAAACCTACCTCAAACATCAGATTTAAAAAGTGCCTAAAAAAAGAAGAGCAAAGAAAGTCAATAAATCATTGACTCTCAAGAGCTGTTATCAAAAAGAGCCACCTACACGCCTGGTTCTACTCCATTCAGGGGTCTTAGAGAAGAGAAAACTAGACATCTATCATCATAAATAATTGTACGTATACATTTATATGCATGTATATATTTATAAAGCAGCTTCCCAAGTTCATACAGATACTGTTTAAAATGGCAGATATAAGAAGTAAATAAATTGAACAAAAGATGTGAATTATAGAAAAAATTGTAAACTTTTATTGGATGATATTAAAGAAGATATAAAGAAACAGGAAGATATGCAAAGACTATGAATTACATGTCTTCCATAATGAAAATATTTCAGACCTCATTAAACTCTCACATCACCCATTGCTTCTAAATTTTATATGGAAAAACAAAGAGTAGTGAGATACTAGGAAAGAAGAAGCATGGAGTAGGGAAACGTGCCCTCCAGATGTGTATATATAATTACTATGCTTTTGTAGTTAAGATGCACTTTAGCACAAGAGCCCAATATTCAGATGCACAGAAAAGAGAGATCACAAAGGCACTCTCCAAATGTGGAAATAATATAAGAAGAAGGCAGAATTGCAGGCCAGCATGAAAGTTGGAATTTTCTAGAGAAACAGCTTACCATGGGAAAAAAATGGCTGCCCATATAGAAAATTGAATTATTTTCCCATAATTTCAGTTGAATTCAAGTCCAAAATGTGAATGGAGAATTTTTAAATTCTTAAAAAAGAAAATCAGAATAATATCTTCATGTTCTCTGGTAAAGAAGAAATTCTTAGAGACTTTAAGGAAAACACTATTGAAAAGGAAATGACTATAAATTTAATCGTATTTAACTTAAGATACCCTCTGTATTAAATAGTACATAAGGTTTTGACAAAAGTCAAGAAGTAGGAGACAATATTTGCAAAATATATAACTGATTGATATCTAAAATATTCCAGCTTCTGTGAATCGGGAAGAAAAAACAAAGAACTCAGTAGTAAAAAAATGTAAAAGCTCAAACAAGCTTTTCACAAAAAAGGGAACCTAAATGGTCTATAGAGATATTGAAATATGTGCCAGTTTATTAGTCACCAAGTGTATGCAAATAAGATTAAAATGAGGCACTATGGCACAATTTAACCAAATAAATTTTAAAAGCATGAAATAGCAAGTGCTGGTGAGATTATAGATCACAAAGAATTTCTTTGACAGCTGTTAAAGGTCTAAACTTTTATACCTCTGGGGAAAATACTTAGATAACATCTAATTAAATTACATATTCATGTATCCTATCACTCTGTAATTTTATTTCTTAAGTCTGCACACTTAGAAGTATCTTGCATGTTTGTGCCAGAAGAAATAAATGTACGAAGCAACTACAGTAATCTAAATGTCAGTTATTGGTAGATTGTTGGTTATGTTCATAACACAGAACAGCATGAAACAATATAGATGAATCCCACAAATATAATAATAAATAAAATAAGCAAGCATGATTTTATAAAATAGGTATTACTGAATAATGTAATTTTAGAAATACTATTATGACAACAATCAGGATAACAGTTATCTTACTTTGGATGGTGGACATGTAACTTGGAAAAGTCAAACAGTTTGCTTCTAAGGTATTGTCAATGTTCTATTACATAGCAGTTTAATTACTGTAAACCAATAATAGTTTCTTTAACTGTATCCACAGGTTTAATATATTTTTACATCACTGATAAGTGTTTAAAATAGTGTTACCAACTATAAAGACACTCTAAGTTATAAAAATGTTATCTATTCTACGTGCATTATAAAAGACTATAGGAGAAAGAATAGGAACATGGAGTTAGACCAAAGAAGCTTCAGGTCACTTTTCCATTACTGTCTAGGTTTGGACTCCTCATCGACAAAAAAGGTACAGGAAGATGATCAAGATGAATAAGACCATCAAAAATGTTTATGGTTTGTTCTCTTTGCAAAGATAACTGGTTTTGTGCTTAATATTTTTAATGGCACCACCATTTATTTTTCAATTTCTCAGGCCAGAAATTGGCAAGTGAGCCTTTTCCCATTTCCTTTATTCTTCATTTCAGTTTGATCTGAAATTCTGGTGCCTTCTACCTCCTGAAGGTTCTACAAATATCTTCTCGATTTCCTTAATGATACTTCTTATGCTTGGGCTTCTATAATCTCTAACCTGAAATTATTTCTATGGCTTTAATATGGATTTTTCCATATTAAGGTCTCAGGTCTCATCATATTCCATTTTTTTCTCACAAGTAAGCGGAATGTTTTTCCCAAAATTATTTCTCTTCATATATTTGCACTCCTTAACCACCTCCAATGAATGATCATCAGATAACTGATAAAATCAAAATTTTACTCCATTCACTTTTTAATAAAATTATCCATGTATTTGTATATGCATCTACCCATTCATCCATCCACAATCCATCCATGTAGCCACCAGCCTAAAACAAAATCAGCTGTTTACTCTGTCTTACCAGGCATCTGAGATTTTGGAATGAGCTATTGAAGCTGTCATAGTCCAAGGAAGGAAACCTTCATTAGTCTATAATATCATCCCTAGAGTCTTATACTCATTTCTTCTCTTTGACATTTATTTTGCTCAGAAAATTGAGATTTTGATATCCATTGAAACCAGATTTGCTGCCCCTTGCCTTGTGATGGACCCTCTCTCTCCACAGTCCTTTTGTACTGGTAAAGCCCTTTTCAAACTTTAGTTATGTGTGGTCTCAACTCTGTAACATGCCTTCATTGATTGCCTTGGATATTGTTAGCCATACTCACTTCCTTTTTCTTTAGAAATTCCTATCAACAAATCAATTTAGTATATTTACCTATTTGTTTAACTAGCACATCATGAGATTTTGAGAATAGAAACTGGCAAACTCTCCTCTGTATTCCCACAGACTGCATATAAGGCTGGAGTATCCTGGGCATTCATAGAAGATATGCAGCCCAGTGGAATAGCTGAGAGTTTTGGATTATTCAAATCACATGTACAATTCTACACATGGCTAAGGAAGAACTACATGGTTAATACTTTTGACGATTATTAAAACTTAATTTCCTTTTTTCCCCATTTACAAATCTATACTTTTGACTTGTAGATGCTTATTTTCAAGGCTTATACATTTTTCACCTCTCTCTTCTGAGGATTTTGCAACTATCCTGTTTCCTGTACAGTCTGATACTACTGGGGAAACTCAGTAAATATTGGAATAATAACCATATGGAGTGATTCACAGCCATGGTTATTTTTCTTTCTCTTCCCAAGACAACTTTATAAGCAGGAATTTCAAGGGAAATAATTTCATTATCAATGCCAGTTGAGCTTACAGTTTATAAAACTCTTCTATTTTCCCCGCCTGTGAAATTTATGAGATACCAAATGTGTTTAGAAAAGTAATTTGAAGTAGCGCTTTGGCCTTAATATGGGACATACTAAACCCTCTAATTGCGTTTTAGGGAGTCAATCAACCTGACCTTTCTTTCATAATAGGACTGGAGAGACAGGAGGCATTTGTGTACTGTATGTTTGATTTTTTATATATCCTCAATATTATCTTTGTGCAAAATGCATTGCTAAAGTATGATAGCATAGACCCTTAATTCTGACTAGACCGAATTCATACTCTTGTACCCTAAGTGAAACAACCAATAAGGTTACATTTATCTGATCTGGAAACACTCTGTGTTATGGATTGCCTTTAACAACAAGCAAAGATCTCTGAATAGAGTCCATTACTCATCCGTGGGTGAAATTTCAGCGTTGAACAGTTTGTAGAAAAATCACCATTTTTTATCTCCCTATGACAGTTTCTTATGAGTACTCATAAAATTAACTGGGGAAAGAGCTACATTTTAAAAATATTTTTTCTATATTAGCATGGTTGTCTTTCATAGAGGAAAACTAGATTATTCTCTACTCTGCAGCAAGTTAAATGTCCTCTGATTCTTAGTGTGCTTTTTAAAGAAGTTCTATTTGGAATATAAGAATAGCTTTCCTTTGATACCCCAACCCAAAGCGCAGCCACACAGTGCTGTTTAATTTCAACGGTGTATTTGAGCAGAAAAGACAGCTTGTCTCTTTATCGCATGCCTTTGAAGATTAAAACACTGGATGATTTAGATAACTTGTATTGAGAGGTTGAAAAAAAAAATGAGTACTGCAACCTACTTTGCATTCTCTCTCCACCTGCAACATATTTATTCTCTCCGTGAAGGGAGTTGGGATTCATTTCCTCATTTCACTTTGATGATTATGAACTTTTTACACAACCAAATTTTCTGCTGATTATAATTTGATGAAGAAAATGTCAGAAAAATTAAATCAAATCAACGGGCATTACTGAGGAAAAAAAATAGGCATATACATAAAGCCGCAGGTACCCCTGTTCCATTTACTGCTTCTGCTGGGTAGCTAAGTCAGGTTTTCAGGAATAGAATGAAATGGTACTGAGGCCGTGGCTTGTGGGCATAGAGAAAATCACCCACACTTTTAGGTCTTTTCAAAGCCCTCACAAAGGCATTTGTCATTGTCAGGTCTATGAATATTAATGCTTAGGTTGCGGATGGGATCTAATGCTGCCGCCCTCCTTGGAATCTCAATTCATGGTGCGACATAGAGGGTGAGCAGAAAGGGAGACTGTCCTCCCTACCGCTTCTTACTTTTGGAAACGTGTTCCCTCCGGTGACATTTATGAAACTGCAGCTCTGTGAATGCTTGTGAAAAATGCGAACTGTCAGCATGTCCGCACTCGGTTGCTCCATCTGTTTCTTTTAATTCAATTTGTCTTTAATGTCCCAATCCTCTAATTATCACTTGTGTCATCTAAAATTTAATAAGTGGAGTCACTTGTTGTGGTTTTGATCGCTCTGTGGGGTCTTTATTAAACAGAGTAGAGGTAAATGTCTAAATCATTTGCATAGATTTTTTTCTTCATTTCCTCGGAGAATGAGACCCCAAAAAGGAACATGTGAACAATTGCATGAATTCTGCTGCCTTTGGAAATTTGCATTTCTGGATCCCATCTATGTATTGATGAATAAAATGTATATTATGCTCAAGAGAAATATTTAGGGAGAAGCAGATTTTTAGTTGCTGCATCATTTGGAGAAAATTAATGTATTTACCAAATTTAGTACTTGCTATTCAAATTGTAGAATGGAAGTTAAGAACTCATTATTTAAATCCCATATGGTAATAATATTTTAAAGCATACATTATGGATTCACATAGCCCTCCTTTCTGTTATTTGTGGATTCACCTTTTCTGCTACAACGTTTAAATTAAGAGACTTCAAATGTTCACCGGTGCAGAAACTGAAATTAGCAAGGCACCTTTGTCATAGGACTCAGCTGAGTGAAGTTTTATTGTCTAACTGTTCTATGTCCATGTCACCAGAAATTACTTTTAAGCACTTTGTTTCATTTGTCATGTATATATTGTGTGCTATGTATACCCCCATGCATACACGTGCTTATGTGACAGGAACCTCACTATATTTGGGGGACATTTTCAAATTATTTTGCCACTAAATTTGAAGAGAACCTCCTACTTTATACATTGAGACTTTTGTTTCCAAACTCTTCCATAGCACTTCTCTCTACCACAGGCACTGAATTCATTCCCGTGTCCAGCTAACAATCATTTCTCTGACAATAGCTGAATTTCCTTTGCCATGCACAGCAAATATGGCTCCCTCTGGGAGGGTCTTCCTAACTTTGCCTTAGAGAGATTTTTGTCTCACATATCTGTAAAGTTGGTTGCTTTATCAGCTAGAATATATGTAAATACTACATAAAGATTATGTTTCTATTACTTTTGTGATAGTCAAGTGATAATAATAATAGTTGATATGCTATAAATAAAAGTGTAAAATAACATTTTAAAAACAGTAGCAATTATTCACATCATGGGAAAGATAGATGTTTAATTTATAGAGAGTAAAAGTTTTAATAACTCATGTGAAAACACCAAGTGAATTTTTTTCCTCACCTCCATAGCCACTGTGTTTGCTGAATACGGATGACCTTGAAATAGAGCTTTTTTATTTTTAACAAGACAGGTAATTAAGTCAACTTCAAATGGCTTTATAGCATAAGACAAAGTGTCAGATTCAGAAGAAAAATTCTTAGCTGCACATTAAGCATATTTATTTTTAACCAATTAGCCAAAACATGTTTCCTTCTATTTGCTTAATATTTTTAACAAATGGTAAGCAATCCACTTTAGTTAGAGCAGAACACATGTAGAACTGAGTCATCGGCTCCTTCACTAATGAGATCCTTGTTCAGGACTGGACAGAGTACAAAGACTTGGTATCTACGAAAGCAAAGGACGTATGAAAGATGGAAGGAGTCATTTCCTAATTAGCAAGAAAATTCTGCAGGCCTATAGTTTCTGTTTGATCTGAATATTACCCTCCAATTTCACAGCACCCCTCTCTAATTTGCATCCTAAATGGAATAAGCAAAGCACTTTATCCTTTGGTTACCATTTTCTCATAAATGGCACCCGTTGTATTTCCTTTCAAAAAAGACCACCTAAAGGCCAAAGAATATTCAGAGTATTTGCATATTTAAAGATCAGTGAAATCCTTTATCATAGAAATAAGTGCTTTTTTGCTTCAAAATAGTAAATCTCTTAACTGAGTCAAAACTGCATGTTCAGTTACTTCCATCATAGCTTTTTTTCTCCCTCCTTCCCGTCATCTCTTCCTTTCTTATCTTTTTTCCCAAATGATAAAAAAATAGAAATAGACTTTCAATGGAAATTTTGTTCAAAAATAAATCAGAATTATATTTAATGTTGGAGGGAAGCAATGTATTATCACATGTAAAAGGGAAAAGCAATTGATTTATAATAACAGTTATATTGGAAATAGCCTGCAACATGAGAGACTAAAACTATTTCCCACCTTAAACAACTATTTTTGTTCCAAAATTCAAATGAGAAATATTTAACAAAATGCTTAACATTTTAATATTACTAAGCCAAAATAATATCTTTTACTTAAATATCTTCTATTTATCTATTAAATATATTTCCTTAAGTTATTTTATATATGTTAATATTCACATAATTCTGTTTCCAATTTTATTAAATGTGTTCTAAAAATGAATATACCTGCCTTTTTCCATGAGAGCTAAAGCTACTAATCATCTGTCAGAAGGGATCGTTCACTTGGGAGTGACATATCTCTGTACCTTTTACAGTTAAACTTCATGAATAATTCACTTTGCCTCTCATTAGTTATTTGATTCCATATTTTATTAACTTCCCAGATTTATTTTTTCACTCTATAGTGAATGTGACCTACACGTGATCCACCAACATAAAAAATACTTTTAACCCAGAAATTCTACTGCTAGGATTGTATCCTAAGAACCCTAAAACACCAATCCCAAAGAACATATGCACCCCAATGTTCATAGCAGCACGATTTACAATAGCCAAGAGTTGGAAGCAACCTAGGTGCCCGTCAGTAAATGAATGGATCCAAAAACTATGGTACATTTACACAATGGAATTTTATGCTGCAGAAAGAAAGAAGGAGCTCCTACCTTTTGCAACATCATGGATGGAACTGGAAAGCATTATGCTGAGTGAAATAAGCCAGGTGGTGAAGGACAAATACCATATGATCTCACCTTTAACAGGAAGCTAAACAACAAAACAAACAAGCAAGCAAAATATAACCAAAGACAATGAAATAGAGAACAGGTTGACAGTGACCAGAGGGGAGAGGGGAGGGAATTTGAGGGTAAATAAGGGAGGGATTTAGAGGAACATATATAAAGGACACATGGACAACAACTGAGAAGGGTGAAAATGGGAGGGAGGGGGGAGCATGGGGGTGGGATGGGATGGGAGTAATAGACTGAGAACTGTACTTGAAAAATAATTTTAAAAAAAACTACAAAGCATTGCTGAAAGAAATTAAAGATCTAAATAAATCAAAAGCTTATGTTCATAAAAAATAAATTTAAAATAATAAAATAAAAATAAAGAATAATTTTGTTCAGTTTAAAAAAAATACAACCGTCAAAGATGAAAGGAAGAGTGGAGACCCAGTTTCACTTTTCACTTTTACGGACAAGGATGATGCTGAGAGAGTGAATTAATGGTTTTTCCCAAGGTAACAACAAGAGAGAAGAGTGACGTGAAGATAAAATTTAGGGGGAAAATAGGAATGGGAGGAAGAGGTGTTCCAAAACATCAGTTATGTTTCAAAATCATTGTAATGTTAACTTAAAAGTTAGTAACAGCTTGAAATTGTAGTAATTTGTCTCCTACTGAATGCCTTCAATGTCAAAATATGACCCTTCAAGTATATTAGAGGAAAAAAGTTGAAACAATAAAGCAACTAATTTGACTTTCTTCTCCTTAAGTTCCCATAATTACATTTTCAGGATTAAGCGAATTTATGTGAGGGTCTTACTGTTTTCCTTGCAAGGTAAAAGAGAATCTGTTATCACCTTGGAAGAAAAATAAGAATCTTCATATTGAACATTAAACTCAAATTTAAAATAGTGGGCTGGGATGGGGGTAAAAGACAGAAAACTGTACTTGAACAATAATTAAAATTTTTAAAGGAATAAATAAATAAATACGATCTTTAAAAAAAGAAGTTTCCCTGAAAATGATTAAGGTAATCATAGTCCCCCAAACATTTTGTTGTCATGACTGTTTTATACATTCTAACATACTAAATTTCATTTATATTTATAAGACAAAAATAAATAACTCTAGTGACGTTCTTTTTATGTTGGGCAGTCTGGGATTGGGGAAAGTGGTTGATATGAATAAGACTTTCCAGTTGTGTGAGTAACTTAAAGGAACTGATATTTTCTGTATTTGTGAATGAAACTAAAGTCAATTAAGTAATTAACATCCAACAAGATTCTATCTTAGGTTTTATTGGAAAATATTATGAAGGAGGTGGCTAAAAAACACCACGTGAGTTTTGGAACAAGTACAAAATAAATGAGCAGGATTAGAAACCTAGGGAAATAATGCAAATGAGAGAGAAAAATGCCCCCTTCATTTCTACTGACACTGACATTTCGGAGTTGGATTCAATCTGAGAAAAATGTGCTGTTCATCACAGAAGCCCAGAAAATGAGTGCGTTGCTTTACATGCATATCGGGGAGCGAACACGCCGTGGGAGGCGGGAAATGGGCCAGAGGTCCTAGCTGGGGAAGCCTGCTTCCCATAGATGGGAGGAAACAGCAGGTATGGTGGGGGCAATAACTTCCCTTAGTTATCTTAGCATAGTATGCAAAAGTAAGGACTCCATGAAAGTCTTTTGGAATTGCTCTACAATGAAGAAGGTTTGAATGGTATTTTTAGTGGTTTTCCAGGCTCTGGTTTCATAAGCTCCACGATCCACAGTCAATAATAAGAGTGATAGTTCTAAAACACCCTTTTCCCACTTCAGTTAAATAGCTCACCACCCTTCTCAAGATAAAAGCCAAATCCTCCTACCTAAAATACAAGGTCTGTAACTTGTATGGTAACTGTAACTTGGTGGTTCTGTAACTTGGTGGTTCATCCGTTTCTAGGCACTCCTTAGATTTCCTTCTGTACACTTTAAGCTCTGGCCACAATAAAGCTTTTTCATTCTAAAAATCTTTTATGCCCTTTATAATTTTTAAGATCTTAGGTATGCTATTTCTTGAGCTTAGAATAGTGGTCTGTGACTTCTTTATTTGCCTACACTCAATTTATGCTTCTTTCCATGCTTAGAGATCAATTTTGTTTTGAGACAAGTAAAATGTAAACAAACAAGGAAGGAAAAGCTGTTGTTGTCTCCCCAAGTTTTCTTTATTCTGCCCCCATCTGTACTCTTTGACACTTCATATTCCCACTACTCATTCACTTGTTATCCTGTGCTATAATGCATATTCACTGTGTCCTTTCCTGAAGTTTTATGACTACCAAGGAGCATGTCTATTTCATTCAACATTAATCCAGTGCCTTCAGCAATGTGTCTGAAATAAAGAAGGATCGAAACAAGTTAGTTTAGAATGAATGTTGACTGGGCTGCATCAACTGCTTGCAACAAAGACAGTCCTGGCCTTTGAAAACAGTCTTTCCATGAAAGTTTCTGTGAGACTGAGAAGATATCAGCTGGTCAGTGAGTACTACTGGAATTTTTAACAGGCCTTCTGGGAAATTCTGATGGTAGTTTCCAGGAATCCAGCCACTAAGGGGATATAACTTGAGATTCCTCAATTATGAAGGGATTGAAGTAGAAAGCAGAAGGTAAAGTCATTCAAAGATGATAAAGGAGACTTTGAGTTAGCAGCATTGGGATTCATGGTGGGGCCCGGGACTCATGAGCTAGGCAGAAGCTATCTAACTATATGAACGTGGGCTCATGGAGGGTGACATAAAATGGAAAGGAGAAAGAAAAAAGCCGGTCCTCAAAATGAATGCTGAGTGCATATACACACATATACCTTTAAATCTCATGTACAGAAGAAGTATCTGTAACTAGTTAACTGCAACAATAATCCCAGTGTATTTTCATATAGTTCATGCTCAGCTATACCCATACAACCTCTCTGGCTTTCTTCATGGTTCCTCTATCCCTCCCCCATTTCGTGTTACCTTTGACAGTCATTAAAACCAGCCCTACACCCAATGGATCACCTCATCTAGGGTGTTTTTTGTCCCTCTGTCAAAGGATAATTGGAAATATCACATTGGGATATTAGTGCTACTGGCATGCAGAGGATGGATGCAGGGATGCTCCTAAACACTCCACAATGTGCAGGACAATGTCACTGTGCCCAAAATAATCCAGCTCTACATTTCAGTATTTCCTGCTATGCATAAGGAAGAGTAAATTACCTAGCAATGACTTTTCTTAGTTCCCCCCATCTCCCTGGAATAAAGCGCTTTATACTGACAATAATTTGAGGAGGAAAGAGAATAGTTGGCACTTGAGTATAATGCTTAATAGTAATGCTTATAAAGCTCCAAATCAATTGAAGTATTGAGTTTGTCATGAAAATCTCAAAATTCAAAGCTATCAGAAAAAAGAATTTAAGTCAGTGATTTCTTTTTTTCTTCATTTCTTTATTAGTCCATCAAAATAATGAATTCCTATCAAGAGGGAATAGTTAATCATTTTGCTAGATAAAAGGTTTTGCCGTATTATGGCATTATCAAAAAAAAAAAGCAGAGAACAAAGAACAGTGGTATTACAGCAATAAAATATAGAAGAAAAGCATAAATAAGTATAATAAAAAGAGGATTACATTCATCTATGTGGATGAAAAGTCATCTGCCTCGCGCTGATGTTGGCATTATGCCAGCTGGAATTTCCAGACAAATTGGTGCATCTTTCACAGATTAAACTAATGCTCCTGACTGAATGAATTCAGTTTATTGCCAGGGCATATGATGTAGAAACACTTAGACTATGGAAATCAGACAGATGGCTCGGCAAATTAATCCATAAGCAGCACACCATCAGTTTAGTCAATGACAGTGATGGAAGAGCGTGGTTGTCGATAGGGATAATCAGCGGAAATTTGAAGGTGAAAAAGATCATGAAAAAGGAATGGGGAAGCCACCGTTGGATTTTTATTATAAAGCTACTTGATGCGTCCGTTATAAACAGGCTTGACCTTTTTTAAGTGACTAAAAGGGAAGAAGAATTTTACAATTCATTAACAAGCAGGTGAACCCTCCGATATTTAAAACCGTGAAAACAAAGTCACATCACACTGCTCTAGGTACCGACCCAGAGTTTCAAACACAGGGTTACCGTAGAGACCAAATAGAGATTATCATTCCCATTGTATGAATTAGAGGGACTTTATGTGGGCTTCGCATTATTTTAAATTATTATTTGTAATCCATGGCTGTCTTTTCCCCCCAAAATCCAAACGTTTTATTTGTTTGATTTTTTAAATAAGATTTAATTTAATTTTTAAATCTTTATTTAAAAATTAAAACAACATAAAAATACATAAGCACTAATGCATGAAGATAATCACTAATAATGTTTTTCTAAAGATCCCATTCATGCTCATATATGTGACCATGTGATATATGCTATCTTACTGGAAGTTTTCACCTAAAGATATGTGGAAAAAATGAAAAGAACAAAGGCATTTTAACCTAAGTATACTAAAACAAGTTCCATTGAGATATTTTCTGTTTCACTAGTTAAATATACAAAGAGTCTATTTTCTGGGTATAAGAAGAAAACTATGAGTTTTGGAGATGAACAAGAATCATATATATATATATGTGTATATATATATATATGAATCATATATATGTGTGTGTGTATGAATATATATATACATATATACACTTATATATATATATGAATGTATATATATAACAAAATGGCTCTTTATTTCAGTAAAAGGAAGTGGACTAAGGTAAAATATAGCACACGAGGAAGTCTTGAATAAGGCAAAAAACTCACATATTTTCCAATATATGCACATTATGTGGTATATGAAACATAGTAGTCACCTGCCTAGCAAGAACATTATATCAACATTTGATGTAAACCAGCCCACTTGAGAACTTAGTGGCTTAAAACCAAGTAAAAATGTATGATTGCTCACTAGGCTGAGGATTCCATTTGGCTAGGCCAGCTTGACTTGGCATGAATGTTTCAAATTAGCCTCATGCAATGTCTGGTGATTGGTAGGTGTCAGCTCAGTGAAGAGATGACCTGACCACATATGTCCCCTTACCCTTTAGTCAAAATACAATGTACCAGCACTTATCTCCAAGACACTCATTTTATAGAATTTCAAAACCATTCTTGTGCTCAAAATATTCACAGATCTTACTATGTTGCTCATAATTCTGAGGCAGCCATCATGATAGAAAGATGTGATGTTCCTTTAGAAGGCTGTGGTGGCACCAGCTGAAGGACATTTTGTGGTGGCACCGCAATGGTGTCCAGCCAGATATGGTCCCTGCTCTGAATCAATGACCAACATGCAGTGTCTTCTAAACCATTGCTACGATGCGGAGATACACGAAATGACATGAGAAATTGTGTGCTTTGTCTATTACCTATTATCATCTAAGGAAGACATATTTCAAACAAGTAAAGCCAATGGTCTATTTCCAAAAATGTCTACAAACATCGGCAGCTCTCCTAACGCAGCCGGTACCTCTCTTTGTGATTGTAGTAGTGCATTCTCAAAATTTCCCACGACTGTCTGCTTCCTTCTCTCTCTACTTCAGTGCTGAAGACCAGCATTATACTAAGTTTATTTCTGATCTTTCACCACAGTCACACAGACACTCTTTCACCCCACTCCACACACATTTGTGGAACCTCTAGTTGCCATATATATATACGGGAACTTCCATTACACTTGCCATAACTCTTATTTTCTTATGAATCCAAACGCATGTAAAAATTAACTAGCTGGATAAATAAACAAAGCACATTAGATGTGGACCAGTGGAGAATATTATGGATCAGTATTTATAATTGACCTGAGTGGGGCCTAACCAAGGTTTAGATAAAAACAATAAATCAGCTAGATGTGACGATGTCACTGTCAAATGATTGCCCTGATTGAACTGACACTATTTGCACAAAGACTATGGAAAATAAAAATCTCAGAGGAGGCCCCTTAGACAGTCTCTTTGTCTTTTTTAAGTTAAGAGCATGACGAGGATGATCGCTGTCACCATTTCTACTCACCTTTGTACCTGAGCAACATGACAAGAAAATATTTCATGTAAAATATATATACATGGAAATACATTCCAGTGAGTTGTTAGATTTAAGTAATAGAAAGATGAGAAGACAGTTGTTGAATTGTTTATCAAGGGACTAAGGAGCCAGTATACACACTGATGTAGAATTAAGTAAGCCACGATATCTTTTTGAGTAGAGGAAAGTTTTGGGAAAGTTTTTTGGGAGAATGGAAAACTGAACAAACTAGCAGAATAAAGTTAGGAGTTAGGTCCAAGACAGCACACGAAAGAGAATGCGTGCAGTTCCTGGTCTTCGATAAAGAGATACGAATCCCTAGGTTTTCCTTCTTTTTTTCCCCCTGTTGGCTGTATTCAGCTGTTTGGATACACGTGTGGAGAGATGACGCGTGCACTGACCAGCAGTGCCTGCGGCATCGTGGATGAGACATGAGACAAATTCACACAGGCTACTGAGTCCTGTGGAGGAAAAGGGCCAGCAAGGCTACTTTCTCAAGGGGGGAGAGCCTCAGAATGGCCTCACCACCCTCTCAAGGGGAGAGTGGCTTGGAGTGGCTGGGCAACTCTTTTAAAGGGAGAGAGAGTGCCCCAAGCCTTGCCTAGACAGGCTTTTATTGGGATTTTTTCCCAGGAGTTCAGGTACAACTCATTAATCACTGTCAGGCAGTAATCAGTTAGATGGTGTACAAAGAACCATTAGGGCTTCTTCTCAATCAGGGCCTGTCAGCTAAAAGGCTACAGAACTTTGGGAACATAAACTCTTCTTCTCCTCAGGCCCTTATCATCTTACTAAAAGCATTCTTAAACAAAGCAGATCTCACAGGATTTCACATATTCCTTCTCAGTCCTAATTACCCAGGGAGTTTGCTATTCCCAGCACAAGGCTACACCGCCTTCCCCATCATAGGTTTTTAGGCTTAAGTGAATTAGAACCAGGAAACGCTTCTCCCAGAGGACATGGGGGCCTGGGCTATGTTACAGGCAAGGGTCCATCACTCCCTCTTTGTCACAGCCCGCCAAGTCCTTCCATGATGGCCTCCCAAGTGATAGTGTCTGGCCTAGGTTGCCCCTCCTTTAAGGGGTCTCACCTGTCTCTGACCAACTGACCCTACTTTGGGGGCAGGGAGATGAAGCAGGGGCAACATCTGCTGCCAGAGACAAGCCTTGTCTCCTCAGTGGCTCGCATTCCGGAGGTCGCTCACAGCCTTAGACATGGGAGACGGTGTACAATTCCTGATACCAGGCAGAGCAGTCCCCAACAGAGAGAGACACAGATTTAACAGGTATTTTGTTAGGCAGTGCAACAGGAGGGTAGGGAAGGAAATTGAAGAAGTTAGTGGAGTGATGAACACTGGATTCTAAATTGGATAAGGAGAGAAGTGGAGATAAGAAAGCACACAAGCACTTTTATGTTCATCACAGCCTTGTTTACAATCGCCGAGATACAGAAGCAGACCAAGTGCCCATCAGTAGATGAGTGGACAAAACAACCATGGGACATTTACACCATGGAATACTACTCAGCCTTAAAAAAGAAGAAAATATTACCTTTTGGAACAGCATGGATGGATCCAGAGAACAGCATGCTCAGTGAAAAGAGACAGTCAGAGAAAGATAAATACCATATGGATCTCTCTCGGATGTGGAATCTAGTGAACAAACTAAACTAACAAGCAAAATGAGACAGACTCATACACAGAGAGCAGGCTGACAGCTCTGGCTGGGGGGCAGATGGGGCAGACGACGGAGCCAAAAGGAAAAAGGACTTATGGGCACAGAGGACAGTGTTGTGGGATTGGGGCTGGGGGTATAAGAGGGATACACGGTCATCTAAAAATAAATAAAAATAGAAAAGAAATGAAATGAAAAATAAGGCAAATATAGTAAGCGGAAAAAAGGCAAGAACTGGAGTCAAACGGTGAGATCGGTGTATGTGAGGAAATAAACGTGAAAGATAGGTAGCTGTCAAAGAAAAGAAAAAAACGGAAAGTGGGGAGGCGGCACAACTGTTGGCGATGGCAGCATGTCAAAGGCACCATTGTGGGAGTGGTTATTAGAGCCAATACAATAACCGACTACTAAGGGAGAAAACATTAATCAAAACAGAAAACGTGTGAATCGTATGGATCACATACTCCACAGCATGAAGACAACAGTTGTGTTTAAGATACAGACAATGAAACATGTATTAAAATCTTCAAGAAATGGAGAAGAGTGACTGGGAAGTCAGCTGACTGGATAATTTTATGCCATGGCTTCAAGTAAGTATTTGTTTATTTGAGAAATGGGGAGTAGGAATGGCAATAATTTGGGAGGGAAAATTAAGATCAAGTAAGACATAAACCTTACCCTTGTTCTATAGTAAATGGAGCATGGTAGATAAAAGGCTTACCAAAAATTTAAAAAATTGCAACATATTATATAAACTATAAATCTAAATAAACATATAGTAAATACTGAGTATTTTACATTCTATATGAAAAATGTTTCCCATCAGATTATTTGGAAAGGGAAAAGTATATATTCATAATTCCTTAGCAAAACTATTTTTAAACATTTTTGTACTGTGTTTTTTAATGGGTAAACAGCTAATAATATCCAAAATGTTACTGCTCAAATTTTAATCTTTCAGTCTTCTGATATATTTATTTCAGGGTTTTAAAAATGCCAATTCTTTTTTCTTGGATACATTATAAATGAAAAACAATTTATACTTCCTTTAAAAATTTTTGTTCATATGTAATCCTTTTATATTAGAAAATTATTTTCAAGCACTTAAAAATATATTTTATATCATTCTTCATTTTATCCTGCATCTTACCTCCACAAATAAAAAATAAAATAAACACAATGTGTTTAAAGTTAGCTGGTTATCTTTAGAAGATAATTACAAGCTTTGAATAATTTCCCAACAAAGAAAAATTGAGGCTGACATTTTACACCATCCAGCAAAGTGGATCTAGCAAAACTTGATGTTTTTTCTTATTCCCAGCATATTTCTTTTAACAGGATAGAAATTTTCACAGTATTTGTAGTTTTAAAAATTGGATGAATATGGGATAATATAGTCAAAAATTTTTTTAAAAAACATCTTTTCTTGAAGAATGTTTCTGAAATCTGGTTGGGAGTATTCTATAGAGAAAATGAGGCTACATTTAAAGAATGTGAACAATATTCCATGTCCCCACTGGTGTCCAAACTTTACATTAAAATGCAGCTTTGCAAATGATTCCCAGTTTTTAGCAACAAATGTATGTAAGTTCTGCTTAGCTTTGTTACTGCAGAAATGTCTCTGAGGGACTTTATTTTGGACACACTTCCTTTGTGGGAGTTCTCTCAATGTTCTTGGAAAGCTGTACCAAGGAAACTATTAAAACACAGCTAATGAGGACAATGCTGATAAAACAGATCCTTGGGTTGAAAGAAATTAGACATTGTTTACATCATTGCTGAAAAAGAGACACTCAGAAGTCCATCCTTTTCAAATGTCAGCTTGATAGCGATGTTTACCTCATAAAACAAATGTTTAGTGTCTTCTAGTAAGTAACTCACTTATAAATACATATATTTTGTTTGCATAATCGTCCCAGAGCTATCTGCCCCACTTGTAAAATGATAATATGAATGAAAATTCAAGACTTAATGAAAGCTGCATTGCCTAATGTTAACTAAATTAGAGTTAGCCTTGACTTTTCAAAGTCTGTGTAACTTTATAACAAGGATATTCCTGCAGATAAAAAGATGCTATTCTCTATCTGTCTTTCATAACTCTTCAAACTACTTAACATCTTAAAGATGGCTTGAGGGTCTTATATAAATGGAAGAAAAAATACACAGGTACAGTTATAATTACTTTCCTATCTCACAGATTGTCTTCCAAAATCTAATACGATAAAGCCCTTAAGGTTTTGGAAAATATGCTGAGTACATGTTACAAGATTTAAGGAATTTGAATCTGATTATTGTTTTTCTAATCTTTTTTAATGAAAATGTGTATATAACCCCAGGAAATAAACTGTAGAGTATGAAAATGATAACAAGAATAGAAGATGAAAAGAAGGAAGGCTGAGGACTCAAAATCACTCAGAGTATTATCTTCAAATTCTGCAACTACCTAGGCATCAAAGAAGAAAGAGACATACTGGAATTTTAAAGGGAAAAAAGTATCTTCCAACTCTAAAATTAGAAGTATCAAACTATTGGCTGTTTTAAAATAATTGTGTGGAATATTGTTAAGAATTTATGTCTAGTTGGTTGGGTGCTTTAGCGGGTGGAGATGAGTGAAGGAAACATCAATTCTAAATCTTGCACTTCAAACCCTTAACCACACCAGCACTCCCCGTGAGGCCCTGGACTTTGTAATGAGTGCTTTGTGTGCAAAGATGCAACCTTTGAGATGACTTAATGAATGCGTAGGGGTGGGTGGTGAAGGCTATGGCTAATGCAACCTGGCAAATTAGGTGGAGTAGGTGTGGGTCAGTGGTAGCTGTGCTGACATTTGGGGGTCTAATCAGTGGCACAAATCCCTTGAAGGGAGCTCCCTCAGGATGGCACGGGGCCACAGACCGCTTCTGCTCCAGAGCTCTCAGCACCCTCTTCAGAAACTTTTCCTGCTTTCCTGACTCTTCCGACATCCTTGCCTAGGTCTCTGCCTGCTATCAGAGGACGTTTGCTTGCTCCTGTACAGAATCCATTTAGTCAAGTACCAAAAAGCCAAAATGTATAACGTTCAGAAGAATGGTGCACAGAAGGAAACTTTCTCCGTTATAGAAAATTAGTGTGGTTGTCTATTTCTTAGTGTCTGTCTTGCTAGCCAGCTAGCTACCTAGCATATATCTATTTATCATTTCACCTTTATTTTTAAATGAT
Organism: Sturnira hondurensis; assembly: GCF_014824575.4. NCBI lineage: Eukaryota > Metazoa > Chordata > Mammalia > Chiroptera > Phyllostomidae > Sturnira > Sturnira hondurensis. Next base: position 13,966,283 of record NW_028075269.1, on the reverse strand, counting down.
TCAATAGAAATTTGACTTTGGATGTAACACAATAAATAGTCTAATTTTACTTGAATTCTTGTCAGACAGATGCTTTTGCATGTTAGGAGGCACGCCCTTTCTCTGACCCAGTGTAAGGATACACGTCAAGAAAATTATGGCCACCTTCTGGCACCTATGACTCTGTATCAAAATGTCCTTTGCATGTTACAGTTTGTAAAGCATATCTCAAATCAGGTTCCATTATCCATGTAAAAGTGTTCCTAAAAGCTTGCCATAAAATAGCCAGGGCCAACTTTGTATCTCCAAATCAATTTAAACAGGGTTATATTGGTGGTTTTGTTAAAGAAAAAGCCACTTATGTTTGGAATTATAAGAGACAGGTAACACGGGATTTTAACAAAGCCAAAAACAACGGTCCTCATGGAATGAAGGGAGCGCGGATTTTCATCCGAGAGAGACACGTGTTTTCCCTCTGATGAAGCTCCAAACTCATGTAGTAAACATGATGTCATTTGACATGATTTATGCGTGTTTGAAAATAAGTTGCTCTGAGATATTTTTATAGTCTTAATATTATTATTTTTAAAATATTACAGTGAAAAGTTTAGATATAAGTACAAATTCTAATCTTTCTAAAAATTTAGTACAGGTCTAATTCATTATGCTCTTGCCCTTTTCTTGTAGATATCCAATTCTTTTAAAGCAAGATTTAATAATCAAAATATTATTGTTATTATTCAGAAGGTGAAATTAAGGCTTTAGAAATATCCTTTTTAAAAATAAATTGTACTCCTTGACAATATGTTGTCCCAATAATTTACAGTGTCCTCATTGCATTTTAAAATGATTATACATTTATATTAATTGTAATTTTAAAACAAAACCATATGATAATTAAGTTCATTTTATACATACAAAGAAAATTCCATTCAACTATAAGAGGGATCTCATCCATGCAATGAATGATTGTCATCTCAGATAGCATATTGTTCTTTAAGTACTTTCATTTTTATATTCTGCACAATGTGTCTCATTGGGACCCTTGGAAGTTTCGGTTTCACCTTCACCCAGGAAGTGCACCCATGGTGCACCCATGGTGCACTCAGGATTATACAATCATGGCCACAAAGATGATACAGGAACAAAGTGGTTCCCGTTAAAGAGGAAAGCTAAAGAGCTATGCAAAAAGCATGGCAGGAAAACTCGGGACATGAATTGACAAAGTGAGAAATGTAACAGCGACAAAGATGAAGAGTTTTGACATAAATGACAACCCATTTCTCACCTCTGATGCTCCAGGCTTCAAGTCAAAGAAAAAATATATCATGAAGAATCAGCAGAAGCTACAATGAGACAGGGCTATCAGCCAACAAAAGTGACTAAACAAAATAAAATAAATCAAATATTTAAGGATTTGGTATTTAATGCTGGCTGATGAAAGACAAAATCACTGCATGCTCTAATTTTCTGTTAAATAACATATATAAGTGGTTAGTTATTTAACAGAGTTTAATTCTTGCTGAATACATATACTAATTATCTTATAGTTGACCTTTCAAGAATATCCATACAATGGAAATTGTAACCAGTTCTGTGGATATGTGTTCAAGGGGAAATTAATTTCCCTTGCAATTAATTTCTATTAAATTAAGAAGATGCATGTGATACAGAGGCCCTTCACTCTATCACCATGTCACCCTGACTGAACTTCAGACCATCTTCTTCCTCACTGGGGATCCCTAACTTCCCTTTTCTTAGAGCGGTGACTTCAGAAATCTTGCAACTGTAAATTCTTTCTCTGCCCCTTGAAGATACATGCAGATCTTTAAAAACTCTTACCAGTTTTATAACTCAAGAATCTCTTTCTTATGAAATTAGGAACAATGTCTTTGAAATTTAATTAGCAGGGAAGATTAGAGGCCCTACCTCCCAGTCTCCACTAAGAACGTAGGAGCCTAATGGCAATGGCTGCCAATTACCAACACAGAAGGCCTGGTCACCAAGAAAAGCATTTGCAAATTAATAAGTAACTCAGTGTGCTGAACACATCTTATTGCTCAACCTCCCCTTAATCTCTCCACTAACTCACCTCAGAGAGAGAGAGAGAGAGAGAGAGATTGGACAGAGCAAGAAGAGGGGAAAGAGCAGGGAGTGAGAGAATAAAAAAATTTTTAAGGAAAAGAAAAACCTCTCACCTTTGGCTTCAGTGGTTTGAGGTCAAACTGAGTTCTGGCCTCTCTCCCCTACGCCAGTATCCTGAATAAAGTCATCCCTGCCTATTCAACTTTGTTCAGTACGCATTTGCTTTGAGGGATGCATTCATCCGCATTTTGCACCTTCCTAAGAAAATACAGCCAACATTCATTAGTCACTCCTTTATTCAGAACACTAATTTTTTCATTAATCTAAAGTATGTTTCTCTGGAAGGCACGGGGACAGAAAGGAGAAAAGGTCTTGCTCCTTATTTCAATGACCAGAAATCTTTAGACTATGTGTGAAGTGCAGGTGAGAAGTAAGAAGTCCCTTGGAGGAGAAAGGTTTTAACGAGTCAGAGACTCGTGACCTACCCAGCAGCTTTCTGTTTATTTACTTCTGTTTCTTTGTTTTGTTGGCTTGTTTGCTTTTGCTTGTTTATCTTCTCTAAGTTGGAATCCTGTAAAGGACTGGAATACTCTTAACAAAGTTGCAAACAGAAAAATTAAAAGGCTGGGATTTTCTAACAGCAATTTTGGTACCAGAAGAACAGGAGAGCTTATTGTTCATTTATTTCGGTAGTCATTTAATCACTTCATTCATATTCCTTTGATATATGAGTATGTAAATTTAAAAAGCTAAATAGATGCTTTGTCTTTCTGCTCATCACAACTCAGGGAGATCTCTTAAGTTTTACACATAAGTCGATGATAGAGCAGCAGTGTGCTACCCCAGACTGAAGTCTACCCCTAGACCCTATCACCATTAGTAATGGCTTGGGAAAATACAAAGTGATGGATATTTTGACTTTGACACAATTATAAAATTAGATCCTATATATTAAAGCCTATACCTTATCTAAGCTGCGATAATGTACCATCACGTATTAAAACAGCAGGCGAACTTCCTTAGAAAAGGAATGCAAGTCATTGCAGCGGATGTGGCAGACATCAAAGAGGTATACACACTGAAGTGGCTTTTTCGTGGAGCTGGTATTATCCAGAATAAATATTTAATTTAGGAAGGCACATTCATCACGACATTAATTCTAGGATAACAAGCCACGTATCCGTTCCGAAGTCCTGATGAGACAAACTGCTGCAATCAACCTTCGCCTACTTAAAAATGTAAGGAGGACTGGGAAGTTAGAGAGGAGCATTGTGACAGCTCCCCAAAGTAAATCTACTACCCCACATACATTTGCTTTTATTGCAAAAGAATAAAGTGAAATCTTCTTGAAAGGCCAGAAAAATGGAGCAAAATCGGATGCCACTTGATGTGTGGTCGGTCCCCTAACCACAGGGGCGACTCCAGTGGACTCTGTGAAGCGAATCAACACTCTGGAATAACTGCTGGGGGAGGATCAAACCACAAAGGCCATTAACCCAGATAGAGTTTTGCAAGGTTAAGGATTAGAGAAATCGCCTCCTGGGCAGATTCTGATTCCGTAAGCCGTCTGGTTGAACCAGAAGAGAGCCACAGCACACATGGAAAAATAGTAATTACAAGTTTCTGAAACCTAGCAATTTCACCTCATGGATTTTTTTTACATATAAGTAAGAGAAGCACACGGAGCGTATGAAAAGGTGTAGAATTACTTTTAATAGCTAAGAGGTCTAAATTACCTAAACGTTCAATAATATGAGACTGATTATGTAAATAATATTATAGTTATAAAAAAGAATACCAAGCAAGATGTTCAAAATCATGCTTAAAAAACCACTGGCACAGAAACACTCGTCATGTAATTGTAGAGGACAAAAACAGCAGGCAAAATGCAATTTATGCCGGCAGCGTGAGGACACAGTATCCTGTGTATGTGCATGTACAACAATATCACAAATGGTGCTGAAATCAAAATACTGCATGTGGAGATCATGGATTTTTTCTATCTTACAAGTCTCCTCTCCTTTTCAAATTCCCTGTCCTAAGAAAACAGTTTTTTTTTAACTAGAAAAGAAACTTTATAAATAAATAGCTATCGTGTGCCAAGACTAAGATTTTCCTCTACTTCTCACCTAACCAGTTGCCACGGCTTCATAGATACCGCAGAAGACACGAAGCCAGGTCAGAGTAAAGGACTTTATTACTCAGGACAGAGCAGGCAGCATGCATTTCACATTCACGTTGGTTCCCTTGCCCCCAAAGTGGCACAGACAATGTCGTGTGTAGGACAGAGCCCAGGGACCCCAGGGTTTAAGAAACCTGGATCTTCTGGAGCTCCTAGCAAACCTGCCCATCTTTTGCTTTAAAGGGAAACAACTTTATCATAACCTTCAGGGAACAAACCTGCCCTCCACTTGAGAGGGGGACACTATCTCCACCTTCCAAAGCTGTCTGCCACAAGAAACATCCTTGGGAAGAGGGCATGGGGCAAAACCATCAATCCCTCATGTTAACTTCATGTATAGATCTGTGAGTGTCCCATTGGAAGCATTGTCTCCTATCAAGACCAGTTTCCAAATTCAGGGTCTGCTATTGGCGATTTCCTTGTTGGCAAAGGGAACAGTGCCTCTTAAGCATCACTTTTACCATGACTGACACTGCCATCTTGCTCCCCCTAGTCTGCAAATGAGTTCTTCATAGGGCAACATTAGAACTTGTTTTAAAAACCTACTGGGAATTTGTAGTGTTGCTTTCTCTTTGGGACACTTGTTCCACTGCTAAGCAAACATTGGCACATCCTTTGTGAAAGGTTTTCTTAGGCTCTGCTGAGGAAAGGCTAGGCAGTATAGAGCTTTATTGGGGTTTGCACACGGGCGAGGTTCCCTGGCCTGCAGAGTGGGGCCAGGGAAGTTGCCCCCAAGCAGGGAATATGGTGGGGTTTTATTTTCCTTGGCTCTCTTTGTGGGAGCTGGGGATTGGTCCCCTTTGAACAAAGTGGCAATATATCATTGGTGGCATTCTTTGGGCTCAGGTTGCTATGCAGATATCTGTTTTGGCAAAGCCTGACCTTTCGGGTCTCTGGTTTGACGCCAGCCGTCTTTTCTGGGTTGTAGTTCAGCCACCATTTTGTCCTGCCCCACCCATCCTAACACTTTGGTTCTTACAGGTGATTTATTGCATCTCATTCCTCAATGGAATCCCTGTGGCAGAAGATGGATTTGATGCATCACAGGACACATACTATGCTGGGAAGTCTTTTCACCCTCCTTGAGGTGTGATGCTCATACTTTGGATAACCAGCCCAGTCCAGTGAGCCAAAGATGAGATCACTAAGGCAGATTCTGAGAGGACATCTCATGTCCATAAAACAAATGCAAACTAGTGTATTAGAGAAAATGACATTCTCTGATGTGTGTTCATGCAGGTACAGTCCCCTCCTCCTACAAATGAGAATGCCCTATTGGTTAAAAGAAATCCATCCAACACCCGAGTTTGTTATTAAATCTCAATTCCCTCTGACATTCAGGAATTTAAATTCTCCTTGCATTCTTGGGTCTGTGCCTTTTCATATCCCTATTCTTAAGAGAGATCAAAGTTAAGTCCCCATGGGTAACACAGGTAAATGTCACATCCTCTACTATAACTATAACTTTGAAAGATTATTTGGTCCAGTGACTTTTGTTTTCTTTCTTAACTACTACTAGCTCCAAGTTCACCAGCATTTTATTTGAAAAGAAATCAGGTTCACAAAAAGTAGGCTTCCCACGAAAGTCTCCTCAGTAGCAGTTGCATGTTCTCACCAATAAAACAAGGGGCAGGTGGTAAATGGGGGAAGGATGTGTTCACTAGCAGGATGTCGAGAAAAATCCAATACCGTGTACATCAAATCATCATGCCGCATGCTTTAAGTATATCTTACAATTTTTGTCAACTTCATCTCAATAAAAATATAAAGAAGGAAAAAGAAGTAAAAAGAAAGGCCCTTTAGGATTCCTAAATAAAGTTAAAATATCAAAATTATATACTTTTTCTAAAATGGCCTTCAAGCCTCGTGATTTAATAGATAGGCAAGTAACAGCTTACTATTATGGTAACTTTCCGTATTTGCAAACACCAAACACTGATCCATAACAAAAATAAAGAGAATTAACATAGTCTATGCTGATTATGAACTAGTTTTTTTTTTTTTTAAGTCTGTATCTCCTATTAAATAAATGACTTGGTTTAAATCCAAACATTGATTTTATTTATACACAAAGCTCTTCTTTTGCTCAATTTATTAACCTACAAATGATTATATAAATGGAATAAAACATACTTCCATGCTAAGAACAATGGTTGGCATATTAGGCAAGTTCTTTTTTTTTTAATGTAATACTGACATTTATATAAAAGTCAAGAAAAAGTGTTACAAAACAAAGACAACTATATTCTTTTTTCTCTGTGAATACTTTAAAAAGTTAATTCCATATTTTATAAATATATTTGTTTTTCACTTGTTTTTATTTAACACAAACATTTTCCAATGTTATTACAAATCTTTATAATAACCTATTGTATAGAGGTAATAAAACTTATTTAACTATTCCCCTTTTGACAATTGTTGTTTTGTAGTTTTTCATACTTATAAATAAAACTGCACACTTTATTCCATTGCCAATATTCTTGACCATAAATTGGAAATCACATTATTTCTTAAGATAGATTTCTAGAAGTAGATTACTGCATGAAAGTATGAAATCATTTTTTTAAGTCTCCAGCTACTTATTGCCAAATTGCTGTCCAGATAAATTGTGTATTTACTCTTCTTTGCAGTGAGTGAGAATTTTCATCTCATTGTACTCTTCTAAGAATTTATCATAAAAATATTAGAAGAAAATTATATTTTTTGATTTTCATTTATATTTTAACACAAAATAAAATTGAGCATTTCTCTCATAAAATTACAGAACTCATTTCTCCTTTAGAAATTTGTTAGTCTTGTAAGCATGCCAAAGCTTTTCAATCTCTGTTTTACCTTTTCTCTGCTCCAACTGCGTAGTTGGAAAGACAAATCTTTTCCTGGCACCTACATGTGAATTGGGTTGTACCAATTAGATGTGCAGGCATGAATTTAGAAAGGTGAGCATGAGGGAAGGTGCCATCTTTTTGCTCTGGGCATGTTAGACCAGGGGCTCCAGTACATGTGCCTGTTGGCAGTGACGGGGGCCCACATTCAACTGTCTAGCCTTCCACTCCCATGGGGAAGGGGGTGGCACCTGTGATGGCAGTGGTGAAGTTCCCAGGCGAGCAAAATTTGGATCCTGGTCACACCAGTATAAACTTTCAGGCAAAAACCTTATTGTTGTTCTTGATTCCTATTTCCACAGCCATTCCAAAGATGTTGCCAGTGCCTAATGGGCTCTCTCAAATTCTTTTTCCTTAGAAATGCCTAAAATAGTTTCTGTTCCCTGCACTGACGCACGGCCACTGCGTGCCTCGTCCTCAAGCCTAGAGGATGCTTTCCTGGTGGCACATTTGTGTGGTAAATTATGTAGCCTATTTTACTGAAGAATTTTAGTGATTTTTTGCATAGTAGCGCTAAAAAATTAAACTTTCACATGTACTAACCTTCTTCATAAAGGGTTTTTGACCACTATACCTTAGTACTAGTACGATATTAATATGTTATTATTGTTTGTTCATTCCCAAATCCTTTATATGTATTTTTTTAGATTCCATCTCTTTATGGGCTACTCATTAGCTCTGGTTATTATTATTATTTAAAATTATAAAATGTATTTTAGCTTTTGACACATTTAGAAAACATAAAGGTAATAGTCACTTTAGATATGAAATATGTTTTACACTAATCATTAGTATATTTATATACCTGTGAGAGAAGAACGCCCTTATTTTTCTTTAAAAGTCATTTTTGGACATTCATATCAATTTTTCTGAAGAATTTTAGACTGTTCTCAAGTAAGTTGTAAGCTAGTTTTGGAATTACTGACTTCTATATATTGCTGAGTTCCTCCATTCACAGATGTGGTTCATTCATCATATTTAGCTTTCAGTAAAATATCAGTCACGGTTTTCTTAAGATGTTAACAGTCCTTGTTAAGATTATTCACAATATCCAGAAACTATCCAGCAATGTAACAGGAAAAATTGAGACATTTATTGAAGAAAATACAAGTAACAGTGTACATAGGGCAATGATGCCTCAGTCCCCTTTGAAGTAGGCACCATGGGACCTCACACTGTTCGCCCAGCATCTCCTCCACTGTCCAAAGCACTCTGGTTCACTGGTGTCCACCCAGTCATTGGTATCCAGTTTGAATCCAGTCATTAGTAACCACAGCATGACGTGTCCTTTTGCTCTGGTAGTAGAATCTGCTAAACAAATTTTGCCATGACACGTTTTATGCCAAAAAATTTGTGTCACACTCTTGGACACAGTAGTTTTTGGAATCCCCAGATCTGCTTCTGGTTCTCCCACGGTCAGTTGCCCATCTTTGTTGATTGCAGCCCATACATGTTCAACACGCTCAGGGGTTCTGCTTGTTGCAGGCCTTCCAGAACGTGGGTCACTTTCAACAGATTCTCAACCATCTTTGTGCGCAGTTTTGTTTGGGATGTGCTCCTTGCCTTGTCCCTGAAAGCCATCTGAATCATCTACAGTTCCCGCAGAGGAATGTTCAAGCCTAACAATAAAATTTCGTGCAGATTGATTGCTCTACTGGTTCTGTTGGTTTAAATGCCATGGCCACACAGTCCATGTGCTCACTCAACAGCATCTCCCTCACTCAGTTTACTCGTACAGCGACGTCATCAGTGGTCAGGCATGTGCATTCCCGCCCACTCTCTTTGGCTGCCAGGTTACATTGACATCATGGGAACCATTTTTTTTTTCTATTTCCTGTTAGTTACCACTCACACGTATCCTCAACCCCCTACCCCCTGCCTCTGGCAACCACCAGTCTGTTTTCTTTATTGACAGGCTCGCTGTTATTTTTCAATGTCCACATATAAAAGATACAACGTGGTGTTTGCCTTTCTGTCCGACTTACTTCACTTACTATAATGTCTCCCAGGAACGCCCATGTACCCATGTTGTCACTAATGGCAAGACTTTGCTCTTTTTGTTGTTGAATAATATTCCAGTATATGTATACCTCTATGTACATATGTCACCATTTATGTATAAATTCATTCACTGAGAAATACTAAGGTTGATTCCATATCCTGTGAATAATGCTACAATAAGCAAGGGAGCACATACACAGGGCAGGGCAAAAGTAGGTTTACAGTCATACCCATTTTTGAATACAGCAACTGATAAATACATAACAATAAAAGAATAAACTGTTATTCATTTATTAATTATTATATTCAAAAGTGGATACAGCTGTAAACTTACTTTTGCCCCATCCTATAGATTTTTAAGTTAGCTTTTTTCTTATTTTCATAAATCCTAAAAGTAGAGTTGCTAAATCATACACTTCTTCTACTTTTAATTTTTTGAGGAAACTTCATACTGTGTTCTACAGTAGATGTAACAATTTACATTCCTACCAATAGTGCACGATGGTTCCCTTTTCTCCACACCCTTGTCAACATTAGTTATTTCTTCTTGTTTTGGTGATAACCATTTTAACAGATGTGATTACATCACCTCTCTCGTGATTTTGATTTGCTTTTATCTGATGGTCATTGAGGTTGAGGATCTTTTCACGTACCAGTTGGATATCTGTATGTCAACCATCTTTTCTGACCACTTGGTATAAGAAGAACGGAACAAATATATCCAAAAGTTAGTACATTTTGGATACAGTAACAGAACAGAAGTATCCAAAATGTAGGCAGGAGACAGCATAGGAAGAACTTGGAGACAGTGCTGCTGTTACTGACCAGCATGTAGTATCCTGGTTGCTAGGCAACACCTTTTCCCACTTAGGTAGATTAAATAGTAAACTGAGACAGAGAGGAGGAAGACAGGTCTCACACGCTAACTCAGCAGTCCTGAGCCTGGTCTGATAATATTGCCAGGTGTTCCAACACCACAAGAAACACCGTGTTAGCAAGAAACCAGGGAAGTCCTTGAAATTCTATGTAGCATTTCCACTGTCTGGGAAAGAAAGCCTTGAAACTGCGCTTTCATTCCAGGGCTTAGACTATGAAAGAGGGTCCATGGCGCCCAAAGAAGAAGCCCATAAAACCACTTTGGTTAATTGTACATCTCTGATCACTATCTGTTTTATGAAAGAGTCCCTACTGTTCACAGAAAGAGCCCATAAATAGCTTTAGATAACTGCCCCAACTTTAATTAACTGCCTCCGGTCACGTATTTATTTTACAACAAGATGAACAAATGGAGTGTAGAGCAAGATAAGGATTCAGACTAACCATTCCCCACACATACCTAAGTTTGGGTAGTCACGTTCCCCCAGGAAAGATGGCACCATATTTACCCATCAATCAATATTGTAACTTTTCCTCTCCCATCCCACCAACTATGTAAGTCCTAAGAAGAGAGGACATGCTCTCTACTTTGGGGGCTCGGGGTGCTTTTGGCACTCTTGGCTCACAGGTCACTCAGCCTCTGGCCACCTGGGGGCTTGCCACCCTGGTCTTCAGCGGCTCTTACTGTTGCTGCCCTGCTTTGCCCTGACACTTTGCCTTTCACTCCCCAACTCTACCTAGTCCCATTTTCTTCTATGGAAGCAAGTCACTAATAAACTGAATACACACTAATAGATTTGCTGATCTGTAATTCTTTACATGTGTCAGCAAGAAGATCCAGGTCTCTCCCGTCAACCCAAGGAAAGACATTACAAAGATTAGAGTGGAAATAAATTAAATAAACACTGGAGAAGACCAATGATACTAAGAGCTGGTTTTTTGGAAAGATAAACAAAACTGACAAATCTTTAATTAGACTCACCAATAAAAAAGAGAAAGGCCTCAAATAAATAATATCAGAAATAAATTCACTATTACAACTGATACCAAGAAATACAAGAATCATAAGATACTAGTATGAACAATTATATGCCAATAAATTGGACGGTCTAGAAGAAATGGATAAATTCCCAGGCACAAACAGTCTATGAAGTCTAAATCATAAGGAAATAGAAGATATGAATAGGAGATTAAATATTTGGTTAAATAAATAACCAAAAATCTCTGAAGAAAAGAAGTCCAGGACCAGATGACTTCACTGGTAAATTCTACAAAACATTCAAATAATATTGTTCTTTTATAGTGAAGAAAGAAAGTGTTTTTCCTGTCTACAAGGAAAATTTTATTTCTGCATTTCAAAGAATAGTAGAATTAGTAAAAAGTAGTGATCTAACTACTTTTGACTAATAAGTCATAGTTTGATATAATAGCAATTTAGTTGCAACAAGGAGAAAATACATAGCTTATGAGACTCCAACTTTCAGCCCTTCATTCCCTCAATCCGCTCAATTAAATACTGAGTGTGCATCTGTAACTGAATAGGCACTCACAGTTACATGCTCATTACCAACTGTGTAACTGTAGGCCAACCAGAGCAATCCTGTGTTTTACGTTCCTCCTCCGTAGAAATGTTGTTAAAATAGTCCCTTACCTCACATGATTGGTGTCAGAATAAATGAAGTCAACATATGTTTAGACATTTGAGCAGCAGCTAGACCATATATACTAACAGTATTTGAAAATTATTATTGTTACTACTTTTCTCTTAGAGTTATAGCCTACCCACCAGACCAGCCACCCTATTTTTCCTTCTTCTCCACTTCATTCTCTCTAGTATATTCTCACCAATGTGATCTTTCTAAAATAAAATTCAGACCTTAAGTGCACACTTCCTACACTAAATGAGTGTTCTAGGCATCTATCTGTATCAGTGTATCAGCTGGTGGTGTTGTGAGAGGCTGTATTCGGCTTCAGTGAATTTTTTTGAAAACCTTTTCGATGTATTGGCCTACTTCATGATGGGTGATTTACAAGCAAGCGCATCTGCCCACACCATGCTGAATGTTCAGCAGTTTTTGACCCAAAATGGCATGACCCCTGTGCCCCACCCCCCCATTCACTGGATCTCGCCCCCAGTGACTTTTGTTTGTCTCCCTGGATGAAAAAAGTCCTCACAGGGAAATGTTTTGCCAATGTGAAAATGGTGAAACAAAAAAATGACAGAAGCACCAAAAAACATCAAAATCGACAAGTTCAAAGACTGTGTTGTGCAGTGGAAAAAGTGTTGATAGATATATTGCATCAAATGGAGAGTACTTTGAAAGTGTCCGAAGTTTAAATGTGTAAGAATAAATACAAAATTTTTATATATAATTCTGGTTTGGGGGGGCTCCCTCTCATACATATGCCTGAATATAGGCAAACTTAGGTTTCCAGTGTGAACATGCAAAACAGATTTTATTCTTGTCTTACTACTTATTATCATTGTATTATTTATTTATATTGCAACTAACTGTAAACCTACATTTGCCCTGCCCTGTATAGGGCCAACATAGGTTTACAGTATGTGTGTGTATATATTTGTGTGTGTGTGTATCTCCAATATTTACCTTCTAGCCTGTGCCAGCATCCACATACTGTCCAAACAGGTCTCAAACACTGAAAAATCAGTTTTGTGAAACAGTGAAAGCATTTAATTGTCATTAGACTCTCAGAGAGAGATTTCTCGGTCATCAAGTCATTCCAAGATGCTTTTACTTGATTGTGATTTGGTTTTGTTTTTTAGTATTCCTGTCCATTGCTGAATAGGTAATATTTATAATTTCATAAAAAAACATTTACCGGTAACATTTTTAAGAGTTTCTGAGCCCTTCATTGCAGACCCCGCAGTGTTCTTCTGAGGGATTCAGAAGCAATTCCATGAATGACTTAGAAGCGCTTCTGAAGGAGGCAGGTGAATAACCGCAGGAGCCAAGTTCACCTTGGAAATGGACTCTGGAGAGTTCTAAGTCTCCATCACAAAGAAAATAACCCCAGGACATCATTGCTTCCTGCCCCCAAATAGGGGTTACACAGATAAGATGCCTGCCAAGTGGTAGGACTGCTGATAAAAGACTTGATAGCACTCGGGACAGGTGGAAAGATTATACTTTCAAAGTAGGTAAAAGCAACCAGTGCAAATTATGCCTTAGAGAATCTTGAGTTCAAAAACAGTCCTAATCTAAACTGCAATCGAGGAGACAAAAATGTTATTTTGGAGGCTATTTTTTCTCATATATTCATTTTTTATCTTTAAATTCATATAAAAGTCAGAAAGCTACTTGGAAAAAATAGCATTTCTGTTATTTCTAGAGTCCAGAAAGTAAAAATTCAATATTCTCTCACTTAGAAGACATCTTTCAGGGCTCAAATATGGTTGAGAATGCATTAGAATATAATTCTGCGATTCTTCTTCTAAATCATTCTTTGCATTTGGTGCTGAAAGTGTAAGAAACTTGTCGAGTGATACAGCATTGAGTGTGCTATGACTTCAGCCTCCCGTGCAGCTGTTTTGACGCCTGATACCAAGCCCATTGTTAATATCTGCAGAGAAATCTAGGACAGTGTTCAGCAGCCTTTTCCTATAAAGGGTCAGGTAGTAAATACTTAACTCTTTGCAGGCCGTACTGCCTTAGACTGCCAAACCCACTACAACAATATGTAAATTAATAGGCCGAGCTGTATTCCAATAAAACTGTATTTACAAAAGCAGGTAGCAGGATGGATTTGGCTGGGTCATACTCTATCATCCACTAGTCTTAAAACATTTTTTTAAAATTACAGTTATAAAACAGATGAGTGTTAGTAAGATAAAAGAACACCAGGTAATTTGCATTATATTTGTTTTTTTCCCCTTTTTGCATTTCTCCTGATCACCTTATAAAGTCTAGTCACCGAATGCACTTGATGTCATCCATACCTTGTCAATGTTTTTCTTGCATTTGAAACACTAATCGTCCCAGGAATGCCTGTCTTAAAATCTCCTGCTTGGAAATCTCATTCATACTTCAAAGACCCACTATGAACTTTCCTCTATCTCCCCTCACCTGCGACATTCTTGATCTTACCTGTTGAACGCATGTACCTTAAAAATACTCTCACTTCTTTCTCTGCATTACAATTGTTTATGAATGTGCATTTAGATGAGTGGGTTTCATATTTTTCCCCTTAAAATGGCTAACACAATGCTTGATATAAAATGTTTGATAAACAATTTATTCTGTGGATAAATGTCTAAGCAAGTACTTATATTTGGAAGGGAAAGAAAAAGATTTAAGGTAGAGATAACGGAGTCAATTCCATTAGAAAACTGCAGCAAATCCCAAACAACTTAGTCTTTATTTCCATATTCATTTAACAGCATAGCTTACCCATATCGAAAATTTCTAATTGGCTGAGAATCTTGGGCAATGATAACATATGCTCGAATAAGAAAGCCTTGTCATTTATTCAGATTGACCCATTGGTTTTATTAAATCTCCTTAGTTTTATTATTAATTTGAAATGAAACATTATTTAAACATATAAACAGCTTTTGAAACAAAACATTGGTGTTTGCTTTCTAATGATATCTAAGTTACTAAATTGGTGTCTAATTAGCATTTCAATATTATCATAAAAAAGCTGTCTTCTTTGGGAATTTGAAACCAAACCATAGACTATTGCAAAGTACCAAATAAGTATTGGTTTGTTCTTTTTAAATCTTATAGAATTATTCACCAACAAATTAATCAGTTCTTTCTCAATTTTTAACTTAATAATTGAGACTCAATTTATTACAAATATTACATTTTAAAAATCATGAATATCAAAGACTTATGATACTGGAACAAGAAAAGTTATCACTAACCTTTCTCTTTCAGGATTTCTGTTATCTATCTTTTACTTTCTCCATCATATTTGTTCTTTTTCAAAAATAATCCTGGTTCTTATAAACACTTTACTATTATGAAAATTCTACTCTACTGCCAGAAAGCTTTGTTTTTGGCAGTGATGTGAAAATGAAGTATCTTTTTGTGTCTCGTGTGTTTTAGGTACAAATGTTTGTGGGAGGGAGCCCCAGAGGGCAGCAAAGGACAGGCAAGGTCAACGGGAGATTGCGTCTACAGAGAATCTGACATAGCTCTTCATCCTGGGTCAGAAATCATGTCTTCAAATACAAGATGAGAAGTCAGAATTTTCAACATAAGCCAAAATATCTTGGGTTATTCATAAGGGTCTCGAATCTACAAATTCAGTCCCGGTAGAGTGGAAATTAGTTGTCTGCATTAAATGGGAGTTGCTGGATGCAAGGAACCAAGGCAACCTGACCAAATGGAAACAGAAAGGAAAAATTTATTTTAAGAATAGAGGCTCGTGCCTAGAGTCCAAGAACAGGAGAGCATTAGAACTTCAGCGTGGGACTGAAAATGAGAATTGAAAAGTTGGCTGGATTTTTAAGCTCTTAACTCTGCCTCTCTCTCTTTATATACACAGGACTTCCAACATTTCTTCTGAAACACAAATTTCCTTGTTCTTCCTCTTATGCATAACACATAAAAGAAGTCTACCCATCTTTTCTCAAAAAATTATACCAAACTGAATTAGAATTTTCTCATCCAAATATCCCAGAGTCACAATCTCTTTGCTCAGCTTGAGTCAGGCATCAACACCTACCTCAGCCAACTGTACCACCCTGCCTGACAGCCGTCCAGTGAAGGGAAGAAAATAGAAAAGGGCACGCTGTGACCTGGAACAAAACTCCCAAAATGTGTTTGCTCTGCAGTCTCAGAGTTCAGATGAGTACGCAATTTAGTGCATGGAACATGGTCGAACCATAAGGATAGAAATGAAAACTTCTTGATGAAAATCTGGCAATAGTGAACATAAATAAACATAATCTTTTGGCCAAAAAAATTACAGTTAAAAAATTTCTGAAATAATTGTAGAAAGTTGCATATAATGTAAGTGTGAGGATTTTAATCACAGCTGTTTATAAGGGGAAAAATCAGAAGAGTCCAACAATAGGGGCTTTTAAAAATTATACTATATCAAAAGAGGGTTGTTGGATAAACTAATACTGAAAATTTAATATAATGTGAGGTGGTTTTTTTTTCAGTAAAAAAGTAAAGTTTGGAGAATATTTATAGTCCATGACCTCAGACAGTAAAGGGTCTCATTTAGGGTATCTGAGGGGTCTATCTCCTAGATATGAACAATTGTTAATTACAGAATTTTCATTTAGTCTCCCAGGAATGCATATGCAGCTGCCTTGAACAACACGGGTTTGAAGTGCGAGGGCCCACTTACATGTAGATAGTTTTTGGTAAATACAGTAGGCCCTTCATATCCACAGGTTTCACATGCTCAGGGATTCAACTGGCTGTGGTTCCAAAACAGTGTCTTTTAGTTCCTACCAGGTTTTCCCAACCACACATTGAAAACCTTGTTTTCATCTAAACATGGTTGAATCTGCAGATGCGAAGGACAGACTATAACTGACTCCGAATTTGTGCGCGGATTTCCAACTGCACAGAGGTTGGTGTCCCAACCCCCCTGTTGTTCAATTGTAACACACCAGAGCACATCAAACCATGCTTTTCATCCCTTGTTTAGTTGTTGACATGTGATTGTGTTAGTAAAAGGTATGTATTTGCTTAAGTTATATGTGAAGTCCTTAGCCTTTTGTGAATTTATCCATTGCCATATAAATCGGTTAGTTAGAGATGTCCAAACTTTTTCAGGTCTACAAATTTTATTGAAAGAGCACTCAAAAATTATTTGTGTCTAACATATTAAAATCCAATTTCATTTTGAAACTTAGCCTTGTTAGCAACCTGTGATAAAAAAAAAAATGCCTCTCTGAGGAGACAAAAACCAAAGTCAGAGATTTCAATATTTGTTTTTTGAAAGAAGGTAGGCAGGATATTGAAGTTAAAGCAAGAGCTTATATAAAATTCCAGAAATAGGAAGAAAAAACATATATTTTAATTGGCATTGAAACCGAAAGTTTAAAAATATCTGTTAGTCTACACCAATACACATAAATGATTGAATGAATGATTGAATGAATGAATGAATGAATGAAAAACTAATCTCCCATATAAAAGAATTCTAAGTAATTTATGGAGACATTTCACTTTTATGGTGATGAAACATGACTCTCCATTCCTTAAGTTTAGGCTGTGCCTAGTGACCTCATTCCAAAGATTCTAGTCTGGAAAGGGTGGAGGAAATAAAAGACTAATTTTACAATGAGTAAACACCGCAAACTCAAGCCAGGTGATCCAGTTTGCCATTTGCAATGATAAGTTACATTGATAACAGGTACTCTTGATATGCCATGAAGGAAATTACGTTTACTTCTAGATTCTTCCTCCCCAAAACCCCAGTCCCAGACTCTCAAACAAAGCTGGAGAATGTTCTACAAAATAGCTGACTAGTACGTCTCAGACCTGTGGAAGAAAGTCTGACACACTGCCTCAGCCATGGGTATTAAGGAAATGTGACTATTAAAGTAATATGTTAGCCTGCATGGGATGCTGAGAAGAGAAAGGACATGAGGGAAAACTTGGGGAAATCTTAATAAAATGTGGACTTCAGTTGATAATAGTGTATCAGTGCTGGTTTACTGTGACAGAGTATTATACTAGTGTAAGATGCTAATAATAGACGAAACTGGGTGTGGGGTATATGAGAACAACAAACTTCATAATAATTCTGTAAATCTAAAACTATTCTAAACTTCTTAAAACTATTATGTTAAAAAGGACATGTGAGAGGAACGCAAAGAAAAAAGCCTGTTCCACTGGAGCAGATTGAGCAGTGGAGACTGTTGCATAAACTGAGACACAGTTATTCAGAATGGTTTACTGCGTGCCTACCTTCGTGACCAGACCTGTGCAGTGAAAACGGCAGTCCCTACTTCCTGGAGCTCAAGCATTTCTAGTGTGAGAGTGGAATCATCTGTCATTAAGCCAGTAAGTGAAGAAAATAATAGCACACCATGATCGTTCCTGGGGGGAAAAAAGGCAAAGCCTTAACAGTTAAGCATTAGCTACAGCCCATGCCTTGCCCCTAACCAGGACTTGCCTGTCAGCACTGACCATCGGGACGATGCTGTAGCGGTTGCACAAGGATCTGCAAGGAAATTGCACAGACAATTTCTCATTGTCTGTGGGTGTGTGTGGGTGTGAATGTTTCAAAAGGGGTGGGAAACTGGTACTCTGTGGCCTCATTTCAATTTTGGAAACAAGTACAGAAAAGAAATGGTGGAAAACCTTGAAATGATGCAACGATGAATACTAATGTTTCCTCTATAAAGAAAAAAAAGTGTGAAATGTGTTTTTTTCTTACTACTTCTCTCACGAATAATTAGGATGTATTTTACTCTTTCTTCTATGTATATTTTAACAATCTGCATTTTGAAAGCATAGCCATATACAAGATCTGTTCAGGTGTCCAGCCACGTAAAATGAAAAAGAGAGACATTTATTCAAGAAGATACAAGATACATAAGACAAATGTGCCTCAGTCTCCTTCAAAGTAGGTGCCTTGGGACCTCACACAGTTCTCCCTGTCACCATCAGCTGCTCCATTGTATTTTCCTGGCTCTCATCAATGATCTGAAATCTCTTCCCTTTCAAAGGTAATTTTCATTTTGGGAAAAGCCAATAGTCACAGGGCACCAAACCTGGGCTATAGGGGGGCTGAGTCACCTGGGTGATTTGATGTTTTGCCAATAAACTCTGCATGAGACGTGATGCATGAGCTGGTGCATTGTCATGATGAAGCTGCCAGTTACCAGTTGCCCATTGCTGCTGCCTTCTGACTCATCTAAATAGTTTGTGTGGAGGAATGCTCAACTTTAAGGCAAAATTGGATGCAGATTCGTTACTCTACTCACTCAGTCATTTTGAATACGATGACCACACAGTACCCATGCTCTCTCAATGGTGTCTACCACCCCCACTGACTAGTGCAGTGAAGTCATCATTGTTCACACACGCACATTCCAGTCCACTCTCCTTGGCTGCCTGGTTACATTGATGTCACACAAACTGTTTTTGTTATATTAACAGTGGCTTAACAATAGCTTGACTTTTTCCAGACAGACCTCGTATATTCTAAAAATGTTTACTTTTCTAACCTCCATTTATAACGTAGAAGAATATATGAGAAAATGCTTCAAGAAGGGAATCTTATAAACCAGTGATTTTCAACTGGGGCACCATGGCACAATGGTGTGCTGCAAGAATTTCTAAAACGTGCCAAACCTGAGGATTTTAATCAGGGATACTGAATTCTTTTCCCTTTGATTGTCAAATAAAAAATAATGACAACAGCCCACACAACAACAATGTGAATGAATCAAAGTTTTTGTCAGATCAGCAAAAAATCAGAAGGAGGGTTTTTCTTGGTACTCAAGAGCACAGATTCCAGAGGAACGTAGATTAAGAGTGAAGCTACCTAAATTTACCAGGTTAGAAAGGCTAATCATGGCCTTTGTTCAGTATTAGATATCAGGACCACAAGACCCTCGTGTCTATCTCCTTTTAAGATCTTTGAGTGTATTGATTGCAATCGAAGTAGGAATTCATTCTCATTTGTTTTAAAGTTAGAGTATTTAAAAAACTTAGTTTACAAATCAACTTTTGTACTTACCCAAAATCCTGTTTTTAAACTTAGTTACACGTAATCAACAACATAAAGCAAATTTGCTTAGATTGAAATATAATTTTAAAACAATTCCCAGTATTCTTTTTTATATTTTCCATTATTATTCTCCCCTTTATAATAGTATAGTTCTCTTTGAAATTCTCATGTCAAATCACCACAAATAAAGTGATCATTCACTTTTAGAGATATACCAACCCAACAAATTATTGTGTGCATTTCGGCTTGGGTTGTAATTAATTTTAGGCTTAGATTTTGTTGGATTTCTATTTGCCAAACATTCAGAAGTCTAGTGTGCCTAAGAATATTTGTATTGCACTCTCTCATTAAGGTAAAAATTGGGTTGGTTATAAAATTGTACTTTAAATTATTTTTCACCTACATATTAAGTAGAACAAGCTGTACTAAGTTATTATGATAAAGTACTCTGAAGTATCAAACTAAGATTTATTTCTCGATCAGATCACAGTCTGAAGCCAATCAGGCTACACTCCCAGGCAGACCACTCCACAGGGTGACTCAGAGGTCTAGGTTGTAGAGGGTATGAATTCTTGCTTTTTTTTACTGAAGTATTCCATGAGCCCAAAGGAGTGCCAAGCATTTAGTGAGGATTCAATAAATATTTGTTGTGTTAATTAAAAAGTGAATGAAAAGTAAACAAGTATATAAATAGAAAAATGTTTATAGAGTTTTATCATTGAAGGAGTTAATGTAAGTATTGTATATAAAATAATACAATATGTGGTTTGTTTAGTGTATCAACATATGGCAAAAGGAATTGCTGTAAGACTTTCTTCTAATTACAATTAGTTTGCATCTCTGAGTGTGCGAAGATGCCTGGATACATAAGTATGGTGTTGTTTTTTATTAAGAATGTGAGAAAACTTCCAAAAACACTAATTAATTGTTAGATGAGAAAAATTGGGGAATATAGAGCAAATGATAAATCATTTTAGGTCTCAATTTCTCCTTCTCTCTCCTGAATTTTTCTTGACATCTGCATCATGTCACCTCTAGCTTTGGTATATTTTGCATTTCCATGGTTTCTCTTGATTTGCCTGACATATAATGTGCTAAATTGCCTCAGCTCTTGAATATCTTTTCTTGATTATAGCTCTGAGAACTCTACCACCTGATACATAAGTATGCTCTGATTTTTAGAAGCAAATTAATTCCGTAATTATTTTTCCATTTTGCTTCATCTTACCACCTTTCGTAATTTGTCAAATCCCTTGTATTTCAACACATGTGGCTGCACGTTAAAAGGACTAAAACATATCAGGATTGAATTTTTCTTGACAACTACATTATGCCACCTCTAGCAATGGTATATTTTTCCTTTCCATGTCAAGGAGTAGCTTTTAATTCATGATTGGAGCTTTAAAACTTATTGGCCTATAAATACTATAATTAAGTTAGATGTTTGGAGCCACAAAATTTCCCTATTCTATAGCATTTATCTTTTAATTTACCCAAATCCCCATGCTATTTAGTTTCTCATCTATAAGAGTTACTGACTATACGTCTTATTTTAAAATATGCCTCTGAAAAAAAACTAATTAGCATACTAAATTCACATAGCCACAAGCCATGTTTACACTCCATATCATTTTTCTGAAGATAGCAAAGTGATAAGAAAACTACATTAAAAATAAGAGTTTGGCAATTTCTTTAAAGATATAAAAATAAGGCTGTTGCCTTTCACCTTGAAATAGAAAGGATATCGAAAAGAGATGGAAATTTCAGTAATTTAGTTTTTTTAAAAAATTGCTCTTGGTCTCTGTTCTAGCTTCCTAAAGTTGCCATAAGAAATTACCACATAATATGCTGTTGCGTAACAACAGGAAATTATTTCCTCACTTCTGGACAGTAGAAGTACAAAAGCCAGGTAGCTGCAAGGCCATGGTCCTTCTGAAGATTCTAGGGAAGCATCTTTTCTTGCCTCTGTCTAGCTTCTGGTGGATCCCAGGAAGCCCTGCCTTTCTTGACTTGCAACTGCATTATGCTAATCTCCACCTCCATCTTCACACGGCCGTCTCTCTGTATCTCTTATAAGGACACTGGCCATTGGATTTAAGCCCACCCTAATCGAGAGAGACATTTTCCTAACTACATACACGTGCACAGACTATGTCCAATTAAAATCGCATTCCGTGGTTCTGGGAGGACACTACCCAAACCATCATAACCTCCATTTATAACGTAGAAGAATATATGAGAAAATGCTTCAAGAAGGGAATCTTATAAACCAGTGATTTTCAACTGGGGCACCATGGCACAATGGTGTGCTGCAAGGATTTCTAAAACGTGCCAAACCTGATGATTTTAATCAGGGATACTGAATTCTTTTCCCTTAGATTGTCAAATAAAAAATAATGACAACAGCCCACATACAACATCAATGTGAATGAATCGAAATTTTTGTCAGATCAGCAAAAAAATATCTTTTCTGGTGTGCCGCAGAATTTCAGTAATAAGTTTATGTGTGACATGAGATGAAAAAGTCAGAAAATCACTGTTACAAACAAAAGACGTTAAAGGCTAACAGGAGCTCAATCATTCAGTTGTCATTAAATCTGTTTAATACAACCGCACCTACCCCATCAAACACACTCACACCGCCCACAGCGGCACATAAAGAATACCCCAGCACCCCAGGTGTCCCTGCTGGGACCACTGCTTCCCTGATGCTGGCCTTCCAGCTCCATCACTGCAAACTAGCTACTTGCAGGNTGTGTGACATGAGATGAAAAAGTCAGAAAATCACTGTTACAAACAAAAGACGTTAAAGGCTAACAGGAGCTCAATCATTCAGTTGTCATTAAATCTGTTTAATACAACCGCACCTACCCCATCAAACACACTCACACCGCCCACAGCGGCACATAAAGAATACGCCAGCACCCCAGGTGTCCCTGCTGGGACCACTGCTCCCCTGATGCTGGCCTTCCAGCTCCATCACTGCAAACTAGCTACTTGCAGGACCAATTATGAAGAGGGATCTATGATTAGAGCTGATCGCCAACTCATTTCTAAGAGAACATAAGCACAGATCACATCAGGTTTTTATTCCTGCTCACCTCCTTCGTTGGTAAGTAGAGTGGTCTACAGTGTATCTTCCCGATTGGAGAGTGGAAGTAAAGCACTGCTAAGAATTGCACTGAAGCAACAGGCACAGAAGGCAGACAGGCACACGTTCCCTCAACTGACAACCCTTCCTTGGCACCTAGGGCTTTATTCCTATGTTTCTTTTTAACCACTACACTAAATATGTGTGGGGATACACTTTCCTCATTTCCCATTGTGCTGTGCCTTTCAGAACATGTACCAGTCATCAAAGATGCAATGTATCATTTCTCCAAACCCCTCTCTGAGTGTTCCCTTCATCATCTTGGTCTAGCCACAACCTGGCTGCAAACCTCTCCAGTAGCTTACCACAACCTTTCTCCTGCTAAGGAAACTGAGGTTGGGGTAAGTGTCCCTTTTCCTTCACTTCCACTTGTGAACTACTTCTCACTCAAATACGCCATTCCCTTCATAAAAGGCCTATTTTCATACTGTACCACTGTGACATCCTTCCTGTGTCTTTGTGGTTATCTAATAACCTCCAATTCATCCCCTCTTCTTTCTCAAAAATTTTAGTATCCAGCACAATTTTTGTTGTGATTTTAGTGACTAACACTTTCAAATGTATCATTCAGCCCCTTCCTGGGTTATTTGGTTCCTTGTTTCACCACTTCCCCCCTTCCCTTGTGACATAGCACTGTTACTCACAATGACCTCAGCCTTAAGCATCCACTTTCGAATCTTCACCTTCTCTCCAGGTTATCGGTCAGTTATCTCCTAACTCCTCTGGCTTCATCAATATATTCATTTTCACTGGACTATCTTCATCACCATGTAAATAGACTGCAATACTTCTCATCTAAAGGAGAAAAACAGTCCTTTAATTCCCACACCCCTTCCACCTCCTTTCTTCTTATCTAGTTCACTTTACAGCAAGACTCCTGAAAGTGTTGCCTACAGTCCACGACCAGCTGCACTCACAAGGCAATCCAGGGCACTTTCATCCTGAAAACTCCATTATGGGGAAAGGGGGAGCAATGTCTTGCCATCGTAGCCAAGAATTTTTATCTTGTCAATATTTTTGGACCTCTCAGTAGACTTCGCACAGTCCATTGTTTCCTCCTTCTTGAAACGCCTGGTTCACTTGGCATCCTGGGCACTAAGCTCTCCCGTCTGTCCTCCTACTTCAGGGTCAGCTCCTGCTCAGTAGCTCAATTATTATTATTTTTTGCTCTGCTAAATTAGCAGCATCAAGTTGCAAAAAGACTCAGTATTGTGCCATTTTCCTTTTGTTCTTTGTATTCCCTCCAAGTCATCTCTTCCACTCTCATAGTTTAATGTTTTTTATATATGCTATTGATGGCCACATATTTTCCCTCCACCCTGGATGTCATTGCCCAGGGCTCCAGACTCTTACCCATCATCTGCCCTTGGATGTCTAATACACATGCCAAGTTAAACACAGCCAGCAGAGCTCTTGATTTCACCCTCAAACTCCACCCCCCCCACTGCTCTTAATAAATATATAATCATTCACTGAGTTACTCAGTCTAAATATTGAGAAATCACAGCTCTTTTTCAGACCACATTCAATTTATTGATACTGTTGACTTATCTTTAACAATATACTGTAAATCAAGCCCTGGCTGGTGTGGTTCCGTGGATTGAGCACTGGACTGCAAACCTAAGGGGTCTCTGGTTCGATTCCCAGTCAGGGAACATTCCTGGATCACAGGTCAGGCATCCAGCAGGGGACACTCAAGAGGCAATCACACATTGATATTTCTTTCCCTCTCTTCTCCTCTCTTTATAAATGAATGAATGAATGAATGAATGAATGAATGAATAAATCTTTAAAGGGAAAAAAGAAATTAATTTTTAAATAACAATATACTATAAATCAAATCACCATTTTATATTTGTTACCACCCTATGTCTAAATCACAATCACAGTTAAAATACAGTCTCTTTATGACTCTTTCTTCTTCCACTGTTCCTACCTGAAATCTATCTTTAGCCCAGCATTTACAGAGACCTTTTCCAAAGGCAAGTAAAATCTAATCCTCCCCCTTCTCTGTCAGAGGTAGAAGATGCCGATTCCCTATCTTCACGTACATGGGCTGACTCAGCCTAACTGCTTACCTCTCTCAACCCACTTCCGACCACTTTTGTGTGACTTCCATCACGTCAAACTGACTCATTCTTGACGCTGACTCAATGCCTAGTGTTTTCTACTGTAGAGCCTTTCCGCATTTCTCCCTTTTTCTTGCAGGTTCTTTCCTTAGATATTCACAGAGTCCACACTGTTCAGTTATTGCTCAAAGAGGTCATCTCAGCCATGACTCTGCTTCTCCATGATGGTTTTCATGGAAGGTAAAATCAAGACTGTCATGCAAATATAAAATATATTTTAAAAGTCAAAGACTTTACTTAGTTTATTCATTAGGAAGAACCAGTCAAATGTTACCAGTAATTTAAAAGAGAATTCAAAGTACCATACATGTGTGGACAATAAGGAATTCTGAAGCAACTTATAAATAGATAGCAAACCAGACCATACACAAAACAATAATCAACAACCACTAGATATGATTTATGTGTATCTTAAAAAATGCAGTTATTATTATTATTATTAGTTGTCTACAACTTAGGATTATAAATTAGCTCAAAGGCAATGAAAGGCAGAAATTACTTGGAAGAGCACACCCACAGGACCCTCAATACTGTTTTATTCCATTTCAATATCTTTCATAATGTATACTGACTCCTGCTATTCTCCTATATGCCTTTATTTCCCCCTGTTGAACTTATTATTCTATGAAAATATACTACATATGCACACTTTTATTGTCTGTCTCCTACATTAGAATACAAACTCATGAAAGCATAAAATTTAAACAGTTCCTGGCATAGAGTGGATGCTCATAATTTGTTGCGGGTTAGGGGAATGCATATATTTTATAATTGATATTAAGAATTATCTGTTAATATGTTTTTTAATGGGCAAGTCATGACTCTCATCAAAATATAAATTAAATATATGTCAAAGATTTTATTTAACTCCCAGTTGCCAGTTAAAACTAGTCCAAAGGAGAGTTCAGAGTAAAGATACACATATAGGAAATCAAGAATGAGGAAATAAATTGGTTATAAATGCAAAACTCACTTAAGGGGATAAATCAATAGGCAAATTCACTTGCATGTCTATGGAAAATAATCACTGGTTGTTACTGTCAATTTTCTACAAATTATGGAGCTTTGAAATAGCTCAGATATAAATAAAATGTGCAAGTAACCTGAAATACTGGACAAGACGCCTGGTGATCTTTTACTTAATTTCAAAATCTTTCACAATTTTTTTTCCAAGATAACTGTAAAATGATAAGAACAACATTAGTATAAGAATCATCCATATGTGGAAAACATACCTAAATTTTGAATACTGGTCCTCTGCTTAATTCTTTGTATCTTCATTACTACCTAGCAATTATCATACAAAAATGTAAACAAGTCATAAGCCAAAAAAATGAAATTTTTTTACAATTAACCTTGCATTTTTAGGTTATGTTTTGCTAATTATTTAAGCTATCTTAGTTTACAGAGTAATTAAATCAAGTGTTCTTGTTTGGATCTGTGTAGAGACTTGTCAGCTTTTCTCTCTTCCTTAGCCATATTAATCCCTGAAGTCAGTTTTCTCTCTCTTCTATTTAGTACATTCTTGGCCACAAGGTATTGTGGCAAATGATTTTCATTTTTAACATGAATCCGTACATACTGAAATTTTCAAGAAACAATATAATGTCATGTACTGAGATAGAATTCTGGAAGTGGTTTCTGAGCACTAGAATCTTCATTCTAATAAAAAAATATATAGACCACTCACTTCAAGATTTGTATGATATAATAAATAAGACATTTAGTTCAACCTCCATGAATTTGATCAAAAATAAATTTATTATACATTTGACTGTCCATAGGCATGGATAATTACCTATAGAGAAATTTCTGTCAATTCTGCTAATTTTCTTTAGTGTATATTGTAAGTAGCCTGTGATAACACTGGTCCATTCTGGATACTGATCTGTCTCTCACACTATTTTTGCCTCATGTGGCCTGACTGAGCTGTCAGCATATTATTTTAGGCTCTTCTTGCTGTGTCTTAGACTTTATTTTCTGCATTGCCTCAGAGTAGAGCCTCTGCTCGCTTAGTTTTTATAACAAAAATGGCAGTTTCAGAACCTAAAGCTGCCTCTAAATGTAGCTACGGTTAGTCTTCAGTTAATCCCCTCCTTTAGTCAGGCTGCCTCTGTTCTCCTGGCACACTGGTGCCATGCTAACGGTGGAAAACATTTGGTGAGGATAATATCTTCCTGACTGGAATCCAGAGCAAAAGGAAAGATAATAATATAAGAGCAGCATCAAACTATTTTTTGATAATACCGTTATACATGTCCCAACCAATAGCAGTAGCTCAAAACATTACAATTAAAACAGTTTACGCTCAATATAGTACCAGTTATACTACTGTGCCTTACAAAGTACTGGTCATTAACACAATTTACAAATAGAGCAAAGGTATCTTATAGATCACATTGAACCTTTACAACCTTAAAGCATGTCCTGAAAACTTGACTCTTTCCAGGACTATGTGAATTTGTATGGTTTTCAGTAATCTATTCTTTTAACTTCATATCCACTTCTCTTAAATATTGCAAAGAACGTTAATAACAGTTTCCATGACCTTAGATCTGTTTAACAGTGATTTTAATCAACAGTTTGATAGAAAGTTAAACTGCAGAGATGACACGTGATATGACTGAATCATTATCAGACAAACAAACTGATGTAGGCCCAGGGAGAACATTTTAGCCTTGGAATATGGTCTCTATAAATCAGTAACAAAACTCATGCATGGTAAGGGTTAGAAATAAACAGTGCTTGGATATTGATTTGTATGTGTGTGAATGCATGTGTATATGCGTGTGTGGCTGTACATGTGTGTGAGGCTGTACGCATGTGCGTGCTCACATTATTTGACTATTTTCTCTTATACCTTTTAGTCTTCATAATAAAGTTTCATAGCAGTGCCAGTACATTTATGTACGTACAAATTAATTTAATTTTATATTTTCTAATCAGTAATAATTTTCATTAATATGTATCTGTGTGTAAACATATGTGTATATGATGAGGCCTATCCTGAAAGAGTCCAGCCATTGTTAATATAATGAGAATGGTTTGTGTGACACTGATGCAACCTGGCAGCCAAGGAGAGTAGACTGGACTGGGCATGTGTGAACAACGATGACTTCACTGTACTAGGCACGAGAGGTGGTAGGTAGATGCCATTGAGTGAGCATGTGTACTGTGTAACTATCCCATTCAAAATAAGCAGGTGGAGCAAAGAATCTGCATCAAATTTTGCATTAAACTTCAACATTCCTCTGCAGGAACTATTTGCATGATTCAGATGGCCACAGCTAGGGGCAACTGGTGATTGGCAGTTTCATCACAAATATGCACCTGCTCATGCATCACATCTCATGCAAAGTTTTTTTTTTTGATAAAACATCAAATCACTCAAGTGATTCAGATCCCTACAGCCAAAATTTGGTGCCCTGTAACTTCTGTCTTTTCCCAAAACTGTGAGTAAAATCACCTTTGAAAGGAAAGAGACTCTAGACCATTGATAATATTCAGGAAAATACAATAGGGCAGTTGATGGCGATTGGGAGAACTGTGTGAGGTCCCAAGGTGCCTACTTTAAAGGGGACTGAGACGTCATTGTCCTATGTACATTGTTGCTTGTATCTTGTATCTTCTTCAATAAATATCTCCATTTTTCATATTATATGGCTGGATACCTTCCAGACAGACCTCATATATGTGTTTGCATAGATATCCATATATGAATATACTGGTTTCATCAGAGTTTTTTTAAGTGGTTTTTCAATAACAACTGATCTAAAACTATTAGGAATTACCTAGTGAATGTCTAAATAATAATAAAATCAGGTACTAAATATCTCAGAGGGCATCTGGTTTTAATGGTATAGTTCTCAGCATTTTAGTGTTTCTTCATTCTTCCACTAGGTCCTTCATGATTTAAGTCTGAGTGGTAATAGAAAGTATTGGAAAGAATATCATCCAATGGATGAAAGATGCTCTGCAAGTAAAGACACCACGATGATGAAATAGCAATTCCTCCAGGAAGCCTTGACTTAACGTTCTCTCTGAGATGTCATAATGCATTTTACATACAATTGCTTGTCTGCAGGCTTGTGACGCTCAAGGGGACAAGCTCTTTGGAGTGTGGGATCTGGGCTTTTACATGTATCAGTGCACTTCATACTATATTCTCTGCCAACTATGTTCTGTGAATACAGTGTTCAGTCTATCCTAGCTGAATGAATGGGGAAAATTAGGTAAGAGACTAGCTGGAAACAACTTGCTGAAGGAATCAGCCTTACAATCAATACAAGAGGAGAACAACCATGTTATTAGTTCTATGTATATAGAACTAATTACTATATAACTCTATTAAAATATTTTGCCTTACAATTATTTGAACAAAGATTAAGAAAACACCCATTATTAACATTAATATAAATGGGCTTGGTAATACATAGGAGCAAGGGTTGACGGTAATTTTCCTAATTTAGAATGAGATATAATATATTGTAAATCAACTTTATTAAATGTATTTCATGTAACCCATACATCTATGGGATTCGTGAAGAGTCCTGAGTACTGGTAAAGACAAGAAGATAGATTAAAGGCATGTCAGGGAAGCAGAACATCCTATAAGAAGTGCTCAGCAGGCTACAGAACGTGTGGGCTTTGGAAAGAAACTGCACATCAGTAGTAACTGAGTTGGCTCTTTCTTTGTCATAACATCTACTGATTTGATTACTAAGGATGCTTTAGATACATGTATTTTTATCTCAGAAAAGTTAATGAAAACACTCTAGTACATGAACTTGAGGAAATACATGTTTGGGGTAGGACAACAAGTATAGGGATCCTTGATCGGACATAGTGAAATTTAATTTTTTTAGAAATAGAATGCAAACTCAGCGCCGCAAAGCTTCTGAACAACAGCATTTCACTCTGAGTTGTGATAACAGGTTTTTGCAAGGTAGAGTTAAGCAGCTGTTATGGACCTACCATAATTCACGTGTACTTGTTTTGTTCTTTTATATTCTTCATGTATCTTTTGTATTCTACGTCTATCTCAGCACCTTCCTTTTATGTGTCCACACAATGCGCTGCGTGTATAACACCATACACAGGCCATGTGACATACTGAATAGACATATCTGCATTTAAACATTTAATAAACAATTCAGTGTATAATATATGCTAGATGCTAGATGAAGACTGAAAGGGCAATAAGATACAGTCTGGCTTCATGAAGCGGAGTGTCAGTGTGGCAACATGAATGTGTTAAAAAGAATTAGAGCATGAGTAAACAAGCTTTGATAGAAATTTACATAACAATCCATCGAAGTCCAGGAAAAGGAATGCTTCAAGGTGTTTATTGAAGGAAGTCAAGAAAGGCTTTACAGACCTTCAATGCATGAATGCAGTGACAGAAAGAGAAAGAACACAGAAGCATAAAACAGAAAGGGGCAATGTCAGAGCAGAGAAGAGCATTTGCAAAGCCGCGAGGCTGAGCGACATTTGGGAAATCACATGCAGATTAATATGACTACCTATTGTTACAGGAACATATAGATACATATAGGAACACGACTCTACATTTTTATGTTCCTATATGTNTGTTAAAAAGAATTAGAGCATGAGTAAACAAGCTTTGATAGAAATTTACATAACAATCCATCGAAGTCCAGGAAAAGGAATGCTTCAAGGTGTTTATTGAAGGAAGTCAAGAAAGGCTTTACAGACCTTCAATGCATGAATGCAGTGACAGAAAGAGAAAGAACACAGAAGCATAAAACAGAAAGGGGCAATGTCAGAGCAGAGAAGAGCATTTGCAAAGCCGTGAGACTGAGCGACATTTGGGAAATCACATGCAGATTAATATGACTACCTATTTTTACAGGAACATATAGATACGTATAGGAACATAAATCTACATATAGATTTAAACATATGCATATATATTGTTTTTCCCCTCCAAGTTTGGATACACACATTTCTCTATTTTTTCCCATCATAGTAGGAAGAAAAAAATGCCTTAGTTTTCAAGGACATATGGAAAAAAGCTGGCTACTACTTCCTCAAAGCAATAAGGCAACAGAGCAACATAATTCAATCCAACAGTTACAGGACACTCTACTCCTCCTCTCCATTACTCCATAAAACATGTTCTCTATTTGCAAGGAAGATGATTCACTTTCTAATTGGTATTCCAAACCGCTCTCATAAAACGGAGATGCTTCATGCTTGAATTCCATTCTTTATTTATTTATTTATTACGTATGTGCGTGTTTATTTATTTAATTTAATCTAGCCATAGTTGTGCTTTCTTGATTTTATTTTTAAAAAGTCATGATGGGGAGATCAAATCAAGTGAAATCATGGTTTACTCGCTTCAGCTTTATTAAGAGAGTGTTTTGTCATTTCTCTCTAAACACCTTAAAAAGCATTTACATCTCCAGGGATACCCCAGGGCATGTGGCTCTCCGCAGGCAATGTTCGATGGAATCCTTTCACCAGGTCTGCCAGTAGAGAACACAGCTCTGAAGCTCACACCTCACAAATGCAATTTGGAGTGTTAATTGGAAAGGACCTAGCTGACCCTGTGATTTCTGCTCTGTAAGAATTGGTGACAAGGTGTCCCAACCTTCCTTCTGAAGTCTAGTGGACAGGAAAAGGTGAGGATCATAGGGTTGCTAGCGGGCAAGGAAATAGATACATAATATGGAAGACAAAAGAAATGCAAGGAACGGGTTGTGATTGCTTATTGAAAACAAGTGAACACCAATTATATCCCTTCTGAAAGTTTAAGCAAACAATCTAAGAATAGCTGGAACTTTCCGATTTCTATTGAGGATGTCTTTAGATAAAGTGAAGAAAGGAAACTTCTAGAAAAGTCAAGCAAAACAAAAGGAAGGGGACTGGTCACTTCTCAGCAAGAAGTGTAAGGGAATACGGGAGGCACCGAATTTATGATTGCAAAATACTGATCTGTATTCTGAAAATAATAGTGAATACCTACTAAGAGAATATGAATGTCAGTTGCAGTCGGAAAATAACAGTTAACACTCAAATAAATACAAACGTCAGTTTGTAAGTATTACAAATTTCAGTCTCTCAAAACCTCCTGAAGCAGATTACAGTTGTCACCTCATTTTGCAGAAAAAGAAACAAAAACCCGGGAACAAGCATCTCCAATTCCCTAATTGGCTTTAGAGTCTGACTGAGATTGATCACTGGGGAGGGTCGCTGTGACCTCTTAGTTTTCTAAAACAAGCATAGCAGAGCTTTTTATAAAACAAATGTGTATGCCCTGTTCCTTTTGTAANTGTGTGTGTGTGTGTAGGTGTATATCCTTAAAGACTTTAATATTTTAAGGAAGGCATTAGGCCTGAATAGCATTAAATAAACATTTTGTTTCCTTTTCACAAATCTCTGGCATTGAGAGATGTGTTTCCAATTGGCGGCGGACAGAAGAGCCCTATAGATTTTAGTGTATTGTCCTTGGGAGGGGCCCCTGTTTTCTGCAGCAGTTTTTGGCGTCCCTCGGTGGGCCAAGTATTGCCCCCCCCCCTCGGACCCTTTGTTCGGTAACAAGGGGACTGGTCACTTCTCAGCAAGAAGTGTAAGGGAATATGGGAGGCACCGAATTTCTGATTGCAAAATACTGATCTGTATTCTGAAAATAATAGTGAATACCTACTAAGAGAATATGAATGTCAGTTGCAGTCGGAAAATAACAGTTAACACTCAAATGAATACAAACGTCAGTTTGTAAGTATTACAAATTTCAGTCTCTCAGAACCTCCTGAAGCAGAGTACAGTTGTCACCTCATTTTGCAGAAAAAGAAACAAAAACCCAGGAACAAGCATCTCCAATTCCCTAATTGGCTTTAGAGTCTGCCTGAGATTGATCACTGGGGAGGGTCGCTGTGACCTCTTAGTTTTCTAAAACAAGAATAGCAGAGCTTTTTATAAAACAAATGTGTATGCCCTGTTCCTTTTGTAAAACTGGGATGGAGTTAAAACTGTTACAAGAATGTCAGCAGTTTGAATGCTGACTAAACTTCCTATTGTTAGAGGCCATCGAGGACACAAAGGCGGATCAATGACAGATGCTGAGCACTTGAGTGCAGCAAACTGAAAATTACCATTGCTGCCTCTATGACGGAGTGTAGAACCTTAACATCGAAGGTGAACAGCTTCACCATCAAGTGGAGTGACTATTGAACAGGTCAATATAATCATGAACTCCTAGGGTTTGCATATTTCATGCTTGAATCCTCATGTCCAAAGTCCTGCCTGATGATTGTCAAGCCAAGACATCTTTGGTGAGTGGCAGTCACTGTCTTCCAAAGCAGTACTTCCCATCCTTGCAAAGGTCTATTGATAAGTAATTCGTCATTACTTTGAGCTGAAACCAATTCCTCTGTGACATGTATAATTGGAGACCATTCTACTTTGGGCAAAAAACTCTGGGCGAATCTGTATATCCTCCTTATCAAGTTGTAAAATACTGGATATTTTTGTTTTATAAAATGCTCTTTAATTAGTAGTTGATAGTGTTGCAAAAATCACCACTTATAAAATGGGAAATGTCAAATTATTGGAAGTGCTAAAAGGTATTTTTTAATGGTTGTACATCTATTGTTTGAAAATTACTACTCATAATTTACATGGAAAGGTGGGCTGAACCAATGTATTGTTGTGTTTTCAAAATTCTCAGTTTACTTCAGCCATCCTCAGTAATTGAAAAAAGAATTGTGTACATTTTTTGTCTTATATGATTAGTTATCATAACATTAAAAGAGAAATACAACAGAATGAAACAATATAATTTTACTCAGAAATCACATCAGATTATTGAGAATTTTAATTTTTAAAGTCTCCATATCCTCCTGTCTCTCCTTGACTACAGCTTTTGAAGTGCACGCATTTTGTATTTTATCCTATAAATGTGGGGAACAGTGTGTTAAGGAGATGGAACAGAAAGATTCCTAAACAGGGGTGCTGTACTTCCTGGGGTCACATCTTCCAAATGACTCTGTCAGGGAGGCTGTCTTCCTCTCTCATCCTGCAAAGTTAGGTATGAACCATACAGACCAGGCAAAACGAAGAGCTTAATTTCAAAATGTTTTACAATATGCTCTGGGGTAGAAGTAAATTAAGTTTCTGGGGTGCAAACAAGGGCCTTCTAAGCAAACCAAGAGCGCCCAAGGGCGAGAGGTGGGGTGGGATGGAGCAGAAGTCACAAATGAGGAGAAGGAAAGGGATCCAAGGAACGACAGGCACATGCTGTTTACTTCCTTAGCGAACACTTATCTCAGGTGTGAAAGCACTGCCTAGGGAAGGAAAATCTACTCCCTGTAAAAGTCCTGGAATATGCAAGGAGAAATGCTTGTTTAGATTACATGCTATGCCATGAAATAAGAAAGTGACAGAATTTTTCTTGCCGGGCTTCTATCTGACTACTAAATAGAATGTGAAAATTCTCCCAGCTCCAGGTCTTAAATTTTTATAGATGTTCCTGAAATGTTCACTTTGCTCACCTCTGCTAACAGATTGAGCAGAATGATTTATGAACAGGGCTGATTTCCTTATGATTGATGGATGTTTTATTCACTTAATGATCACTGGCAAGTAGAAGCTACTATAAAACTGGAAGTGTAACTAACAGGACTTTTGAGTTCTACTGTGAAACACAATTTGTGAGCTTTTTTTTTTTTAAAGACACAAAGCCTTTAGGGGAAAAGGGAATGGACTCACATGAACAAGTATAAAAGACACATGGACAATAACTAAGGGTGGGGGGTGGAAAGGGGAGGGAGGTGGGGAGCATGGGGTGGGGGGCAGGCAGGGTTGGGATTATAAGACAGAAACCTGTACTTGAACAAGAATTAAATAAAAATTATATTAAAAAAAAAGACACAAAGCCTTTAAAAAATACTTTCACATTTTCCATGTACTAGGTATTTTGACTTACATCATATGTCAAAATACATGCCTGCTATGTTTTCAAGCAATTTGAATACAAGCAAGGATAGATAACATGTTAAGGATGAATAATATACTGAGCTGCATATAATTAACAAAGAAAATATGCAACAAAATGATAGAAACATCTTTTTCAAAATCCTTCACATAAATGAATACTACATCCGAGAAACTGATGTTAAATAATATTGAATACAAGTGGCATTCACTGTATACCACATATTATATGTCAGTTTCAGGCGCTGTCTTACTTATTTTAAATGTCCTCTTAATGTATTTTGCTGTTTTTATTCATAGGATATAAATCTGTGTGACAATACAAGATGCAAGGTGTCTACCAGATATTATTCTCTAATTCAGTAATTCAAAGGCTTTTGTCAAATGCACTCCTACATTGGTGATTTAGAGTAAGTATGGAGAGGTGGGTTGGTGTCTGACACTGTTTCCTGTTTGATAGAGGTCATCATGACACCACAGTTGGTCATGTGGCTCTTGATGTCTCAATATTCTCATCTGGGTGCTGAGGAGGTTGAACCAGCTGATCTCAAAGGACTCTGGCATCCCATAAATTAGACAGTGCTATAAATTATGAATATAAAATGAAACACTCCACAAATTTAAAACAGAAAGTTGTACAATGACTGACATTCCCTTCAAAAACTTATTACATCTATTTTAAAGCCGCCCACTTTAGGGATTTGGTATAAAACTTGTAAGTCTCAGGCTCCAGAATACAAGGCCAAGGACACCTCTTGCATTCAGTGTATGGCTTATTTATGATGAAGCATGGTTATAGATCAAAGCATGATGGCCATGTAAAAATTTACCAGTATAAAATAAATCACTTTCTTCAGGTAGTGCCCATTTCCAAGGTAAGGAAGAAGGTATTGGAGATGCTAATGTTACACATAGTAAAGACTGACACACGCCTAAAAAGATGGGAAGGTTCAGATTCCCATTTGTGGTGTTACCATTCATAACATAATCATTTTAAATTTTCAGATATCAGACAATGCCTTTGCAGGGAGAAATAATTTTCAACTGAGGTTGTTGTTAAAACTATAAATGTAACCTATCTATCTTTTAATGTTTTTACCTGAATGACAGTGTTCTTCAATGCAAAAAGCCCAATATGATAACAGAAAAAATATTGATATTAACAAGAAACAGAAGAATTAGAAATTATTTTCATGTAGGTATTTCTTCATTTTCCCTCCACGTCACTAAACTGCAAAAATTGTATGTCAGGAGTCTGGGCCATATTTAAGAAAGAGAACAGCTAAGAAAGGTCACCTGCAGCAAGTGAAACACTTTGAGGTTTTTATTTGAGTGTTTTCTAGTCTAA
The DNA here is from genome assembly GCF_014824575.4 of Sturnira hondurensis. Taxonomy (NCBI): domain Eukaryota; kingdom Metazoa; phylum Chordata; class Mammalia; order Chiroptera; family Phyllostomidae; genus Sturnira; species Sturnira hondurensis. Next base: position 13,930,018 of record NW_028075269.1, on the reverse strand, counting down.
CATTTGTAAGGAACAGAAGGAAAAGCTAATCCTTTTGACAGAACTTGGAAACATAGGGTTCTGATATTTTCTTCTCATCATACTAAAAAAAAAGAAAGTGAAACTTTTATTTTTTAGAGAAGGAGATGCCCTTAGCATTTTTTGCAAAGTGAAAAAACAGCACTACAGATGGAAGATTAAATTAGAGGTATCAGAAATTACAACAAAATGGAAATAGAGGCATGGATACATGGAACAGACTGACAGCTGTCAGAGGGGAGAGAAGAAAAGAGGACTGAATGAAAAAAGATGAAGGGCTTAGCCAAAGAAATATATACATAAACCATGGACACAGACATCAGTGTGGTGATGGCCAGAGGGAAGGGGGTTGGGGGATGGGTGGAGGCTGGCAAAGGGGGGAGTAAAATAGGATTATCTGTAATAGTGTCAACAATAAGTTAATTAAAAAACAAGAAATAAAAACAAATAATCAAGATTGTTATTTCAGTTAACGTACTTGCAAGTAAAAAACTTACAAACTGGTACCTCACATAAGACTTGATTTCACACAGGACAAGAGGCTGAGAGTCTGGAGAGGGTGAAGCTGATTAATGACTTCATCAGAGATGCTGTTTCTGTAAACCATTCTTTACTGGAAGACCATGTTGCCTTGCATCACAAGATGATGGTGTCACATCAAATACCAAGGAAGAAGATGTCAGGAGGGTAAAATCAAAGAGCCGCAAAAGGCAGATCCGTCTCATTTTATCAGAAACCAAGAGCTCTCCCAGATGCCATACCCGGAAAATGTCCAGTTATATATCATTGGCATGGGACCCATGGCTACTAACTATAGCCATCACTGGCCATGGAGCATGAGCTTACCATGATGGATCGTGTCCAATCACGACTCGCCCGCTATGGCTGATTCCCTTCTGTGCACTAATGCAGGAAGGAGCGGCAGTCCCATCACTCGAGAAGCGGGGCAGTGTAGATGAGGCTAGGCAGACAATGGACTTGAGTTTTTAAACTCCAACCAATCTATATTTGTGGCACTATTTTTTAAATCAAGATGATGTTTTTAGCGTGTTTATGATTATTACATATTCTTCTTCATAAAAATATCAAAAACAGTTCTTGGAACTGTCCTAGCCTTCTCCTAAAAGCCAACATAACCGTGGCTTTGGGGTTTACAGCCGACTGGAAGGATCACACTGAATGCAAGGCAAACTTAAAAACCATAGACAGCACTATATATAGCAGCACATGAGAAGGAAACAATTCTCAGCCTGGGAAATTGGGAAATCACAGTGTTATTTTGTTTTGTCAAAGAGACTCAAGACTCCACAAAAATACAAAAAAAATTTACTGGTGACCCTCTGAATTAAGGTACAGCCAGAACCTCACTCTAATTGCTCCCCAAGGGATAGAGCGTATTGTTCAAAATAACTGAATTCAGTTTCAAGCTTATACCTCTGCACGACAATTATACTTGGTTATAATTCTAGCTCAATATTATTTCTATAAATTATAAGTTTAATTAATAAGACTATAAATTATAAGTTTAATTACAATAATATATATAAAACAGCGTGGAGGCAAAAAATTGAAAGACAACCACACACACATACACACGAGACCTGATAAAAGGAAAAGAAGTGGACAGTGTCCTCTCTTTCTGCAACTGGTCATGGTGGCATTTGAAAATCATGACTACATTCCAATCCTAGACATCTGTGAACATGGTACTTCACATGGCAAATGGGTCCTTCACGGGTGTAATTAAGATTAAGGATGTTGAGACAGAAAGAGGACACTGTGGTATCCGAGAGAGCCCAGCATCATCTGAGGCGCTCTGAAGCATGGAGAACATTACCAGGCCAGGATGAACCAGAGAGGTGGCCATCTGGAAGGAGTCACCTGGCCTCTTCTCCTGTCAGAAGGGAGAGGAGCCACATGCCAGGGAATGAACACAGGGGGCTTGTAGAGTGCAGAAATTGAGAAACATTCTCCATCTGAACACCCAGAAAGGCACGCAGACAACTGACACCTCGAATTTTGTTCAGGGATATGTGCATTGTTCTGAGAAACAGAAGTGTAGATATGTTTACTTTGTTTTAATTCACTAACTTTGTGGTGATTTGTTACAGAAGCAGTAAAAAAAAAAATCTAAAACACGGGCTTCAGGGGAAACTCCACATTACAAATGGTAGTTAAGAACAGGACAGAAACGGTACTCAAGACTGGACTGTACATTAAAATCACCTGCAGAGCTTTAAATATTGGCCACACCCATGAACCAGCACCCAGCCCGATTAAATCTGAGTCACTGGGGCTGGAATCCAGGCAATGATAGTTGCAGTGCTCCCCAAATAATCCACGATGCATTTGTGCTTGAGGACCACTCATACCTGGCCTTCTGCAGAAGAGTGTTTTAGCTGTTGATGCTGTAACTGAAATATTAATAGGTTGTTCTGCCAACCCACGGGCCACTTCTATACAAGAAGATATAGTAGAAAGCAAGTGAATCCCTCCACTCAGCAGCTCCTTGCAGTATTTCAAAGATGTGGGTGCCTTTCTCAGGAGCAACATTTGCTTGCAGGGCATTTGAAGCTTTCATTCTAAGCTACAGTTTCTGAACACATGTGACCTGTCTCACATTGTGACATGGGATTAAAATAATTTGATGGAAACATGAGTTCAATAACAACAACAAAAGGAAAAAGATGAGCACGTGAAAGTACATGGCTTCAGAACAGCAATGCATCTGGTCTGTGATGACCAGTACTTGCCAAGGTATTTGAGGGGAGGGTGGAGGGATGAAGAAGTAAAGTCCAAGAGAGTTTTAGTGCAATAAAATGATTCCATTAAATGTTGTAAGAGTGAATAAAAGACCTTATGCTTTTGTCTCTATCCTTAGAAATCCACAGCGCACAAATGAATCTTCATGTATACAAAGTAACAATGAAACCATTTAGGAAGTTGGGGTATACCCTGGAAGAAACATGGAACGTCAAAAAAAATCTAACTGGATTACAAGTGCATAAAACAACTTCACCGATGTGAATGGGGAAAAGGTACATCGCTAAGGAACTTCAGCAATGAGTGCAGTCTATAAAACAAAGACAATAGAAATTGTGCAAAAGTGCTGTTTATGAATTGATAGAATCACATCCCCTGGAGTCCAGGTGTATAGTGGATCAAAACAGTAAGTGAAGACACAGCAGATGGTGGGAGCAGGTTTTTCACTGTTTAAGTGGGAATGCAATCAGTAAGCAAGGGGAGGAGGCTAAAACGATCCCTATAGTAGTAGATTAGAGTGAGAAACATCAACTCAACTCATTTTTAGCTTAGCTAAAGATGGTCAAGTATCGAAATAGGGATAGATATCTGTACATACAAAAATTAATGCAAACCCATAAATATTGTGCTCTGTTAGCTAAGAAGGCCAAAAAATGACACCCCAGTTGCAAGGAGTACACCTTGCACCCAGTGTTTATAATACCACTCTCCAATAAAAGGAACTAGGGATCCTTGAAGAAATGGCTGATTTTTAAGGCTGGGATCAAGAAAAAAACAAGATATTTATTTTGTAATGTCAGAACATAGAGAAATACTAAAAGAAAAAAGAAAGGAAAAAAAACAAAACAAAAATACAGTAGAGACAACTGAAAAAACCTCCAAATAAACAAAGATAGATTAATTTGAGTCTAAAACTAAAGTAGCATGAATTATAAAGTATGAAATAAATACCTATTATATAATACTGAAAATTAATTGTTTTAATAAACTAATACATGGGGAGAGGGGAGGAACTAGTCCTCCATGCAGAAGAATTCTAAAATCGGGACTTCCGGCCAAGATGGAGGCGTAGGTGGAAATACTGTACTTCCTCATACAACCAAATTTAAGGACAACAAAGATTTAGAAACAAAAACACAACCAAACAGACAGAATATTGAACTGTACCAAAGAAGCCCAACAACAACGAACCATTCATCTAGACTGGTAAGAAAGGTGGAGTTGATGGCCGGGGGAGAGGGGTCACAGCAGGAAAAAGCAACTGGACCACCCCAGGCGCACAGGCTGCCGTTGGCAGATTCCAGGCACAGGGTGGCAATGGGCAGACCCAGTGAGGACTCAAGGCGGCTGGCTGACCTCAGTCACACATTTGCAGGCAGATAAACCAGGCTAAAAAATGGACAGTGAGACAGACCACACAACCCAGGGCCCCAGCGATGGGAATTAAAGCCTAAAAGCACTGATTGGAAAAACTCTTGGGGGTCGAGGTGCTGGGAGAGGCTCCCAGACTCACAGGAGAGTGTGTTGGAGAGACCCACAGGGTCCTAGAACATACACAAGCTCACCCACCCGGGAATCAGCACCAGAAGGGCCCAATTTGCTTGTGGGAAGCAGCAGAGGGGACCGAAATCCAAGAGAGAGTGGAACAAATGCCATTGCTCCCTCTCTGACAGCATCACAACCCAGCAACGAGGTTGCCCCGCCCTGGTGAACACCTAAGGCTCAGCCCCTCATATGTAACAGGTGTGAAGAGACCAAAACATTAGGGCTCGAGCAGAAGAACAGCTCAGAGGCCCAGAGCCAATACTTCTAAGCAACCAAGAGATAGCCAACCTATCAGATGCACAGTTCAAAACACTGGTGATCAGGATGCTCACAGAACTGGTTGATTTTAGTCACAAATTAGATGAAAAAATGAAGGCTACACTAAGTGAAATGAAGCAAAATGCACAGGGAACCAATAGTGATGGAAAGGAAACTGGGACTCAAATCAATGGAGTGGACCAGAAGGAAGAAAGAAAAAAACAAAGAGAAAAGAATGAAGAAATAAGAATTCAAAAATATGAGGAAAGGCTTAGAAACCTCCACCACATCTTTAAATGTTCCAACATCCCAATTATAGGGGTACCAGAAGGGGTACAGGAAGAGCAACAAATGGAAAACTTATTTGAACAAATAATAAAGGAGAACTTCCCTAGTCTGGCAAAGGAAATAGACTTCCAGGAAGTCCGGGAGGCTCAGAGAGTCCCAAAGAACTTGGACCCAAGAAGGAACACACCAAGGCACATCATAATTACATTAGCCAAGACTAAAATGAAGGAGAGAATCCTAGAAGTAGCAAGAGATAAGGGGACAGTCACCTACAAAGGAGTACCCATCAGACTGTCAGCGGATTTCTCAAAAGAGACCTTCCAGGCAAGAAGGGGCTGGAAAGAAGTATTCCAAGTCATGAAATCCAAAGACCTACAGCCAAGATTGCTCTATCCAGCAAAGCTTTCATTTAGAATGGAAGGACAAATAAAATGCTTCTCAGATAAGGTCAAGTTCAAGGAGTTCATTATCACCAAGCCCTTATTATATGAAATATTAAATGGACTTATCTAAGAAAAAGAAGATAAAAAATATGAACAGTGAAAGAACAGCAAAGTCACAGTTATTAACAACCACACCTAAAACAAAAGCAAACCAAGAGGACAGCTAGATCAGGAGCGGAACCATAGAAATGGAGATCACAAGGAGAATTAGCAACAGGGGAGTGGCAGGAGGAGAAGTGGGGAGAAGGTACAGAGAATAAGTAGCACAGACCATAGGTAGAAAATAGACAGGGGGCAGGACAAGAATAGTATGGGAAATGTAGAAACTAAAGAACTTATGACACATGGACATGAACTAAAGTGGGGGAATGGTGGGGGAGGGGGTATGCAGAGTGGAGGGGAATGAAAGGAGGGAAATGGGACAACTGTAATGTCATAATCAATAAAACATATTTTAAAGAATAGAATCCTAAAATTATTTAGGTACATACTCCTTCTTGGAGGAGGAGGAGCATACACACCACTCCCTTGGTGTGAACTGTGCATAGCATCTTCCTTCTGAAGTGAACAATATTCATAGAAAAATCTGAAAACACAACCTGAGCTAGATGATCACGGACAGTATCAATAGATACAAATCATGTTGACAAGCTGCACCCTTGATACAGCACGATGAAAATGGCACTTTACTTCTGTGGTTTTTTCCTTCCAATAACTCACATAGCAAGTCTTATCATGAGAAAAACATCAGACAAATTCCAATTGAGTGTCATATTGTGAAACATGTGGCCAGTACTCCTCAAAACTGCCGTAGTCAAGGAGAGTCTGCAAGAGACGTGATGGCTAAGTGTAACTTGGCATCCCGAAGCAGAAAAATAAATTACGTAAACACTAAGGAATTCTAAACAACGTGGACTTGAGTTAATAGCAATGTAAACAAAGTAAAACTCAATAGTCTTGGTGCCTTTCCTAAACTGTGAACCAACACCACACATCTGAAGAGTTGGCAAGTCAAATACTTTTAAAGTTTGTATTTACCTATACAACAAAATATACATGTAACAAATTAGACAGTTAGTGAATGAGTATGACGCCCACTCACACAACATCTGTCACTGTTTTTAAAGCATTGATTTAAACGTATCAATATCCTTCAATAGGATGGAAGACACACAGGCTCATTACTTATGGTACAAATGCGAGTGAACATTGGCAAAGACTGATGTAATAAAGAAAGTAGAGCCACTAAGGAGATACATGGGTTCACACCATCTGCTTATATCTTGACCCTGTCCCCATTCACTCTCCCCTTTAAAGCAGGGAGTTATAACTCTGTCCCAAATGACTCTGAATTTGAAATGTGTGGTTTGTTGATTTACACTGATCTTTCTCTAAACTCAGTAATCTAGCTGTAGAAGTATGCTGTCAAATATTTGAAACACATTGAATGTATTGGTTGTCTATGAGGAGAGAAATGCATGGCTAAAGAGAAGAGATACTGTATATAAATATAACACTTCTTACTTTCAGAATGTCCACAAAGATTCCACTGAAGAGAACAGCAAAAGCCCTCGTCATCAGCATCCCATAAGGACATCCTCAGTTTCACACTATTCTTATCAAACAGCTGCCTAGGCAAATATTCTCTACAGACCATGAACTGGGTTTTGCAATATGTGTGGTACAGAGGGGTCAGTCTGGCACATTCCATAAGACAAAGTGCTGTGAATAAATACTTGGTACTCTGCTTTAGTCGTGACTCCAGCACACCCAGACCTTTGAGTTATTAAAAATTAATATAACCAAAAAAGAGCAAAGTAAATATTTTAAAATACCGTTTACACATGGGGGAGAAACACTTTATCTGCAAAATTTCTATGGGAGGTTCTGATTGTTTCATTAAAAGAACAGACTGCTTTTAAACATAAATAAACTTCTTTTACATAAGAAATTAGGTTAGAGGCATATAAATAATTCAAGTGTTCTTTTCAGCATTATTCTTGGATTTTTATGATTTTCAGATTTTAGTCATTAAGTCACTGAAACCCCTTCTCTGCTTTGGGTGTGGAAACACCAGTGCACTCAGGGGTATTCAGAGGCTTTTGCATTAGGTTTTCTGAGACACTCACAGGTGGTAGAATTCTTTGATCACGCTTGGTCTTGAGCTCAAGATTTTATTTTTTATCCAAGCCTGAGAACTTTGAAATTGAAACTTTTAGAGCAAATTAAATCACCCTCACATAGACAACTGTTGCCATTTATTTCAGATTTTCCATTTAACGGAAATGAAATTGCCCACTAGCTCTGAGTCCGTTCTATTTGTAGTGGGCATTTATGAGGACGTACGCGCATGGCCTTCTTATTCTTCATGTTTTTGAAAAATTCAGAACTGCTAGCTTCTGGAAAATATTCCGTCTATTGCCCGCCTCCTACCCCTGTAATCTAACCGCATCTTCCATAAGGAACGTGCTTAAAATTTTCCATAACATCACTTGTCTTAAATGTTCTCTTGATACCAAAAATGTTACCAGATAACTTATTTGCAATAAATGCTTTGCTTTCTCTCCATTAGCCACTCTCCTTACCACTGTGGTGCCTTTTCAGCTAATGTATCACCTCTTCCAGAAAGTCTTCTTAGCTTTGTCTTCCCTTCTACAGGCTTCCAATCTGGGCGGCCCTGGGGCCCAGTACTTTTTACATTGCTTTACAAAGATTCCCTGGATTCCCAGCATGCTTAACGTGTTCTTCACTGGAAGCCATACTAATAGAATGGATTCCTTCTCCAGGAATTGTATGTCTATACTAGATCGAAGAAACTGGGCTTTAGTTGAGGCCAACCTACACCACTCTTTTGAAGCTGGGGGATTTTGTAGGTGCATGTGCATGTGTGTGCGTCTACTGGGAAGAGTGGAGCTTTCTCCGATCCTTTTACTGTTAGCAGTAACAGGGAGTTTGAGGAAAGATCCTTCAGCTTCCTCTTTCCCCAAATATTAGTGTCCCCCCCACACACATACATACATATATATATATATATATATATATATATGCTGAAATATAAGTAAATTTACATTTATTAATACTGATAGATAGTTAGCATGCGCAATGAGAATTTTAAACAGTGGGCCCATATCAGACATTAATGGAACCACATAGAATATGTGAGTCTAGGTTAACGCACAAACATGCCTAGAAGACGGCACAGAAACTGCTAATAACAGTGGTCTCTGAACAGGAATGGAGGTTTAGGGAAGACAAAAGTGGGAGAATGGCTTTGTTTTTAAAACACTTTTTTACTTTTTAAACTTGTTTGCACTTTACGATATATAAAGGTATTACCTTTCAGAAGTTCATGTATTTTAAATTGCGTGTGTGAGGGAGAAAGAGAAATGGAGAGAGGCAGAGAAAGGAGAATAAATGGTTGTAAACAGAAACATTAGGAATACAACTTCCCCAAAATGACAAAGTCACCTACAGTGTACACCATTATTTACAGAAACAGTGTCGTGAATGTCTAGGTGAAATTATACCTTATGATCGTAGGACCACACTCAGATGAAACAAATCATAGCCTTTAAAGTTAGGTAGTTTTGACTTTTGTTAGACCTCACAGCAACAGCAACAGCAACAGTAAAGATAGCTAACATTTATTGAATGTGCCTCATAAGCTAATCACCTGAAAATACGACCTCATTTAATCCTATTAAACTCTTGTGTGTGTGTGTGTGTGTGTGTGTGTGTGTGTGTGTGATTTTTTAGCATTTTTCAAAGAGAGATTTTATTTATTTATTTTTAGAGAGCAGAAAGGGAGGGAGAAAGAGAGGGAGAGACACATTAATGTGTGGTTGTAGGAGACCATTCTGCGTGGTGTGGGCCCAACTCCCAGTGGGAAGCAAGGTCAGATGCACAGGACCCATGCCCACAGATAGGTTCCCCTGTGGCGAATCAGGTCTTCATTATACCTAGGCCACTTTCAGACTTGCTTTTGCTAAAATTCCCTCACCCTGAATTGAGGCAGAAGTGCTTACTGTAACTTCCTAAAATCCATGCTAAACCTTCCAAGGAGGATTGTAACCAGTTCAACTACTTTTCCCTTTTCATTTGCAAATATCCCTCTTCTATGATATGATTAGTGGCATTGGCTCCTTTGTAACCACCTAAAGCAAACCGGTGTACAGTGAATGAGGACCACCATGTAATGTGTGGAGAAAAGAAATAAAGGTCTCTCATGGCAGAGGCTGCAGCTTTTTCTCCCGTTGAAAGAAAAGCCATGCTGTCCCTTTTCCTCCATGGACTCAGTAGTCCGCGTGAATGTTTCATGTCTCATTCATAATGCCGTGGACACCGTGGGCCCGTGTTCTCATCATGTGGTTGCCTCTCACACATCCCCTCCTTGGGGACCTGACCTGCAACACAGGCATGTGCCCTGACGGGGAATTGAACTGGTGACCCTTTGGTTCACAGGTTGGTCCTCAATTCACTGAGCCACTCCAGCCAGGGCCATATTAAACTCTTAAGAGAGTGCTGTTTTTACCTTTATAGCACAGATAAGGAAGCTAACATATAGAAGAATTAAGCAATTTTCACAAATTTCACACAATGAGTAAATGATGAAACTTATAGTCCTTCTTCAGAATCTATTACCCACATCGCTGTGCTCTTGGTACTCGGTAGTTCTTAGGTTGATAAACCTGAATCTAAATAATAGACTTACCAATTTCAGTCTTACTTGAGAACAACAACAGGCTTTCTAAGCAATTAGGACACTAACTGCTGATAATTCTCAAGTCAGATCAACTCTCTAGCCCGAGATGGCTGTTTGTAGATGAGCTGATATATCATTTGACCTTCAGCCTCCCGCATTTTCAGATTGACTAGAACTGCACTCTCATTTGTATTTCTGAGCCCAGCGTATGTTCCAGTTCTGCTTAGTCGGGTCTGACCTGTTCAACTTGGAAAGCACCGCACCTCACTAGTTAAGGCAAGAGGGGAGATTTGCACCCCAATCTTTCTCCCAGAATTTTACCAAACAAATTTGGAAACAAACATGATTATCATTTGGGGGCCTGGCAATTTTGAAAAACGTTGCTTTAGAAAATGGAGTTGGGAGGAAGATCCTGACTATTTTTCTCATTCCAATCCTTCTCTCATGTGAAAAAGGTGGAGTCAATGCCATGTCACCGGAAGTTCATGACACTGCACACTCTGGACCCCTCCATTCCTCAAACATTATTTATTTGGGGCAACAAGAATAAAATGCTAATCATAAAATCTTGGAGGTATTTCTACATATTACTTAATATTTTTGCATGTCTGTCACTTGGTAATGATTCCCTCGATTGCTCATGTATAAAAAGGGGAGACTTGTTCACCTCATTCACTGGGGGAAAAGTGATATTCATAAATTCTACCAAAGTTGAATCTCTCTCATTCTTCTTCCCTAAATTAGGGGATGAAGTTTGTTTGAAAAAATAAATAAAAGAAGAAGATATTACCAGAAGAGTGTTAAGAAGCAAGTGAATAAAATGTGATTACCAATTAATATTATCATAACAAGTCTTTTACACATCTATTCTGGCTGATGTCTTGGGAGTTTTACTGTTTCACACGTACCAGTATAAAAAGAACAAATTCATTAATTAAGAGTTTAGCAAGAAGAGTGTTTAAAAATTAATTGGAAAATATAATTAATGGGCATCAAATGTACTTTACATGGATAACTACAATTTTGAAATTATGACACCTTAAACACTTTTATCAAAAAAGTTTAGCGATTTCCTATTTCCTAGGAGATACAACTATGAAGATTAATGTGGCCAGTCTAGGTCACTATAGTTTAGTTAATGCTAAAATCTAAACATATATTCACATTTCATCTTAATGAAATCAGGTAGAATGGCAACTTCTATCACTGAACTTTAGCAAAATTACCATGAGACAATTTAAAGTAACGTCAAAATTTTGATGTGCAAACTCACCCAACTCTACATAGAGGATTCTTTTTTTGCTTCAAGTGCATGTGACATGAAAATACAAGCCATTTTTCTTTCCTGATTCCTTGGAAAAATATTTCTACAGTAAGTCTTTTGTCTCTTTTACTTTGTTTTTTTTTCTAGAAATATTATTAGTTTTGTGGTTAGTTTCCTAGAGTTGATAAATACTATCAAAAAACATCATAATATAATTTGTAAGAAAAAAGTTTTTTAAACACTCTCAGAACAGGAAAAAAGTCTCCTTAAAAGCAACTTATCTATACTTATAATATTTCTTGAGAAATAAGAAGTCAACATTCACAATTTAATTTTCAATATAAATATGAATTCATCTGCATTGAAATCATCACGGTAAATTTTATTAATATATTAAAGAACAACAAAAATACTTGGAAGGCACTGCAACCTAAGAAATTCTTTGAATCTGCAAATGGAACGCTGGTAATAAAAAAGAAATAATTCACATAAATAATTCACATTTGTCTGTTTAAATATATATATTAATAAATACGAGACTGATAAAGTTTAAGTAGATTACATCTGGTAACCAGGCTCATAAGCTGTAGGCTCAGAATTTGAATCCAGTGTTTTCTGACTATTAAGCAGCCAAAATCTTTCACTGCCCTATGTTTTAGAAGTAGTACATCTTTTTATCTACAAAGACTATCTACCCTTAAGTCAACACTAAATTGAAACAAAAAATAAATAAATAAATACAAACAAAAACTTTGTTTGCCATATGTGGAGAAAACTATCATGCCCATATTTTACTCTGAAAGTAATAATTAAAAGAAGCTTTGAGCATTTTTCTGTCTTTTAACAAAGATCTATAATTAACAAAGATCTACAATTCATCACAGACTGTTGAGAGAAAACCATTTTCACAGATTAGTGATGCAATAAATATCAAAATGCTGCATGTAGAAAATTCACCTGTCTGCAAAATCCAATGAAATAATTGATTGCAGTGTAAATAATCAATGGACAATGAAACTATCGGATAAAGGCATTAGATAAATTGGTTTTGGAGGAAAATGTTCATGTGCCAAAGTATGGTCCCTCAAACACGGTTTAATTCAAAAGTAAAACTAATCTTTATGACAAGGAGGTCTATTGGTCACAACCTTGATCATGTAGCCAAACCTAGCATCGCTACTAAAAGAGAACTAATATTACGTGTCTCACAATGTGTTACAATGTGAAGTTCATGCTCCCTCCTGCGAAGTGTTCTTGTTAAAACACTTTAACCTGCATCTAATCTGGGCATTCATTCCAAATTCTGATTTATAAAAAACACAGGGATGGAGTCATGAATTAACAGCACTACAGAAAAAATAACACTGGGAAACATTCTACAAAATAACAGACCTGTAGTTTTAAAATGATTGATGTCATGAAATATTAACAAAGTTACAAAGGAGTAGAACTGTTTGAGAATATAATAGGCTAACAAGATATGAGAGACAGATGTAATCAATAAACTTTAAGATAATTCAAGTCTTGCCCTGGCTGGTGTAGCTCAGTGGATTGAGCTCGGGCCTGCGAACCACACTATCACGGTTCGATTCCCAGTCAGGGCACATGCCTGGGTTGCAGGCCAGGTCCCAGCAGGGGACTCACGAGAGGCAACCATACATTGATGTTTCTCTCCGTCTCTCCTTCCTTTCCTCTCTAAAGATAAATAAATAAAATCTTAAAAAAAAAAGATAATTCAAGTCTTAAGCACTTATAAAATGCTCATTGTATGTATTTTAGAAAATTTAAAAATGAATTGGATATTAGATTAAATTAAAGTGTTGTTAGTTTTAGTAGCTGGGATAAAAATACTGGAGCTGCATGAGAAAATGGTCTTGTTTTCATGAGACCATGCTGGAATATCTAAGAGCAAATTATCATGAGACACATGAAAAACGTTAACAAGTACAGACTTTATGTGAAATCTATGTAGCCCATTCTTTTAACTTTTTTATATGTTTGAAAATTTTATAACAAAGAACTGGAAAAATATTTGGTGACAGGTTTATGCCAGGATCTACCGTCTAAGCTGTTATTAGTTTAGAGCCTTTAAAATGTCCTAGTAAAAACTTAAGGAGAATTGCTTTTGAGAGGAAGAGAAAACAGTTCAAATAACACTTATCTCAAAGGAAGAAAGTCACCCAGATGGCAAGGGCCCTGCCCAAAGCTATCTTTGCCCAAATCTGACTTGGCATTTGAAAGTATAAAAAGAAGAACTTTAGAGGACTTGGTGGAAAAATAAAAACACACACAACAGGCAAACAGATGAGGCTGTTTTCTAATCTCAAACGTGCCCAGACCCAATCTTCTGTTTTCAGTAACAGGAACAGCAACAGCAACAGGACGAATGATGGCGGTGGATCCAAACAGGTGTCGCAACTCCTATTCCTCTGCGGCAATCGCCTAGCATTTCACTTACTAAACACCCATCTGTGGGAGCCGTCCATGCCCTGGATCCCCTCGCTTACAGCCCTCCTGAGCAAATGTGTGTTGGGAGGCCATCAGGAGTCACAGAATCCAGCTCTCTTACTCTCCTGGGAGCTTTTTTAGGCTTGGTATTTCTCCCCGGCAGTAATGTTGTTCAGCTCGAGATGAAGACACACGTGACTGAAAAAGAGCAGGTGATGTAGTCTGAAAACCAGACACGTTTTCCCTTCTGACTCTGGGTCTGAGGTAAGATTTTTAATGTTTCTTCAACTATAACACAAAGAGAGTAATACGAGCACCTGCCTCCTAGGACTATTTGTTTAATAATTTATGTTTTCATAAAAAAATATATCTGAGCACATACTTGTCAGAAATTGCGTGGGTTGATTGGAATAATATTTTGGTCTAGAGGGGTACGTAGGTGGTAGCAGCCTATAGAAGATTAAATAACTATCTCCCACGGCATTATGAAAATAGACCCCCAGTTCTGAATAGTACAATGGGTCTTCTAAAGGATTTGATATCTCTATTGATACTTTTGAAGATCTAGTAAGAGCTAACTGCAGAGAGCTGGTAAAGCCACTCTGGGAAGATGGAATAATATGTAAAGATGATGGAAGTTAAGAAAGTATGGTCCATTTTCTGTAGTCATCCTTGGAGTGATTTCGGTAGAACTGAGGGTATGGGAGCAGATGAAGGTAAAAGATGGTGCAAGAAAAAGGAAGCAGTAAACATATGAAGGCTTTCTAAATTCAGATCTCTGGTTTCATTATGGAAAGTTGATGAAGAAAGTTAACTAGAGAGGGATGTTTTCTAAAACTTATGACTCAGATAGCAATGTTGAAGACTGCTAGAAATAAGACTCAGGATCTGGAATAAGACTCAGGATCCGGAATTGTGTCTTTCATGTTTGTATCTTCATCACCAAATACAGTTCATAACACACAGTAGGTATTTGACCCTAGAATTGAAGGCAATAAATAACCACAATGTGAAAAGTCAGTGAAGCACCCTGGAGAGGTTAGGTGTTTTCTCCAAATTGAATATAAGTGGGACAGATGTGTTTATTGGCCCCCTGGGAACCCTTGCTTGTCTCCCATTCATTTCCCTCCTTCCCGATTCATGAGCCGAACATGCCATTGCCTTACTGCTTTCTGTGCCTTCAATAACATTCTGAATTCAGAGCAGGCTTTGAGGGAAAAAAATTTCCCTATTATATTCGTAACCTCTTGCACATTCGGGTGCCTTGGGATTGAGAATGTCAATCCGTATAATCAATATTGCGCTCTCAGAAATAGAGTCTGTGAGTGACAACTAGCTGGGGGCTTGGCTAAGCACCAACGGTCTTCTGCTACGCAGAGGTAGAGATGATTAATTCATGGACATGCATTTGAGCATTAGGCACTGTTCACCTGCAAACATTGCTGAGACAGATCAAATGCCCTCAGCAAATGGGACAGAAGTCTTAAATGTTCTTACTATGTATTTACTTTCTTCACGATTGTGCTCCATGTAAAACGAAGGTTTTTTTTCATTTTGAATTAGAATCATAAACCTAATTTGAATACTCTTGTTTATCAGCAGCTTTATGAAAGAGAAGCTGTACAGTTTTGTGGAATCATGAAGGTGAAGGTTATTAGAGACTGTCGATGCCAACACAGCCACATCCAAGAGGAGCAACCTGAGACCTGGAACACTGGTTGTTTGCCAAGGGCCATAGGTGTCCACTGATTGCAAGGGTTTGCATTAGAATTGGTGTTCCTTAACTTCTAGCCCAAGGATCAGTCAGCATACTGAACTACAAAAGACGATTTGGAAATCAGTATACGCTAAAACACAGGAGACAAACATTAAAGGAATTCATAATTAAACATCTTTTGATGTACTGTTTTTGAGAATATCTGGTCAACTGATATGTTTCCTTGTTACAGCACATCTTTTACTGAGGCCTGAATGAAGAATAAAAGCACCTAGTATTTTTTTTAAAAAGTTGAGGGTGATGACTGTGTAAATATTTGGTTATATCCTACTTTTGTTTAATCTTCCTTTAGACCTGAGAATAAGAAGGAAGTCGTAGAAGAAAGGAGACCGTGAACAGAGAAAACCACCTGGACTGCGAAGGCAAATTCTCTGAGAACACACAGAGCGCAGGTGGCCCTGTGCTCGGACGCCAGACGAGTGGGCAGGAGAAGCACGTTTCAGGTTCCCTGGGAGAGGACGTGAGCTCCACATCACAGAGATCACAGTTATCGAGATTAGGAGCAGGATGGTGCTTTCTCTACAGCCCACGCTGGTGCTTCTTACTTGTCACAACAGGTTCAAGTTCCAGGATTTCCATGAGCTCACATGTAAACAAATGCTTTCATGTTAAAATATATCTCTTGGGAGTAGGCCTTAGGCAAAAAAACACACCGAGAGGACCCTTACACCTTCCCAAATTATTTTTTAAGGCATAAAAACAAGCAAATAAGAAATTGAATGGTAGTGTTTGTTAGTGTTTCCCAAACTTGAAGACTCTAGTGTACCTGCTGTGGGCTCAGATTCTGCAGCTATCACAGACTCTCAGGTTTTAATGCCAATGATGCTGAGGCAAAGATCACAATTTGAGTAGCAAAGGCTACTGGTCAATAAATGATTTTATAGGTATTCATACCATGGAGATCTCTATAAAAATGGATATTTTACTCCCATATTTCCAAATATTAATTTTTTTTCTGAATTTGGAACATACCTTCCAAACCACTTATTTTTATAAGGAAAGAAGGTGAGAAAGATAAAAAATTTAAAAAGAAACATATATCTTCTTGAAAGACAATAAATTTGATTTCATATTATAGTTTACCAACTATTTTCAGTTGAATAATAATGCCACCAAACTACCAAATAGTAGTTAGTAACTACTATTTAGTAACTACTTATTCTGGCCCTGGCTGGCATAGCTCAGTGGATTGAGCACGGGCCTACGAACCACAGGATCACAGTTCGACTCCCAGTCAGGGCACATGCCTGGGTTGCAGGCCAGTTCCCAGCAGGGGACTCACAAGAGGCAACCATACACTGATATTTCTCTCCTTCTCTATTTCCCTTCCTCTCTAAAGATAAGTAAATAAAATCTTAGAAAAAAAGTTACTTTCTATGAACAGCAAAATTTAACAGGCAACTTATCATAGGCCCAGATCTATGCTAGGAGTAGCAGCAGACTATATATATATAAAAGTGATTAAAGCCCTAACTCTTTTGAATAAAAATTCCTTTTCTTTATCACCAGACCTTTGCTTCTGGAATTTTGCCTTGAGGGTGTCAACAGGCAGCAGGACCCCGCTTGCTGTTCAGTAACAGCATGGTAGTATGACCATACCATCACGGTACTGAAAGACAACCTGCGGCCCATGTATGTCACATCTATAATGCCATATATTATGATTCGGGTATAATGGATAGGTCATAAGACCAAATTAACCCTTATTTTTACATCTGAGTTGGTTAAACATCTATTCTGATTAAAACTTACAGTTTTTCCAACCCTCCTTTCAAAATCTATAATGCATAGTTTCTCGAAGTTAACTATAAGCAAACAATTGTATTAATTAACAAAATGAAAAAAAAATCCTACTAAATAACATGTGGCTTTCTTCCTTTTCCTAATGAGCATGTCAAATGAGGTAATGCATGATTTGTCAGAGACTTTGAATATTGTGATGACCACTAACAAAGTGATGAAGGGATGAATACTTTCCAGGCCTACAATA
This sequence comes from Sturnira hondurensis, assembly GCF_014824575.4. Taxonomy (NCBI): domain Eukaryota; kingdom Metazoa; phylum Chordata; class Mammalia; order Chiroptera; family Phyllostomidae; genus Sturnira; species Sturnira hondurensis. The sequence goes on along the minus strand of NW_028075269.1, from coordinate 13,912,522 downwards.
AGGGCTCAGTCAGGCGCGGGAAAGTTTTCTTATTGCTCAGGAAGCTTCTCACCAGCATAAAGACCCCCAGGGATCTGCTGGGCTCCATCCTATCACCAAAAAATATGTTATGATACTTTTCATGCTGCTGAAGTTGACTGTGTTGTCATCTAGTTTCTACATTAGAATCAAGAATATATTAAAATGTGAGTGTTCTGAAATATTCAGAAGACTACAACTTGTCAGATCTTGAGTTTCTCTTACAGAACAGCTTTCAGTATCTTAGAATCTCCTAGAGTGATTACACCAATAATGCCTGGACCTCACCCTCAGAGATTCTGACTTAATTGGCTTAGTGAGGTACCACCTAGAGGTACACACTACAAATAAGTGAAAGAGGAAGGGAGAAAACAAGTGCTTGGAAAAATACATAGCAATAGTATAACTAATACACATGAAAAGCAGAGCCCATCAGAGTGAGGAGATAAAATAAGACTTGTATTCTTTACACTATATGCTTCTGTATTTTATTACTTCCACAGTGCTAAATGTCTATTTTTAAAAAACAAAAGGTGAATAGTAAGTCCGGTAATGCCAAACTAGATTATTGATTATTTCCCCTCGTTGGGTATGTGACAACTATCCTGTCTTTTGTATTTAGAGCTACGAGCATATTTCTATCTTTATTACAATAATCAATATACTACATTTCTTTTCAGATACTTTTAAACAGCCTCAAAATAACATTTCTCCCTAAGTCCACTCTGTACTGTTTATATATATTTTTTGGTCGCTGTCAGTTGCAGCATTTGGCCCTCTGGCTGCTCCAGGAATCACACTGAGTTCCTGCATTTTATGTGGCTGCTGCAACAGTTATCTTCTCTGAAATCAATTCCTTAGGAAAGTGTGGCCAAAAAGAGAAGGTGTGGTTTACCAGTGACTGGGATGTATACGGAATGCCAGCAGAAAATCACCTTCAGACATGCACAGTTTGGCTTTGAATTACTTCTGTTTGGTGTCTGAAAGATTAAGTATAATAATTTGGGGGAAGATGTAATACAAATGTGATACAATTTATGTTTATCCTATAACGTAAAATAGCTTTAAGATACTCTAGTGGTAAAAATCGTGGCCATATGAGATTTTGAGTCCAAAAGCTGGATATATCAATGTAATTTATATATAATGGTTTTCTAGATTTGCAGGAATAAATACAAAATTCTTTAGAAGATTTACTAAAATCTATATCCTGCATAATTGGCTTTTATTGTTAGCAAATGGATCATTTTACCACTTGCAGAGAGAGTAGAAGCTTCAGATGACAATTCAATTATATAGTATTTTATATAGTATTACTCTAGAGTAACCATGTAAAGGAAAAAGAATTTTATATGAGTCAACTTAAAAAAAACATAGACATAATGCACTTGGAGGGTGTAGAGGGATGTAAGGACAGTCTTCAAAGTTTTGCTTCAAGTAATTTCATTACACTGTCATCTGCTGATTAAATAGTGTTCAAAGGCATATCATTTTATAATGGCCTGTAAGTAATTTATTAGAAATGCACACAACATTTCATCTGTTTCTCAAACATGCTCCTGGTAATTATTTTTGGCTTTCTATTACAGACATAACATTAATATTCTAAGAATCTATGTGGTTTATTTAAAAATTCATCCAGTGTTAATGCATTCAGCAGGAACTTTTGATATACTAAAAAGATTATTATAAACTGTAACAGTGAATAAATTGATTAATCATATTGTTGCTTGCATCTCAATGCTTAAAGTTTGATTAAATGTGTTGATGATGTAAAAGATGTCAATGAACTGAACTGCTCCTAAAGCTAAAAGCAGTAATTGTTTAATACGAACATGTGTGTATGCTATTTTAATATTTTTATCTCATACTTGACCTTCAATCCTGAATATTCCATCAATTTACTTTTATTGATGGGATATTGTTATCCTTGACATGGAGCAAACAACTATTACTGGTAATAACAATTTTTTCTTACCTTGTAGATGGGATTGACTCTTGGTAAAATGGTGCCTAAGTCCAAACAACATACCTCTTTTCCCCAAAATCCATAGTTTTGAGGGTGATCATACACACTCACAGGAGACTTCTCAAGGGCAGGAGCTACTTCTAAAGTATAGACAGTGGCTCACAAACTTCTCATTCCCCGACTATATATGTGTATGCATATTCTCAGAATGATCCTAAACAGGTTATAACATCTTATTGGTCCCCTCATTAATTAAAAAAATATTTGAAACTTTGGTATGTGTTCTTTTTTATATATGTATGAAAGTCATGGTTTTTAACATTTTGAAAATTTGCACTTTAACTATAGATCAGGCCCAGGCTGTTTGAGTTCAAATCCCTGTTCTTCTTAATTAACCACTTAATTACTGGTTGATCTTGAGCAAGTCAAACACGTCAAGTCACTTTCTTACCAGCAACATGAGACAAACATGACTTTTGTCACCTGATGGTCATTGGTGCCAATTCAACATCATCAAGAATTCCCAATTTGGGGTGTGGTGTAGAAAACTTTATTTCATGCAAAATAGCTTAATTGTTTGTTATACAGAACAACAATGAAAACAGCATTACTGAATAACGAACAATTGTGGGGTCCGAGGGCCCTGGGACCAGGCCCCTCTCCAGCTAGGCAGCACTGGTCTGCTCTGCTCCTTGCCCTTCTGCTTCGCTTTCCTCTTGAGAAACAACTTACGCATGTCAGCTCAGCCAGAAAATAAGAACCTTCATCCTCTGCTAAAAACAGCTGGTGGGCTCCCTAAGCCAAAGGAGAGCTGGCTTTTCGGGTCAGAAGTCCCCACCCCTGGTCCCTGATTTGTCCATCCTCATGCAGATGAGGACTCCAATACCTTGCAGTTTGATTGGTCCAAAAGGCACTTTTGACCAGTCAGAGTAGAGCTGCTCTGATTGGTCAGAGTTGCACAGCTCTGACTGAATGGGGAAAGACTCAGTCCTAGGGGTTGGAATAGGATTCCAGGAACCTTTATGAGGACTGGCTGAATGGCAGAAACACGGTGGAGAGGGGTAGTTCATTGTAAAGGCAGGCAGATTAGGACAGAGCAGTTTGTGTAAGAGGCCTCTGTGCAAGAAATGGGTGTTAAGCCCTGCTTTTTTATTTGAGCCCATTAGCCAATGGTAGGTTTCTTCTTTTTCCCCCCTCAGGGATCCCACTTTGGTCCTATGACTCTTTAAAAGATTAATTAGTATAATGTACCTAAAGTACTTAGGACATTATTAGCAAATGAGCAAATCTACAAATAATTATAGAATTGTTTCTTCTCCTTTGATTTGTTCTTTTTCATCCTGCATAGTTTATCCAAAACAATTTGAATGTTGTTCATTAACTATATTGTATATTTTCAGAATATCCTCCAGGATATTTTAATAATAATTCCTTCATATTTTCATTTAATAATTATTTCTTTTGTCCTACCAGGAGAATGCATTAAGTACTTCCTGTTCAGCAATTTAGTAAGACAAGATCGTCTGATCCTCCTTTTCTCTTGCGTTTTGCCTTCTCTGATGTAGGGGTTACCAGACTTGCTTCCTCTCTGGGGCGTGACTTTTTGGCCAATCACCAATTTCTTTGACCTCATGGCAGTAGCTGCACACCCACACTCACCAGTGTATCTCAGATCCTATGCACTGAGGCTATATCGTTCAGGCTGTTAATTATTTCTATAACAAGCATGCTGCTGCCAGATCTTTCTCAGTGATGCCATGTCATACCAGATATGATAGTTTCTATCCAGGATTATTTAGAAATTCTTTGGTCTTGAGCAAATTCTTTGGTCTTGACTAAATTCTTTGGTCCAGGGGTACGGGGTGAGGAAACACATGGAAATAATGAAATTAGGAGGTTCGGCCATATAATCATGTGTCAGAAACTGTGTCTTTTCAAATTAGAATTCCTTAGATCTTAAAGCTTTATTTCAGGTATAATTGGTGTAGTAATAAAAATGACAACGAATAGATATATGACACTTTCCAGTTTTCACCTGTTTTCTTCCCCATAGTCTCGCTAATATATACAGTTCTTTGATTTACATTATCTTCATTTTACAGATGCAACAACTGTAAACCTAGAATTTAACCATCAGTCAATGGCCCCAGCGCACAGAGCAGTAAGGAGCAGAACTAGTATCCAAAACAAGCCCGGACATTTGATTCCAACCCCTTTGCTCTTCTCATCATCCCACGCTTCCTCCTCTTTTGGCAAAATTAATAACTCCTTCTATTAAATTTAATGATTACTCCAAGATAGTAAGAGCAATACTAATGCCAAACAATAACAAATTCTGAAAGACATATCTAAAATGAATCACCTGTTTCTTTCTCACCTGTTTATTAACTTTTATGAATATGTTATGTTCCAGCCATTTTTTTTATGTTTTGCAATGGTCCAGCACCTGGTCTGAAGGGCAGTATGACTTGAAACTGTTTTGTTCCACTTTGGTATTGTTAAAATATTGTCTTCCGTTGACAAAATCTCCGTGTAAATCTTACTACCTCTTGATCTAACACCGGATTTTCTAGCATGATCTCTTGCAAATTTAGTTTTCCTGGTTGGCAAAGTCTTAGGGATCAGTGGGCAGACTTAGGTGGCTGAGCAGCAAGTAAGGCTCCTGAGACTCTATGACCGCCCTGGCTGTGAAGCAGAGCGCGGAAGTCAGAAACAACTCCAGATAATAGTCGTACAAGCTGTGAGTGCTCTGAATCTTTGTTTTTGTATCACAGCATCAACAGGATCTCTAAGAAAAGCACGGCTTTACTTAGGATTTGTGAGCTTCGTGGCCAGAGGGGTAAACATTCTAGACACAAAAATAAAGTGAGAGAGATAGACGCTTGGGTTGGTTATAAAAGGGTAAATGCATTATAATAAGCAAATTGCAGGAATACCCCGGGGTCACAACAATAAGTACCAAAATACTCCAAATCAGAAGATTATGGCCCTGAAAATGAATTTATTTTCCCTGATTAGTAAACAGAAGGTTTTCAAAAATAAACAAACAAAAAATAACAACATTAGATCTACCCCATTTTATATCTGTAGTAATAAGGAAAAACTGCATTAAGTGAAGTTTCCATTTGTAGAAGTTGAACTTTTTCTTCTAATGTGAAGTCAAAGCGTCACATTATCAACAGCAAGGACTTTTGCTCAAAGACACTATAATATTGACATTTTCTAGTGGATTTTAGTTTAAGAGAGTTTTATTATTTTCTTCCAAAGCACCACTAGTGTATTTTTAAAGCAACCATCTATCAAAATGAATGTCATATTCACAATAAGTAATAGACTAAATTTTCTAGTGCACACAACATGAATTTTACTTTTGATTTGAAGACTAAATTTATAGAAATTATTTTCTACTTTATTAAATGGTGACTCCCACTAATAAATTCCTTCAGAAAGATGTCTTAGAGGGTGAGTAAATAACATTTTTATGGCTCACTCATGTCTCTGAGGACAAAAACAAAGTTACAGCCATCAAACCAACAAGCAAAATGCTCCATCACAGCTTTTCTCTTCAAAACTCAAATTCAACTTCAGGAAACCTCCTCCGCAGTGAATTAAAATGGGTAGTACATTCTTTTACAGAGAAATTCGGTGTAGACCACTGCATTAGTTTTCAGCGTGTTGCAAAGCATTTTATCCTCATGTTTGTGAACCTCAAAGCCAATAAACCTAGAAGTGGGAGAATCGATTGCCCGTGACATTAAACAGTCTTTAGAGTTACACCTCCCTGTGCATGCTCCACTGTTTCTCAGTGCTTTCCATTTGGTTTTGTAAATTTAAAAATTAGTGATTAGAAACATGCAGTCCGCAAGTATAATTAGGCGCGCTATACCACCTGGTAAGAGAGGCTGGGAAGAAGCAACAGTTTGTTACACCCATAGTCTGCCACTCACACTGGTGAATGAGATGGCTTTACATAACCATGTGAGTACAACACCACACTGGGTATTTTGTCGGGGAAAGAAAAGAAAGCATATGTTCATACTTTGGTATTGGCCTTCTATAAAAGCACTATTTTTAAGAGAAATGAAATCAATATATTTTGAAATTACTAAGTTAAGCAATAATGAGTTTGAGCATAATTTCATGTCCCCATGTGAAACGATATGAGACCAGGCATTTTTCCTGTACCTGTGATAAACAGAACTGAGAACAAGCAAAAATAATTTAGTTACTTGCTCCAGAAAATGCATGCTTCTGGAATATTAGACTATCAGTCAACTAAAAATTCTGACCAATCAAGTCTAACAGCCTGCTAATATTAAGGCTAGCATTAAGGCCTCTACATCATTGTAATCAGTAAATCAAGCCTATATCATAAACTTTGCTGAGAATCAATCAGTTCTCCACCTTGTAAGACACAGCTTAAAAACACCCAGCTCAGATCTAAACCCTCATAAATATTTCCTCTAACTCCCCTCTCTAAAACACCACGAAGACTCTTTAGGTGATATTTTCCATTGCTATAGTAGACCTACCAAATGCAGCTGCATTTGTTCAGAAGACTTTTCTGATGATTTTTTGAATAGCGAACTCTGGACTAGTCATTTAGCAAAAATTCAAATATCTCTCTTTGATAAAATACAGAGTGAAAGAAAATCTTTTATCTGGTGCCATGTCTCAGTAATCTGCAAGGGGTAGATCCCATTTACAAGATTCCTGATACAGTAAAACTATACAATTTCTCATTTTCCACTTGTTTATAAAGTACAATATGCAACAGTTAACATGGCAGGGGTTATTAATAAAATAGGGTATAAAGCTGATTTTTATCTTTATGGAATGTACAGACATCCTGTGTTCAATTCTATGATCAGCTATTCACTAGCTATGAAATTCTGAGCAGGTGACAGTCTTCCTCACCTTTGCTTCCCTCATCACCAAAGAATGATTAATAATAATTTATTTATACAGTTTTTACAAGGATTGAATGTGTTTAGTTACATTAAATTCTTTAATTTATAATGGTGGGCACTTTGTAGGCACTCAGCTAAATGTAGTGTTTTTATTTAAAGAGCAGAGAACAGAATAAATCTCAATGTAATAAAATAATTGCAAGTTATATTGATTGCTATAAAAGAAATAAGTAAGAGGAAGTTAGAAAAGGATATAGGTGTTAGCAATGCATTCAAAGAATATTTTATCTGAGAATATAATATTGTAGTTGCTACTCAAGGAGGAAGAACAAATTATGAGACGATGGAAGGGCACACATTTCAGGTAGGAAAACAAACAAACAAAAAAAACCAAGTATGTATAAAGGTCTTAAAATAGGGAACAGGGGAGAGCTAGAAATATGTAATATAAGGTGGGAAGTCAATTCTGCATAGACTTGTTTTATTTTACCTTATTTCTCTAAAGGTAAAGATTTAAATTCAATTTTGGGAAAGCTAAGTATGTCAAAACTTCCAGGTAAGTTTATGAAATAATTTCATAAACGTGTTCAGTGTTTTCCTACCTGATTTTATCAATATTTACATTTAGTTCTTATTGAAGTATCTATATTTGATATTAGTAAAGTCTCCAGACAATAAATCAGAATGTAAGTTAATAAAACAATCCATTCATTTTAGGATATAATTGATCTATTCAATCCCATGAGTCTTGAGTGGATTATATTACCGCATGGAAATTTAGTCTACAGTTATTATTCAACTGAATCTCCATCATCCAGGTCAGAAGCCTTTAAAAAAATTGAGGCACAATTCAAATTCACATTAAAATGATACAAGACTGTAGGATGTTTCTTTTGGGGTAGGTCACCTCTTATCTCCTACAAATACATAATTTTGCCTGTATAACTGCACAGTCTTAATATTATGACATGACCTATCCAACAAATGCCTTCATATTAATTAATTTTGTTTTATGCTCAAGGCAAGATTACTTATTTAATAGTCTTACACATGCCCTATATAGAATCCATCAGAAAATTCTAGTATAACCAAGCCAAGAAAGTGAGACACTGATTCTTTAGGCCCAGAATTATAATATGTTGTGGCCTACAGTACACTCTTATTGGTAAGTTAAAATTTTGTCACACCAAGGAAAAATGAATTTATGAAAATCTGTAATACTAAATAAAAATGTTGGGAGAGATTTCTAGCACATGCTCAAATCTTCATTTTGCCAAGTTATTCAGAGAGTTGGTGTTTCTAACTACCTACCAAATTTTAAACTGTGTCTCTAGTTTCTTTTTTTCTTTTGTGTTCTGCTCTTACTTTGAGCGATCTTGCTACAGTGGTGACATTTTACATCTGGTGGTTTTATGTGGTCCCAGAGCTGGGCCCACATCAATTACTACAACCACACAAAAAATCATACTCACCTTAATGCTTATAATCTCTCTGTGTGCCTCTGTGTAAGTGCATCTCTGTCCCTCAGTCCTTTTCACACACGTGTGCACACACACACACACACACACACACAATAAATCCCTTTCTATACAAAAAACAGAAGCGTATAGCAGTTTTTTACAAAACTCCAAAGTCCATACAATTCCAAAATTTCAATGGTTTAATGTAAAGAAATCAGTCATGACCCATACATTTAGGAAGGGAAAAGGGGCCCTGCTCGTGCAATTATACAAGGATCCAGGCATGTTCTAAGGCACAGGTGACCCGCGTTTGACCTTCTGAATCCAGCCAGGATCAAGGGAAAACAGACAGATTGTGTGCCTTTTTATTCTCCTGAGAGACAGCTGACATGCAACATTGTATCGGTTTCCATTGTACAATGTGTATTGAATATTTGTATGCATATTCCAAACTGATCTGTGTACTTTTACCAATATTGTATCAATGTTTTATCAATATTTTTTTCAATATTCCTGATCTGGAGGTCACATCTATCATCACGTCCGCTGCATTCTACTGGCAGAAAGAACCCACTGCAGGGCCCTCCCAAGGCGCCAGGGGGATGAGAACGCTGGCCCCACTGGCATCGGGAGGAAAAGAAGGGAGGGTTTGATCAACCTGCATCGTTCTCTAGCAGAGGTTTCTTGCAGCTTAGTCAACCCGTTAATGCATGTATTACACATATGAGTTGAGCTGGTTGAGATGAGAACACAAATCACCCTGAACTTGTCCCCAAAGCTGTGGAAAAGTGATCCCGATAGACCCGCTGTCGTTCACTATCACAAACCAGCACTGATGCATCTGAAAGGGTTGGGATGCAGGGATGTTCTTATAGGGAAATGGTCGTTAGTACATGGCACAGATGCACTAACAAAACCGTTAGTCACCCCTGCACTATAATTAACTATTTGCAATTAATGTCACTGTATGCCCAGCTGTGAGCTAAGCTTTATCTCATCTGATTATCAAGATCACTTTTACAGACCCCACTTTACAGATGAGAAAATGGGTTTGGGAGAGGGTCAGGACAAATAACGTAAAGCAACCCAACAAGTATGTATTGGAATATATATTCAAACCAGAGTCTATAATCGAAGGTTTAACCAGAGTGCTACCTTGGTTTACATAATACCCTCACCAACACACACACACACACACACACACACACACACATGAGAATCAAAGTTTAATGAAGGAGGTTCTGTGTATCTTTAAATAACCTGGAATTCTGTATCCTGTGTCAGATATGTCCTATAGTTTCCTATCTCAGGAGAATCATTTACAGAATATGGACATTAAAGTTGTTTGCCATGGTTCCAATACTAATTTTATGAGAAATTTAGCCTTGCCAAATATCCTCAGCTTTCAGAATGTTAGCACATATTTTATTGAATCTAAAATTGAAAATATTTGTATTAAAAATGTGTCATCTCTACTTAAATAAGAACCATGAAGGAAGGGATTTTGCCTATCGTCTTCCAAGTTATTTCTGCAGCACCTCATATTGTACTTGACAAGAACTAAATAAGATAACTAAATGAATTAATAACTAGACATGGAGAATACAGTGCTGTGACATCTAGGCAATATCCATGATGCCTACAACAAAGACTCAGTGCATCATGTCAAAAATAGTTAAATAAGCCCTGGCTGATGTAACTCACTTGGTTGGAGCATTGTCCACATACTGAAAGGTCACGGGTTCAATTCCCATCAGGGCACATGCCTAGGTTCTAGGTTTTTTGGTTCCTGGTCAGGAAACAAATCAGTGTTTCTCCCTCACATCAATGTTTCTTTCCCTCTCTCTCTTCTTCCCTTCCACTCTCTCCAAAATCAGTAATCATGCTCTGGGGTGAGGATAAAAACAGTAAAAATAGCCCTGGCTGGTGTAGCTCAGTGGATTGAGTGTGGCCTGTGAACCAAAGGGTCTCAGTTCGATTCTCAATCGAGGCACATGCCTGGGTTGCAGGCCAGATCCCCAATGAGGGGTCTAGTGAGAGGCAACCACACATTGATGTTTCTCTCTCTCTCTTTCTCCTTCCCTTCCCCTCTCTCTAAAAAAAAATAATAAAATAACATAATAAAATAAAAATATTAAACATAAATAAATAATAAATAGTTAAATAAGAAATTGCTATACAGGAACATACCTGCTATGGCAGAGAATATAAGTGTAAATGTGAAATTAGACCACACTCTCCTATAAATCACCATTTGAATGCCATCATTTTTATATTATTATTAAAAGTACATATATAGACCACCTATGCCCATTTAGCTCAGCATGTAGGAAAGGTTTTGATAAGCAACAAGCCACGATTTTGCCAGAAGGAAACATTACCCTATCCAACAGTGGCCTTCAGAGACAATGAACTACACAGACATTGATAGCAAAAAAGAAAACAGAGATAGAGAGAGAGAAGACAGCCACCACCATGCCACCGTGGTCAGGGCCTGTCTGCATGTTGGGGACTCCCGGTGTGGCTCTGGAGAAAGAATGGGCAGCCTTTTGTTATTTGTGGGTATTGCACATTCTCAAAAATTGGAAAGAAATGCCAGAGAATTTTTTTTCAAAGTCAGTGAAGAATGCACTCTTGGAGAAATTTTTGACATCGACAATATCAAGTATTGCGTAGCTACTTCTTTTAAATTTTTCTCAAATATTGCCTAGCATGGCTGATGTGTCAAGAGGAAACAAATAATGCCTTTGTTTCTGAACTTTTGTCCCAGAAGTGCCACTCCTTTTGTTTGGTGGGGGACGGGGGTTCTTTGACAAGAAAGATGTACTAAGAAAATTGTCTGCTAAACACAGGCCAAAGGACTAAGTAATACCACTCTCTTCTTTTCTACCTCTGGTCATGTTATTCATGAGTTGTCAGAACTCTTACCATGTACAAGCTGTGCCTGTGGACTTTGTTGGTAGCATGGACACCAACAAAACAAAGCAATGCAACAGGAAATCAAATAAGATAATAAAAATCGTCCTTCCAGGCTATTGCCTAACTTTATATCATGAAATGGATACTGACTCTAAGACTTTTCTGTTTCATCAATTCCAGACAAAGAGATTTAAAAACTCATCATATTATATTGAAATGTACAATTTTATAAGTATTTCATTTATTTACCACTTCCATTCACTATTTTACAGAAATTAATCATTTTGAATTTGCAAATTATTTAGCAATCTAACTCTCATTAACAAAAACTTTCTGATAGATAAATTAGATATGTAGGTAGGGAGATACCTAAATGCATATACACATATATAATGCACCAAATATTATACTGTTGTACTATTTGATCACTTCAAAATACGAATTTTTTAAGTTAGTATAATATAAAGATTAATAAAGAATTGTGTTTTTTTACATAAGAAGCCTTCATTTAATGTTACTGACATGTTTTTCTGCATCAGTAAATTTAATAACATCAGTATAGGAAAGGACATCAGTATAATATTTAATATGTATCTGGTGTACATCTTTGCACATGTAAGTAGCACCTAAATATGTTTTCACAGAGTTTATCTTTTCACTCTGCAGTTCTTGACAATATTGACATACTGGTTTCAAATTCGGGAAAAAGTAAGAGTAGAAAATTTGGGGTTTTTTTTTAATCCTAAAAAATAAAATGTCATTAAAGAACATCAACTATTATCTGATTCTAGTAACTATTTTTTATTGTTCTGATTTCTTTTAATTGCATCTTTAAAAATCCCAGGGCACCAGTGCAGTTAAATATTAACTAAGTTATTTAGAATAATGACTGTGGCAATTAATAAAGCTCCAGAGGAGAGCAACATGGAAATAGCAATAATAACTCAATAGTTTTTAAAGTTTTTATAATATCTTAATAGAGCCATTATCTTCTAATGTGGCTAATTATACTAAACTCTGACATCCATGTATGTCAAATACACTAACTTGTACATTGTTGAGTTTTTTGTAATTACATGTCCACATTTCACATAAAACTTTATGTGTGCTTATAACAAAGAATCACCAAGTTTTATATCTTCAGTATTATATCTTTATATCAGTTTTATATCTTCCCAAGGATACCTCAAGTTGCCATAACTTGACAATTGTTTCATTTGTTCCTTTATTTGAAGAAATTATAATTCATACAACTCTAGTCCAGGACCCTTCAATAATAAGCCACAGTACTGATTAAAGATATTCTTCTTCTTCATTTTCTCTTTCTGCTTCACATTCTTACCATCTCTCTCAGAATTCTATCACATATGCCCCGCGCTCCTATTTGTTCTGTTGCCTAGTTTGAGAGCCCCTTTTCTCCCACCAAAAATGGCACAACCCCCTTCCCCCACCCTTCCTAGTCACCTAATCTCACCCTGAGCAATTTGTTTTTGTTTTCCTGGATTAAAAAAATCCTCAAAAGGAAATGTTTTGCCGATGTGGAAGAGGTGAAACAAAAATGTCAGAACCACTAAAAGGCATCAAAACTGATGAGTTCCAAAACTGTTTTGAACAGTGGAGAAAACATATCAATATGTGTACTACATCAAATGGAGAGTTCTTGGAAGGTGACTGAAATGTAAACATATAAGAATAAATACATAATATTTTATAAATAAATTTTGCATTGTTTTTGGTCCCCTCCCCACCTTCTACTTCTCTATTTATTGAACTTAATGTTTTTTGAGTTTCTGCTGTAGCTCAGTGAAGGTTACAGGTGGTGGAGATAAAGTTGTATGCATGGCAGAAAAAAGCAATTAGGCACCGTGATAGGCTTTTGATGGGTAAACTTGGCTAGACTACAGTCTTCAGTTACTCATACACTAATCCAGGTGTCTATGTGAATGTATTTTGTACATGTGATTAGGTTACATCATTACAAAACTTCAGTAAAGGAGACTGTCCTGTGTTGTGGACTGCTCTGCCTGGTTTTAGGAATTGTAACTCTACCCCCTGTGGCTAAGGATGAGTCAGTGACCTTTGGAATGTGAACCACAGGAGAAAAAGCTTGTCTCTGGTAGCAAATGTCTCAGTTTCCTCCCTGCCCCCAAAGCATGATTTGATAGGTAAGACCCCTCAGAGGAGGGGTAACCTAGGCCAGACTCAACCACTTGGGAGGCCATCGGGGAAGGACTCGGGGGGCTGTGACAAAGAGGGAGCGATGGACTCTCACCCCCCTCCCAGCTTTGACATAGCCCAAGTTCCCATGACCTCTGGGAGAAGCGCTTCCTGGCTCTTCTTGCCTTAAGCCTGAATACCTGTTGCAGACAGGTGCAGCTCCTTGCCTTGTTAGAACATGTCCTGGGGAAAAATCTGGCATCACAAAGACTTCCTGATAAACCTGTGAAATCTGCTCTGCTGAGAGTGCTTTCATTCATATGTTAAGGGTTCGAGGAAGAAACTGTAAAACTCTGCTCCTGACAGACTCTGACTCATAGTAAGCCCTCAGATTTCTTTGAAATGTTATCTGTTTGATCCTTGCCACCTTGTATTCCTGTGTATCACAACCCAATAAAAGCCTTTGGAGGAAGGGGCTCAATGCCTTTTCCCCCCCGAGAAACTGGCCACTGCTCAAGGCCTTTTTCCTCTGGGAAACTGGCCACCTCTCCTCCGCAAGCAGATCACATCATGTCTCTGTCATATTTACTCTCATTCATGGCACATGGGGGGACTTTCGAGGAAAGTTGCCCCCACATTCCTGAGTAATCTCGGTGGGCCTGCTTCAATCAGTCTGAAGTCTTTACCAGCAGAGCTGATACTTCCTTGATTAAAAAACCTGTCTCTTTTTCTGTCTGAACTGTCTCACTTTGCATAAGGTGCCTAAGGTTCACCCGTGTTGTCAAAAATGGCAGGATACCTTCCTTTTTCATGGCTGAATAATGTTGATAAATAGATCAATAGCATCTCTTTTATCCATTCATCTACTCAGAGGCACTTAGGCTGTTTCTGTATCTTGGCTGTTGTAAATAATGGTACTAATCATTGCTACCATGGCAGTCAAGTTAACATAACACGTTGCTCACCTTACGTTTATATCATATTATATGTCAAATATGTTTCAATCGAAAAAAAAAATGAACTCTGCCTGAGATGGCAGCTTTAGCCTGCTGAAGAGTTCCAAGTTCCAGCCACCCCTTCCTAGAGTCCTGCCTTACCAGCAAGATTCCAGACTTGACTACCAGCCCCCAATCTCATTAGTCAAGTATTTGCAATAAATCTCTGCATTTAAATCTCTCTCTCTCCTCCTGGTTCTGCTTCTCTGAAACCTCACTGGTAGAGGACCAAAGAAATCTTGAATAAACTAGTAACAAAAATGGGCAACACAACACTCCTTGTGCCCAGTGATATGCAATGAGAGCGAAGTACACTAATGCAAAGTAATTGACTCTGTCTGGTGTTCTCACCTCATTTGTTTTTCCAAGATGATGAACATCACTATTCTGACATTACTATATCCTTAGTTTAACTTTTGCTAAACCAGTGCAATTCTGAGAAGCCGCACAAAATCCCTCTCATCTATAACATTACGTTTATAATGAAAACAGTGCTGGTCATACTGGCCAGTGTTTCTTGAGTGCTTAAGACATGTCAGACACTATCATAATACTCCACAAATACTGTTTCCTTTAATACCCACAGTGGTATTAGGATGTAGATGTTGCTATTTTTCTTATTTTTCAGGCAAAAACCCAAAGAAGCATAGAAAAGTTCAGTAATTCACTGAAGGTATAAGGCATAACCAGGATTTGATCCTGATTCTTAACCAGTGTGAGAACTGGCCCATTCCTGTGTCTAACCTGATAATTCGATTTCAACTCTGACATCTGCCATAAGTGTTATTTTTCTGCTATGTGTTATTTTTTGTGACTATGGTAACACAGCCTATGACCGTTGTGTGAAATAACATTACAAGGAACATATCAAGATGCAATTCAAAAAGCAGCTTTTCTGGAAAGCCTTTACAAATCCATCGACTAGAATTAGACACTTTTTCTCTTAATCCCTACAGAACCCTGAAATTATCCTTATTTTGGCTTGAAATACAGTGCATAAAAATGGCATTTCTATGTGCCTTACTCTTGATCACGTGTTTCTCTTGACATGTATATTCTGTGAGGGAGAATATCTTGTTTTATTTGGCAAAATAACCACCCCAGTGCCTAGAATAATGCCTGCAGTTGAATAAGTATTCCATTAACCTAAACTGCATAAAAGTAAGAAATTATTTTAAAATTTGAAACTTTTCCCATGACCCAGTAATATGAAGTATGTGACTTAAGGCCTTTCTTATCTAATACAGTGTAATTGAAGAGACAATGTCTTACTCAGTAATTTCTGACACTAGACCATGGAAAGCAGTGCTGCTTCTCCCTGTTGCGATGGTCGTTCAGGAACCCAGCATTGAGCTGGTGAGAATAGCCTGGCCCCATAGAACAGCCACAATAGGTGTCCTGGCTGACAGCCCAAACTGGCAAACGTGAAAGCAAGCGAGCAAGCCTTTAGGTCAGAGTGGACTTCAGCCTTCAAGTCTTGCAGCTGAGGCCACGGATATCCAGGTAAGTTATACTCTATCTGAATTCCTCACCGTAGTAACTGTGAGAGACAACTTCGTTCTTTTAAGCCACTTAGTTTGGGTAATTTAGTACACAAACTGGGACCGAAAAATAATAAGACATATATTTTACATTGTGACCTAACACAGTAGAAGCACACCCACATACAGACACACAAAGCAAAACGCAGTCTCAGCACTCACTTTCACAATGTACAATGACTATTTGAAGAGTTCTATTATATTTTCATCATGTAGGTGTATATTTATATACTTTAACTTATTGTTATTATTTGGGATGCTTACTTCATCAAATACATTCATTTCAAGGCACAATTTTGGGCCACAACTTACAGCTTGAAAAATAGAGTTCTAATAAAAAAACAGATAATTTTCTTTTAAGATATATCAAGCAGTTTCATAAAGGTGGAAAAATGAAGACTGTTACTAATACTTCCATACTTTTCTTATGAAAGAACACATGTTTATACTAAGACCATGATAAGAATATTTCCTTAGAACAGCTCTCGGTTTACGAATTCTTGGAGTTTAAAGACATTCTTGGGCAGACTGGCTTTGATTTTAGGAGTATATATTCTGGCTTTGAATAAGTTTATTTGAAGCATGAAAAATATGGCCTTGCTAATTCATTTTTAAGTGCAAACTACAGAACAAAATAATAAATGGTGAAGTTTATAACTCTAAAATCTTTTACACTCTTAAAATCGACTCTTGTTATTGGTCAGGGAGATCACAGCCAAAACATCTCTAAATAGAATTAGGTCTCTGAGAATATTTTCAGCTTATGGCCATTTATGACTTTCTACCAAGCAGAAAAAAGAAAGCAATTGAATTTTTAATATAAGGTCTTATTACATTACTGAAAAAAAGCCTTAAAATTACTGAAGAGGGATTTAGAGACAGGGAAAGTTCCTTCTTTTTGCAAACTGTTTGAAACATTTGAAAAGTTGAAAATTTCTAGGAGAGCCAAATAGTCATGAAAGGTCATCTGGTCTTGCCTTAAAAGAAAGCTACTTCACTTTTCTTGTTTTCCTGAAATTGTCAGCGTTTGGCACTAGTGAAGGCCAAAGTCAACCAACATTGAATGTCCTATCTACTGGGTGTGACTCAGTTGGGGGAAATATTTGCATTGCAAATGAATGGGTGAGAATTCTAGACCAGTGCCATTTTCATTTCAATATTTTCCCATAGCTGTTGTAAAGTTCTAAATATTTTAATGAACTAAAGTCTTCCGTATCTATATGATAATCACATACTTTCCAAGATATTTTTAGATGTGTTAATGAGAAAGCAGAAGACAAGTAAAACGGCATGAATCCCTGTCAAGGTCTTGGCTGATCTGAGAGACAAAACAAACTATTTTCTTAAATATTGTTACATACGTTGGGGTGCATAGGTTCAAGGCCATGACTACCTTGACATTATGGCTTAACATTAGTCATGGACAAGTACTTACACACCTCATATATATGTAACAATATTTAAGAAAAGCAGTTGTTTTATCTCCCAGATCAGCCTCCACCTCCAGTGAGTTAAAGTTAGATTTCTTTGTCAACATCCATAGTATTTTTTTTTTTAATTTCATCAGTTTGGAAAATATTTTTTAAATGCTAATCAGTTTGCTTTGAGGATATTTGCCTTTTCTTCCCCCAGGCATATGTATATACACTCATACTTCTCCCAGCCTAGTGATGGAGAAGCTGAGATTCCAGAATTTGGGGTAAATTTGAACACAGTTTGAAATAAGTAAGAACTTGATAATAGAAGCATCAAGTTGAATTAACTACTTCAAAGCAGCATTGACTTCTTTTAGTATGAAGATTTAAGCTAATGAGTTGGGGCCGGGGAAGGTGCTAAATGCTAACATTTCTGGGTATGTTTTAGGAAGGAAATGAATAAAGGAACTGATTACATGAGAGATTATTTAAATGCATAAAACAGGAACCAGCCAGAGTAGCTTAAGAAAAAGGGAAGACTTGAGTTTCGTAGAGTTATGGAATTGAAGACTGTGGTGACAGAAGGTGACAGGAGGACTAAGAAAATTGAGGTCACTGGGCAACCAGGCACATCGAGTTTAATTAGCTCTGTCCCTACATCCCAGGAATTGTTTTTATGTTTCTTACTTTTTATTTGTTTGTTTTCATTAATTTGTTTTCTTGTTTTCTGTTCCTTTTTTCTCTAAGTACCAGGCTCAGAGTAAACCATTTAATCAGTTCTGGCTCACACGTAGCTTAGTTTTACAGTGTTGCTTTAGATTTATTTCAATTCTCAAAACAAAATAAATTTTTTTAAATGTATCTTTTGGTTCAAATATGGAGCGCAGGCAGAGGAGGGGTTACACAGAGGGAGACTGAATTATTCAGCACCCAACTCAGTCCACTGTTGACGCTGCAGGGGGCCTCTGAGGGAGAGAATCACACATGACTGGTGTGGCCACCTGCTCTGCTACATCAGCCAAAAGACAATGTTTATGACCTTATTATTAACAAGTGTCGGGGCCTAAAGACGGTGAATGCAATCTATCAAGAAGATCGCACCAGGAGGGCTTGGCTGAGGCAGCCCCAAACAGGATGCTGCAGCCGAGCCAGGTAGCCCCCACCCTTGTGGGCATCCCTTGATCACGAGTACTAACTACCAATCAAGATGCTGATCACGCGCCCACCCACCAACCGTCGCCAAGAGCATGCAGTGAGCATGCACAGGACAACCTATCAGGACCACTTCCCCTCTTCCCCGCCCCCTATATAACAGCCCCGCCTAAAATAAAATTTGCAGCTTGATCAGAATCCTTTGTCTTGCTGCCTTTCTCCGCACCTCTTGTTCCCATCCCTATTCATCCGTTTCAGGTAGTCTCGGGACCCCAGTTGACTGTTCCGCGGGACGGAACAAACAAGTAGAGTAGTAGAACATTTTACATTTTTTAATCACATAAGACTCCCAGAGAGTCAAGAAGGTAAGTATTACCCTCATCTTTTGTAAGCCCAAAAACTGAGGTTGAACAAAGTTAAGTAACTCATCAGTGGTTTTATAGCTAACAGGTAATAGAATCAAGATTTGCTTTCACCTGTACATGGTACAAAGATTATAATTTTTCTTATATTCTGAATGAGTTTAGAATTTTTCTTATTATATTTTAAGCTATAAGCGAGAAAAAGAAATGACTGGGACAGGTAAAAATTGTGCTAAATTCTAAGACACTTTTTTACTTGGGTTCTATTGGTTCTCTGAACTCACGTCACATTAGCGGTTTTCAATTTCTTTTCTCAAACCAGGTATCCATCAGAGGCTGAATAGCTACTTCCCACAGGATCTATGAGACTCAGTCTGTCTATACCTCTGTGCTCTTTCTATGGTCCTAACATCTGACTTCAACATACCCACAACGCTTATTTCATACTAGTGGTGTGGTTGATTCCTTCAGAAAGTTCACAGGCCTCCCCAAGTCCATGCACTGACCCTGGGATCCTAGCATTTAACTCAAAAGTCCTACTTGCAGAGTGATTTTGGACCAGTTTTATCTCTGTATCTTCACTCTCATGGAAGAATTCTAACTTCTTCCACATGCATATCTGCTGAACTTTCTGAACCAAACCCCGAGTCACTCGACCCTGGCACAAACCAATGTCCATAAACATGCATTCACTTACAAACGAGTTCAATTTTTGAGTTAAACATTTTCTGTTGAAAATGGTTCACTATTTCATAAGATATGTAGGTACAGAAAAAACTCTGAGGCACATCTTTTTGTTCTTTTCATCACTTGGAAGTGAGCAGGCCCCATAATCCTAGGAGAAAAGATGGTGAACAGATCTTGTTTGTGTTTAACATGTCTTCATTCAGTTATTTAGGCTTCGTAGAGAACTGTTCTTGTAGAAGAAACAAACTAAGTCTTACACAGAAATGGTCATATAAATAAAGTAAAACTGGAAACTGTGAGTAGATGGGAAGAATATGCAGAGGACCTGAGAATGGGATTCTCTCCCATGGAAAAAAATCTGTGATCTGGATTTGCCTTTGTCCCAATAGACAGGCATTTATGATATTTTATAGGATGGGATTAAACAGTGGTATAAGGTAGTGGCAATTTAAAAAGAAATCCCATTTATACCTAGTTTTGTGGGGGGGGTTTGTTTTTTAAGATTTAATTTTTTTAATTTAGAGAAAAAATTACTTTCTTTTTTAAGTATATTTTATTGATTTATTGATTACAGTTTTCCCAATTTTCCCCCTTTACCCCCTATGTCCTTCACAGCCCCACCCTCCAGCATTCCCTACCTTTTAGTTCATGTCCATGGGTTGTACATATAAGTTCTTTGACTTCTCTGTTTCCTATACCATTCTTAACCTCTCTCCATCTACTTTATGCCTACCAATTATGTTTCTTATTCCTTATACCTTCCCCCCATTCTTCCCCTCCCCATCCCCACTGAAAACCCTCCCTATGAAAGTCCCAAAGAAGTTGGACCAAAGGAAGCACACACTGAGGTACATCATAATTACATTGACCAAGATTAAAGATAAGAAGAGAATCTTAAAAGCGGTAAGAGAAAAGGAGATAGTTACCTACAAAGGAGTGCCCATAAGACTATCAGATAATTTCTCAAAAGAAACCTTGCAGGCAAGAAGAGGCTGGAAAGAAGTATTCAAAGTCATGGAAGGCAAGGACCTATATCCAAGATTACTCTATCCAGCAAATCTATCATTTAGAATAGAAGGGCAGATAAAGTGCTTTCCAGATAAGGTCAAGTTAAAGGAGTTCATCATCACGGAGACCTTATTATATGAAATGTTAAAGGGACTTATCCAAAAACAACAACAATAACACAACAATAATAATAATAATAAAATTTAAAAAGAAAGAAAAAGAAGTTGATCAAAAATATGAACAGTAAAATGACAACAAACTCACAACTATCAACAAACAAAAAAATGAAAAACAAACAACAACTAGAACAGGAACAAAATTAGAGAAATAGACATCATATGGAGGGTTATCAGCAGGAATGGGGGAATGGGGCAAAAGGTACAGGGAATAAGTAGCAAAATGGTAGTTACAAAATAGACAGGGAAGTTAAAAATAGTATGGGAAATGGAGAAGCCAAAGAATTTATATGTATGACCCATGGACATGAACTAAATAAGTGGGAGATCCAGGTGAGAGGGTATGTACAGGGGGGAGAGGAACAAGGTGAGGATATGGGACCACTTTAAGAGCATAATCAATAAAATATATTTTTTAAAGGAAAAAAAAATGACCACCTGAGAGTTTGGATTTTGAGCACTAGCTCTCTGTTCTCCTGGCCTGGTGCCCTGCCCATAAGCTGCCTTATTTCTCTACGGCAAAAGAAAAGAAAAGAAAAAGATTCAATCCCTGGTCCCCGTCTCTGCTTATTCATCCTGGTAGTGACAGGCAGTCGACTTTTCTAGCCTCTCTACTTTTTTAGGCTGTTCTTTTTAAAGCTTATTGGACTTAAATATAGATATTTCTGAAGTGGAACAGTTCTATTTTAAATTGTTATAATTAATTAATTATATGCTGCAGAAATTGTGTTTAATTAAGCACAAATATAAAGCTACCTCTTCCATAAATAATCATTGCTGTCTCCTTTTAATAAAGGAAAACTGATCACTCACTAATTAAAAAATCAATAATTTGGCCAAGCAATAAGAATGTTACAATCATTCTAATAGCTCTTATTTTATTTGACTCTGGTTACTCCTCAGTCTTAAAGCCTATGTAGCCGACCTACTGCTGAAATAAGACTGCTCCTTGTCTACTAATATTGGACCACAGAGCACAGGTCTTGCTCCTTTCCTCTTTTCTATTAGGACTTCTCCTCAGTGGTCTCACTTGGGCATCATGACAGGAGAACCACTCATAAACTGAAACTCCAAATTAATACCTTCATCTCAGTCTATCCTCTTCAGAACCACATACCTCTTTATCTAGCCGTGTATGCTATAACTTGCTTGTCTGCCTGTGAACATCATAAATGGGAGCAAGATTGAATTCCATATCTCCCTACTCCCAAGCCAGATGTGCCTTCACCATCCTCCTTATCAGATTATGATGTGTGAATTATTTCAGTAGCTCAGGCCAGAACCCTGAATTATTCATACTCTATGTCCTGTGTACCAGGAAATCCTGGTTTATCTCCTTTCCAGTGCATGTAGGTTTCTATTATTCTTCTCCATCTCTTCTGGTACCACCTAGTCTGAGACGGTCTAGTCTCTTGCTAGGATTAACACAACAGCATTCTTGTATTTATCTATAGCTCATTATCAATATGGCAAAAGATGGTAACCCTTTGAAAATTTGAGACACATCATTTTATTCCTTTGCTCAATATTCTTTTCTCAAAGCTGGCTCTGTAATTTGGGAGGCCCAGCATAAAATAAAAGTACGGGTCCCCCAGTGGGCAGGGAAGTTCTCTCTCCTTCTCACAGGCCCTACATCCCGATCCACAGCAAAGATGACTCCCAGAAACTTCAAAGTCCACCTGGATACGCTAAATGCCTAGATGGGGGTGGAAGCAAAACCAGAGCACTGACTAAACTTCCGCCACCTCAAGACAAAGACAGCTGCAGCCTTGCCCCAGCCAGACACACTGAAGGTTTTACCTGACCCAGGTCCCTGTACCGTGACCAGATCCCCAGTGGAGACACAGAATAGCAGCAGAATGGGCTTGTACCTCATGAACTCTATTGGGTCACTAAGTCAAAAGAGGCCAGCATCAGCCTCCCTTGGTGGCAGGGTGAGGGAGGCTGAGAGCCAAGACCTGGAGTGCCTGGACCAGGAGCAAAGAGCTAAAAATCCATCCTAGAGAGCTGAGGGTGATTATGAGTGAGCTGAAGCTCTAAGCAACCTCCTCTCGTGAGCATCCTCCATTGTTCTAGAGGACTTCACTTATGCAACACGAATTCCAATATAAAATTATTAAAAGTGCACATGCAGTGACTACATTAAACCCTAAGTGCAGAGCTCTTGAAGCCAGCCCTTCATTCTTGAGATTTCACTTAGAGTAAAAGCAAAATCTTCACAAGGCCTCACAAGGTATTCTGCTTAACACCTGCCAATACTACTCATTCCTCTCATTGCTTTTCAACCATAGGGGCCCCTGGGCTACCCCCAGAGCGTGGCAGGCACACACATTCCTAGAGTCCATGCACTGGTTATTCTCTCTGCCTGAAACACTCTTCCACTTTCCACTTTCCCCAGGGCTCACATTCTCATCTCCAGCAACTATCTCTAATCTCACTGTCTCAGTAAGGCGTGCCCTCTCTGTTTAAAATACCACCACCCCTATCCAGTTCATTGAGCAATATCTTTAATTTTTTTCTTAACATTTCATAGCACAAATAATCTTTTTACAATACTACATGACTAAATTCTTTATTTTAATTTTTTACTATCTCTTGGGAACTGCCCAGCCTGGTTTCAGAAGCTGTAATCCCCTGTGTCTAAGGCAGACTAAAGAGACCTTGGGACCCTAAGCCACTAAAGAGGCAAAGCTTATCACCCCGGCAGGAGCGCTGCCTCTGCCCCCTTTTACTTCATCCTGCTTGTTCCGGAGCAGATGACTGGTTAGCCAACGATAGGTAAGATTCCTCAAGGGAGGGATGACCTAAGACAGGCATGATCATGAATGGGCCTTCAGAAAAGGACGTGGGGGCTACAGAAAAAGGAGGTGATGGACCCTCACCCCTCAGCTTTGACATAGCCCGAGTCCTCATTCTGTCTGCGAGAAGTCTCCTAATTTCTTGGCTGCCTTACTTCCCCTGCCGAACTGAAGCCTGAAACAATGCTGAAAGGTGGCACAGCCTTCGGCAGGAACAGGGTGGTTCCCCAGGGCTGTTCCCCAGGGCAATCAGGCCTAAAAAAGAATACATAAAATCCTGTGAAACCTGCTTTACTGAGAACGCCCTCAATTTTCTGATAAGTACCCAAGCATGAAATGAGTTTGTTTCCCAAAGTTTTATACCCCTTTAGCTGACTGACCTTGACTCAGAATAAGCCCTCATAGTTCTTCATATGTTATCTATTGTTTGATTCTTACTGCCTAACAATTATTGATGAGCTTTACCTGTATTCCTGTGCAAATCAAACCCAATAAAAGCCCATTGAGGAAAAGGCTCTTGGTTCTTCTCCTCTGAGAGATCGGCCACCTTTCCTCCCCAACAGATCATGGCTTGGTAGACTTATTCTCACCCACAGCAGACAGGGAGCTCTGTGGGCAAAGCTCCCCCACAATTATCTATATTCTGCTTCTAAAAAATAAGCTCCACAGGAGCAGGCATCTTCATCTCCTTTAGTGGGTGTATTACCATGTCTTCGTTTTTTATTTCACTGATGGAGTCCAGCCATCTACAAATGTTTCTGGCATATAATGGTCACTGACAAAATAGGTGTTGAATCAATTCATTGACATTATTTTCAACTTTATTTAATAAGCAGCCAGAGTATACTGAGTCAAAAGATATAAAACTGTAGCTACTGAATGACCCGTATGGTATGAACGATATTAGTATGTGCACAGGGTTAAATTTATACTTGTATAGATGTACTTCATTAGAAATACACATGTCTGTACATACAGGGTGGGGGAAAAGTAGGTTTACACTTGTGAGTACACAAAACAGAGTTTATTCTTGTATTATTATTTATTTTCATTATTTTCCATACCAAAAACTGTAAATCTACTTTTGCCTCACCCTCTGTGTCTGTGTGTTACACATATATAGATATATGCATATATATATAACATATATGCCTATGTATATATGCATATGTATATAAACAACTGAAAGAGAACATGTCTAACTTTTCTTCTCTGCATAGAATATATAATATGTATTCTAAATACATAACATGTCTATATTTTCCTTACTCTAGATGGTGAATTGATGAGTGACTAATTTTTATTTAATTTTTGTATTTTAAATTATTTATAATGAGGATTAACTTATAACTGAACACTAAGTAACAAAATGAACATTAAGTAATAAAATGCCCTTACTTTCCAGAAATGTTGACAATTTATCCACTCTAATATTCACCAAATATAAGGTATGAACTTGTACCTACAACTTTCAGAAATTGCTAAGCCAGCGCAAGACAACTTAAACTCACTTCCTTCTGATAGCTAAGGCATAGATCTCCTTGTCTTTCCCCAATAATTACAATGTGTCTGTCACATATTTTGTCATAGACACAAGATATTCATACAGTATTTTTGAGCTACTATATGAGCTACTGATTCACTTTTCTCATTTACTAATAAAAAATGATTGCTGGTTTTCCCAGTTACTACATGTGGCACATTTAAAAACTGATACTAAAGAAAAGGTCTGCTATTTTTATGGTTATAACATTTCTAAGGACTAAAGAGGTAGCCACGAAGAAATTCAGTTTATTAGAGGGTAATTTCGGGAACATATGGAGCACACATGTACATAGAGAATAGGACTGGACATATACGATGGTACCCATGAGCCTCATGTGAGTCTAGGCATTGGTTCTTCCTATCAGTCACCTCATATTTTTAGGGGGGAACAGTCTGTGTAAGATGAACAGCACAGGAAGCATTGATGAGGGAACCAAGGCTCAGGGTCAATAAAGATTTACCTTAATAATGGTAATTTGGAACTTAATAGTTTGCTTATTTAGAGTTATATTAAGGTTAAGTTCTTGTTTCTTGCCTTTGTTTTAGCTGTTGGCTGGCAAGTCCTTTTTGTTTTCTCTTTTTTTCCCCTGTCAGCATGTATCATTCCATATTCATTTTAAAACACATTTTCATAAATTATTCCTTATTTTACATGAAGAAAAACGATATCAATTTGATTTTTGTTCCTTTTTTAGTAAATTATCCAATGCTTATGTGACAAGGAAAATATAGTTCATTGTGCATTATACTGAATTGAACTTCAATCACATGGAATAATAGTGTAATTGTCATCTCAACTCAATTTTACTCTAATTCCTATTGGATTTAAATTCCATTTACCTAGTAGGTCCTTCTCTTTGGTCTGAAATTGGGGTTCTATTAAGCATACAGTAATGGCACTTTTGAATAAGACTGAAGCGAATTAGATATTTATTAAAGTCAAACAAAATTGGACAGGAATTGCACATAAGTCTGTCTCTCATGTTCTAAGCACTACATGTACATCTCATATTTATTTAGTTTGAATTCTAACTTCCCAGTTTTCTGGAATTTAATTAACCTCTCCTGACTCTGTGCTTCTACATCTCCTTGTCTGAAACTCCTGGATGACACCCACCACGTTCGATGTCAGAAGTCACGCTGATGGACTTTCTCTGTGCCAACCCGTGTGCTGTGATCTCCACTTACTCACTGAGTTCCAGCAGCGACATTTTGAGGTTGATGCTAACCATCTCCAGGTAACACTGAATCTCAGAGAAGTTGGGGAAGATGTTGTAATTCACCGTCCAATATACATCAAAGCTGATATCCAAACCAGGGCTGCCCAAATCCCAAATTCAATTCTGGATCTCTGAGTATCTACCTCAAGCTTTCTCATTAGACTGTAAACTACTTAAACTCAACAGCACTGTTCTGCTTCTTGTGGAACTCTGTATTTTCTCAGCCAATTGTAAGCCACGATTTTGTACTTTTTAAAGGAACCAGAGTATACATATCATCTCTGGTAGTGTGTAGTCCATGATCCATAGATTCAAATGATATTCCAGTTTTGCAATTAAAAATAACTGATCATGTTGATTCCCCAGAGTGATTTTTGAGAAGTAGAAAAAGCATTCTATTTTTATGGCTAACTGTGTGACAAATGATGAAATAATAAAATTTAAAAAGTAGAAACACCTAAATTGAAACCACTTCCCATTTCTTAGGCAGAAATCAGACCCACAACAAAGGAGATGCCTTTTTGGTTTGTTGCCTTTCTCTCAGATGATGTGACAATGTATATATTATATTGGGGGAAATCAATGCAAACAGATCTGGAGGTGTTTGTTTGTTTGTGTTTTTAACATGCTCTATACACAAGAGAGAAGTCTAAATCTCAGTGAGAGTTCTCTTCAAAAGCTCTTTCCCGAGGCAAACTCCACTCAATTATACTTATCGAATTAGAAGTTTACTTTCCATAAAGTTAGAAGATCCAGAGTATAATGCTTGTATCCTTTTGTTATAATCCTTCCAAAATATTCTTCATTTACTGCATTCATCCCCCCAGATACTCTTTTTCATGGCAAAACCAAGCCAAAGTTAAATAAAACTTTGAATTGAAGCAAAATTCCTTTCATCCCAATTGTGCAGAAAACTTCTTTAAAAAGATAAATGCATTTTATATACCTTTTCATTAGAAAAAAATCATCCTGTTTCTAAAACTACTAAATATTTTCCAGCAAATTAAGAAACATATTTTCTAATTTCCAAGTTCTCATTTAGAATTGCTCATTAAATTTTCATATTTTATAGAGGCACACACAACTGATAGAAGAGATATAATTGAACCTCCAATGAGCCATTTAAATGTAAGCCATTTCTTCATTTAATCTGACATTACATCTGTAAACAAAAGTGAAACCAACTCCAGTTGATATTAATTTAATAACCTAGTGACAGTCTGGGGCGGGGGGGGGGGAGGAAATGGGCATGCTTTGGCTTTTGACTGAGATAAATTTTAAAGTTAAGTTTTTCTCTCTACTTAGCTTCGTGGTTACCCTCAAGGCATTAATCTATTGAAAAGGATAATACATCATCTTTCAGAGGAAACATGTCATAAATATTTTGATAAAGTATTCGTAATCCCCAGAAACAGATGGCAGTTCCATGAAGATTGTCAGCTGAGACGGCTTTGCTGACAGAATCGTATAAAACAAATGCAAGGGGCTTTTGCACTGCAAAAATCAAATGCATTCTTCCATTAATCAATCACAGCTGGCCGATTTTTCTGACAGCTGGAACTTGCGAGCCCTAATTTGCACGCTTTGCTCTATTTCTGACTAATAAACCCCAAAGGAAGCAAAATAGGCTCTTTGGGGGTGAGGGGTATAATAGTAGATTAAATTGCCAAGGGGAGAAACATAAAGCATATTGATTCCACATTATCAATATAGGAAAAAGGAAATATTGCTAAGTCCCGAGACAAGAACAGCCTCCAGGAAATTGTTATATCAGGAAAAAGGAGTCTCTACGGACATAATGACAATGCAGTGAGGAGAGTGTTCATTTCCCCTCGTGGCTTCCACCTGGCAAATGGCATTCCATTACCTCCTAATTGACACTTGCTTGGGTCTAGTTTTCTTTATGGAGATTGGGATTGTTATTTTAGGGGGAAGTGCATTGCTTCTCATTACTAAAAGTCAAGTTATGTTTTTGTAATTGTGCTTTGGGGTTTCTATGTAGCAATCATTATGCTGGTTTCCTCACGCAGTATGGTATTTAGTCTTTGCAAATTTTCACTACTGAGAAGATAAGAAACAGGTATCTTTCCTAACCAATTTCCCTCAAAATCAAATGATTCAAAGCATAGAAAGAAGGTGTGTGACTCAGTGTGACCCAATGGATGGGTTTAAGTCACACACTAGTGTATTAATATGTGTTAAATTCCTCCCAGTATTTATGATTAGAGGAACTTTTCATTTATTTTGACTCTTTGATCCCTATCTCCCTCACAGTGCAATGCAAAATCAATGAAAGCAAGAATGTGACTTTGCATCGATCACCTCTAATTGTATCCTCAATGTAGAAAACAGTGCCTGCAATGCCATGTGTCCTTCATAAAAAACCTATAAATAGCACCCACTGTACCTATGAAGTTGTATTCACAACCAAAACTCTGTGCTCTGGATTAATTTACTTTGTTATTAAAACTAACAATTCATTTATTAAACATGCATTCTACACCTACCACACGCAAAGCATTATTGTAGGTGCCTCAAAATGAATACGGGTAGCATGTCATCCCTGTCTACAGGGTTCACAGACAAGTGGGAAATAAAAATAAGAGAACCAAAATGTATAAAAGTTATGTCATTTGCATTTTTATCTTTTCAAATAAAAAGTCCAATTTTATGCAAAAATTATAATCTAGTATTTTCGATTGGGAAGCAATAGAGATTTGCTAATCTACCTTTGTTTTACAGAGAAGAAATTCAAGGACTTCAGGCAAACCAATGCCATGAAACTTGTTAGCTTGTTATGGGAGACCTAATTTTTAGATTATTACTCTTTTAAAAGTTCACTCATTCATTCATTCTGTTTTCAGCAACTATACTATGCATACTCTGTGGTGGATGAAGGATGAGAGACATAAGGCAAAATAATAGAAATGTTGTTTCCATATTATAAGTAACAAAACTGTTACTGGAAAGTAGGTCATTTAAGTATTTTTACAACCTTCAAAAATCATGTTCTGGTACCACACATGTATTTTGTGAATTTGAATTAAAAAACTGTCCTGACTCAGTGCTTTGCAAAAGTTACTGAAAAATGATTAAACTGGCAGATAATTGAGTATATTATGAAGACGCCCACATTTTTATTTTTTGTAGAGATTCTGAAAAAATATACAAAGACTATTACACATTATCTTTTCATAAAGCAGTCTGTACATCCAATATAGTCTATGTTTATCACTGAGTCTGACCTGAAGTTATTGAAATTCAAAAAAAGACAATTTTTAGGAAATATAAATTTAGAGTCTACCATGACTCAGGCATCATGTTATTTGGAGAACTCCAAATATTAATGTGAGTTTTCTTTTCTAAAATAATAAATACAAATATAAGTGTGGTCAGTTACTCCATTCACTGGAGATCATAGTTACTCTCTCTATATAAATGTCTCAGACATAGATTTATAGTTTGAGCCTCTTTCTTTCAAGCTACATCAATATGCCCAGATGTCTGTTCCATAGCTACTCTTGAATTTACCATAAGTATTTTAAGAAAGAATGAACAAAATTCATCTCATTATCTCCTTCACAATGCGTCATATTTCTGAGATCAATTTCCATCAAGAGGACAGTTTCCAAAGAGGTCATCCAAGTCTTTGTCATCAGTCAGAAGCAATTAATCCCAAGATTTTTTATTTTTTCTTTGCCCCCCTCTGAAATCACCGACTTCTGTCTATTCCTTCTATCATTCACATAGTTGAGGTCATACTCATCTTTTGCCGAAATTAGAACTAGAGCCTTCTTATTTTTCCCTTGTCTTGAGACCCGAAGGACATTCCACAGAACTGCACCAGCATGACGGAAGCCATGAAATTCTAAGAATCAGCTTCTTGTCACGAAAGCACAAAATATTAAAAGTCACCAGCACTTAAGAGAACAGTTCTTGAGGTGTGCAAACAACTGAAGAAAAGTAGATTGAGACAAGATTATAAATACTCTAAAGGCATTAAACAATTTATTGTTTCATTGCACAAGAGATTAGCTCAAAAATAGAGAAAGAAGCAAAGAAATGGGGGAGTTGTTTGTCATTACTCTTCTCCTTAACTTTATCCATACCATCTATTCTTACTCAAGGTTCAGCCTGTTTAATGAATGTTTGCTTATTCCAACACCAGTGTCTTAATTTGTTTGAGCTTTTGTATTTATTTGTAAGTGAACTTAATACATTTTGATGAATGGATTCTGTACCCAATTAGACTGAAGTTCCATAAGACCTGGAAATACTTTTGTTTGTCTTTTTTTTTTATTCTATTTCTTCCCTTGAGGACTAGAGAGGATGATCCATTTTTACCTGAGGACCCATAAATAAATGCTGGTGACTGAATATTGCCAGGAATATTTAAAGTTAAAAAAAATCACACATTGCAATTTTGAATTAACTTGTCACTTAACATATAATCATAGAGCGCTTTCAGAAGTAAGACTAAATAAGAATATACTCTTTAGCTTGGTAATTTTTCTAGTTCATTATTATATTTCAACTGCTCATTATATATTGCTTTTATAAAGTTTCATTTTGCTATATAAATAAAACTTTCCCAAACATACCTGGATATCTCTATAGTAACATGGAAAACAAATTTCTTTTTTTTATAGCTTATTTTTTATTTTTAATTTATTTTTTATAAATTTATTTCTATTTTTATTTATTTATCTTAGAGGGGGAGGGAAGAGAGAGAGAGAGAAATATCAATGTATGGTTGCCTCTCCTGTGTCCCCTGCTGGGAACCGGGAACTGGCCTGCAACCCAGGCATGTGCCCTGACTGGGAATCGAACTGCGATCGTGCCGTTCCCAGGCCTGCGCTCAATCCACTGAGCTACACCAGCCAGGGCGGAAAACAACTTTCTGATCAATATTTTAGTATCCTTGCTTTATGACTTTAGCTATTATAATGCACATGACAAAACTTTAGACAACTCTGAAAACCTCATTTCTAAAATTCTGCTAATAGTTTGTTAAAAACACCTTACATTGAATTTGTTGGTCTATTTTCAATTATTACATTGTTTTCTTATAAGAATAACTTCATATTAATCTGGTCTTTTGTCTCTTTTGAGCTTCCAAATAGGATCACTGATCTTCAGAAGATATCTCTCTGAATTTTTTTTTTACAAAACAGACACAATTTCACTTTGTTTTCTCTTTGAAAACACTTGAGTTTGCTTATGTTTGTTCCCTGTGGTCACGCACTGCTGCAGCCTGTATCTCAGGAGGCAATGCAGTCCTGAGTTCCTGTGTATGGTTCTCAGGTGAGTCAATGTCTCTTCATTTTCAAACGAGTATGTTGAAGGAAAGAAAATGATACAGAGCTTCTTACACTCACACAATTTGGACTTTTTACAACTAATAACAGATGCAACTAACAAGTACATAGTAAACAATAAAAGCCCAACATAGATATTTTGAGGGATTCTTTTTATACAACAATTCTAATGTTACATTGTGAATTCCATACAATAAAAGCAACATACTCAAAATATTATTCAAGTACTGTTACATTTCAAAGTTGAGAAAAGAACACAATGAAACTAGTACTTATAAGTTCCAGTCAAGTATACTCTGTAGGCTTTGCTCACATGAGGGTCAAAAGAATGTTTAAAAGGAACTGACTTTGTGAGAAAAAAATTGAAATGAACAAGGAGATTAGAATCATATACATGAGATTAAATATTTTTGACCGTATGACACTACATCGAATGCAAAACTATTGCAAGCCTCTGAGATAGCTTGATCCTCAAATCCCATGCCTAATTGGTATAAGACATTGACCAGAAAATGGAAACACTCAACCAATAGAAACTAAATATTAATCTTCTCCATCCTTATAACTGTCTTTGTGTTCATAAAGGATTTCTTCTCACATGACAGTTTATTTATTTATTTTTATTTTATTTATTTATTTTTAGAGAGAGGGAACGGGAGGGAGAAAAAGAGGGAGATAAACATCCATGTGTGGTTGCCTCTCCTGTGTCCTTTATTGGGGACCTGGCCCGCAACCCAGGCATGTGACCTGACTGGGAATCAAACAAGTGACCTTTCGGTTCACAGGCCGGCACTCAAACCACTGAATCACACCAGCCAGGGCTCATATGAAGGTTTAAATGACTCAGGTCAGAGGGTTAACTAGCAACTTTATATATACAATAGTTGTTTTGGTAATTAACCCATGAATGTTATTGACAAGGTTAGTCAATTTAGAACAAAAAGGATCCGCATGTAAGACATTAACAAAGAGTAACCTATTGCTTCCATTAAGATCTCCTGTTATAAAAAGGGCTTTTGACATGACTTGTCATTTATGCTTTCAATCCCCAGTTTATAACTTTGGAATCAAATCTTCCCCACAGGTTCCTTAACAAAACTCCCATTTGCCCAGTGTTAAACACATATGCCACTGTCTGCAAAAGTTGACTCATTCCCTGGTGTTTTTATTCAATTTTGGTCTTCATGTATCCCTATAATTAATCAGTGACTTCAGATGATTCCTGCAGAGATGTCCTGGTGTTGAATAATTATACAAAACACTCAGTGTTAGAGCCCTGAGTTCTGCTGTTGGAGACATGGAACTCTGACATGCTCTACAGTGCAGTGTGACATTNTCAATCCCCAGTTTATAACTTTGGAATCAAATCTTCCCCACAGGTTCCTTAACAAAACTCCCATTTGCCCAGTGTTAAACACATATGCCACTGTCTGCAAAAGTTGACTCATTCCCTGGTGTTTTTATTCAATTTTGGTCTTCATGTATCCCTATAATTAATCAGTGACTTCAGATGATTCCTGCAGAGATGTCCTGGTGTTGAATAATTATACAAAACGCTCAGTATTAGAGCCCTGAGTTCTGCTGTTGGAGACATGGAACTCTGACATGCTCTACAGTGCAGTGTGACATTGCTGCGTCGTTGTACAGCAGTGCCCCCGTGAGCATAGTTCTGTTAAAGAATAACAAATAGTATTTGCATTGCAATGCATCAAGTTTCAAAAAAAAAACCAACCATGGCCCATATACAAGGACACCAAACGTCTGCACTTCAGAAAACCCCGCTAGATAATGCATCAGGTGACCCACGTTCCAGACCCGGTTCCTCTAGCAGTTAGACCTTGAATAAATAACTTAGTGGAAATACATTAGTTGCTGGTAATTTCTTGATATTCAAATTTCACAGGATAACCAGACCAACAGTGAAAAGAAACCAGAGAAGAAGTTCAGCAACAGCTTAGTTCTCTTTTTGATTGTATACACAGGGCCAGGGAGTATGTTTACAGTTGTTTGCATGGGAAATAATACAATAATAAATAATAAGAATAGAGTCTGCGTTCCGCATATTCACAACTGGGAATCTGCTTTGCGCCCCATCCCGTACATAACTCACATTCTCTGCTAACTCTAGCTTAGCTCTTTGCAAGTAGGAAGATAACCTCCAGTTTAAGGCCGTAGTTCACTGTCCCCGATTTGTTTGCCGAGTACTCCCCTTTGATCTCACTGTTTACTTGGGGCAATCATAGCATAGTATGACAACAGTTTGGATTTATATTATTTTTAAATGTATTCCTTTGGTTTCTACACCAATTTTGCTTAAATGAATGCCCTCAGCCACACAAAGAAGTCACTGGAAGAGTTCAATGTATCTAATGTTTTATCTATACCCATATCTTTATGCTAATAGTCTATAGCTTTATCACCTGCATCTACCTACATCCATCCACAGCTAAAACTACCTAATCTAGATCTTTGAAACAGTGTTTAAACTAAAATCGAAGGCAAAAAGTGATACTGTGTCTTAGAAAGATTATGGGGTTCCAGAGCCAAAATGCAAGTCTTGTGATACCCGCAGCCAAACTCATTTCTAGAGAGAATGTACCAATTTACACTGCTACCAAAGGCTTATAAATGTCTGTTTCACTGCATCCTCATCAGCAACGAGTTTCTGCTTTAATTAAAATCTTTGTCATGCTGGCAGGTTAATATAATAATACTTTAATTGTCTCAGGTCCCCACGAACTGCATCATCGGTCAGTCTGTTCGGACTTCTGCAACGGGCTCAGGACAGAAAAGGTGAAGCGGTGCCTCTGTGCGGTACTAATGTTAATGTATTACCTGAAAGTAAGAGGAGGCCCCAGCACATTTTAACAGAATTAAAATGCGGTTAGAGGGATCTGATAGAACAGACGCGATGAACTCAGACTAACAAAAGTCAAAAGACCTGATATTCAGGGCAGGGCAAAAGTGGGTTTACAGTTGTTTATGTAGAAAATAATACAATAATAAATAAATAAAAATACGAGAATAAACTCTGCGTTTCATGTGCTTACAACTACAAACCTATGTCTGCCCCACCCTCTGTAAGCCAGAAAACCAACTTGTAATGGAAAATGAACAGTGCAGTTCCCAAGGGGAAAATCTCTGTGTCCCACCCCAAGTGACTCATCAGAATGAGGAGAAACTACCGTCTGCCAGGAATTACATTGCATGCATGGAGAAAACATATAATTAGAAGATACAATTTTCTGGTGTGAGTTACACCACTGGAAAGGCTGAAATACATTAGTAACTTACTCCTATATCACCAGTGACTATGTCTTTCCTTCACCCGAAGTTGGAAGGCTGGTGGACCTTCCCCCTGAGTGTTTTAAATTGGCATAAAGTTTGTCTCTGTGACTGTGCGGGGTTTTTTTCTGTGTTTCTGTCTTAACCCCTTTGGGCTGCTAAACCAGAATACTATAGGCTGGGTGGCTTATAAACAAGAGATATTTATTTCTTTCAGTTCCACAGACTGAGAAACCCTAGATCAAAACACCAGCATGGAGTATAGTAAAGGTCCACTTCCTGTTTCAGAGATGGTTACTGTTGCCTTGCAAGGCAGAAGGGACGGAGCTCCCTGGGGGGGTCTCTTTTATAAAGGCAACAATCTCATTTATGAAGGCTCCGGCCTCATAACCCACCTCCCAAAGCCCCGACCCTCCAAATTCCATCACGCTGGGCATTAGAATATAATATGTGACTATTGGAGAGACACAGACAGCAATTAGCAGTTTCTTCGGGTGGAAAAAATCCCCCATTTACTTTCAGTTATATCAGTACTTCTATCCAAGCTGTGCCCAACTCTTGCCAGCTTTAGAGTTATTCTCGCATTCCTTTCAAGGGGCTTTCGTATTTTTGTCTCTGCATTACTCTTCTCTTAATTTTCAGACAGTGATACGCTTTCTGAGTTACTTCAAGGACAGAGTTTCCCAATATGGTCCTAAAGTATAGAAAATACCCTGCACTTCCAGGGTCAGGAGGAACAACACTTTAGGTTAACTCTCAGCTTCCTCAAGCCCCTGGGATTTTGTGACCTTGAGAAAGCCTCTCACCTCCAATCTGTGTTTTCTTCATTGAAGACTGGATATAATGATAATGGCCTCACTGATTTGGCTGAGAGTAAAATCCCGTGTGTGGTTCTCTAACCTGGCTCTCAAACCTGGGAGCCCATCAGAGGCATGGGTCATCTTGTAATATCTTAGGCTATTTGCTATGTGCCTAAGTGTCCTCTCAAAATACAATCTTGCAAATGCTAGCAAAAAATCTGACCACATACCTTGGGTGCTGAATCATTTATTCTAGGGGTAATACGCATTTCTGAGAACTTGATCAAGGCATTCTTAATTTATGTCAAGATATGGACTATCTAATCATTACTATTTGGTACAAAATGTGAAGCTCTCTGCCCAGGTAGAAGAAACTAGCTTTCATTGCCTGGTAGGCTTGGCATAACCTGCTTAGCACTGCAGTTGAACTAAAGAAGGGTGATGTTTTCCACCTCAGGCTGAAATCAGGATGGGAACAGAGTAGAGAAAGACTTTGAGTATTTAGTTTGAATGGGCTACCTGACAGATGGCTTGATTTGTAAAGAAGACAGGGCATCCGAATTGTATTACATGCCCAATGTGTACAGTTCAGCTCCCTAACTTGTAAAATGATATCATGAGTTTGCAAATGTGAAAACCATGTTTCAAACAATGAAGTATCTTGCCCATAGATATGATGGATTTTTTAGTTCTGACTAATTCTCTCTCCAGCACCACGTCATCCCTGTGATGGGTAATGAGACAGAATTCGAGGGGCCAACTTTCCACCCTTGGGTTGTCCTTTATAGCCCTGTCACTGTTTTTTATAGTGAGAGGTCAAGTTTAAGGAGAAAATAAAAATTAAAACACGTTAACATTCCCCGTAGGAAACATTCAAACCACTTCAGTGCCATTAGCATCTGTAAAAAGAGCAACCCAAACACTGAACTGGGCCGGAACCACAATAAAAGAAACCATGCTGCATTGGGTCCTAATAGATTTTTAAAAAACGAGACTTTTAAATAACCATTTCCTGTAATGAATACAGGACACTATTTGCAATGAATTGATTTCCGTCTATATGGACTAGCAGAATCTATATGTATTAAATAGAAATGATTAAGCAATGGGTATTGCAAACATTAATTCTCAGGATAATTTAAGGAATAGGCCAGCCCCTTCCTTACTTTAGGCAAAGGGAAACGTAAGATATGAACAGTCAATGATAACCCAACATCTAGGCTCATCAAATTGGACTGGAACTTGAGCCCAATGATTAGAAAACACAAGCAACCATAATGAGCAAAAGGATTTCACAGAATAACAGTTACCGTACATCCCGTTGAAAGGGAAATAGGAGACTTGAGTTTAAAAATCTGTGGGAGGTAACAGAGAACATGAAATTTGTCAGAGGACATTTAATACTTACTTGAGCGATTTACTTAATTCTGACCCTTGATTTCTTTATCTGTAAATAAGGGTAATAACACCTATCTTAAGAAAACTATTGTTTACTTGGCTGGTGTGGCTCAGTGGATTGAGTGTTGACCTGCAAACCAAAGGGTCAAGGGTTTGATTGCCAATCAGGGCACATGCCTGGGTTGCAGGCCAGGTCCTCAGTACGAGGCTCACAAGAGGCAACCACACGTGGATGTTTCTCTCCCTCTCCTTATGCTTCTCTCTAAAAATAAACAAATAAAACCTAAAAAAAAAACAAAAAGAAAACTATTGTTTAGATCATATCATGTCATGTAAATGAAGTCCACAACACAAAGTTTTACTTTAAGGTAAAAATGACCGGTACATGACAAATTCCTTTTTGAAAACAGAAGATTTGCCTTCTTTTCAAGTATCCTCAAGCTCATTTTTATTTGGACTTTAAAGACAGCTTTAATGATTTCAGTGTTGATGAAATTGTATAGAAGTTAATGAAATAAAAGTACAGTTTAATACAAAATGTACTAACAAGAAGAACATACTGTCAGTAAGAAATAAACAAAAACTGTGTTTTAAACATCCCAAATAAAGTCCTAAACAACTGTGATATTATAAAGAAAATCCAAACTAAACTGCAATAAAAATGATAAAAAATAGAGGTTAAAACAAATTTAGATTAGTTTTTAAAAGAAAGTGCAAAATTGTATATTTTCTTATCATTTGAAAGTGAGTATCAAATTCAAGATGTCAGAAATAAAACAAAAATAAATATTTTAAAAGTAGAAGAATTTGGTTTTAATAAATAAAAAAGTAAAAATTAATGAATAGAGAAACAAAAAGTAATAAAACTAAAATAAATTTAAATGCTTGTTGAACATAAAGAAAAATAAAACAACTACATTATATAACCTAATTGACATTAAAAATTTAAAAAAAATAAAGAAAGGCCAGCCCTGGTCAGCCCTGTCATTTGCTAAAATTTGTTTCTAAGGGTAGATACCTAGAAATGAAAGAGGTCATAATGCAGAAAAATGTGGAAAGTTTTTTATAGGTCAGGGCTAGAAAAGTCCCAAATCAATTCCATTCATATTATGTTGATTAAAATACAATCATATCATATGTTCTAGCTGCAAGAGAGCCTGGGAAATACAGCTCCTCCAAGGTCAGACATTTTCCAGCAATGAATTAATGCCTAAATAAATAAATAAATAAATACATCATGCTTTTTGGAGGAATTAACTTATTTCTTTTTTATTGATTTTTTTAAAGATTTTATTTATTTATTTTTAGAGAAATGGCAAGGGAGGAAGAAAGAGAGCGAGAAAAACATCAATGTGTGGTTGCCTCTTGCACATCCCCCACTAGGGACCTGGCTTGCAACCCAGGCATGTGCCCTGACTGGGAATCAAACTGGTGACCCTTTGGTTTGTAGGCCAGCACTCAGTCCACTGAGCCACACCAGCCAGGGTGAAATTTAGCTTATTTCTAAAGATACTTGTAAATATTAAATGAATAAATTATCTGTGAAATGTTCAAATAGTGTCTGGGAGCTGAAAAATTTTTAATAAATTTAACTAATGATTTAACTGCCCATTCTATTTATTCTCACTCCTATTCTACTATCCAGTCTTATTACTTACATCCCCTATGTTTCCGTTAGAAAATGCCAAGTCATGAGACAAAGATCTCAATTCCAGTAGTTTTAACAAAAAGAAAGTGACATGTAAATAATGCCCTGAATTGTGGCAATTGCAAAGTTGTTAAATTCATCACCTCAGGGACATCAAATGTGCAGATTCTTATAGTTTTTATCTCCACAATTAAGATGTACTAAGATTTTTTCCCTATGGATTGCTCCTCTCATAAACAGAAAATGGTCTAGGTATACTACAAGAGAATATTTAGAAAAAAATTAGAGGCAAGGACACATCTTTCTTTATATTCTATCGTTGCAAAAACATGAACTAGAAATCCTCAGCAAAATTTCTTATACCTATCTGCAAGAACTAGTTCACATTTGTGCTACTAAATTAACTACTGGCAGAATGTTTAACCAATCGAAATTTAACACTTAAAAACAGGGCCACCTTTTCCTAAACTGAGGGATGGAGAGAGGGGACGCCCCTTAAAAGTTGGTTATCCCAGGAGAACAAAAGGAAGCAAAGCTCTTCGGAACGCTACTGACACGGTCGGCTACAATTCACAGACATAAAGTTGGATTACTTTGTTTTCTTTTTATTCTAATCTCCCTACTTTGACAAGACACACATGCTGCTGGCAGGTACATTTTCCAAATGGACAGCCGCTACCATGTAACATTAACAAGACATAAATGTCTGTTGTAAGTTAATGAGATTTTTAGGTTAGTTTTACTGTGACAAATAGAGTCTAATGGGACCCAAAATGACTTCCCACTCCTCAGAATTCACGTGCCTGTGTCATCCCCTACTTTTGGTGCAGGGCAGACCTAGGTACTTGCTTCTAAAGGTAAAAAAGATGGGATGTCACTCCTGTGATTAGGAGACAAGGGCAGGAGATTTAATGTAAGCAGACAGGCTGGCGAGTCTCACACACAAGGAACTGTAGGTGGCCCCTGGGAACCTCAGGCAGATTCTAA
Organism: Sturnira hondurensis; assembly: GCF_014824575.4. NCBI lineage: Eukaryota > Metazoa > Chordata > Mammalia > Chiroptera > Phyllostomidae > Sturnira > Sturnira hondurensis. The sequence continues at coordinate 13,872,754 of NW_028075269.1, read as the reverse complement.
GGTCTGACAGCAGTTTCCAGTCAGACCTGAGGCCCCCAGGCACTCAAATGCAAGAGAATGAATTCTGCGAACAGTTTGAGCTTAGAACTGGGTCCCTTCCAGTGGAGGCCCCAGGTGAAAATGCAGCCAGCTGCCACCTGGATCGCATGCATGTGAGACCATGAGCCAAGGGTCCAGCCAGGCCTTGCCCAAACTCCCAGCCACACAAACGGTGAGATGAAAACAATGCTTGTATGTTTGGAATAATTTGTTATAAGTCAATGGAAAAATTAAGGGATCATAGACAATTTCTATCATTGGACCAAATCAGAAATTCTGCCTTCTTCAACAGGCAACCAGAAATGATCCCTCCTACTCTTTATTTCCCTAGCATTTCATAGCATAATAGGGAACTTGGCACATTTTATTTAGACCTCAGTTAATTTTTATGTGCATGTCATTTCTATCTTTTGCATTCCACTACCTAAAATAATGATTTACATTTTTATTTGTCAAGCCCTAGCACACTACTTACGGATAAAATGTTTTCAAATTAAATAATTCAGACATTTTAAAATCACAATTTTTGTATATGCATCTATATTAAATAAATTAATTAATTAAAAATAAATCCTTTAAAAAGATAACTTGTAATTTCTTTTTATTATTTTAAACTGTTGCCCATATATAATATATATTACACATATATTATGTGTATATATACATACATATGTGTGCATATATGTATATATGTGTGTATGTGTATATGTGTGTGTGTGTATATATATATATATACACACTAACACCAATTGTTATAATTTGTATGAATGCAGACAACATCTATATAGATACAGGCAATCGGGCAGAGTTTTTCCCATAAGCTGGTTGGGCATGTCTTTAGAATTCTGCATTGTTTTCCTAGTCTCAAAGTATCTCTTTTTGTCATGATAATTAAGGGAACTGAGGGTTGAATGTTCTCTTGTCTCTGGAAAATACAAACAGGAACATCCCCTCTTTTTTGTTGGTCTTCTCAGGCCATATGGAAAGCCAGGTCCTGCTGGGAGAGGGAAGCACAAGAGGAGAGTCCAGCCCACCCACGCAGCCCAGCCCCAGGTGTCATCCACACCTGGAGGGCCTCAGCAGGAAACAGCTGTGCTCTTCCCCTCAGTGACAGTCTCCAAAGGTTTAAAGGAGGCGGGGTGTAGAGGCAAGCTTGTTTTCACTGTCTCCCCTTATATCAGTCACTTAGATCAAGGCTTTGGCGTGGGGAACTTGCAGGTCACTATCCTTGCATGTATTTCAAAAGGAGCCATCAGGGTTAAGGAGACAAGGCCCGAAATTTGTGACTCATAATCAATACAATGTTATTGCCTCCCTGGCACATATAATAATGATAAACAGGCAGTATTTTTCCATAATTTTGCAATATGCAAAGCAGAAAGCTGTTGAATATGTAAATTATACTCAGAAAAATGTTATTTTCCTCTCAGAAATAATAAATACCTACTTCAGTAATGAGCCCAAGATACTGAGTGATGACCATTAGACTTTGCTTTTCCCATCTCCTAAGCTCTCCTTGAAGAAAAACATGCTATCTATAGCTATTGAAGAAATTACAATTGACGTCTGAGTTACAAAAAAGACCATCCTTTTTCTCCTAAGTGACAAAACCGGAGCTGCCAAGAAAAATGCAAGTATATAGGAATCATGATAGAAAATAGTAAGAAGAATAAAAATGCTAAATACTAACTTAAAATTCATCATTGATGAGGAAGTCGCCCTACAAAGTAGTTGTGTATTGATAGGACCTCTTCTTTTTCTTAATTCCAGTAAAAATAAAGATTAAAAATTAAAATTACCTTAAGGTAAATATGCTAATCAATCCTAGCCCAGGCTAGATCATTTTAATATTTAGTGATGCTAAATTGACAAGAGTGCTAAATTAACCAATATCTTGAAACAAAAAACATGGACAGATCATGTGAAAAGCTGACCACGTTGGCAGAGGGATGCTGACCTCATTCCTCTCTCTTTGGCTTTTAGAAGGGGAGGATTAAGAAGGAGATGGAATGAGCTTGATACACGTGACCTTGAGGTATCGTGTCTCTATCCTACAGACGGTGATGAATTAACACTTAGTATCATCTATTGTAACACGGACTTTGGATCATACACTGTTGGTGGATTACTGTGCAGTCTCCTTCAAGACATAGCGCTGAGTCATACCTCCATGTGTGGGACTAGATGCCCTTAAAAAATGTCAGTAAACACTAGCATAGTATACATCTTACACCAGAGTGGGGAAATCAAATGTTTCCTTTTTGCCAGGGCATAGCCTTCCTTTTGGCTGAATGTCCTAAGAATAAAAGTGACCAAAAATCTCTAGTGGGCATGTGTATATGTACATACCTGTGATTTATTTTTGGCTGTGGAGGTGTTTTGAAATTATTATCTACAGTCTTTTTTACTACATTCCTCAATGTTCCATGCAACAAGAAATTTCATACTCGATAATTTTGAGGCAGCTAAGGTTGAGTTGAATTCTGACCCCTAGTCAGGGCCAGAGAAAAGTGAGGACAACTGAGGGAGCTGATGTGCTTCTCTGAATAAAGAAAAACATAAAAGGTTGAAGGGATGTTGAACGATTCACTGTAGAGCTATTACTGAGCACAGTGTCTCCCAGGAGTGCAAATCAGTTGCATTTTCTACAAGTGCCTTCAGCTAACCATGCCTATACTATGGGCTATATTATGTGATATTAGCAGAAAGCTTAATGTATATGCTGTGCTGTATTAGAAAGCTAAAGTCAAGAATATATAAAATGTCAGAGCTAGAAGAGATCTTAGGAATCATTTACTTTTCACCTGGGTTCCCTGAACTGCTTAGAGTCCAGAAGGTTATAATGTGGATTCAGGAGCTATTTTTAATATTTCAGAAAGCTGAATGGTAATCACAAATAATCACAAAATCAGAATGTCTAATGGGCTAAAATCTAACCTTAGAAATCTTACAAGGACATAATGAGTGGTTATTCTCTTCTTATCCAAAGTTATGCATTTATTTTTAAATTTTAGATTTTAATTATTGGTGGCATTCAATATTATCTTATGTTAATTTCAGGTGTTAATTTTGTGTTAATTTCAGCATAGTGGTTAGACAGTCACACCCTTTACAAAGTGTTTCCCCAGATATTTCCAGTACCTACCTGGCACCATACATAGTATCTATAATTAGTAAATAAACGTTTTAAAAAATTAAAATAAAAGAAAAGCAAAGTAGCTGTCTCCTAACAAATGTACTATGAGAGACGCATCTTTCAGATCATAAGCAAAACAGTACAGAGGAAATTTGGGCTGAAAACCTCTGGCGACCATTAATCTGGTTAAACCATACCTTCTTTCCACCTTATTCTTTCCACCATGTAACAGATAAGAAATTTGAGGGTAGAAATAGTTGACTTGCCCAGTATATGTTCATTAATGGCAGAGGTGAGACTGGATATTAGATCTTCTGTATCCCACTAATCCCAATATAATTTATTCTATGATACTATAAAGATATACATACAAATGTAAGTTATGAAATTCTAGGCCCTTAAAGTAATACAGTTCTTTGTGTTAGTATATAGCTATACCAATGTTCTCCCCATTGACTAAAGATTTACTGCTATGATATATGCATTTTCTAGTTCAAACAAAGTTAAGCTTTTTAAAGAAACTAAAACCATACACACAGTACTACTAATAGAGTCACTGAGATAAAATAAATGAGAAACTGGTAAAAAGAGACAAGTAAGTGTACGAAATGAAGTAAACTGCCCTGGCTGGTATAGCTCAGTGGACTGAACACAGGCCTGTGAAGCAAAGGGTTGCTGGTTTGGTTCCCAGTCAGGGCGCATGCCTGGGTTGTGGGCCAGGTCCCCAGTAGGGGACACATGAGAGGCAACCACACATTGATGTTTCTCTTCCTCTCTTTCTCCTTCTATTCCCCTCTCTCTAAAAATAAATAAATAAAATATTTAAAATAAAATAAAATACCTTTCTTAAAAAATGAAGTAAACTGTGTTATCAACTAAATATATGTGTGCATTTACATAGTTATGTATTTATACACACATAAGTATACATGCAGATGTGTTCATACATCTGCATATATGTCTATACATAGACGTATTTCACATGCATTTAATAAAAATGTAAAATATCAGATTTGCCTTTTATTAAATAAGTGAATCAGGAGTATACTTACTATTATTATACTTACTATTGTAATTAAAGTGTTAGATATTTACAAGTCTTTGTATCTTTAAAAAATGATTTAAAAAGAGACTTTGTTTTTTAAAGCAGTTTTAGATTCACAGTAAAATTGTGTTGAAAGCACAGAGAGTTCCTTTACAGCCTGGGCCCCACTTCCCCACGGAGACTGTTACAGGACGTCACCCAGTCCAAGAGTGGTACATGTGTCGCAGCTGATGAAACTACATGGACACATCATTGTCATCTGAAGCCCGTAGTTTGCATTCGGGTTCACTTTATTGGCGGTGTACATTCTATTGGTTTAGACTGATGTATAATAGCATGTGTCCACCATTGTAGTATCACACAGAATAGTTTCAACTGTCCTAAAATTCCTCTGTGTTCTGCCTCTTCATCTCTCCCTCCCCACAACCCTTGGCCATCACCGATCTTTTCACTATCTCCATAGGTTTGTATTTACCAGAATGTCACATAGTTCAAAGGATACCACATCCACAGTCTTTTCAGACTGGCTTCCTACACTGACTAATATTCAGGTAAGATTCCTCCATGTCCTTTTATGACGTTATAGCTGAAGGGCTTCTTGAAAAAAAAAATACCTTAGTTTGCTTGTGGGATAGGATATGTACAAGATAAGCCCATGATAACATCTTGTCACACTGATACGGCAAGGATTCTTTCACTTTCGAAGACAGTGAGGGTCAGACCAAGAGGTCCCTGGCAAACTTAACAAAGCTGAGTTGTTGTGGGGGAGAGAGTTTCCCACCGAAGTGGCAACTTGAACACCAATAAAAACAGTAATTCCAGTTGATTAACAGAAGTAGATCATAATGCAGCAATCTCGAGGTGTAAGTCATAAGATCAGTGAAATCGAATCTGAATTGATTAGTAAATTCACACATGAACAGACCACGTCTTGGTCTTTGTGTAGGAATGTCTTCAAAACAGTCTTGGAATCATCCATCGTGCATTTTTATGTTATTTGAGGGTAGCCACTGTATCCAATATCACTTATGTCAAGGCTCAGCATTTCCTTTTACCTCCCTGCATCGTGCTGGTCACAGGCTCTCTCTGAGATCATGTCTCTTATTTGAGGATGAAGCAGTGAATAGAGCAGATGAGTCAAAATCTACCATTTTTATGTTTCCACTCTCAAAGACAAATGCTAATGCATCCAATATGAGGAATCTGAGATAAACATAACAAACTAATAAAAGGTCATATGTCATTTTACCTCCCACCACCAATATATAAATAAATACTCATAATTTTAATGAATTGACTTCAGAAAATAAATATTCCATTTTATTTCCCAAATGGCTGTGGCTGTGGGTGCATTTTTAAGCATTTCTACAGCTGCTTGCATTTCATCTACAATCTATTTTATGATATACATTAGGAAAATAAAAGCTTTTCAAAAAATGAAATTATACTGAAACACTGCTAAAGAAAAAGCTTTTAAAAGTAATGAAATGTAATCACATTTGATGAAGTCTTTAGAAAATATAAAAGTAGATACTTCAAAGAGAATACACATTTGAGATGAAAATATACCAGTATCTCCAAATGCCTTTCTCCCTACCATTTGTCATAGATTTAGACTGTCAAAAACATCCAAAAAGTTAAATAAATTAAAATGCCCTAGTCCCCCTGCCATAGTTTGGATCCTGAGTAAAGCTCTGCTTAGACCAGAAGTTTCTAGTACCCCAGAGGTTACATTTTCATAAGATCACATTCTTTTTTGTTGCAGGGTCTGTGAGGGTATTAGGTATTGAGTTATATCCCTCCCCGAAATTCATAGATGGAAGCCTCGAGCCTCAGTAGCTCAGATTGTGAGCATATTTATAGAAAGGTCTTAGGAGAGGTAATGAAGTTAAAGTGAGATTATCAGGGTATCTCCTAATACAACATGGCTGGTGTCCACAGGAGAAGAGGAATTTCAGTACTTAGACACACATAGAAGAAAGATGAAGGGAAAAGACATAGAGCGAATCCAACCACCTGCAAGCCAAGTAACAAGACCCGGAATAGGAAGTTTCCTCATAGCCCTCCAGAAGGAACGATTACCATCAACACCTTGATTTTGGATATCTAACCTCTGGAACTGTTAGAGGATTCATTTCTGTTGTATAAGCCACCCAGTCTGTGGTATTTTTTAAAGATTTTATTTATTTATCTTTAGAGAGGAAGGGAAGGAGAGAAGGAGAGAAATATCAATGTATGGTTGCCTCTCATGAGTCCCCTGCTGGGAACTGGCCTGCAACCCAGGCATGTGCCCTGACTGGGAATCGAACCATGATTGTGTGGTTTGCAGGCCCGTGCTCAATCCACTGAGCTACAGCAGCCAGGGCTGTTATATGATAACACCTCTAAAGAACTAATACAAAGGAATAAATTCAAAATATATCATCTACAGGTGTCGCAACCTCAACGTAAGCCTACCATATTTTTATTCTGAGGAATCAAAATCAGACATTAACAAGTTATGCATGTTTTCTTTACCACTATAGACAAAATACTCATTACTTTCACAAGAACATAATAACCTAAAAATGATCATCTCTTCTTCTTTCAATATATTGTATGTAAAGTCTTGAAAATACGATCACAAGTGTTCTGTTTACAGAAGCCATTTGAGACTAGATTTTCTGTCAATTAAAAAGAAAATATTCTGACTGAGATAGTCCAGTTCTTAATATAGTAATTCCCCTGATCACTTAGTTGCCCCAATTGTTTAGATTCTTTGTTTAGGACACAATACAATAAATTACAACGTACCTCAGAATCTGAGCAGGAGATGCCTTATGAAGGTTGACAAAGGCTACTTTTCTTTCTCAGTGATCGCAAGAAAAACCCAAAGCAACTAAGGATACATGCAACTTGGACAGTACACAACTTAATTATGCAGAGTTTTTGTCATTTGTTTTTGATAACTCAGTTTCTCCAGGACTACTCTGATGTCCAGCTTCATAGTATTCTTGTCTAAAATCTTTATGAAATGCTCGCATTTAGTGCCTGCACCCTTAAGACTTCCAACCCTCTGCCTATGGAGGTGGAGTTTTCTGTCGACCTTTTGCTTAAAGCCATGTCAAAGCAAAATGGCTGCTGACTCTGGTGATAAATCACCATATTACAACCATCAGGGCATTTAATTTGTTCTGAAAATCAATTGGGACTTGCTGATGCCAAAATATAATATAGTGTTAGTTAAAAAAAACAAACACCTGGATATTACACTTCAGTCACCTTGATGACCAAGTAACAATTTACAGTTTGCAAACACCAAACAGACAAACTGTAAGAAAAATGCACTTTGACTCTAGCACCAGCCTTTGTGGGATTTGGCTGGAGTGAAAAAGTCAAATGACTTCGCGGAGAAAATGGTGAGCTCTAGGGTAGAGTTGAGGCTCGTTACAGAAGGAAGTGCGTTTGTTGGGGTGGAGTGGGGGACATGGAGGGGATGGGGGGTGTAATTTCTTGACTAAAGATCTCCAATTAGCAAATGAAGTTTTACTAAATATTGCTGAGTTATAGGTTATTACTTGACTTATCGACTTATTTGTCAATTCTTAGCACATCAAATGCCATGAAGGAGAATGTTTTTTACTAGTTCCTATGCTGTTTACTAGTAGACGAGGAACTGCGTCAGCTCCTGCTAACCTTGGAGTCTATGGTAACTGATAGAATGTTGAATTCATAGTTATATGCTACTGGCTACAGAGATAATTTTACAAAGGATGAGAAAAACCTCTAGGTCCTACTTTCTGCCAGAATTTATAGCCTTATAACTGTTTCCATCACAATTAAGACAAAATATAGCTCAAAGAAGTGATTTGAATAATAAAATAATTTATGTCAACTGTCATTAAGAAGGCATTAGGAGTTTGAGTGTTTATTGTGTGACTGACCAGAGAAGGCAAATTGTAAATTACATTTCACATTTCCTTTTCCCTACCCTATGAGAAAGTATTAAAACCAATTTTATTGTTGAGTAAAGTAAGGTTTAGAGTAGTAAAATTTACCTAAGTTTACATAACTATTAAGAGGAAAGCTATACTTTCTATTCTTTGTATCTAGATCAACCTTACTGTAATTTCTGCCTTTAACTCCCAGAGTTAGGAAAGAACATAAAAAGGGGTAAAATAGATAGTGACTGCCAATCGACACACCCAGAAAATGTCCTTCTGCCATTAACAATGCTAGCAATTTAAAAAAATTTTTTTGCAATCAGACAGACAAACTTGGAATCATTTTTACTATGTATGTGATTTTGGATAAGTTAAGTAAACCCTTTGAATGCATGGATCTACTCTGAAAATATTTATACCCACAAGAAAAAAATACTATGGTGATCAAGACACATGTCTCCTGGTATCAGGAAACTAATAAACTAGTGAGGGGTGAAGGGACAATACACATATGAAAGTTTTAATTTAAATTGTGTTAAATGCTATAAAATTATTGTTATTATTACCAAATATTACATAAACAAGTAACCAGTGAGTATAAGAAAATAAGGGCATTCTAAATTGAGTGATCAAAATATGCCTTACAAAAGTGATGGTATTTGATTGAGATCTCAGTAATGAGAAGGAACCAGCTCAGTGATAAACTAAGGAAACTGATTATAAAAGAGAAAAATTTTTAAAAAGTCTTAAGGTGGGAATAACCATGGATAACACTGAGAAATGTTATGAAAGTCAATGTTACCAGAGTGAAGGAGATAACTAACAAAGAAGATCTGAGGTCAAATCACACAGGGCCTAGGTAGGCAGGGTATGGAATTTGGAATTCCCTATAACTGTTATGAGAAGTTATAAAACATTTAAAGATTTTTATGGTTTGATCTCATGTATGTATTTACTTGAACATCCCTCTGACTGCTCAATTAGGAATGGATGAAACTCAACATATAAAAGTAAGAAAAGCAGTTAGGAGTCTATTGTGCCAGTTTCAATGAGACATGATGGGGCCCTGGGTCTAGGAAATTCAAGTGGACGTGGTGATGGTAGGGTTTGAGATGTATTTTTGTGGTAGAGTCAATTAGGATTTGGTAACACATTAAACATGGATTGTAAGAGAGAGGGGGGAATTAAGGATTACCTGTAGGATTCTTTTAACAAGAATAACTGTACAATTAGTGGGGCCTCGGACCAGATTGAGGGCTACAGGGAGGGGAAGACATTTCTGATGGAAGGCAGGGTAGGGGACGCTACTAAGTATTTGAATTTTGACCAAGTTATATTTGAAAAACCCATTAGATATTCACATAGAAATGTGAGGAGGAGTTAGTATAGATAAAGTATGGGATGAATAAACAGGAAATCTCATATTTAAAGCTTAGAGCTGGGTGAAATAACAAGGAAAATGTGCAGATGGAGGAGAGAAGAAGTCCATGCTGGAGCACTCCTGTATATGAACATTTACACCGCAGACAGGAAAGGAAATATAATCAAAGGAAACCGAGAAACAAAAGCCTGAAAGGAGAAAGGAAATGAGATAGATGTTACCAAAGACTGTGTAGGCATAGGATGGGCAACTGTTGAAAACACCACTGAGAACTTAAATAAAATGGGGGCAGAAAACTTGCCATGGGTCAAGAGAAATTGTTGGAGATATCAATAAATTGTGGGCAATAATAACAATCTGAGAGATTCATGTTCAGATTAAATGAGCTGAAACAGAAAATCATTACTTACTTTGTCTAATGCTGCATAAAAAATCACCCTGAAATGTGTGGTGTATAACATTCATTGACCATGCTCATGGAGTCTCTGGGTCAGAAATTCAGGGCAGGCTCAGTGGCCAATTCCTACTTGGGTCTCTGAACTGGGCACAGTCGGAACTCACTAAGACTATAGTCATCCAAAAGCCTGACAAGGCTGGGGGATTCAACTCCAAGGTGGCTAAGTCACTCTTAAAGAAAGTTGGGGTTGGCCACTGGCTAGGAACTATGAATTCTTTTTATGTGGGTCTCTCCATGGGGCACTGAAGTGTTCCCAAGCCATGACAATTGGTTATTCCAGAACAAGTGATTTAAGAGATCAAAAGGAAAGCAGAAGGTACACACCTTCACATCTGCCTTCCTCTACTGAACCTAAAGGTCAGTTCTAATGCAGTGTGAGAGGGGGCAACACACGTGAGTAAATACAAGAGATGAGGATTGCTGGGGACCATCTTGGTGGTTGACCATGACAGAAACGTATTTCAAATTCTTAGAAACATTGCCTGGGACATAGTGGACATTCTGTAAATGATAATGCTCAGAGTTAGCCAAACAGGAGGTACAGGACACAGTCCTTCACACAGCCACATTTGTCCAAGACTCTAGGTGTCAACCATAAGACTCTAGACATCAACCATAAGCCTCACTGTCAACCACCTGTTCACAAATCTGAGGGTTCCCACATTCATCCTTATTGTTGGTAATTTGCTAGAAAAACCCACAGAACTAAGAAAAGTATTGTCATTATAGTTTTATTATAGCACAAAGATATAAATCAGAACCAGTGAAAGGAAGAGATATATAGGGCAGAATATGAAACTGGAAGTGTTCCAAATCTGATGATTCTGTGTCCTCTGGGATGCATTACCCTCCAAGTATCAAAATGTGGGAATATGCAGAATACTATCAACCCAGAAACTCATCTGAGCTTGGAGACTAGTTTTTAGGAAGACTTCATTTTGGGAGAATGATTGATTGAGTTATTACCCACATGCTTGAATTCAATCTCATTTCCCCCGTCCCTGGAGGTCAAGCTGATTTCTCATGGCACAAAGTCTCAACCCTCTAAGCACACGGTTAGTCTTTCTTATGGGGCTAGCTTCCACCTTGAGTCATCTCTGGTAGCATTAAACTATCGACCGTAATCCAAAGGACCCACTATAAATAGAAAACACTCATATCACTCAGGAAAATCCCAAGGGTTTAGACATCCCAAGAATAGGACAAAAGCCAGATGTAGGTGATTCTTCACTGCACAGGTAGATATTATTATTGCCATTTCATCTATATTACTAAGTAGAATTATTGGAGAAAATGACATAGGATTTCAGATTTCCTTAGATTATAGACACTGGGAGATGAATGAAAATTCACCATCTGCTCTTTGTGGTGTCTTACAAAACAAATACAAAATTTTTAGTTTTCTGCTGTCTTGATTTTACTCTATGTTGGTAATTATTAAACATTGAGATTTAGCTGTTTTTCCCAATCAGGGTGCCAGAGAACATGTAGGACCAAATAAACTTTCCTTTCATCCTGTGCTTTAGTCAAGAAGACTGGCATCCTGAGTTCAATAATGTTTATATATGTACACCAGAGCAAACACAGGAGATTAGAACCTGTTTAGTCATGGACAGTAAGAATCAAAGATTACACATATGACATTAACACATGTTTTTTTGTTATTTGACTCCCATTACACCCAGTGTTCATAGTTTACCATTGTCCCTCTCTTTCCTCATTACAATCCCCTCTTCGTGTTAGTCAACTCAAATTCTGTATTATGCGACAGACAGTCTGTTATGATGCCATTGCCATGAGACCAGGGTGTTATTTTCAGAAAACATTAATCTAATTTTAGATCAAAATAAAATCAGGGGTGTAGAAAACCCACTATATATGGTTCTGGAAGAATTATAGAAAAGTCGCATACACTTAGAGCTCTTTTATGCCAATATATCGAGGAGGTTATACATGTGTCAATAAAAGTGAGGCTGGAATTAGGTAGAAGTCTTTAAAATTAAGGTAGTATGTTGAGTCTTTCTCTTTTTCAATTGCCTTGTTAATTTAATAAACACACGTCACTTCTCACTTTTAATACATTCTGAAATTTCTCTTCGTCCTCATTAATGTGTGAAACTGTTATCTAGCACCAACTGCATGTTTATAAAACAACAAGCCACTCCCTACAAAAAATAAATGTACATATAACACAGGTCTTCAAGAAAGGGCTTATGCCCTGGCTGGTGTAGCTCACTGGACTGAGCACAAGCCTGCAAACCAAAGGATCATGGTTCAATTCCCAGTCAGGTCACATGCCTGGATTGCAGGCCAGTTCCCAGCAGGGGACACACGAGAGGCAACTGTACATTGATGTTTCTCTCCCTCTCTCCTTCCCTTCTCCTCTAAAGATAAATAAATAGAATCTTTTTTAAAAAAGGGGGCTTATGGTCTAAGTTGTGCACCTTTATTTTCTCTAGATCTTTCCCTTACCTCCTCTCCTCTTTATGCTTTTCTTCAATCAACCACATGTTCTCATTTCCCATTATTCACTTTTTAGTAAGTTCAGACATATTAAGTCATTAAGAGCTTAATATACTCCATACTGCAACTCTCTAGAATACTTATATTTAAAGGAAAATGCAAATTTCAGGCATTTCTGAATGACAATTTTGAGCAGGCCCTTTCACTGATGATTTTCAAATAATAATATATAGATAGTCCACAACAATATAAAGTAAACTTAACTAGTTAAATGGCAAAAGACATATGTAGAGAGCAGGACTAATAAAGTCACATTGGTCCAGTCAAGATAGCATAGTATATAAAACAAAGTGGAGTCACTCATGTCAACCAAGATGGCTGCCACTTAGACTTGGCTCTTCGGTTCAAGAGGAAAACTACCTAAGTCAGAGCAGACACATCTGGCAAGGAGGCACACCCAGTATATCTCTCTATGTGACCAGAAGAGCCATGTCTGCAGATTGGAACCACCCATACATAGGACCCTGGTGAAATTTCCCACTTGGCATCAGGGGTGCCAAGACACTTATCAAGAGACCCAGAAGCGTGGAGTCCACCACTTTCAAGGTATAACTGAGGCAGGCTCCAGACCACTGCTAATGTGGCCGAGCTCCACACACGAGAGTGCTACTCCATGCCACACTAATGGAGTGTTTCGGAGGCTCTGCCCTGCTGAACTGAGGACTTCACCTGCCCTGCTGCCCAGCTGGCTCCAGAGATTCTTCCTTGCAAGATGCTGGTGGCTTCCTTGTTCACGGTGCTGCCTCCCAGACCCACAGACTGAGACTCTGGGACTCAAGGGCATTATCCCCAATTCTCTCAGGTGATGTTGATTTTTTCTGAGTGATTAGCATTGTTCCTAGGTTAGTACAGACTTGGTTTAAATCCGCATTTAGAAAAATAGTCATCCTATGTGTCTCTGTTACGTCTCAGTGCTGGTGTCACCTGTGGGACTGGTGCTCATGTGTCCTCGGTGCTTAAGGCTCAGATGATCTGAGTGGGGACAGAGGGCTGGCTTAGAGGAAGGACTGTATGGTGAACACACACTAGTGCCAGCATGGAAACAACCGTGAAGACATGGCGTTTATAGGAGCTGTGGCCTTTATCATTAGCCATTCATCAGTAATTCTGTGGCGGGGGGTAGGCTGATGGGGGGAGGCTCTAAATGCTAAGAACTTGGTGGAAAATGATTTTTTCTCAAATATAAAGGAAAAATACAATGAAATATGCACATTTATTTATCTTGTGGATTTGGCTCAACTTTGATTAAAACTGAGCAGATGATAGAGCAAAAGACTGGTTTCACATTTTCTTTGAAGTTACAGTGATTCTACTTAAACAGCTTGAATATTTAAAGATGTGACTTTAGAGTGAATAATTAAAAATAATAATAAAAATTTCCATATGAACCTATGAACTGTAGGCTCATTATTCAATAAAATATTGTAACTTTTCAATTCAGCTTCAGAAATAATTAACTAATATACAACAAAGAAAATAGATAGTATACTAATTCCTTAGTTTTCCTCTTGGACATTTTTCTTTTAATTTGTACAACAAACAGATAAATGTTAAACTGTAGAAGAAAAATGTGCTTCTAGCCATGAAAAAATGATATACCTAATATATATTTTCACACTATATTGGGATTTGTATTTTTTACTTTACATAAACTCAAACTAATCACCATATGCCTTTGTTTACTTGATTTTCCAAAGCTTATAAAATGTAGAAATCAATTTAACATCAGAAATAAAATGAGGTTGCCACTCTTCTATTATCTTGAACATTTTTAAATTCTAAAGGACGGAATCCGAACTAGGAAAAGTGTCAGCAATGCTAAGCATGTAGGAGTAGAGTTGGTTCACTCCACCCCTGCATTCAGGTACCATTCCTGCTCAGACCACATAGTTGCATACTCAGTATAGTTTACTATTGCTTTGCCATCTAAGATCCTTTACATGGTAAATATTTGTTTTATTTTCCTCTTTGTGAAGTTTACAGTTGAAAAATAATAAATTTGTGTGTTTTGAATCATGATCATGATTTTATTTTCTATCTTTATCTCTAATCTGAAAAAGATCCTTACTTTTCTAGGCAGGCAAGCTTCCTTGACACAGGACACCTCATTGCGGAATTCATACCTTCATTACAACAATGAAGGCATTCCATTTTAATATTTTCTTAAAGATTTTATTTATTTATCTTTGGAGGGGCAGGGGAGGAGAGAGGGAGAGAAATATCAATGTATGGTTGCCTCTCGTGTGCCCCAGGCATGTACCCTGACTGGGAATCGAACTGCGATACTCTGGTTCGCAGGCCTGCACTCAGTCCACTGAGCTACACCAGCCGGGGCCATTTTAATATTTTTATTGTATTTGCTTTCTGGATTGTCAGTAGCAACATGATGGAACAGAGAGGAGTAAAGGGGCGTGATGGAAATGTATGGCGTTAGGGTGAGAGTGATGATATAAATTCTTTTCATACTACTTATGAGACCTAGGATATGTGTTTTTTTAACATTGCGATTGTTCAAAAATTCCAAGAAAAAAACTGAAAATACTAGTAAGCATGCTTTTGCAAGAGCATATTTATTAATGTTAAGCACAATATTTACAAAACGTCTATATTTTTATTTTTATCCAAGAAAAGATAGCTTCTGTTGTTAATATAACAACAGATATTCTTCTTAATGGTCTTTAATTTAGTTTAATTATCTAGCAGAGAAACTGACAAATATAGAGAATTAATTAGATATTCATTAAGCTGAAATAAGCTGTCTTAGTTTTTAGGACTTTAAAGGATCAGTGCAAATGGCTAACATTCATTAATGTCAGTCAATCCGTTTTCTCCCATTGTTAACAGACCCTGAAGCCTCAGCCTTTGAGCATCTGACCCACAATGGGCTATTCATAGCACCCAGGACCCTGACCACAGTGATTGGCCCTAAGGTGAGCTCATCATCCAAACAAACTTACAGCCTTTACCTGGGATTTTATCATTGGAGTTGAGAATGAGGAGTGCATTTATCCATGTGGGTTGCTAAACCTGATTTATGTGAGCTTAATGGTCTTTTTAGCAAGGAGGTTTTTTTTTCTTATGAAATGAGTGAATATAGGCAAAATACAGAGATTAAAAATTTAAAATGATTAGTGTTCTGTGCCTGCATGTTGAGCATATGCAGGGGTTAGGGGAGTGTAGCTTTGCAACTTTAAGATTCCTGAAGTGTAGTCACAGGAGAAAATGAAGTTTTTCTATTCAAAGAAAGCTGATCTTTACTTTACTTCTAAAAGCTTGAAGACATGGAGTTGTCTCTGGTAATAGGGTAATATATTTCTGAGAAGTCTTTATGTGGGGATAAAATTTACAAGATACAGTCCAAAGTTTTTTTCATATATTGATAAATAATTTGCTATACCCTTTATTTCACAGTGCTCATAGCATTAAAATACATGAAACATTTGATGTCCATGACTATTTAGTAGGTTTCTAAATTTATTTTTATTTATTTTTTATTGTCATTATATTTTTTCATACCATTTATGCCCTTCCCTCCTTCAATCACCACATTATAGTCCATGTCCATGAGTCCTTTTCCCTTTTCGCTTGATTTAAAATTGACAAAGTATTATGAGGCATATCCATGGAAATGTTATTCTAAGCAGAGTCTCACATTGGCCACCATCCTTATTCAGATTATACTGACCTATGTTATCAGTGAAAGGAATAACTACACTTTAATAGTTTTCCCTGAATAACAACAGAAATAAAAACTGCAAATACTTTTATAAGGACTTACCCTGTCCTAAGCCATAATCTCAGCACTTGCATAAAGTAACCCTTTTATAAATCAGCATTCATGGTGTTGATTTGATAATCTCACGAAACGTAACTTTTTTCTACATCACAGTACCTTTCCCCAGGCAAAGTCTCCTATGAGGACAGATGGATAAATGAATGAACAAAAAAATTTCTTTTTTGAGTAAAGAGTCTAAGTGGTTTAACAGAATTGGAGAAATATTGTATTTCCTGTGCTAGAAAATGCAAAACTAGGAATAGAGATTCATGCTTAAATACAATAATAGAGGGTGTTTTTGTTATTTGTTTTTTTCTTATTTTTTTTTGAGATGTGGCCGGCTGAGTTTGCCTGCCTCATTCCTCACTTCTTCAACAGGAATCCCTCCTGAGTCACTGGCCATCTGTACCCTCTCACAGTTTTGAAATATTTCACTAATGTTCCTCTGTTATCTAGAAGCTTCCTACCTCTAAGGTAAATGTCACTCGCTATAATATAAAATTGTGTTTTCTTGTTAGAAACTGAAATAAAAGGCAGATGTTAGTCTTCCCACTTGAAGGAATATCTCGTGTACTTGGAAGCTTCATATGTCCGTAGGAAACGATATAAACTATTTCCACCTTTCCTATAAATTCTACTTCCAGCTCTGTACTTTCACACCTCTTCTCTTACATATCTTCAATCTGCTCAATTCTCTGGAAATAAAGGGGCTCAGCCTGCTCCAATGAATCTAATAAGATCATTAATCATATTGAAAAAGAACTTACTTATTAGGCTCAAGTTAATTCATTCTAGTAGCAATTGGATATCACATAAACAGTCTATATGAACTACCTTTCTTTACAGGGTTATGCCAATTGTTTCACTCCAATGAAAACGCAAAAATCTCCCCTCCCCCCACCCCCCGCCGCTAACAATTCCACAAACTTGTTAAGATTGTTCCAACTTGGAGACACAGCAAGAGGAGCCAGGTTGGGCAAAGCATTGACAAGCACAGGGGAGGAAGAGGATGCAACCCATGGGGACCCTGATACTTCCCTCTTCCCGATGCCATCGAAACACAAAAAACTTACATAATACGCCTGCCCTATGCACATACCTACATACCACTACACAATAAAATGTAAGAAATGATAACTGAGGCAGTGTATAATTTATACAAGTAAGAAACTTTGAATGCTCTATTCTGTAGAATCCTATTTCAGATGTATGTTGAGATTATGTTTAAAATGAAGTGTATGATTATTTTTTCTCTCCACAGTAGGTGGGGTTTGGCAGAAGAATTATGGTAGTTACTGAAATTATAATAATATATATTTTCTCTATATATCCAAAATTTAACATGAATACAATATTCTGATTCTCTTAATCTAATAATAATAAAGTTTAGAGAAAACGAAATTGATAGAGACAGAGTGGATTGGTGGTTTCCTGGGGCTGGCCATGAACATAGAGATGAACTATAAATAGGCATGAAAAATTCTGTCATGTGATGAAAATATCCAGGATTATGGTGACAGCTGGACAACTGGGTAAAATGACAAAACTAAGTTGTACACTAAACAAAAATTTAGTTTAAGTGTACTGATTGACTATAATATATATACAAATATGCATTTTGAAAAATATCTAAACTAGATGGGCTTAATATTTTTTAGATGACCATGCTTCCTTTCCACCCAATTAGCTTTCCTTCTAGTATCTCTAACAGTGGCTTGATTATAGTAGGTGTTTACCAAATATTTTTTAACAAGTAAAAGAAAGGAAGAGAGTCAGGGAGAGAGGGATGGTAGAAAAAAAGAAAGGAGGGAGATAGGTAGGAGAGGAAAAAAAGAGCAATGTTTGCCATTTATCCTTCTGGTTACTTTTGTTAGAAATGAACTCAATTGCTTTCACTCTCAAAAGCACATACACAAAACATATTATACATACACATTTACATTTTACAAAATTGAGCATATTTCACATTTTAGTTATCCTTTTTTTTATGAACATGTTCTATCAGTATATATAAGTCTAATGTATCTTTTTAGTGCCCTGCACAGTGTACCATAATATAATTATGTTTTCATTTGCTCATCCCCTTCCCTTATTATTTATATATATTTATATTCTTGAGTAATTGTGTCGTTTGATGAAGTAGAATCTTGAAACTGAGATTGATGATTACGATGATATGACTTTAATAATAGATCATGATAATCTGACCTCAAAATTTTATTTGAAAATTGTATATGGAAGTAACATTTGCCTCACAGCCTTGATAAGATTAAAACATATTTGAGTCAAAATCCTCATTTGTCTTTAAATCTGTATTTTATCTGTCATTATAAAATCCTCTTTACCCCAAGATAATGAAATAAATAGCCTCATGTTTTTACTGAATACTCTTAAGATAGTCTTTATATTTAGAAATTTAACTCATTATAAAATTTGTATTAGTATGATTCCAATCTATTTTTTTCAAAACAGATAACCAATTTGACTCTTTTTTAAAAAATAGGTTTATTTTTTCAAGTGACTGAAAGTGCTACCTTTAGGATGACAGTAGAGTTAGTTGAAACGTGGCTATATTAATTCCAGAAAGCTCTACAGGAAAATCTGTTTTCTTGTTTTTTAAGCCTCTAAAAGCTGCCTGCTTTGGGGTCTTTCACACACCACTTTGCCCTCTTCCAAACTGTCCTGAAACACTCTGCCATATATAAGGACCCCTGTGACTACAGTGAATAATCCGGACACTGTTTATTTACTACCTTCACTCTTCTTTGCTTATCATCATGGTACATATTCTCAGGTTTCAGGAATTGGGATGTGGCCATCTTTGGGAAGTCATTATTCTGCCTACTACAATGGATAATTGCTCTCAATTAGTCCAATGAGACCTTTGCTAAGAATGCCAAGAAACAGACATTAATCTTAACCTCTGGACAGAAACAGGGAAACATATAGCCCAAGAATATGCTGACATTCATCTTGGTGGCAAAGAAGGAATTAATCATGGGATCAAGATGATATAATAGATTTCAAAGGATAGAGAAGCATAAATAATTTGTTAGGTAATATCGCCAAGACAATTTATTAAACCTCATCCAAAATTCACCTTCACTCTAGTGTTTTCAAGTATTTGTTCTCTACAAATAAGGCATGATGGGCCGGGTTTTTGCAATATACAGGCAAAATCCTCCTATGTGATATGTTTGCTATTTTTACAGTTTTTTATATTTATGGCTACTGAGATCTTCGTGTTCTCATATTATTTTTTCTGATGGCTCACTGCTGTCCTATAGAGAACTAGTAATTTCTAAGCTATTATCCTCATTAAGTCTTTATTTTTAAATTTTATATAATTATACTTTTGAATATTTTGGCAGGAAAACTTAGAATCTCTCATCAATAATAGCATCTGCTTTCAATAACCATATCTCATTTATTTAACTTGTATTGCCTAAGACTTTCAAATCTATGTTTAAATCCAGCTTTTTGTATTTAGTTCTGGTGCACAAGTTAAATATGGGCATTGTTTGTTAGTACCAATAAAAATTCCTTTTAAAAAAATTCCCTCTTTGAAAAATATCCTACTAATTAACCATCTTTATTCTGAATACAGAAGAGAATGTTGACACTTTCATTGTTATCATTCCAAAATCTAAAACTTGCAAAAATATGTGTGTGAGTATATATACATACACACACACACACACACACACACACACACACATATATATATGTGTGTGTATATATACACACACATATATATATATGTGTATATATATATACACATATATATCATCTACCCTGAAAGCAAATTATTTCATAATTACCTGGGCCCACAATCAGGGTGGAAGACCTAGATTGTGCATGTTGGACGTTGAATGGGGTTGTCAGAAAGTGCACGAAGACAGGTTGTTGGAGATGAACTGGGGTTTGTGACAGTGTGCAATCCCCCGATCATCTCCATAACAATGAAGCTACCATTCACATCTGTTGAATTTGATATTGAGACCAGCTATTAGGGGGTCTGTATAGAGCTCTGTAGGTCTATACAAAGTATTTATGGATTTTAGTTGAAATGGTTAGAATCATTAATTAATCTTTAAACTCATTGTCCAGTGAGAGTTTATGGAATCCCCAGAAAGAGGTTCCAACAAAATATTGCTGTACTGAGACTGCTCGTTACTCTCTTTTTCTGAAGGTTTCGTGTTGATTGCGAAACATGGTCTACAGTGAGGGCACTGTGGTGAGCATTCTGAGGCCGAGGACCGACCCTCTGGGCTGGAATCGGGTAGGAAAGAAAGTGAGTTTCCACTTTGGCGGTAGGAAGGGACATTAAGGTATGAATGCAATTTATTTGCCATCTTTGGGAAAAGAAAGAAAATAGACACTGGGAGTCAGAGCAATGAATTAACCAGATGTGAACCCCTGGGTAAATGGATCTACCTGTTTCTTCCCCTCTAAAATAAGAATATTGGGAGACACTGTGCTTAAATTTTCTTGCTGCTTATTTCTCTGACATCCAATATTTTGAGAAAAAATCATTTTCTAAATTTAGGGTACTGTGACAGTTTTTCACATTCACTTGTATCTTTTTATACTTCACTCAAATACTTGTTGAAATATGATTAAAATAGCATAGTTATTTTTGTGGTAAAACTTAACTATTAGATATGAAGAATCCTTTACATTAATGAAATTTACCTGTCCCCACAACTTATTATGCCTCACTCTCTCTAACTTTAGGTCAGATATATATATATATGTGTACACACAATATTAATTGTCATTTGATTCAGTTTTTAAAAATCAGACTCCATTTGAATTTTTAAAAATGAATGTGTGTACACACAACTGTGTGTACATGTGTGCACATGCCAATTATTAGGGCTCAAGAGAATATGCTTGGCTGATTATTGTTTTACTGCCTTTTCAGCATCACGACATCACCAGGTGCATTTCCATAGAAACAGGCATGGTGACTGCTTTCTGCCGCTTTAGGTCCTCAAATTTTTGTCCTAAGTTTTCCCTAAAATTATTAACAGAACATAAAACAAACCTATCACCATTGAACATCATGACCTTGAGTTGACCTTTAACTTTCAAATATTTAAATAAGTCTTCAAATAAATATTCATCAAATGGATCCTGAGACTAACCCAGATCCTCTCTCCTATGTTCCTATAGAATTATTAGCATATTACAAATTATTGTACATACATTGCCCTTTAGTGTTTCATTAGGTGCCCTACAGCACCATTAAGGCTTGTAGATATTGTGAGAAATGCCCGAGTAACTGATTGACCACTCTGTACTTCGTGACTCCTGCTCTAGCTTACATCATCAGCACTTATTGCATGGAAGGTCAGTAACATTTCAATTGCTCTGTTAACTTGAAGTTTTTCTGGCAATCCCATTAATTTTACACCTTGGCAAAGAAGAACCCTGATCACATTACACTCTGTTTAAAAACGGCCATCACCGTAACATCAACAACTAGCAGCAAACTTGAATTTTCCACAGGATTCAGCCACATGTTTCTGGAACCTGATGTTTATACCACTATTTGGAGGGCCCTCTTTAATAAAAAGACTAGAAAATGTACAAATACAAAATCAGATGTGAATGTGAGTAATTTTGGGAAGAGAAACAGGATATCACAATATACTACACATTCAAAAAGACTTCAAAATATGGCAAACACCACAAAATATAAACCTATATATTTATTCATAAGCTGTCTGAAAAAAAACTATAGTATTTATTTTACCACATTCATTGACTAAATACTCTTTGCTTTTTTACTTGATAAAGATTTTATAATATAATATCCATGGAGAGATTAGAAAAATATTTCACTCTGTCTGTTAGAATAGATTTTTAGAAGGGTTTTTCTGGGGAACAGGGGACAATGCACATTTTGCAGGGTCTGAGACCATAAAACTAGCATTAACAAATCTTACCATGCCCAGTAGTGGACTTGGATAAGTAATAGAAGTGACATACACATGACAGTATGTTAGGATTAAACACCAACGCACAAGTTAAACAAAATATTCCTAACTTGATTTTCCTTTGTTTGGGTCCCATAAATGCTCACAGCAACTCCAGCACTACCCTGGACTTAAGGGGGAATGGGACAGAAGTGAATCAGAGTGGAAAGAATTCACTCTTTCAACCAACTGCTATTAAAGATTTGACCTTCGTGCATTAACAACAACAAAAAGAAAATCACACACAACTTTGGGAGCATGTTGGTAGAATCAGGTACAGGCCTTGGAAGGTAGGAGGGTAGTTGGAGGGTCCCAAATCTGAAACTCATTTGCATTATAGAAAAGCCAAGTCTGAGTATCTCTGTATTGTCCTTTACCATCTTCTCTCTTTGCAATAGGACCTGATACCAAGGTTTTTGGACTTTTCTTCCAACATTCCACTTCACACATTACTGTTTCTTTACTCGCTCTCTCAGATAATCATTTACTGATGTTCACGTGTACAGACTACTCCCAAATCTCTCTGCAATTGCCAATGCCATTTCCTTTTATTGAAACATTCTGCTCTATTCTTCAAGAAACTTCTCCACAAAATCTACTTTGTTCAGTCCTATAGGAAATAATTTCTTTATCCCTTTGACACAGAGATTAAGCCTTTATCAAATGTTTAGTTGCTTTTTAGATCACATTTATTAGAATGATTGTTATATAGATATTATTTAAATTCTCCCAGATTTGTTTTGAGACTGATTTTTAAGTTTCCTTAAAGACTTAAAAGACAGTGATCAAAGTTTTGAATTAATGAACATGATAAATTATCTATCCTGCTTGATCAGGAATGAAAAGCATTCTATGTTCTCTAAATTTGAGTTAGAAGTTATTATCTCTAACAAAAAAAGTAGAGAAATGAATATTATTGCATCTGTATCCTGAACAACTAGGCAAAAATATATTTTATTAATTTTCTCGTTCTCCTAGTTGCCCTAAATTGGAATTGTCCTCCTATAATCAAATAGGAAGCAGCCTCTGTACTCTTCTGGGGTTTGAATATGTCACTTATCTGTGTAATAACTACTCATTCAAATAGGAAACACAATGCAAGCAGATGAGAGGAAAATTAACATATGAGTGTTTCTAATGTTTTACTGAGCATGACATATCAGGCAGACAGCATATAGATTTTATTTCCATACTTTTCTGCACAGTTTCCTCAGATCCCAAGAAAGCAATCTGTAGGGTGGAGAAGCAGATGGAAGGAAAGATTGAGCCGCAGAGCGTGGTGAAGAGGTTTGGGCTCACGCAGAATCAATTCTCCGTAGGGCTTTTTCTCCCCAAATTTTCATGTTCACTTAAAGGACAGCAAATCTGAATAGCAACGTTAGTGCAGGACACTTTCGACCAAGATGCTGGACACTATATTAGCATTTTTATAGCTGCCCACTAGAGGTTGGTATGAATATAAAGTTAAGGGTTGTTGAAGTCAAATTGTCTCCCAAGAAATCACACATACATTTTGAACCAATACCTTTAAAGGCTAGCTAGGAACACTGACACTCCAAAGTGTGAATGTTGCATCGAATTATCTGAATTGTTATTTTTTTTATTTTTAGTTAAAAAAACATTTTATAAGCTCACAGTGCGTTTTAAAGGTACTTTTCTTTAACAAGAAGAGTTAGTATGCCATTCGATAACCTCACAGAATACCAGAGGCCCTGACATGTATTTGTTTTGAAGTGAGAACTTGATTTGAAATGGTGTACATGTGTGTACACACATCAAACCATACGCGCCTTCTAACTTGTGCTGGCACAGGTTAAAATACCTCCATGTACGCCTTTGCTCTTCACTATTTACTTTTCAGGGGTGTCCAACCTGAGTGGCCCACAGGCCGCACGCAGTCCAGGATTGCTGTGAATGTAGCCCAACACAAAATTGTAAATTTACGGAAAACATTATAAGATTTTTTTGTGATCATGTCACAGTGTATTTAATGTGTGGCCCAAGACAACTCTTCTTCCAGTGTGGCCCAGAGATGCCAGTAGGTTGGAGGACACCCGTGCTACACGTTTAGCTTCATCACAGAGCTGGAGGTCTGTAACCAGTGACCAACAGAGAACAGCAAGGGGTTACAATGTCCCAGATGCAAAGGGAATGATTAACCTCATTTCTCTTCCCCCAGCTTTCAGGGGGTGAAAGTAAGTTTCCATTTCCCCTTCCCCAGATCACTGACAATTCCCTAATCTTTTAAATCTTATTACCTGAGGCTGTTTACTATGGCTTCTCACACCTGTAGTTTGTCTTTCAAGGCTCTTATTGTACAACAATTTCCTATCTTCATCTTTACATTCATGACAAGAACCAGTCTGATATACACAATTTAAGCATTTGTGGAGATGCGGGTTATTCAGCCTCCTAGTGCTTTGCCAAGGGAAAAAGGATCTCAGTCAACTGGGACTTCCTGGATCAGAAATCGGTGAATTAAGGGGGAGGGGCAAGATGGGAGCACTTTCAGCACGTTAGTGATAAAAGTGCAGAACCAAGGGTAGTTCGGGTATCTTATTATCGCCCAAAATTAGTCTACATAAATCTCACCGTATATGAGAATATGTCAAAGTTTTAAAAATATTTTTAAAATAACTCAATGAAATATCCCGGAAGGTGCATAGAAATATTTTTTTCTGAAAATACTAAGGTAGAGCATGAATATGCAAATAATATCCTAGTGAAAATTAATTTTAGAAATCATCTCTTTTTTAGTCTTAATATATAATTAAAGATTTGTGTTTTATGGAAAACTGAATATAAAGAATGTTTAGTGGGTCATTTAAAAAAGTGAATGCAAGAAAATTTGTGTTATGGATATAGTAGAAAAAAGAGGTAATTCTTTCCCCCCAAACAAGTATAAAAAGGAACAAAATTCTTTTTTTTTTCTAATACCAAAGATGTGTACTTGGGTGTGGCTGAAGTAAGAGTAAGAGAGGACTTCAGGATATGTTTCCAGAAAGTTCTCTTAAATCAGACTTTTTTTTTACATTATTTTTAATTGTGTTTTTCCATCAAGATCTATCCCCCTGTAGCCTCTTCTACCACCACCCAACCCTCTATGTTAGATTTTTATAACCTTACAGGTTTATTTAAAACCAACAAAGAAATTTATATATACTACACTTTAGTATTTAATGAATTTTAATATTTTAAATTTTACTTTTGTACAAAAGAAACCATTCTGAAACTTAATGTCTATAAACACTAACAGTTAAAGAAGTGTAAATGACACAAAATGATGATTTTCAAATCTCTTGCTAACTAAAAGGACATGCGGAGCCTGGTTTCCCCTTCCTACATTTCTCACACTTGGGGGTATTTTCAGGAATGAGTAGCATATTACAATGCAGCATAGGTATGAGTTTAGCCTCTTAAATATAGTGGAATTTTCAAAGATTTACATAAGCTTTCAGTAGGTTTTCTCACATCAATTAAAATAGAAATTCAATTGCTTTAGCCTTTTAAGTTTTCCTGTGCTCCAGGGGTATGTGCGTACAAAAACTGGTCTAAATGTAAAAAGTGTAAGTGAGAATTTCAGTACCTTTCTTTCATACCTTGAGGTTCTCTCACCTAAAAGGAACAAAAGCTCTATTTGGTTTCGTATTTTCTTTCTTTCTTTACTACATATCTCTCAGTTATTTTTTGGGAGGGGGCAAGGGAAATAAAATTCTTAAAGACAACTGTTTTAGGGTTCTGGAAATTATCTACCAAAGAACAATAAGTTGAGAAACATTTATTTATGAAAAATGTTTAGAAATGTGAGTAAGAATAGCTTGACTCCATTGCCTTCTTGCCTAGGCTGCTCCCAATTTCTGACTCTTAGATCAGTTGGTGAACCCGGTCCTTTAGCTAGGGCTGATTTAGCTGTGAAAACCAGAGCCTGGGTTACCAGAGGTTGAAGACTTGGTTTAGGGACAGGGAAAAAGGAAGAAAAATATGTGAAGAAATAATAACTTACAGTTTACTCAATTTAATGAAAAATACTAATCTAAGAGAAAATATTTCAATGAATTAAAAAAAAAAATGAACAGAAAGGATGCCCACCAAGATACAGCAGCGTCAAAGTACTGGAAAGATACGACTGAGACTAACAATGGGAAGAAAGAGAAATCATCAGTACAGGAAAATAACGACGTGATTAACAACTGACTGCTCAATAAAAACAAGGTGGCTAGAACAGCAGAATGATATACTCGAACTGCTTTAAAAAATTTGTGAATAAAGTTTTCTATATCTACCAAAACTATACTTCAAATTAAAGACCAAATTAAAACAGTCCCAGAAAAACAAAACTGAGAATTTATTGCTGTTATGTATGCCCTATAAGGAATACTAAAGGAAGTTTTTCAGGTTAAGAGAAACTGATGCCAGACAGTAACTTAAACTTATAGAAAGAAATAAACAGTGGAAAATCCATAATTACATGGATACTACATCTATATTAATATATATCTCTCCCTTCTTTTCTTAATTTTTAAAACATATATATGTATAAAACAATAAGAATATAACACTAGTGTTTAGTGTTAACATGGGTATAACATATATGGAGAGAAATTATATACCTTAGAGCAAAATGCCTCTTCTTTACAGAAGTTGAGTCATATGAATTACATTATAGTAAATTAAGGATATTTTGTAGTGACTAGAACAACCACTAAGAAAATAAATCAACAAAATAATTTATAATATCAAAAAATAGCAAAATAGCAAAAAGGCAATTATAAGGCCAACATATAAATAACTACTCTAAGTGTGACTGAATTAAAAAAACTCCAAGGAAGGTGGCTCTAAGAAGCATATGTTTATGCAAAGGCACAAACAGGTAAACAGTAACAGCATGGGGAAAGAGCCACCATGCAAACAATAACCATAAAAAATCAGGAGGCTATGCTAACTCACATCTGTTGTTTAGCCAGACTAGTGACTTTTTCATTTGAGTAACTGCACATTTGCACTTCCGAATTTCCACTTTCTTCTTTCCAAAGAGTCTATCTCTTTATTAACACTTTCAATTAGCTGTCATACTTTCCTTGAAATCATTAAATATAATTTAGTTTAATATTTTGAATATATTTATAATAAATGCTTTGAAATTTTTCTCTGCCAAGTCATGATTTAAACCCTTGCTTGATGTATGGATTTAATAAACTTGTTTTTTATTATAAAATGAAGAGAAAGTAGCCTTTTTCTTATAGAGTTGCCATGGAATTAGGTTAAGTTAATGAATACAAAATGTTTGACACACACTATTCTCATGCAATATTAACTATTCAGTATTATTCCTATCACTAATACCTACCCATTTACCCCAGTATTTGTCAATAACATTTAATGACACTCTTTATTACTTTCAGAGAGTGTTCAAATTGTCAACTGAAAGTTTACGATGGAGGAAATGGAAGGTAGACCTGCTTCTTCTCCCATAACTTTCAGCATATGTGTTTGCCTTGCTCCACTTAGCTGAAAGAGGAGGGCTGACAAAACCACTGCTCAGAAACCCTTTGCGTTAAGTGTGCAAGAGAGAAATTACTGGGTGGGAAGCCTGTTATTATCTCTGCTAAGTAGAAAGCCACTTGAAATTTCTCTTCCTGAAATTTGTTTCCCGGGGTCAGCTTTAAAAATGTAGATGAAGAATTTTTATGTATTGGCAATATATCTCAATTAATGTGTTAACACTAATGATTGAGAGAAATTTCACATTTTGAAAACTTTTTTGCCTGAATTACAAAGAACTCCTTGACATGTACCATTTCATTTCATATGTATATACATGCCAACATATATATATATATATATATATGCATATGTGTATATGTGCATATATATTCTAAAAATACATATTCTATATAGAGAGAATATATGTATTCTAGTGAAAATGAATGCTTTTAAATGTTCAGTGCGCTACATGAAATAATAGGCATTAGCAAACGGGAGAGATCTAGAAAACTAGCGCGCTCACAAAAGCCACATTCTGGAGTAAGATAATAGGAATTTACAAGTTACATCCAGCCTGATGTGTGTATTTCCCACAGATTTCAGAGAAAAATAATAGCATCAAAGGTTGTGGAGGTCTGTATATAAAAGCACATCGTAGGGCCTTTCCATTAACTAAAGGATATCCCATTTTAAAAAAGAATGTGACATTTTGATATTCCCCCTAAACAAACCCAAATGTAAAAGTTGTTATGATAAAAGAAAAAAATCAAGAAGCACGTTGCTTTCCATTTCTTGTATGGATCAGTTTCAATACTATCACAGAATCACTTTTTCTCTATAAAATATACACAGGGGATGTTCTAGAGCAGGCTTCATGTTGATTTTGTTTGCCTTTGTTGTTGCTGTTTTATAGGTATAACATTGAAATTGTAAACATAATTCCTTAAATATAATATTTTAGGGACATGGAAATAGCCCTGCTTGAGGAAACAGAGGGCCAAATAGGTTGAGCATAGAGAAGTTTTAGACCAGTGAAAGGATATCATGTAAAGAATATCGCTAGTATAGCATTCTGTACAATGTTATAGTGGTGGCTGCATGTTATTATACATTTGTCTAAACCAAGGCTATGGACACCAACAATGAACCCTAATGTAAACCATGGACGTGGGTGATGACGCCGTGTCAACAGAAGTTCATCAGTTGTAACTAATGGGCCATTCTGAGGCGTGATATTGACTGTGGGGAAGGCTGTGTGTGTGCAGGGAATATCTGTAAACTCTGTGTGTTTTCTGCTCAACTTGGCTGTGAAGCTAAAACTGCTCTGAAAACAAGTTTACCTAAAAGGAAAAAAATCTTAAATTTTAAAAGCTGGGCAGAGATTCCAATAAATGCTAGCAAAATGAATCTCTGAATTTTATGTCTGTGTGGGGGCCTTTTTACAAAACTACTCCACAGGCAGGCAAATTGAGCAAATGTAATAATATAAAGAAAAAGAAAAGCATTAAAAATAATAGAACAGAACTTATAAAAAGGAAAACTATTTTAAAGATTTCATTTATTTATCTATTTTTTGAGGGAGAGGAGAAGGGAAGGAGGAAGAGAGGAAGACATCAGTGTGTGGTTGCCTCTGACACACCCTCTACTGAGGACCAGGCCCACAACCCAGGCAGGTGCCCTGATTAGGAACCGAACTGGCTAGCCTCTGGTCTGCAGGCTGGCACTCAATGCATTTAGCCACTCCAGACAGGGCTGCTTTAAAAAGGTAATTTTCACCAAGTTGTATCAATAGTGTAATTATAGTCACATCCATATGTGAATATGGATGAAGACCAGAAAAGTTGTTAAACAACTGTCATAGCATCGAATAGCAAGTTTACGTATAGCCAGCTTGAAGCCTGCAGATGTACTTACTAATTTGTTACTAATATGCAAATACTGATTTGCTACCAATATGTTCCTAGGCAGGTTTGTTCACTTCTTTGGGGCTAGATTTCGTTATCTGCAAAGAAGGGAGTTGAAGGCTTAACCTAAATTAATGCTTCTTTCAAGGTTCCAACAAGAGAGTAAGTATGTGTACCCCGAGGCTCAGAGCTGGTAGCTTGAAGCATCCACTGTAAATTCAAATCTTTTTGGAGTCTCAAACTTTTGTTTTAAAATTCCTGGTGCATAAATTCCATAAAGCTATTTGGAGAAGAAAATAGGCCTGGGGACACCAACCAGAAGCTCATTCTCAGGCAGCTCTGCTCTTTACAAGCTGGTTCCTTATCTGTGTGGTGCCTTGGTTTCCACATCAGTGAAAGGATGATAAATAATAATAGCCCTTACCCTCATGGGTGACATTTGACATTTCGTAGTTAAGTGCTAAACATGATCGTGATCGGCTTTATTGCTATGACGGACCCTGGTTTTTCAGCTTTTACTAGGAGTTGCCGTGTTTCCTCACCGCATGTGCAGTCTTCTCAACAAGAGTGTGCGCCAGTCCTGTTTGCTCACTGATATTTAATATAGTTCTAGCAATAAATATTTGAAGACAATGTGTGTTTGTTTAGATTACTTAATGTATAATCCACACAAAAGATTTGCACACTATAATTATATATTTGCTTGCAAAATGACATTCTTTAGTTGGAAAGAAGGTTAAATATAATCTTCAAAAAATTATAAAACACCAGGGGAAAGCAATCTGTGTGGTATTATTAAAGGATCTAGAGGAAATTCAAATTTAATATCACACTTAGATTTCTTAACTTACATACTAGTGTGTCAAATGTTTTATATTATTTAATAACAATAAGTATTACTATATAACTATATAACTTTAATTTTTTATGTGTTTGTATTACATATACTCTGAAAATCTATAACAGTTGTAATTTACTGCAGATGTATTAGTAGGCCGAATTATAATACAAATAGCACAAATATTTGAAAAATAAAAATTATAAATTTCATGATTCTCTTGAAATATTACTTTTGCTGGTTTCTTTTTATAAAGCTTATCCTACTTCATGTTTCACCTAGTCCTTGTAGTAATGTGGAAGCCAAGTTTAAAAAATCAACAACTAAAATACATACATTTTAGAAGATGGACTTCAGAAAGAATATTCTTTTTTTGTATTCTGACCTTCAATCTTAGGATTTTTATGATTGGATCTCACCTAAATATTTTAAAAATAGATTAAATGTAGATAATTTACAGAGGTACAAAGCATTAAACTTTTATTAGGCAGATTATTAATTAATTTAGAGGTCTTTTTCAGATCAAATGTGAAATATTTGCAGTAAAATTAAAAAATTACAGTTTCATTTTAGATAGTCTCTTCTTTTTAAAGAGTGGAGACTCAACTAAGAAACAAAATTTATAGTTTGGTGTCATAATTCATGTAAATGGGAAAAGTCATATTTATTTTTTTGGAACCAGACGGTGGTTTTTATGAATTACCCCTCTGAATCCCTAACAAATCACTTTTACCTGAAGACTTCTATATAAGTCCAAGTTGGAATTCCAGGAAAATATAATATAGCAAAACCTCAGGGGAAAAGGGGACAAAGGAGATGAGCCCTGTAGTCATCCTTCGTTACTGACTGGTGTCTCCAGGCCACAGTGTGTGGTGGGAGGGCCCAGGCAGAGCCTGGCGATCCCCAACGTCAGACAGACAGCGTTGGGGGTTTGGATATCCAGGATATCTAGGAGGCACAGTTTGCAGGACCAAGTACAAAAGGGAAGAGACTTACAGAAAGGGAGAACCCTGGACACCTGCAGAGAGAGAGACCTCTGTGCTTTCTCAGATAACTTCTGATTATCACACACAAGAGAAAAGCCTTTATGAGATTCCTTATTTTATGTTTAAACAATGGCACCTAGAAATTCCATTTCTTTCCTTACCTACTCAATAAATATAATGGTGAAAGTCAGAGGAAGAACCAGAAAAACTTCTACAGGGTTCTTTAGCATTTTCTCCCAGAAGGCTCCCATCTGCATGACCTAAGGGATATATATCAACCGGCCAAAGAACTATTTACAAGTGCTTTCATGGAATCAGAAACCTAAACGTAAGGACAGAGACACTCTTCCCCCTTGAACCAACCTATCCTTTTCTGTAGGGGCTGAATTACAGAAATATTCCCTGCGGAGCTCATTAGTGGCTTTCTGGATCTTAGTTCTCCACAGTTTCTCCCCTCTCACATAACCTAATGGTTAACCCCTCAGGCTTGAAAAGAGATGGTTTTGTTACTGCTAGTTTTCTTCTCTGAGATGTTTGAATGCAATTGACCACCTCCAATTCAGTATGTGATTTTTTTTTCCTTAACCAGTCATCTACATCTGAAAGAAGTTTCTGTACATTCTATAGTGAATTTTCAGGAGGTAGATATCTTTAATTTCTTTTTACTTAGAGCTATTTTCCAAAAAGAACTGAGTATAGGGTAACATCTGGGGCATCTCTAGGTGAGAATCACTTGAATCACATGATTTAGGACTTTACATGCCGATAGCATCAATATTTTTTGAAGGTTTATGGTAAGCTGGACCTGGGAAACCAGCAAAAGTATCAATGTCATAATAAATCAAAATCAGTTTGTAAAGAGGCAGTTCCTTTTAAAAGTACTAAATACAATTTACTAGGTTTAAGGAAAAAACTATTGTTCACACGTATTGGTTGTTTGTAATGTTAATAGTTATGCAGTTCAACAAAATCTAGGGTAAAACAAGGATAAAACAATAATATGAAAAACTTACCACTTAAATATTGTAATATCTGCTTTAAAAAAAACAAATAGTGGCCTCTAGGATCTATCTAAAATTGACTCACTATCATTGAGAAAAACATAAATAAGATGGACACTTCAAGTATGGCTGAAACGATCCATAACCTGAGTTATCAACAGAATTGCCAGATGTTCACTATGTCACAGTAGCGGGAATTTAAATGTGCATATAAATAGCTACAATTCTCAGAGCCCTTGTCATCCGCAGCGGGTGGACTCGGGGCTCCATGCTGTGCCATTCTTTGACTCCTACTAATTGTCCTAAAAGGTAGGTGTGTTGACCATTTGGTTTGAACAATACAGAATCCCTTCTTTGTGCTGTATCAGGAAGGCATTCAGGAATGGTTTGTTAGAAGGCACACAGAATCTCTGGAAAGGCTGAACTTGAATAGCAATTCGCAATAATGTGAACACAGTAATAAAGCGAGTCAATGAATTATTCATCTCAAATTGTAACTTGAGCTTAATCCCCTATGCCAAATAGATAATAACATTTTGTATTGAAAAATTAGTCAAATGCCTGATTTTAACATCCTGACCACATTATTGTGAGAAAGTTACTTAGCCTCTTCGATTGTCTGTTTCCTCCTCTGCAAACAGATAAAAGAGAAAAGGCTCATCTTAAAATGTTATGAGAAATAAATTAGATTTAATATATGTATGAGTGTCTTATTAGCCTGTTACATATTGCACAAGTGCTAGTTGTAAAACTGAAATTTATGGGTCACTAATAATTACAAAGGGTGACTAGTTTATTCATATCATCAATCTCTAAGACTTTTTTAAAAATTAGGTTTAAAAAATGTCTGAAATCGAGAAATTATTATTTAGATGAGAAAATATTCATCAGGAATCTGACTCTAATTGAAATTTAGCAAACTAGCAAATACCTTTCCCCGGCCAGAGTTCAGGGCTAGTGGAGTGTTGTTACATGTACTAAAGAATGACATTAATCATATCCATGATCAACCCTATTGGCACCATTCACAGCAAAAGCATGGCAATATTGAGACTCTTACCATGGATTATGGTTTTAATTAATGTTTTGTTTTCAAGAGAAGATGCATCAAGCAATTTTTGAAGTAAAATATTTATTTTGACCTCTGATATTTTAAATATATGTGTATATATATTTACACGTATATATAAATATATGACTCTTTCATAAGTATAAATAAGTTATATATAACACATTAACACTTTCTTTATACCATTCACTGTGCATGTGTGCACATACACATATGTCATTGCCATTTATTTCCAGTGTGCAATATTTTTGACTATAAGTTTTCTTATTAGAGGCAAGTTATTTTCACTAAATGGAGCATGAAAAATTAAAAGAGCTTCTTGAGTTCTGTTTTCTACCATGTCTAATGGTAAATACAAGGTCTTTCTGGAAAAAGTCCAGCCATTGTTAACAGAATGAGAACGGTTTCTGTGAGATCCATGTAACCTGGCAGCCAAGGGGAGTGGACTGGAATGTGCCTGCATGAACAATGATGGCCCCATTGTACTGGTCAGCGGGGGCGGTAGACGCTGTTGAGTGACCATGTGTACTGAATGGCCACACAGTACATTCAAAATGACTGAGTGAACAGAGCAACCAATCAGCGTCAAATTTTGCATTAAGCTTGAACATTCCTCTGCAGAAACTATTCAGATGATTCAGAAGCCCGTGGCTATGGGCAACTGGCAATTGGCAGCTTCATCACAACAGTGCATGCCTATTCAAGCATCACATCTTGTACAGTGTTTTTGCAAAACATCATATCGCCCAGCTGGCTACAGCCCAGATTTGGCTCCCTGCGATTTCTAGCTTTTCCCAAAACTAAAATCACCTTTGAAAGGGAAGAGATTTCAGACCATCAATAAGATGCAGGAAAATACGATGGAGCAGCTGATGGCAATTAGGAGAACTGTGTGAGGTCCCAAGGTGCCTACTTTGAAGGGGACTGAGGCATCATTGTCTTATGTACAATGTATCTTGTATCTTCTTCAATAAATGTCTTTATTTCTCATATTATATGGCTGAATACCTTCTGGGCAGACCTCATATACACTGATTGTATTCTTTAAATATCCTCAAGGGATTTCAAAAATAATACAAAATGTTTTTGATATCTTGTATATTTATTTATTCTTCATTTGTTCATCTATATGGTTATTTGAGCTTTTTCTTTTACATAATTATTATTCTTCAAAAAAAATTAAAGAAGAGAAAATTATGGATTTCTGGGAAGTTTTTTTTAGTTTTGTCTCCTCTGCTTCTTTCAGAACACAGTGGGCTTTATGTTTGAGCCTGGGTGTTTAGTTAGTGGACTAATATCTACTTAATCCTATATACTTAATCCTATATATATATAGGATTAAGTAGGCTTATATTTGTTCATATGGAAAATAATACAATAATTGATAAATAATAATACAGGAATAAACTCTTTGGTGTACTTACAACTGTAAACCCACTTTTGTCAACTTCACACATTAGTCTTTACAGTCTGAGAAATCTAGAAAAGGACCTCATTTTTTATCGGAATAAAAAAGATACATCTGGCACCTTCTTTTAAAGTCCCCCATCCTTCAGTAAGGGTCTGTTCTGTGGACAATGTGAAAGAACACCTACTCAGAAGGGCTGCCAGTAGCTAACGGGCTCAACATACACACACACATATGCACACACACGCACACGGAAAAAGTGTGGCTAGCACTCATTTCTGCACAGAAGCCTCTGACCCAGTCTGCACTTCAGGGAGAATCTTGCATTAAGCTGCCTGCACTGTGCTCCTGCCATCTGAACCAGCCCTTACAAAGGAGATACTGGGATCCTAACTGAGCCAACGGAACTGGAACTTACACATTCAATCAAAATTGTGCAGCTGTATACATCAACATCTTCACTGACCAATCAGAGTAGCTCCATTCTGATCAGGGCAGTGCCTTTGGAGCCAATCAAACTGCAAGGATTTGCAGTCCTCATTTGCATAAATATAACCCAATCAGGACCAAGGACAGGGACTTCCGTTTATATAAGTTAGTTCCCCTATGGCTCTGGAAGCACACCAAAGATTAAAGGCTGCATTTTCCCAGATGGAGCTAAAAACACTAAGGAGGAGACACCAAAGATATCTTGCTGTGCCAGAGTGGAGAAAAGGAAGCAGAGCAGGGTAGGGCAGAGCAGAGCAGAGCTGTCTAGCCAGAGAGAGGGGTCTGGCCCCAGGGCCTCCCAGACATGCTGTTTCGTAATTAAGCTGTGACACTACTGAGTCGCTCCACAGCCCTATGCTCCTCACAGCGGCGCTGGATCACAATTGAGCTGTTTGCACGGAATAGAATGTTCTTCTTCACCTACCTCAATTTGGGGATTCCTGTTGGTGTTGGATTAACACCAACAGCCACTGGTTGACAGTTCACAGTAAGTGCACAGAAAAATGTGAGGAGTAGTTTCACATTTCCATATTCCATTCCTCAGAGAAAATAGAACTGCCTGTGCTATTCTACAATGAAATGTGCTTTCTCTAAGTTTATGAAACGGAGGAAACATTTAGCAAATATTTCAAACATTGAATGTGACAAACTTACTACTTACAGAGAGGGGTACAAAAAATCTGTCTTCCCATAGGTAATTCATAATTTGTGGTTTCATCATTCTCTTCCTCATGAAATCTCTACGCAGAGAAGGCAAATCTACTGTATCCACCCACTGATCACCACAGCTTTGCTGATTACCACAGATCAAAATCAAACATATCCTGGAGAATATCCAAAGATGGGTAATTGAGAGACCAAAGGCACAGAAGAATTTCCATTTAATAGGAACTTCATTTATTAGATATTCAACAACTATATACCTAGAAAAAGGTTTACGAGATCAACTATGACAGATCCGCACATGTCTGGCTTCTACTAACATCATTAGGTATAATGCTTTCAATAGGTTGCCTAAGAGAATGATTCATGTATATTATTAAATGTACAGTTGAGTATGTCAAGTGACCTATAAACACAATACATAGCATTAAAATGTACTTTTCCTAGAGACAGGCTCGTAGTGGTTACAACAGGGATGATAGAAATTTTAATTTCCTCAAAAGTTTTGAGGTTAGCATTCTGGAGTGAAATTTGTCTAGCTCTCTCCTAAAAAGTTCTTAATGCCAGTATCTGAAAGAACATTGGAATATGGGGCTTTTTCTTATATAACTATATATATCTTCTGCCTTTATTTGTGGCCAAGTTCATCATTGTTACCTCTTCTGTTTAGAAGAGATTGGAAGTGACAAAAAGTATAGGTGATTCAATCATATCTTCAGTCATACTGACACACTTACCAATGAGCTTAAAGATCCTAAAGCAATACCCATATCTCAGTTCATATAAAACTATTTTAACTTGAAATACGTTGCAGTTTTGTGCAAACGGACTTAGGTCTACTCTGAAACATTTATAGAAGGGTGTGAGGATGTGCATGGTGCCTTAGACACCCAGCTCCTTTGTTATATTAATAAAAGAATTTCTGTACCATGCCAGATTTGATTTGTCTGATTTATCCCTCCTCTTTCCTTTTACTCCTCTCATCAGTACTACATGCAAGTGTATCATCACTTAATCTTTACTACTTAGTGCTGTCCCCTTCCTTAATTTATGTTATCTAAGTGTAAATGACAAATATGTGCATGTAAGCGTTCGTAAAAAGAGATAAACAAATGTGAAGTTCATTTTCTAGTGGCCCATTTTCTAAAAATATCTTGTGTGATTTTTCAATACAAATGTGTTCTTATTGAAACTGAGACATTTCAACCAAGGACAGGAGTTTAGGGTTTGAAGACAAATGTGTAGAGCATCCTGAATTCTTGCGCTAACACTGAGGAATCTAAAGAATAAATTTAACTTTATATAAAATGAACTGCAATTGTAGGTTTTCCGAATCCATTTATTAGGGCATTTTCTTAGAGTTAGTCAAACTGTGAGGTTTGACTCCAGACTCCCAAGTCTGTCTAAGACTTCAGATATCAACTGCTAGACTGAGAGCCTTCAAAAATTACTTTCAGGTTTGATAATTGATTAGAAGGATTCACAGAGCTCGCTGAAAGCTGTTATACTCACAGGGCTTATTATAAAAAAAGGATAGTAAAAATTACCCAAAGCAAAGGACACATAGACGGAGTCTGGAAAGGTTGAAAATTAGAAGCTTCCATTGCCTTCAGAATGTGTCCCCTCTGGGTGTTGATGTGTGACAGTCCTTCAGGAGTACTGCCATATTGTGAATCTAACCCAAGCTTCAGTGAATCCAGTTTTTATTAGGGCTTCATTACCTAGGCATGACTGATTGATTGACCCATTGATTACTTTCCTTTATGTTAGAACTCAGTCTCTAGCACCCCTTCCTCCAGAAGTCTAGCTTCTATCATATTCTTAAAGGGCTCACCATGATTCACGTTATTAGCATAAACTCTCAGCTGTGGGTTGAGGGCCCCACCATGAATAACACCTATCACTCACTACATTCCAAAGCTTTAGAAGTAATGTCCCAGGAACCAG
Organism: Sturnira hondurensis; assembly: GCF_014824575.4. Lineage (NCBI taxonomy): Eukaryota > Metazoa > Chordata > Mammalia > Chiroptera > Phyllostomidae > Sturnira > Sturnira hondurensis. Next base: position 13,834,702 of record NW_028075269.1, on the reverse strand, counting down.
TGGCAAAGACTAGATTTCTCTTTAGGGAAGACTAGATTCCTCATTACACACTATCCCTAAAACTATCAAATACTTTATTTAAATCTGGATTTATTGTTAACTTATTAAGAGCAGAGGGAACTCACATCTTTTATTCCTCTCTCTCTCTCTTTCTCTTTCTCTCTCTGTCTCTCTCTCTCTCTGGTGTGGAAAAGAGTGGGGAGGTAGGTGATTGTAATTTAAACTAGTAGCCATTCAGTACCAGCATTGGCTTGGCCAACTGAATTAATATAACATGGTGACATATATAAGAGGCAATTGTTCACCTCATTTGACCCACAGTTTCTGTATCTATAAAAGCAGAATAATCTTTAATTTACAGTGGGTGTCCAATCAGTGGCCCACAGGCCACATGTGGTCCAACACAAAATCTTAAATTTCCTTAAAACATTATGAGACTTTTTTGTTTTCATTAGTATCTGTGTATTTAATGTGTGGCCCAAGACAAATCTTCTCCTTCCAGTGTGGCCCAGAGACGCCAAGAGGTTGGACACCCGTGGTGATGCTTAGAGGATAAACAATCATGAGAGACAATGTATGTGAACTTTAAATGTTCTGTGGAAAGGACAATAATTTGTGGAGAAGCAAATAATCAGACCTTCAAGAGTGGAACACTCAATCATATTTACTCTCGTATATCCCAGGTTGTGAGAAAACAAACATGACGGGAATTTCTAATAATGTACATAATCCAGAGATAGCAAATATAGTCTGAGTATTACTAAGGAAAATTCTAAGATTTTAAAACATGTTCTCTCAAGGTTTTTATAACGATCAGTTTGAAGAAGCAAGTTCTACTTGCTGCAGTCAGTTGGCATTGGTGAACAAGAGCCAATGTGTACCAGTTTTTTCAACTTTGTTTAGTGAAGTGGCAAAGGTAACCTAAAATCAGCCATAGTCACAATATTTATACCACAAGCATCTGTAAATTTTGAAAATCCGTCTCTTCCCTCTCTTGCCCCCTCACTCCCAAAGAGCTAGTTGTTAAAATTTACCAACACACTTCTGCATATATAACACACAATAAAAAGATGTAAATTGTGAATGTCAAGTGAGAGAAAAGAGATTCCACTCTGTACCTGATGATAATCAGACCTTCCTTGGAACTTGTATGTGATTTAAATGTCTAATTTCTTAGTATAATTGAAAAATAGTATAATTGAAGAGAAGCTTAGGGATAATGTAAAGCAATGTACATTAGCCAGAAATTTGCAGACACTTTTTATGAGCAAGATTAGAATATTTGGCTCCAGTGGAAGGTGCAATTAATGCTCACCCTATTTACAGTAAAAATTATGTGTGTGTGATATAAATCAGGGCCAGAATTGACAAAGACTTAAAATTCAGACTAAGACATTTAGATAAATTTGTGGAAGATGTGAAAATATGTAAAATCAGAAAAATTAGAAGTAAATTAAGTGTTTTCATTTGTGCAATTCTAAAGAGAATAATTTCAATGGATGTAATGTTGCAAGTTAACAACCAGTTGGAAGATGATCACAATAATTCAATTTGGGAGCCACATCAAGGCCTTGGGAAATTTAGATACTGTAAAAATATGTGAAGAAATTTAAAAAAAGGATGAAGGAAGGAAAGGAAGGACAAAGGATCCAAGCTTGAATGAAGAGTGCCTGAAGTAGTCATGTCTACAGAAATTAAACAGGGCAAAGTATAATTTTTTCCTCAGAAATACATATTATCTTTAAAACAATCCTTTTCAACAGAGGATATGAAAGTTTTCTTTCGAGTAGGTAGTATATAGATGGAGAAAGTGGTCCAAAGAGATGGCTACTAGCTTAAGAGAAAATATCCAGTTATGAAAGTGTATACGTGTTGTTCTCTGATTTTCCCAAGAACAGTATTAGTATCTCTCTCCCATCCAAGTACTAACCAGGCGCGACCCTGCTTAGCTTCCGAGATCAGATGAGATCGGGTGCATTCAGGGTGGTATGGCCGTAGACAGCATCTCTCTCATAGAGACCAATGAGACCTAGCAGAAAGCTGTATTGCCCAACCTATCCCTATCCTTTCCCTGACCTCACTAGTTTAGCTGTTCACATTTATTTTCTAAAATAACAGCTTTCAAATATCATATTTTAGTGCTATTACTCTCAGGCTTCTCTATCCATTTACTGATTGGTCACTGTCCTTTGTCACTTTTTGTAAAAAGCCTATAGTTTCCTAAATCTGTAGAACTGTCATTTCTATTTATGATCTATGCTGCGTTCTCTAAGAAAAACACTATTTCTCATGTCATTATAAATTTTTTCTATCTCTCTTTTCCTATTTAACATACATTATAATATCATACAATTAGAAACCAAAATATCATTAATTCTACCTCAGATCATCTAATGCTACCTCATTTTATAAATAGAATTAAAAACAAACAACATTTTCGTTGACTTGTTAGGGTCATGAAGCTCATCAGTGGAAATTCAACATGCCTTTTTGTAATTCACAGTTAATCATAGATGTTGGTTTACTTTAGTGTTAAGCCTTGATTTTTGTTGTGTGTGGACAAGTGCAAGCTCTACTTGTTTTAAGGTGGATTTCAAATGGTAGAGTTTGGTTTTCAATCCACAAAACCACGTATTTGTTGAAAGTTGACATGGAGTAAGAATATAAGGTAATTAAAACTTTCCATTTTAAATTAACTCCAATTCTAACGACAACCTAAAATTTCAAAACATAGTCAAGCAGTGATCTCTGCCACTCACATCTGTGGTCCAAATGGCCCTGCAGATGTGAAATTGTCTGTTGCTATGGAAGAACAGCTGGAATCAGTTAATTAGTCAAGTCAGCATGAGCTCAAGCACCAGAGACTAGAAAGTTTGATCTCTGTGGTGGGAAAGGAAGCAGAGAGCCAGACTGTGGCAGGAGTGGCCCTGTGAGTGACACAGCTGTGAGCATAATTAGGCTCATCTCCTACTGGCAAATGGAAACGCTGTTCACCCTCGTGGATATGAAACTTGGCCCTCAGCAGACCGGTCTTTAATCCTGCCCCCACTGTGATACAGAGCCAGCACAGTCAGAGATCCCAGATACACACACAAAAATGGTTTTTGTCAGAGGATGCAAGGGGCAAGTATGTCAATTATCCTGGGACTTTGAGAGAAATACGGGAGTTTTCTTGGTGATCTTTCATTTTTTCCTTATATGGTTAGTAATTGTCTACAGTTTGTCAGATAAAGAATGGGAGATATTTATCAACTTACAGGAGTTTCAGACCCCCAAAAAGCATTAGGCTGAATTGAGCAGTGTGATGTCATGGTTAAATAACATGACTAAACCAGGACAAGAAAGTTAATTAAACTGGAGCACAAGTTTAACATTAGTCCATGAGTTCAAACTCTTGAACTCTTGATCAAGTTTGATCTTGATCAAGATCAAACTCTTGATCTTAAATGCAGAAGGGTTGTCCTAACTACTACACTATATAGGAATTAGAAAATAAAAATCATTCTTAGAACAGCTTTAAAATCTCACAAATTAAACATACCAAGAATCCTTACTCAAGGGTGGGACTTGCATTTCCCATGATCTTTCATTTAGCCAGTTTCTCATTTGTAACTATAAGGTAAGTAAAAAGTGATGACAGTGAATGATGAGATTTAGAAAATTTAATTTTATACTTCTCTCGTTCCTAGGAATACAAAGCAATGGCATGAGGAGTCACACACACACAGACATATACACACAGCAAAGGAGATTATAATGCATTGTGTTCATGTGACAATCATTTACTAAACACTATGTTGTAGGCTCTCTTCTTGGTGCTTAGAGATGTAAAAATGAGCAACAGACAATGAATCTCTGCTCTTGTTTAACAATGGTAGTGCCCCCACCCCCGGCTGTCTGTCTGTCTCTCTGTCTCTCTGTCCCTCATCTTTCTCATCTAAATACACACAGGATTATGAATGCAGAAGGGAAAATCGCAGACAATAATAAATTCTCTTCATGGGAATAACATTCCTTAATGAAAGAAAAAGTCACCCTTGTATTTATCATCCAGAGCCTTTCAAAATAACTTTGCCACCACTACCATTGTCATCATCACCACCATTATTTCTGTAGACTGTGCTCTAAACATGCCCATGCCCTTTCTGTCTGTGCCAGGCTCTGTGCCCAGCAACTAAAGTGCACTCAATCCAAACCACAACCAGAAAACCATTATTACTCATGTCACCATTTTACAGATGAAAAACAAAGGCACGGAGGAATTAAGTTACATCTAAAATGTGCTCTAAGTGGTGTAGAGCTGTAAAAAAATGCAAACATTCCAGGTCAAGTCTATGTTCCTACCCACTCAACTCTTATGGAAGTCAGCAAATATGTGTTGATATTTTTGAAAGAAAGGAAGAAAGAAGGAGGGAAGGAAAGAGGGAAGGAACGAAGGAAGGAAGGAAGGAAGGAAAGGAGGGCGGGCCAACTACCTATCTAACTTTTTAAATGTGAATCAAAAGTTCCTTTACAAAAGTTAGAAATACTATCCTTAGACATTTTTAAATCTCCAGGTAAAAATCTTAACTTGATCAGGATCGAGGTGTATACCTCTAGGGATTCAAACCCATGAAGACAGATTATAATTCTAAAATAAAACTAAGAACAAATGGAATCAACATTTTGTTCAAAGATGCTGACAGAGATACTTCTCCATAGAGATTCTCCAAATGTAGGTAAGAGTGATCGCATTGTGTCTCATTCCTTGTGGTTGTGAATTTTGTAAATCTAAGTGGAGTTCTCTACAGAAAAGACTAAATAGGCCTGGAGATTAAAAGTGTTGGGTAAATAACAAATACAGAGTGGAATTAATTGACTTTATTCCACTGAAAGAACAACTCATTTTGCTCTACAAATTTGACAGACTATCAGTGTGGTTTCCCCATCTTCAGTGAAAATAAAATGAAAGTTGACATTGAGTGGACATGTGAAATTGCTTTGGGCTAACTTTCCACCAGACACCCAGTCACAGCAGAAAGGACAGGGGATTGGATTATGATTTAAAAGGATATATTGACAGGTCTGCACGGATGAGAGGCAACATTTAAAAATAAAATTTCACAAAAAGCAATACAACATTTACAATAATGAAAATATTTCAAGAAAGGCTCACTAGTGATATTTGAATACAGTTTGTGTCTGTTTATATGTTACACCCAGCATGAACTATCCCTTCACCTCAAGTATACGTTTACTTCTTCTTTAATGTTTTATCTTCCTGTTACTGACTGAGGCCACTTCAGCGTTCTGGGTATTTCACAGATTCTCTCCCTAATGCCTTGGAACTCTGCAGAAAACCAAAGTTGGAACAGGGACCCCTTGCTAATCAGAAGTGTCTATCATGAGATGTACGTGGCACGCATTACCTTATTTGATGCTAAGGACGTGTTTTTGAAATATCCCAGCAGATCATTACTTAGCCTGGTACTGAAAATACTGAAGGCTGCTTGTTTCCTTAATGTTTGCCCAAGAGTTCTATCACTGAGGAGTTTCAAAGTGTCAAGGCCACGCTCATCCCTAGGGACGAGGGCTGTGAAGAAGTAACACATAGAGGAATGAAGTCACAGATTCAACATAATAAAGCGTAGCACTTTCACTAGGGCATCATGAACAGTCAGGAAGAAAATACTGGCAGCATACTGTATCGGTCAGGGCAGACTCCCTGCCATTGCAAACAATCTCGGTAGCTCAGTATTGCACAGAGTAACACTTCCCTTCCTGCTCACATCAGCAACCGATCACATCCAATCAGGAGAGCACTATTCCATGCAGTCGGCTTTGGCTCCTTTCAGTGCCCTCAAGTCCTACAGTGAATTTTCTGCATTGTTTGTGGCTCCTTCTCAAGCATGTCATCTATCCTTCTTTTTAAAAATTGAATCTTATGCTCTGGTGACCTCTTTTCTTGCCATGAATTTTTGGTGTTATTTTGATCATGTAGTTTGGATTCTATTCCAGCCCAGCGTGAAGGTGTCCCCTCAGAAGCCCCTGCACTATGGTCCAAATGATTAGTTTAGACTGATCAGATAGTCCCAGGAATGGTTTTTCTGCTTGTTTTTATTTTTACTACATGTATCAGGAAAAACGGTCTCTGTCTTCCATGACAGATGTCAAGTCAAAGACTGCTGACACCATTGCGCCTTGCTGCACGACCAGCTTCTCTTCAGCAGGAGATGGTGAATCCAAGGAGAAAATAATAGGGATCATCAGATATGGAAGGGTGAGAGAGAAAAACTTTTCATGAAAACTCAGAAAGAAAGATTTCTAAGGTACTGCCAAAGTGTCTGGACTTAGGCTCACCTCTAACTTTTTATGAAGGTAAGTCAGTTGACCCACTTCCTTTTCTAATTAAGTTATTTTAAATTAAGTCTCAACAGCAAGTATATAGGTCCTTATTGCACTGCCTCCTTTTGTAGTTGTTGTTTTTCTGTGGTCTCCCCTAACTTGGTGAAGTTTTAATAATGACCGAATTCCAACAGATGTGCCCCAAACCAGACCCAGTCAGAATGTATAGGCACAATTCAAAGTCCTTTATTTAAATTTTTCACAGGCTTAAAAGAGTCTTATATGCAATTTTTAAAATCTTAAAAAAATGACTCTTTAAAAAAACGTCATTTAAGCCCTGGCTGGTGTAGCTCAGTGGATTGAGTGCGGGCCTGTGACTCAGACGATCACGGTTCGATTCTCAGTCAGGGCACATGCCTGGGTTGCAGGCCAGTTCCCTGCAGGCCAACTCCCAGCAGAGGATGCGCGAAAGGCAACCATACATTGATGTTTCTCTCCCTCTCTCCTTCCCTTCCCCTCTAAAGATAAATAAATAAAATCTTAAAAAAAAAAAAACGTCATTTAGTGGCCTTATTATCTACATGTTTCAATCTATTCTGAAATGTGTACAAATCAGGTTGTTACAAATACTATCTTTCCTAATTATTATATGTGGCTTACGTGCAGGCAAAAAGTTGAAAATACAGTCTCACTTTTTGATTTGGAGGAGAGACTGAAACAGAGATATGCAGAGGAAAAAAAATCAAAATGGATGGAATCTCTAAAATTCTAGACAAAAGGTCATTCATTGCTATTCAGACACAATGTGAATTATAGTATACTAGAAGCAGATGCATTGTCTAGTTTCCCAGGTTCATGTTCAAGAGGGATTTTGCCTCAGGATGAATAATACTTCAACTTCACCCATGTCTAATTCAGATGATATTTAGATGAGGCTTTGGACATTGAGTTAGTGCTGAAATGGGTTAAATCTTTGGAGTTGCTGAGCTGGGGTACGTGTAGTCTGCATGTGAGAAGGGCATGATTTGGGGGAGATGAGAAGAAGGGTTGAATTGTGTCCCCCTCAATAGTCGTATGTTGAAACCCAATCCTCATTACTTCAGAGAGTGGCCATGTTAGGAAATGGGTCTCAAGAGGAATTAAATTAAAATGAAGTCATTAAATGGTGCCCTTCTTTAATATGACTGGTGTCCTTATACATAAGAAAATTTGGTCAAAGTCATGTGCAGAAAAAAGACTTTATGGAGCACAATCATTATACGCAACGAGCAATGCAGACAGACAGGGTCCTGGCCTTCACAGAATGTGTGGTCTAGGCTGAAAGAAAAACAAACAACTTCTATGGTGTGAGAGAAAGCGGGATGATAGGGGAAAACAAGGGTGGGAGGTCAAATTAGTTCCTAAAAATAGAGACATTATTGCTAAGACCTAAAATATGAGTATGCTCTTAGTCCTCTGAAAAACAAACAAACAAAAATCATGTTTAAATTCTGCAGTCGATTGCAAAGTGTTCACTATATACATCCCATGAAAAGATGGAATTTATCCACCTCTCAAATTGTAGCTGGTTTCCTGGCTTTTTCTGACAAATGAAAGTGGGAAAATTGATGTTAGACAAGTTCTGAGAAAATCCCCAAGAGCCCTTGCAGCTTTACATCCTTCCTCCCTTGGAACATGCCTTGTAATCAAACCTGGACGGAGGGACGCCGCCAGGAGGACCATGAAAAGAAGCAGAAGTGCTCCATCTGACAACCAGCCAAGCCGAAGTGCTGTTCCATCAGACTGGCAACTCGCGTACAGATTCAGGAGTGAGCTCAGACAATCAAAAGAACTGCTTAGCGGAGTCCAGCCCCAACTGCCGATCTGCTAAAGTATGATCTAAGTGGTTGTTTTTTTAAGCCTCAAAATTTGGTGATACTGTATTAAGCAGCAAAAATTAACTAATCCCCGTTCCCTGGGTTAAGAGAGAAACCTTAAAGAATTTGAGTATAGAAAGATTTTAAAAATACATTTTATTGATCATGCTAGTACAGTTGTCCCATTTTTCTCCCCTTCATTCCCCTTCATCCTGCACCACCCCTCCCTCTAGCACTCCCCACCTTAGTTCATATCCATGAGTCATATATATAAATTCTCTGGCCTCTCCATTTCCCATGCTATTCTTAACTTCCCCTGACTATTTTGTACCTACCATTTATGCTTCTTATTCCCAGTACTGTTTCCCCCACTTCACTCCTGCCCCTTCCCTGCTGCTAACCCTCCATGCGATCTCCACTTTTGTGAATCTGGTCCTGTTCTCATTGTTTGCTTAGTTCGTTTCTGTTTTCGTTTTTAGGTTCAGTTGTTGATTGTTGTGAGTTTGCTGTCATTTTACTGTTCATAGTTTTTGATCTGTTTCCTAGATAAGTCCTTTCAACATTTCATACTAATAAGGGCTCAGTGATAGTAAACTCCTCTAATTTTGCCTTATCTGGAAAGCACTTTATCTGCCCTTCCATTTTAAATGATAGCTTTGCTGGATAGAGCAATCTTGGATGGAGGTCCTTGCCTTTCATGACTTTGAACACTTCCTTGCAGCCCCTTTTTGCCTACAATGTTTCTTTTCAGAAATCAGCTGGTAGTCTTATGGGAACTCCTTTGTAGGTAACTGTCTCATTTTCTCTTGCTGCTTTTAAGATTTTCTCCTTATCTTTAATCTTGGGTAATGTAATTATGATGAGCTGTGGTGTGTGCTTCTTTAGGTCCAACTTTTTTGGGACTCTCTGAGCTTCCTGGACTTCCTGGAAGTGTATTTCTTTTGCCAGATTGGGGAAGTTCTCGTTCATTATTTTTTAAGTGAGGTTTCAATTTCTTGCTCTTTCTCTTCTCCTTCTGACCCCACTACGATTTGGATGTTGGAACATTTAAAGTTGTCCTGGAGGTTCCTAAGCCCTTCATTTGTTTGAATTCTTGTTTCTTCATTCTGTTCTGGTTGGATGTTTATTCCTTCCTTCTGCTCCAAGTGTAAGGGGGATAACGACAGAAGATAAAGGCAGAGGGATCCAGATGGTGAAGGGCTTAAGAAGACACAATAAACATTTGGGCATTATCCTTAGTGCAATGAGAAACTATTGATATGATTGGTGATTTTAAAAGGAACATCCTGATTCCATGCTGAATATAGATTTGAGAAGCAAAAAATAGATATAAGGTGATGATTAGAAGGTATTGTTGGTAGTCTGAACAGGATTGTACTGATTGGCAATGGAGGTATGAGGCAGAGAAACTGACAATGATACCCAGGTGTTGGTAACATTTTCTGTGCTAGGAATCACAGGATGGTAAAAGAGGAAAGACGTTCTGTTTTAAGTATACTGACTCTGGTGTGATTCCAAAACTATATACTGACATTAGAAGCCTGGGCATGTAAGTATCAAACCTGAGAGATATCAGAGATAGAAAAAGATTTTCACTAATTGGAATATAATTATGACAACAAAAATTAATAATATCATTACTAAGTATATATGTATATATATTTTGCCAGTCTCATAATGCTAAAGATCCTTATCATATAAATGCTATCAGATACAATTAATAAAATTCCCTAGGATGCAAAGGAAGCCAATTGTACTGAAATATGTACTATCAAAAATAATAAATTTGTAACACGGGTAATGTATATGCTTCATTAACCCATTAAATATCAAAATTTTAGATCTAATAACTATCATGTTTGCAAAGTTGCGAAGATGCATTTCATTTGGAGACTAGTAAAATTAAAGATGTCATAGATTTCCCTATCCAAGGTCAAGGGGTTGCTAACTACATAACTTTTGGAATTCCATGGACTTAAAGACGGAGAATGTGAAGAAAGAGGTCTACAGCAGGATTCCAAGATTCTCTCTACCTTCTCTAATGATGCTGGTCTAGGTAGAGACAAGAACCTGCAAAGGAGACATAACTAATTGCTAGTTCGTTAAGAACGGAGCTGGGGATACATGTTATGGAAGGCAAAAGAAAAAGAAAGACATTTTAATGGAAAGAAAGATCGATATATATTGGGTCACATCTCCGGAATCTGACAATCCTGAGTTTGAATTCTGATTCTGTGATGGACTAGACATGTGAGCTTGGACAACTCACTTAAATCTTTTACACTGTACTTTATTCTTGTGAGAGGATGAATTAATTTCATTAACATTTTCAATTATTGTCTCTCCCTGTAGCCATGCTCTTTGACACTGGATTTTGCAGCTCTGCACACCAAAGAGGTAGATTCTAATTCCCCATATCTTGACTCTGGGCTTGGCCATCTGACTTGCTTTGGAGATGGAAAAAGAAAGTCAGAACCTTAACAGACATAACCATGGTTCTACTTCCACTCTCACACCACCAATGTCACCATAAGAGAATGCCTGGATTAATCTGCTGGAGAATAAAAGACATTTGGACAGCACCAAGTCTTCTCGGTTGTCCCAGCCAACATGAGTCTAGATGCTCCAACAGCAAGTGGACCTCTTACATACAAAAAAGTCCAGCCAAGATTAGTGCACCTGTACCTCAGTTTACTGTTGTATACACTCACGTTCTGTGCCTGTTTATTACACAGGATTACCATGGTGATGAGTAACTGACATTAATCAAGGTGATGGGGAGAAAAGGAACTGTAGCATTTTCTTCCTTTATAGGATGTAGTGAGNTAATTGCTAGTTCGTTAAGAACGGAGCTGGGGATACATGTTATGGAAGGCAAAAGAAAAAGAAAGACATTTTAATGGAAAGAAAGATCGATATATATTGGGTCACATCTCCGGAATCTGACAATCCTGAGTTTGAATTCTGATTCTGTGATGGACTAGACATGTGAGCTTGGACAACTCACTTAAATCTTTTACACTGTACTTTATTCTTGTGAGAGGATGAATTAATTTCATTAACATTTTCAATTATTGCCTCTCCTTGTAGCCATGCTCTTTGACACTGGATTTTGCAGCTCTGCACACCAAAGAGGTAGATTCTAATTCCCCATATCTTGACTCTGGGCTTGGCCATCTGACTTGCTTTGGAGATGGAAAAAGAAAGTCAGAACCTTAACAGACGTAACCATGTTTCTACTTCCACTCTCGCACCACCAATGTCACCATAAGAGAATGCCTGGATTAATCTGCTGGAGAATAAAAGACATTTGGACAGCACCAAGTCTTCTCGGTTGCCCCAGCCAACAGGGGTCTAGATGCTCCAACAGCAAGTGGACCTCTTACATACAAAAAAGTCCAGCCAAGATTAGTGCACCTGTACCTCGGTTTACTGTTGTGTGCACTCATGTTCTGTGCCTGTTTATTACACAGGATTACCATGGTGATGAGTAACTGACATTAATCAAGGTGACGGGGAGAAAAGGAACAGTAGCATTTTCTTCCTTTATAGGATGTAGTGAGAAATAGAGAACATAATTATATAGAAAATATTTTAGCTGTTGAGAAATCATCCATGTCCAAAAAACTAGGTAGATAGGTAGTTGTAATAAATGCTGTTTGGTTGACAAGCAAAAGAACACTGAAAAATACGACGTCCCTGCTTCTGTTAGAATGATATGAATGAAGTAGTAATGGACTCATCATACTAAACACAGAAAACAAAAGTCAACTGTTTAGAGGGACTCAGATATAAATGAAAGAAGAAAAAATGAAGGCAGAATGCTAATAGTGATCAAGACTAACATTCACTTAACACTTACTGTATTCCAGGTGCTGTACTAAGTGTTTTATGTACATTTGTTCTTATTTAATTATTAAGCAAAGACTTTAGAAGGTTATATTACAAAGTTACCACCTACATCGCACCCAGTATAGGGAAAACTGAGAATACGAATATGGATTTGGAAGAGTCACTTTCTCTAACTTCCAAACAAAGTACCGCTTTTGAGTTAGTATGTTTTTCAAAAGGTAACATTTATGTAGCCATGACCCCATCTGATGGATTTTATTATGCACCTTGAAAGTTTTCTCAAACTTCTTGCAAGGCATTGCATTTTTGCAATGCTGACATAAAACAGTATAGATTCTCTAATGGTTATTCAGGAATTTGAATCAGAACTTTAATTACTTGGCAGAGAACTGAAAGGAGTGTGAAATTTGAAATAAAACAGATCAACAGGCAAATGGGCAGACTGCAGTCAGAGGAAGCCGGGTTCAAATCCTCGCACCCATCTCAGATAGGTGGCTTCTGGGACATTTCCCCCCTTTCACTCAAGCCTCAGTTTCCTCATCTTCGAATTCAAATATCAATACTATTTCTATATAAAGTTCTTGTGAAGAATAAATGCAATGATGCACACGAATGCTTTATAAAGTGTCTGGTGCCTTGAAAATTATTGTTCTTTGAGGAATAGTCACAGCATTGACAATGAATAAAGCCATTGTAAATAGCTTGTAAAAGGAGATTAGTGTTCAGTTTACTAATGGTGTGTTTTTAGGAAAGGCTGCCAAAATTAATACAAAGAATGGGTGGATACACATGCATTTATTCTATAAGAAAGTCCAACTCTTTATTTTTAATGAGGTAATAATTTAGAAGAATAGATAATTTAGAAGCAGGGATCAAGAGTTCTGTTTCTAACCCTGGCTGGTGTGGCTCAGTGGATTGAGCACAGGCCTGTGAAGCAGGTCGTCGGTTCGATTCCCAGTCAGGGCACATGCCTGGGTTGCAGGCCAGTTCCCAGTAGTGGACAGGTAAGAGGCAACCACACATTGATGTTTCTCTCCCACAGTTTCTCCCTCCCTTACCCTCTCTCTAAAAATAAATAAATAAAATACTTTTAAAAAAGAGTTCTATTTCTAGACTTTCTAGTATTTTTGTGACATGACTTTAGGAATGTCCCATTTCTTTTGTGACCAAGACTCCATTTCCCCTTTTGTAACATAAAGCGGTCAGGTAGCAGTTAGGACTCCCAAGTGTTTTAGAGCTGACATTCTGTGAACCTGGCCAACCTTACACTCAGGGATCAGAAAGAATACCACTGGTGCGAGTCCACAGTGAGAGCCGAGGCACAGAAAAGAATGCATGATTTAAAGGAGCTGAGGTGCCTCCCTCTGACTTTGTCAGCCCATTGGCTCTGATTTGGTTCGGATGTTGCTGGATATACAGCCAAGTCAGCTCAGAGCTCTGTGAAAGAAACTGAAGATTCTCCAAGCACTAGTGTGGGGTGCCCCTGTTATTTCCAAATCCATTATAAGAAGAGAAATAAACCATGAAAATGGGCGACTCCTCTTCCAGAGTTCTCAGATTGGAGAATGTGGGAGCTTTAGAATGGCCCCAGGCTCTTTAGCTGCACAGATTCAATTCTAAAAATTAATGCAGTGCCCACACCACAGTGAGGGGTGGTGGTGGTGTGGAGACTCCAGAGCAGTGCGGGCAGCACTCTCGTAATCCCGGCTAAGAGATCTGTCCGAGGGAGCACCTAGCCTGGCAGGCTCTGAACTGAGTTCCCGCGGAGCTGGCAGTAAGGACTTCCATGGAGATGAAAGAACTAAGCTGCAAGAATTCACAAAGCAGCCCTGTGCGGCCTTGTCTGCTCTGGACAGATACCTAAAGCTCTCATAGGTCCACAGGCAGCTAGTAGGCTTCTGAGGTCTTGCTGATGGGGGGAAAACTGATCCAAAAGTCTGTCATTTTTTTGTTTCTTTATTGTGTGTGTGTGAGAGAGAGTATGTAAAACCTGCAAATGACTTATTGTCTCTCTCTTGCACACACATACTCATACACACACACAAAACACAGGTAAGAAAAAGCTATACTCTACAGCTAAAAATTTACTAAATCCTACTATTTAGGTTGTACCAGATTTCTATTTGCCCAGTCAAAGCTAAGAAACATTGTAAAGATTCAAGGGCCCATGTACAAGGGGAGGCTTTGTAATAAGGATATTACCAATAATGTGTCATAGTCATAGTTTTTAGCTGGGGCCCCACTTCTATTAATTGTATATATTTAAAAACACTTTTAGGTGTCAGTTCTCTGCTGTTTTGTTACTTACGTAGTTATCTCTGTTTTCTCGTACTTCCTTTTCCCCTAAAAGTGGCAAGGGTAGTGGTAAAGAAGTTTTTTGGCTCACTTAAGTGGTTAGATATTCTCAAGTTTCAGAACCAGGAAGTTTCATTTGTTTTCATTGCCTAGTTATTTATTTATTTATTGTTTTTGTTCTGTTACAGTTGTCCCAATTTCCCCCATAGCTCTCCCATGCCCTGCCCATCCCCCGACAGTCCATCCCCACCCTGTTGTCCACGTCCATAGGTCCACTGATACATGTCCCTTGACTAGACCAGTAGGTGTTAGGAAGATTCTTATGCCCCCTTCCCTTCTCAAGACTCACATGTCTTTCAAATTGCCACTGAGTGGAAAATGCCTTCCTGAAACTCCATGGAACCATGCTTGAAACATGACCATTGTTTGGTTGCATTGCAGACTTAATTCTTGAGTTGCTGTTTGTTTCCATTGTTACTGTTGCATAATAAAGTACCCTAAACTCAGTGGTATAAACAGCAATCATTTTCTTATGCTCAGAAATTCTCTGGATCCAGACTCCAGAAAGAGGGCAGCAGAGATGCTGCCTCTCTTCATAATGTCTGGGGCCTTAGCCGAGAAAACCCAAAGGTCAAGGGTGATGTCTGGGGCCACTGAAATCACCTGCAGGCTCCCTAGTTCACTGCTCTGTACTCGGTGCTAGATGCTTGTCCCCATGGCTTTGCTCTTCTCTACAGTAATATGGGTGCGATTTTACTATCTAATTCAGAGGTCTGTTGTAATTTTTTTAAAGATTTTATTTACTTATATTTAGAGAGGAAGGAAATGAGAGAAGGGGAGAAATATCAATGTACGGTTGCCTCTCGTGAGTCCTCCACTGGGAACTGGCCTGCAACCCAGGCATGTGCCCTGACTGGGAATCAAACCACAATCATGTGGTTCGCAGGCCCATGCTCAATCCACTGAGCTACACCAGCCAGGGTGGTGTGTTGTAATTTTTATATTTTATTTTGGCAGGGATGTAGGTGAGTATATGTACATGTCACTCCACATATTATTTGAACTAGTAGACAGGAGTTATTTTACTCACATACAGAACTGTAAAATATCTTGACACACAAGAGGTGCTTTTTGAGTATATCATGAAAAGGAATGCAGTTTTCATGGAGTCCCCATAGAAAGTAAAAGCTCAAAAATATGGTTTGTTTGGAAAAAGAATTCTCAGGCTCTGTCCTTTAGGGCACAATGGTTTTGAGCGCGGGCACTACAAACGAACTTGTTAAAATTCTAATCCCAGATGCACTATTTGCCAGCATTAGATCTCGTCTCAGTTTCTTTATCTGTAAAATAGTCATAATGAAAAAATAGTTTCTAGTTCATGGGGTTATTGTGAGATGTCAATAGTTGACAATGTATAAATTGCTAGACCAGAACTGGAGTCATTGCTGGCTAGATATCTTACAGCATGCCCTTTGACTGCAGATTGGAAAATGGAATTCCACGGGGAAAGGGCTAAATCCTGAGAGCTCGAAAGAATGATAAGACTGTATTTGTACCCAGGAGAGTACAAACAGGATTTCTCTAGTCTTTGCACATTTGCACATTCTCCCCACATATGCTATTAAGAAAATCTTTTTGACGACCTTCCTCTCTCCACTTGGCTCTCAGAAGGTTTACGTGCATATCAAGTGTTTAAAGGAATAATGCCCTCCACACTCTATCTTTGTCCATTTTACTCCTTTGTATTAAGCATGTTATAAGAAGGAAACCCCAGGAACTGAAAATCCAAGTGGTCCAGAACTAGAAGCAAATGGATCAGCTATGATTCTCCATTGGAAAATGCTTTTACAGCATCGTCCTTGAAAAGTCTGAGTTCAATTCATTTAAACTAGAATCAATTTATTTCTCGCTCTACATTTAAGTCACACCTATCACCTTCCCACCATCCCTGTAAAAACTCTGTTCTTCATAATGTAGTAGATTTTGGAGGCTGAGTTTAGATGGAGGCATAAAGTAATCTAATTAAATGGACTGGAAATACAATATAAAAATCTTAACCTTCCCAGAGACATTTCAATTTTAAATGAGGTGGTGTACTAATAGCAGTGAATCTCTGCTTGATGAAAGGTTGGGCTCTGAAGACTCAAACATTCATTGAGAGTCCACTAGGCATATTTTTGTTTACAAAAGTTTTCGAGACTCCAGGGCAGTTACACCATTTATCTAAGTCACAGAGCTAGTACAGTGGGGAAAAAACCCTCAAAACTGAACTGGCATTTGCCCAAATGGTTACTCCAGGATCATGTAGCAAAGTCATGGCACCAGCTACCGGCTCTGTACTCTGAGTTCCGTGGTGATAGATTGGAATGATGCCAAGTAAAAATGCATATATCTAAATGCATGGTATGAGAATGTATATTTATTAATAAAGGCATAATATCTGCCTTAGAAATATTGCAAGGGGCATAGAATTTTTAATAACATGAGCATGTTAAAGAGATTTTAAAAATGAACCATTTTCATTGGCTTACAGATTAAGGTCGCGTTTGTTGGCCATTTTGTCGTAAGTAGGTAGCTTCCTACTTATTTTGAGTGTGGGGCGAAAGTAGGTTCGTAGTTATCAGTACTTTAAACACAGGGTTTATCCCTCTGTTATTATTTATTAATTATCACATTATTTTTATACGAACAACCGTAAACCTACTTTTGCCCCAACCCTGTATTTATTTACCTGATACATTTTATTACACAGCAGGATGTGTGTGCAAATATTCATTCTCTAGGTTTTCAATGTTTGCATTATTGCCTTCATTGCTATGGAAATAACGTCTTGAGTTATCAGCATTTCTCTTCGTGCTGCAAAGAACCCAGAGATATTTCTACTGACAGCCTCCCTCAGCACCAAAAAGTAATTTCTGTAACCACAATAAATTTCTATACATCCAATACGAGACAATCCAATCCCTGAACACACAGCAGTACATCGATACTGTGAGATACTCAGTTTCATGTCATCTGATAGACATTTAGTTTCTGGTTGTCAGTAGCTTTCATTTTCATTCCAAACATCGTGGCACTCAATGGTAGGAGGCAAATAGGAAAAAGAAAAATAAAGTTCCTACCTCAAAAATGTTTTCTGAATCAGAAAAAGCCTTTCAAAAAGTTTCTCTCACCAGGAGAATCAAGCAACCCTCAGCAGCATATTAAATGGAGAGCTTTTGTCAGAGAAGATACTGTATAATGACTGTCATTATTAAAATGCTAAACTACATTCTTTACTCAACACTGTGTGAAATTTCCTTAAAAATACCTGTTCCCTTGCTTCTGAAGTTTTAAAGAAAGGACACAGCACTTTGTAGAGTGCAAACTTCACAGGTAATTTTTTCTTCCAGGATTTGGCACTTCATTTGTAGAAAAGAACATTAATATTTATCGATCTATGATGATGCCCTACCTACATGGGTCATTCTCCTGTGGCCTTATTTGCTTTGTGTTTATAGTTGTGAAATTGCAACATTATTTTTTGATCTTTTTGCATCATGACCCTGAAATCCCAAAGGATGGGACAGTTTCACTGACTAAGTAGAAAGTATTTGAACTCAATAACAGATGTGGCACCTCCCATCAATTTAAAAAAAAAAAAACATGGCAAAGGAGACCTTGTTCGCTTAGGAAGTTTCTCTTCCTCATTTGTTCTTAGTGTTGAACATTATTCCAATATTCAATAAATAATTTATTTTCCCCTTCAAAGTAACTTATTTCATTAAATCTATTATTATTTTTATTTGGAGAAAGGTGGTGGGTATTTTATGACTCTGAGGCTGTATTGGCCTTTTCCAAGCACCAAATCTTTGAATGTAACAATCCTCAGCAGCGCTCACGTTCATCATCTGTGCCTGTTACTTGGGGTCCGCGCTTTCTATGCCACAACCCTCCAGGAGAACTTGTCAAATATCAGTCTCATTTGTATCAATATTATAGAATTCAAGGGCACTGTCAAAGATTGCTATCTGTGGCCTCTCTACCAGAAATAAATGTATGGCATTGCTAAGAGCAAAAAGACTCAAGCAGCTGAATTTTTCAATTAAGTTTTATTCCTTTTTGGAGTTTTGTTCGTTTATTTTTTTACCTTTTGATATTTTTAGTAGAATTAACTGACTTGCCTAAAGATCAAATCTCAAAGCATAGTTTATTCTCTGTCTTTTTGTCAGTGGGTTGGGACCATTTTATCTGTCTTGATATTGAAATTAATTCTGACAAAAAGATCTGCCTCCTTCTACTGAATTACCATATTGACTGATTTATCTGTTTCATTACATTAAACCACTCCAAACAGCCCAGTATATAAAAAGATAAAGGCATGGAATAATTCTAAACCTCTGACACCTGTTATAATAGCCTACTGAATTTAAAAATTAAACTCTATAGACACAAAAGGAAAGACATCTTCTCAAGACAAGAATGTCAATAATCTATTAAACCACACTTGTTGAAATAGTCATTTCTGGATTGTTCATCTGCTGCTGATAAACCAGTACAGAGTCATTTCACATGATGACTAATGTCTAATATATAAGGCGAGATGGTATTATAATAAGATTGACTCGGCCCTGGCTGGTGTAGCTCAGTGGATTGAGCATGGGCCTGCGAACCACATGATCGCGGTTCAAGTCCCAGTCAGGGCACATGCCTGGGTTGCAGGCCAGTTCCCGGCAGGGGCAAGTTCCCAGCAGGGGATGCATGAGAAGCAACCATACATTGATGTTTCTCTTCCTCTCTCCTTCCTTTCCCCTCTAAAGATAAATAAATAAAATATTTTTTAAAAATAATAATAATAATATTGACTCAAAAGGTGATACGGTATCTACTTGATGTTAGTGCCATTAAGCTTGGATGTTACCTTTAACCAAGTGCGCTCAAAGTGATATAGCTTTTAGTTTTCTCAAACATTTACTAAAAACATTATCTTGTAATTAGTAATTTTTTAGAATATTCATGTTTTGACTTTTTAAATTGTGGCAATTATTTTAAATGATTGGACAGTGAAAAGATAAAATAATAAGCAATAATGTATGAAAATTACTGTTATAACTTTTTTATTATACTAAACTACATTAGTGAAATGGAATAATATCATTAAAAGCAACAGAACAAGGCAAAATTTAAAAGTTGAAAAGCAGCATAATTTTACCTCTAAGATTCAAAGATTCCTTATGTGTATTTTCTATTATGTGCCCTGAAACTATGTGGTCTGTTCAAAATTGCATATTATTTGAAGTGTTTTTTTCTTCAAGGCTACCTAAATACACTTAGTATGACAATGAAAATATCAGATGCATGTCAATGTATGTTAACATACATTAATGTATGTTAAGTATCAGATATATGTTAATGTATGTTAAATATCAGGTGTGTGTTAATGTATGTTAACATACATTTAATGAATGTTAATTCATTAAAATATTTTTCTGCATATTTTATATTTTAATAATTTTGTACATATAACAGTCAAATGAACAAAATAGAACATATTTATGGTCTTAGGAGAATTTAAGAATTATTTTCTTTCTTTGAGTCTAGTTCTCTTAGCTGAGCAGAGTAGAAAGAGATCAATGAACAACGGCTAAAGAAAACTTTATAAGGGGAGAGAACAGTAAGTGTTAGCTTTTATCCCTTTGAATAAACAATACCTAATTTTTTGAGTACTTCTTTTATGCCATGAATTTCTGAAGCATATTATACAATTTATGAAACAATGATACACACACATACACATATACACAAACTCTTTCATTTATCCATCTATCAATATCCATCCATTTACCAATCAATTAATCATCTTTACCTGGAT
Source organism: Sturnira hondurensis (assembly GCF_014824575.4). Classification (NCBI taxonomy): domain Eukaryota; kingdom Metazoa; phylum Chordata; class Mammalia; order Chiroptera; family Phyllostomidae; genus Sturnira; species Sturnira hondurensis. The sequence continues at coordinate 13,814,524 of NW_028075269.1, read as the reverse complement.
CTCTATGCTCACCCTCTTGGATACATTTCTACACCTAGACCTTCCTACCTACACACTACACTTAATCTAATCTCAGCCAAAGAGGTATGACTGCAAGGAAAATTAGACATCGAAGAAGTGACTTAGAGAAGCAGGAGTGTTTAAAATTCACTGTAGCACTGTGGTCCTGACTTCAGTTTTCAATGAAGCGGGTGTCAGCAGGGAAAAGGCTCCTGTGCTGCGGTTATTTCACAGAATGCGTGGTAGTAAATGGATTCTGTGGTGCAGTGTGTTTTGTTCCAACAGCAGCCTACTCTCCATTAGTCCCTACTCATTAACCCTCATTTATCAGATTCTCAGTCAGTTTTGCACCTGCAATGATGCTGCCAAATACCTTTTCTGTTTGGGTTACTTAAAGTTAATTCTTGGTCTCTGTAACCAAAAACTGTTATGATACTATGAACGGAGTTTGGGGTGGGAATTAGCAACAGGGTCCACAGAATTAGGGAGATGACAGTGAAAACCCTATACCTATCCATACATATATAGCAAGAGGATCATGGAAGCAAATGGAATGCTGAGGTGAAATTAAGAGTTAATGTATCAGCATATCACCTGGACAAAATACAAAGTTTAAGGAACTGAGCTAGATCTGATGCAAAATAGTGTCTTCTTCTGAAGACAGAAGGAATTCAACATGTAGTACCTATTTCTAACAGCACTGGACAGCTTAAGGGAAGAGTACCTCAATCTTTAATCCCTAAATGTTTAAGTCAAATCATACATTGAAGCCCAGGTAGAGTTCATGAACACAGTAAAAACACTGGTTGCTTATAGGTGCAGGGTTGAAGGAGACAGAAAGGAAATTAGCATTTCATTCTGAAAAGCCAAGTAATTCCCGGCAGATTTAGTAGGAACTGATATATAGAAAATATGGCAGGGCCTATACATCAAGAAGAGCAAGCGTGCACTGCATAATGGCAAAAATCTGACAAGTATTTACGGAAATGGATTAGTCCAATCAAAATTAAAGGAGTACGAATTTCAGATTATGTGAGATTTATGAATACATATGTAATCTCTAGAGACTTAGGTATTCCATGTACATATACATAACATAAATTAATATGCCCTATATAAATATAGAATAAACTGTGAAATATGTCATTGGTATTTTAATAGGGATTGCATTGAATCTACAAATTGCTTTGGGTAACATGGACATTTTGATGATGTTAATTCTTCCTATCTATGAACGTGATATGCTTCTATTTATTTATGTCTCCCTTAATTTCTTTCCTCAGTGTTGTATAGTTTTTTGCAAACCACCTCCTCGGTTAGGTTTATTCCTAGGTACTTCATTTTTCCTGTTGCTATGGCAAATGGGGCTTTTTTCTTGATTTCTGATTCTGATCTTTCATTGTTGGTGTATAAAAATGCCTTTAATTTCTGAATATTATCTTTGAACCCTGCTGTTTTACCAAATTTGCTTATTAGGTCAAATAGTTTTTTGGTGGAGTCTATAGAGTTGTCTGTGTAGACTATCATATCATTTGCAAACAATGACAATTTCACTTCCTCTTTTCCAATTCGAATGCCTTTTATTTCTCTTTCTTGTCTGATCACTGTGGCTAGGACTTCTAATACTATTTTGAATAGAAGTGGTAAAAGTGGACATCCTTGTCTTGTTCCTGATCTTAGTGATGTAATAGCCAAGTGCTGGAAGCAACCTAAGTGCCCATCAGTAAATGAATGGATCAAAAAACTGCGGTACATTTACACAACGGAATTATATGCAGCAGAAAGAAAGAAGGAGCTCCTACCCTTCATGACAGCATGGGTGGAACTGGAGAGCATTATGCTAAGTGAATAAGCCAGGTGGTGAGGGACAAATATCATATGATCTCACCTGTAAGTAGAACTTAATAAACAAAACAAACAAGCAAGCAAAATACAACCAGAGACATTGAAATAAAGAATAATCTGACAGTAACCAGAGAGGAGGTAGGGAGGTAGTGATAATAGGATGGGCCATCAAGTAACATATATGAGGACACATGGACAAGGCCAATGGGGGTGGGTTTGAGGGTGAGAGTGGGGAGGATTGGGGTGGGGGTGAAAATTGAGACAATTGTACTTGAGCAACAATGAAAAGAAGAATAAACTGTAATTGACTAGTCCAATGAGAAATTTCTCTAAAAAGCAATTATAAACATACTTAAATAAGAAATAGAAATCCTCAGTAAGTAAATGGAAATTCAGAAAGAAATAGAAGCTATAAAAAATAAGCAAATGTCATTTTGAATAGAAAATTAAAATAACTAAAAAAAAACCAACCCTCAGTAAAGGACTCAGTGATAGAGTGAAGTGGACTAAGACAGAGACCCAGTTGTCACACATTTACTAGCACACCACCAAGTCAGGCAATCTCAGAGGCATGGAATAGAAAGGTTCAGCAAACACATTCTGTAGGAGGGTAGAAGCCTAACTTCAGTGGGTGTCTTGCTACTACCATAAAGCTATGAGAAGTTTGTTTCTCTTCTGCATAAAACCAACCAGCTCATACAGATGCTCACCCCAATTACCAGGTAAATTTAGGATTCATCTGCCAAGTCTTATTTCTTGAGGAGTAGTTACTGTTTATCTTAAGAGCACATATACAGTGAGTGTATCTGCTTGGCTATACAAAAGGATGAGATTTCATTCTGTTTTTGTAATGTTCTCAGTAAATTGCCTGTGATGTTTACCACATTCTGGTTTAATGCTTATTCAAGAATATAACTGTTTTCTTTTTCTACTAACTTTGTGGAGATGACCTCTGGGCTGGGAAATGATTTTGTTTTTAATCATATCTTCCAAATATTGCTAACTTCCTATCTGTATATAATACATCTTATTAATTTGGTCTCTGTCTCAAAAAATACTTTTTTGAGTTACTGTCCTTACGGAACATGTCCTACAAGTTTTTCTCTTGTTCTGGTTATTTGAGTTTCTTGTTCTCCATAACAGACTCAACTACTCTCAAGTAATACAACAAAAGTAATGTACACCTCTCACGTGTAAAAAGATAGTAGGGGCAACAATAAAATAGTTTAAGGTGGACTTGGTAATTGTACATCTTTAGTCCAGCCATTTGGAGACCACCAGTCGAAGAGTTAAGGCCTAAAGGGCCTATCTGTGTCTTCTTTCCACCTATGGGGGAAAATACTTTAACCAGGAATACAAATTCAAAAACATATAAGCCACTCTGGGTAGAATCACAAGCAAGGGTGGGGAGGAAAATTGGGAGAAGGTTGAATCTCCAGTGGATGAAAAGACAGCTTGAGGACATTATTATATTTTCTAAATGTCAACATTATTCACTTTTTATGTGAACAGAGTGATCCCTGGAATAAAGGCAAGTATTTCATTTCGGAAATGCTATCAGAATGGAAAAGTACTGGAAAGGCACTGGCTCTGACCATGAAAACGCCATTTAAATTTAACTTGATGTGGAAACACTTCCATGAATTGCTAGGCTTTCCAATATGTAGCTGATAATATGACCATTTTTATATGGATTTTACTGATGCCATTAAAGTGATTTGTCACACCCCCACATAATCGACGTATCTTGAGTACTATAGTTTTGGCAACCAGAAAATAATCAAGGCGGAAATACTCACAGCGTTCCCTAGTCCCAGCATAACAAAGAAATGACTTCATGTGCTAGCCATTCCTGATTTTTATAAGACAGGATCAAACAATAATCAGAAAGTACAGGATCTGAGAGGAGGCAGAGGACTAAAACGGTTTAGCAACAGGTATTAAGTCAATCCACACACAAAAAGAGATGGGATCATGAGAAAAATGGGAACCCTGCGAAGGAGCTACATTTCCTAGCAACTGTAGAGGAGGGTGGAGCAAGGGAGATGCACAGGCAAGTAAGTGAAACTCTCTAGGGAAAAAGAAATGTTTGAGGAAATTGAAATAAGGAAAGTCTTTTGGAGATTTTCTTTAGGATTCACCCTGCAATCTTGTTAGAGGGATTAAACCCTGCTGGGCCAACCACAATAGATTCACACCTGAAGCCCAGAGGGGCCAGAAGCCTTCTCTAAGACAAGCCAGCACCTCGGGTTAACACGTTGCTGAACACCAGCCTGAGCCAAATATTCGAACTATGGGTCATGGAGATGGGTCTTTAATTATGAGAAATTGTGATTTCTGCCAGTAATTCAACATCTTAGCAGTATTTTGAAAAAATAAAGAGTTCAAAGTTACAAATCTTGAGATATGTATGTGTCATTTGAAACTGGATGTCCCAAGCATACAACAGTGCATTCATAAGCTTACTAAATATAAGAGAAAAAAAACATGAAAAAGACATAGACAAGAATAATTTTACTATTTGTTTTTAACAAATTAAAGTCTCTTTCTATAACTATAGCTTTTTTTGCTAAAGTCATCTTTTTACTAAAGCTAATTCAAAGCCAATGCTGGAGTCTATTATTGCAAATACAATTGGCAGGGAGATGAGAGCAATGTTAACAGACCTCTGAGAAAGAAGGCTTTTGGACTGCTGGCTCAGAACCAGCAACAGAAAAATCTGAGAAGTAGCAGATAATTAATGATCTAAGATCCAAATAAAGGGGCTTTGAATTATAGTTAGACTATGCCTCAAAAATCACAGGGGAAAGACAGGCTTGGAGGTGAAAGACACTGGTAGGTTGTGAGCGTTTGCTATGACTGCCATCAGGTCAATTTTGACCAAAATCCATAAAGTCTGACATTTATGTATAGGAAGAGAACACGTATTTGACAGGGTGGACAGTGACTGGAATTCATATTCTGAGTTCAATACAGCATGCCAGTGACCCAGAGAAAATTGTTCTGTCTTTGTGCTCCAAGGGGAAGAACTATACCAGTGGGCTATCTGCCAGCGAGCCATGGAGTGAAGCTCTGAACCTTGGAAGCACTTAACCTAAAATTGCATGAGGATGATATACAATCAGATGTAATTACTAATATTGTAATAAACCATAATTTCTGCTGTAAGTGGCAACCAAATTCTCACTGTCAGTAACCTAACCTTGGGCAGGGGACAATGGGAGGCAGATATGTCAGCCAACGAGGATCAGGACCCAATACTATAAAGTGAACCATAAATATCTGTGGGGCTTAGGGAGTTGAAAGTCTCAATTTTTCAATTGTACCTCAACAACTCTGGGGAATAAAAAGAGGCTGGAAATTTCTAGACCTGGTTCCATATGCCAGATATGCCTATGTCGTCAGACAGGACAACAGAAACCAGTACTGAGTTTCCCTAAACTCAGTGTGTTTAAGGAAGACCCTAAATCACAAGACCCTTCATAAGGCAGCCTTTAAAATTTAAGGTGGAAGTGGTGTTTCTTCTTTTACATGTCACCAGAAGATGTTTTTAGGCAATATCATAAGAACAACAGGTCATATTGCCCTCTGTAGCCATTCAGTTACTTACCTTCTGATTTGTTTCTGACCTAAGGTAGGTGAAATCTTGAAATTTCAAAGGTCAGTTTCAGGCTCTCTTTGACCATGGCAAAGATAAAAAAATTTAGAACTTGCTTATTCCTCATTTCCTCTCTGTGACAAAGACATTGTTGGGTATTCAATTCTCAGACTAATGTTTTACTCAAAGGAAAATTATGTATCCTCCTATTGCTTGATTTATATTAGAGGAGGCTAAAATAGAATCAGTCATTTTCTACATGAGAGCATCAGCAGAGCGGGGGAGAAGGAGGAGAAAAAGGAAGAAGGAAAAAAAGATGAACAGACAAAAAAGAAGGAAGAAGAAGAGGTGAAGGAAAAAAATTCTTATTGGATATTGACACTGGTGCTTGGAGGGTATGTATGTGTATAGGGCATGATAAAGACTAACTGTAGCCCTGACCAGTGTGGGTCAGTCAGCTGGGCATTGTTCCACAAAATGAAAGGTCACGGGTTTGATTCCCGGTCAGCGTGCATGTGTGGGTTGCAAGCCAGGTCTCCAGTTAGGGCGCATATGGAAGATAACTGATCGATGTTTCTCTCTCACATCAATGTTTCTCTTCCTTTCTTTCTCCCTCCTTTCCCTCTCTCTAAAAATAAATAAATAAAATGTTAACTGTGGGAATATGAGATAGGAAACAATCAACATAATTATTATCAGATATGTTAAGAGACATAATTGATCTCATCCCAGAAAACCAAGATAATCTTGAAACTGCAAGAATACATCTCCTATCCCTTACTTGGACATTGCTCAGAAAAGAGTTCATGAGAGAAGTGTGGTCAAACACAAAATGAAGAAATAAAAGAGAAATGCCAGAAGAAGACAGAGCACTGTATGATGAGGACAGTGAGATGAGGTTTGAAGGAGAGGAGATTACAGATCAAGAGGTTTTAGAAAATGTGACTGGTGAGTAAAATGGACAAGATAAAAGTGAATAGGCAAAGAGACTATGAGAATTACCATAGAGCTTCCTGAGTGCCATTGAAGAGACAAAATAAAGGACAAACTTGCTTTTGTTGCTTTTTGTTTCACCATAACAGGAAATTTGCACAAGCACAGGTCATGGCGATGTCAAAATGTGACTTCACCCTTTTGGGTCCCACTATGTCCATCTACCTTCAATCAGTGAAGTAAAGTTTTCCCTGACATAAAATAAATTTTTTAAGACATCCGTGCACTTAGTGCAAAGAAATAGTCTAAAAGTTACTTGTCATAGATATATTGTCTATTCAGTATATATAATTTACAAGGACAGGTATGAATCATAAAATGCAAGTTGATGTAAGAGTAAATTTTACTTCACACAGCCTAAATCTGATACATAATGACAACTTATAGTGGGAAAATGGCAAGTAGTTGGCCAGTTGGATTCTCCCGTTCCTCTGCGTCATTTTCCTTCGCTTCTCCTCCATCTGGGCTTGCTAGCCAATTCCGAGCCCTTCTGGGTCAGCTCTGACAGCTAAGGAGAGAAAAGTAACAAAAGCAAAGGAAAGGTTTTCTGAAATACTTTTATCCCCAAATTTGGGTTGTACCCTGAGAATGAATAACATTTAAATACGACTCTCATTGGTCATGATCATAGGGTCTTCTTTCCTGGGCCGAATAATATCCAGTTCAGTAGGTCACTTGCTGTCCTTCTTGAGTCCCAAAGAATTTATGTCCAGCTTCTGGATTCTGGGTCCCCTCACTTCTCTACACAGCTCTTTTATGGAGGGAGAAAAACTATTGCTAAGCTGATTTGTTTCAATGTAGATGCACAGTAATACATCCTTTGCCCCCAATAAACTCTGAATCTGCAAACGCATGCCATTGCAATTCCCCCTTTTCTGCCGCCATCCTCATTTGGGTCAGGTATTAGTTCCTATTATCTCAGCTGCAGGAGAAAACACCTATAGGAAGCTTCCATCACTATAATTGAAGCCAAAGAGTCAGCCTACTCCACTCCTCCTACATGAAGTAAGATGAAGACTTACAGCCAACCAATCACTCACTGTCTCCAGAAGGGTATCTTCAACTCCACATCATTTCAATAGCCTTGTATTGTCAGAGGGTCCAAAAATCATCCCACCAATTTCAATTAATTTCTTTTTGGAAATTTTTACATCTAGTGATTTGGGGGAGCAGAATTTTCTACATTTGGAGGGTTGTTCAAAATTTCAATTTAACATTGTTTTATTATATTTCTCACATGGGGATCATTCAAATCACGGTACTTAAAATATTTCAGAAAGCTATAGCTGTCTAGCATGTTAAACTTTATAAGGTACCATCCACTAAATACTAAAATTCTACACTGCAAAACAGAAACATTATTATAGCCAATAAAGCAGTTAAGGAAACTGAGGCCAAAGAGGGAAAAGCACATGACCAAAGCCAAACAGCTAGTGAGTTCTGGCTGTAAAATTCAACAATGCAAAATACCAGTGCAAAATACTGGCTCCTCGTAAAGCGGGGCTTTAATTACACCACATAAAAATGTGGACACAATTTCAGGAGAAGATAGTTACTGTGCTTCTGTGAAGAAGCAGCTGCAGACAGATTTGTAGAAAATGAATAATGGGTAGAGTCATGGCCATTCTCTAATCTTATCTTATCAAGTCTCACCAATCATTCGCCTTAAATTTTTTTATAGAATTTTGGTCCAGGGGAGTAGTGATAATGAATAGTGAGAAGAAATCTCAGTTTCTGGAATCACTTGCTCTACAGGACCATGGGATGCTCTAATACATGAGGAATATTAAGCAAGTCTTCCTTTTCTCCAAGCCTGTTATAATAAAGAATTCATAGCTCCCTTCAAAGCAACTTAAGTATTTTGATCTTTATAAATTTGATGCAAGTTTTCATGATTTACCTGAATCATAGCAAAAAATGTCAGCTAGAGCAATAAATTTTTTCTGCAGGTTTTTTTTTTTCATTTTGCTTCAGAGATGGGAGCAAAGAAAAAATACCCAGGAGAAAACTAAATGCTCAAAAAGCTGGTCTTTCAAGTAAACATGTCTTTTTCCTGTACTCTGTCTTCTGAAATTAAGTGATTTGAAGGGAGAGCATCAGCTCCTCGTTCAATATAAATAATATATTTCCACGAGAGACTAAGCAGAAATATGAAAGATTTGCAGGAATGTATATAGAAGAAGCCAAATAAATTAAAAACTTGACAGCATTTCCCTGAGTCAGAAATTCATTTCCATATTAAGGTTAAAAAAAACAGGCCTTCATATTCTAAAAATCCAAATTTATTTCCTGCATGAAAAAGTAGCAAGAGAAATGAAGTTAGTGAGCCTGCAAACGATCTCTACATGAAGCTACTGTTTCAATTCATCCTTTGCTCTTCTAAGTAAGCGAGTCCTGAGGCTTTAATCTCAGTGGACAGGAGATTGTCAAAGGAATGTGTTTCGCAGTCGGGGGCAAAAGGAAGAAGGAGATACATAGATACAAAAAGCCTTTGAAGATGTTTTAGCAAGACTGTAGGATCTCATTGCACAAACTTTGATTTCAAATCATGTCTAAATTAAGTTCAAATAAAAAAAGTTCCTGTATCTTAAATCATATTCTGTTAAAAGAAAGACTAGTATAGTAACAAACTCTATTCATACTTACTTTTTACAAAAGACATTAACATTTTGTTGTGTACCACTGTAAAACCTTGTCCAGGGTTTTCAATGCACTTCTGATTAATTGGACCTACAGAACATGGCGGTTGCCAAACAATTTCCCCATGTGGTGTAATCTTTCATTTCACAAGGAACAAAGAAAGCTATTTTGCAAATAATTCTATGATGTAAAGAAACTGCTCTTCTTTTTTAGTATATCTGTATCACACATGTTTACATGGTGCATAAGTATCTGTGTATACTTCAAGAAAGATATTTATTGTATACATAAATGCAAACACTTCAAATATGCCTATATATGCGATTGTGAATTGCATGAATTCCACATTTGTGAATTTGCCTGTTAGCCAAAGCTAATTTTTTTAAAGATTTTATTTATTTATTTTTAGAGAGAGGGGAAAGGAGGGAGAAAGAAAGGGAGAAAAACATCAATGTGTGGTTGCCTCTTGCACACCCTCAACTGGGAACCTGGCTCGCAACTCAGGCATATGCCTAGATTGTGAATCAAACTGGCCACCCTTTGGTTCTCAGGCCAGCACTCAATCCATTGAGCTACACCACCCGGGGCAGATAAAGCTGATTTTACCCTCCAGATTATTACCCATGGTATTTTGAGTTCATTCGTGGACGTGTATGTGTGCACATCCAAAAATAAATAAATGTGTGCAAATGCACACATTTGCAGCTGAATCTAACAAGTCATTTATAAATAAGTTCTTTATACTTTTTAAGCGCCATTTTGTGTGTGTGTGCTTCCTGTTGGTGATTTTGCTGTTTAAAATAGCCCCTAAGTACAGTACTAAATTGTTGTCTAGTGTTCCTAAAAGCAAGAAGCTGTGATATGCCTCCTGGAAAAAGCTTTTTTTGTTGGATAAGCTTCATTCAGGCATGAATTTACAGTGTTATTGGCTATGAGTTCAATGTTAATAAAGGAACAATACATAGTAGATTAAGTGTCTTCAACAGAAGTGCACAGACAACAAGGGTATAAATTGATTCGTTGATGAAAATGTGACCAAAGACTCACTGCTACCTAATGAGGCATCTACTGTTTTCCAGGAGAAATGCTTTAGGATTCACCATTTTAGTGTTGGTGTCAACTTTATAGGTCAGTTTGGGCTGTTACAGCAAAATACCATGCATTGGGCCAGTTATAAACAAGAGAAATTTGTTTCTCATAGTTCGGGAGTGTGGAAGTCAGGAGCCAGCGTGGTCTGGTTCTGATGAGAGCTGTCTCCTGGGCTGCTTTCTCTCTGTGTCTTCACATGGTGAGAAGGGAGAGAGAGGACTCTGGGTCTCTTTTATAAGGGCACTAATCCATGAGGGTTCTGTTTTCATGGCTGAATTATCTCCCAAACACCCTACCTCCTAACGCAATAGGTTGGGATTCCAACATATGGATTTGGGGGTGGGGGAGACACAAACATTCAATGTATAATAACTAATCCCCCACATAAGAACTGATTGAATGTGTATGTATATATGTGTGTGAGGGCGAGGGTGGGTGTGTGAGAGAGTGAACATATTCTGTCACTGACTTCTTCCTTTCTCTATTTAACACACCATTATGAAAGAATTCTTGAGATTAGGGAGACAATCTTGGGTCCTGGTGGGAACTGGCTAGAGAGCATGCCCATCAGGAGGGTTGCAGTCAACACAACATGACTCTGAAGTGTCACATGAATGCTCGCCTGGCTAGAGTCAGAGGTGAGCTGGGGCCATGCGACCTGGGGCACCACAAGCATCATAATTTGTGGGATGCAGTGAAAACAAAGCTTAGATGCAAACTGATAGCATTGGCTGCACATATTAGAAAAGAACTAAAGTGAATACTTTAAGTTTCCACCGTTAGAAACTTCAGAAGTTCAGTGAAATCAATAAATCTTTAGCCAGGCTAAGAGTAAGATTCAATAAATGCTGTTGATTTTTCAGTCTCTTCGGCTTTTTACCTGTTAGGAGAGAGTGAAGATACCTAAGCTTCTTATATGTGGAATCAGAAAACGGAGTAGCTCTTTTTGCATGGAATTTGTCAACAAATTAACAAATGAACAGATTTGTTAACAAATTTGATTAACAAGTTCATCTGGAACAATTTTGTGATTCAGATAAGATAATAAAGCTAAGGGTGGCACCTTTGCCGTTTTCACAGGTGGTGGAGTCAGTATTTGAACCCTGCTTTCTGACTTGAAAGCTTTTGCTCTTAGCCATACTGCATAACTCTGTATCACTTTGGTCTATGTTGTACCCTGACTGTTTGTGCCCCCCTAAAGTTACAGAAGCCCAGGCTTTTAATAGAACTAAGTGAAGGCAGGGCCTTTAGGGGTTACTTAGATTAAATGGCAACTGTACTTGAACAACAGTAAAAATAAGAATATAAGTATAAAAATAAAAAAAAGACTAAATGAGCCCTGGCTGGCATGGCTCAGTGGATTGAGCACAGGCCTGCGAACCAGACGATCGAGGTTCGATTCCCAGTCAGGGCACATGCCTGGGTTGCAGGTCAGTTCCTGGCAGGGGATGCACGAGAGGCAACCATACATTGATATTTCTCTCCCTCTCTCCTTCCCTTCCCCTCTAAAGATAAATAAATAAAATCTTTTAAAAAATAGACTAAATGAGGTCTTAGGGGTGGGACTCTAATGAGATGGGATTAGCTAGTGGTCCTCAGAAGAAGCAATAGCAGAAAACTAGCCAGCTTGCTCTCAGGCACTTCCTCTTTTCTGTCTAGCATCTGTCTTCTTTTTTCTCCCTCTCTCCCTTCCCCTTCCCCTCCATAATCCTCTCTACATTCATGCCCTGAGAAAAGCCCTCGTGGGTACACAGTAGAAGATGGACAAGCCAGGAGATGGAAAGAGAGCTTGCACCGAAAACCAGACCCTGCTGGACCTTGATCTTGAAATTGCAGGCTCTAAAACTGTGAGAAAGAAAACATTTGTTCCTTAAGCCACCCAGTCTGTAGTATTTTGTTACAGCAAGTTGAGCAGACTAAAGTGGTATATTTATAAGGATCATAGTTCTTGGCATATAATAGGGAAAAAATAAATAATATAAGTAAGATTTTAATTAGTGAACAAAAGAAACAATAATTATGAATTTAACATTCAAAATTACGAGATGGAATTTTAATATTTTTGGAACTGATGGTAAGTTCCCCAAAGAGTATATAATATTTAGTATGTGAATTAGCTTTTTTATTAACTAGCAATCCCATTAAGAAACATTTGTATCGTTGTCTTTTTTAGTCTGAAAACATGGCATTATTTCTGAAACGCAGTAATTATGCCTTCTCATTTCAGAATAAGAAACTGTACCATCTGTTACAATAGATCTATAACTTGTTTTATTTGGACAAAAAGATTGAATCAAAATTTGGTGTTTGGGGCTGGGAAAATGGGTATTACAATGGTTTCATAATGTTATTGCAATGAAATTTGTAAATCCCCATTATTATAAATTAAGTGGTGCCAAAATTGCCCAAATATTTAATATAAATAGAGGAGAGACATTTTCTCCGTGGATATTTCTGTATATGAAATTAGCTATATATAAACATGGTAGAGTCCCAATTATGTGTGAAAAATTACTAATTCTTCCATCAGTAGGTATGTGTTTGGGGAGAATAAACACATCTTAATACTAACTTAAAATGGCAATTTCAGGAAAGCTTGTCCACTAATACATAAACATCATTGAGTCAATTGAGCAATTAGGTAAAAACAAGATTTCAGATCTTGTGAAGCCTTGCTTGTCGCTGACTTTCTGCCCAACAGTCCTTTACCAAGGCTGGGGGTGACGATCTGTGAGTTTGTGGGTATACACACGTCTGCCCAATGTCCATGTAGTTTTTCCCGTGTGACTGAGTTGGATGTCTTGTCACTGCAGAGCAAAGGCCACAGTGGCAATGTTATCTTGAAATGGGGTCCTAACAGAGCCATGTTTCTTTTCTTGAAACGGGGGATGGTAACTCTGGAAAGGAGTTTGGTAGCATTCAGCTGCAGGCAAGTATCCCCTTATAGCACAGGTGAATGAAAAATGGCAATAATAAACCTGAAAAGATAGTTATATACTCGTATCTTTGCACGAGAAGTTTTCTAAAAATAAAGAGCTCACTGTAATAAAACCCATTTTAATTAAGCATGCAGTTTTATTTTTGTTTAACTTACAAAGAAGTAAATGTATTTAATGTATACTTTGGAGATTTAAGAAAAAGTAGAAAATATGGGTTGGGTTTTTTTTAAGTACCAGAAAGGAATTATATGTGGTTTACCTTGTCTAGCAAGGTATTTTGTTGATATTTACCAGAATACCAGAATACCAACAGAATACCAACAGAATACCAGAAATTCTATTGATATTTTAAGTTAATAACTGATAATAAATTCACAAACTGTCATCTCATACCCAGAATTTAATTTTATATGATACTCATAGAACTACAGTGTATCTTAAAATGTCTCTTACCAGGAGTCACTTAATATATTATATAGGTGTGTGTATGTGTGTGCATATATATACCCATATATAATTAAATATAAACTACACATAAATAATAAAGCTCTCATGTTAATAATTTATGAAAATGAAAAAATCCCTGTGCTCCATTATGTACAAAATATAACAAATGCCAAGTGTTAATTCCACCTTTTACAGAGTGCTTTATGCTGCAGATATTATACACATCAGCTCCTATCCTCACCATGACCCACCCAAAATTACACTATCTCCAGTTTAAAAACAAGAAAACAAGTCAGAACATTTGAGGAGTCTACTTAAAGTTATATGTGCAGTAAATGACAGACCTTGAATTTTGAGGTATACATACCAAATCCAAACTCCAACCTTTTTTCCTGTCTCTTTAAATAAATTCTTCCCATATAAATAAACTTGACTTGTGAACTTTGGATACCTATCCATAGAGAGTGTCACTTTTTAATAACTGTGAACACTGTAGAGTTTATTAGCCATTTGGGACAAAGCCAGTTACAGGAAAGAAAATATTTTAGAGAATGTTGTTGCTTGGATATATCATTTGTTTTACTTTTGCTCCAGGAGCTACTTTTAAAGCCACAACTGAAATTGGGCTTGCTTGTCAAGAGTGGCGTGATTGGAGGACATTAACCTGGAACTTAACGTCATCTAGTATACATGGGTAAAGAGGCAGTCTTTTTTTTAATAGTCCTGTTTTTAAATAAGAACTGTAATAAGATGCTAGTGTTCTAGGGAAAATATTGTTATACCAAAATATATTTCTCCTTTTCCTTGCTCTCTTATAAGTATGTGGGTTCATACCACACACCCTCACTCATCCACTCACCCACAAATACACACAAGTCAACCCACATGCTTTTTTTCTTCATATCTCCATTTCTCTTTTCCCTTTTACTTCTATGTATGGATTCATGATTCTCTCGTCTGGCTCCTGTGCAGGCTTCTTTGGCAAACATTTTCTTTTTCTGTCTCCTATACTCTCTCTTTCCTTTCATGCTTATCACACTATTATAACAGAATATTTTAGAAATTATGTATGTTCTGTATAATAACTACTCAATTTGTTTTTTCTTAATTTAGAAGGGAAATGGATGGCTTATAAGTGATGCCGTATAGTTGAGCAGCTCTCAGTGGATGCATTCTCTGTGGATCAATGCTCAGTGACGGGAAACAGTCCTCCTCAGAGTAACATAGATTGTGCTTTTGCAACATCAGAAACAACAGGTCAATGCCGATGATCAATTTTTAAAAAACGATCATTTCAGTGCCAAAACCAAAAAAAAATCAATCTAGTTGGATGGTATTGTAGAGATACGAATCATTCGTTGCCTTTAACATTTTCCAAGTTATGATTACCTGGTAAGTCTCAAAAATAACTATTTTATATTCTCTTCCCAGTTACATGAAACAACGTCTGAAGTAGGAAATTTACGTTTATTTCACTCTTACGACCAAGGCTCATGTAGATTTATAGATCCCAATTTCCGCCCCCTAACCCTCGGTTTCCAGTTAGACTCCCATACTAGTTGGACTCTGACTTTTTCTCCTGTCCCCTACACTCTATGCATATAACTCCAATTACTAAAACACAGCTCAGGTTGCTCTGGACACAGTGGAAATCAAGTACAAAAACTGGTTTGTTAGCACAGCCTTGCTTGTGCCTCACTTTTGCTTCTGCAGAGACTCCCTTTATGTGCTAACTCCTATTTACAAGCAATTTTAAAAACAGTTTCATCCAGACTTCTAGCTCTTTAACCGGGAGGGCTATTTGCATGATCTAATGCGCCATGTCACCTAAAATAGAAGTCTTCATGATATTTTCTAAAATATTTTTGGCCTCTTAGTCAACTCCATTAAACACTGGTATACCTGTTTATTTTCATATAATGAATGCTGTCATAACATTTATTAGAAGGTGTGTGACACCCTGTTAGTGGAAATGAGATTAGCATTGGCATAAAAAAGCCCAGCCACAGGATAGACTGTCATCTGGAAGCTCTCGGACATGGGTAATTTTATAAAAGTGGGAATCTCTATGAGTCGTTTTGTTATTGTTTTTATTTTCACTGTAAAGTTCTATGGCTCTTTTTCTTTGGAACAATATCCCTCTGGAAATAAACTGTATAATTTATTTGGAAAAGCTGAATGCCATAAATACAGCATGAAGATCCATGACAAAATTATCTACTGCCCCTAATATGTTCCCTTACACCTAGGGAGTGACTCATTCATTGTAATAAATTATGTATTTAGAAAATGTGGCTCATAAAAACTGTACTTTTGTGCTAAATATTTTATAGCACTGATCTTCATGTTTCCTGTGACAAAATTTATTTATCATTTACTCAGATAACATACTGGAATAAGAGTATATAGACAATCTTTTTTACATTTATATCTAAGAAAAACTCATGAGATATGAAGCAAAAGATATTAATGATAGTATGCATCACGACTATTTTGCAAATAAGTTACATCATTAATAATTATTGTGATCATGTAAAGTAACATTTATGGCTACTTTACATGGAAATGCTGAAAGACAGCTTTATCTTTTAAGAAAACTAAATTTAAATAACGTGTTGGGAATTTGGGCTGGGCTCTGTTTCACTTGCTTTTCTGCAGTGCCCGAAGAAAAACATAAAACTAATAATGTTTCCCAACAGGCCAGTCTAGCCTTTCTGTAGGTCCCAAGTCTCCCAGAGTCTACAACAGACAGGAGAACTGCGGCTTTCACACCTTGGGAAAAGATTCATTCAGAATCAGCTCACCTTGACCTCTTGGTGCTCTCTGAAGTTGCCACTGGGATACTGAGCATGAATGTAGTGAATCATTATTGTCAACTCCATCAATCCTGAACATGAACATGTACTAACCAGAACAATGGGTTTGTGCCACATTGATGTGACCTGGCATCCAAGGACAGTGGACTTGAATGTACATGTGTGAACAATAATGACTTCACTGTACTAGTCAGTGGGGGCAGTAGATACTGTTGAGGTGGTATGTGTACTTGTGTGGTCATTGCATTCAAAATGACTGAAGGAATAAGGAGACAATTCTGCAACAAATTTTGTGTTAAGCTTGAACATTCCTCCATGGAAACTATTTGAATGATTCAGAAGGCCTCTGGGGACGATGCAACAGGTGCAGCACAAATCAAAGTGTGGCACAAATGCTCCAAAGACGGTGGAGAATCTGTTGACAGTGATCCACATTCTGGCAGGTCTGCAACAAGCAAAACACCTGAGAACGTTGAACGTGTACAGGCTGCCATCAACACAGACTGGTGACTGACAGTAAGAGGACTAGAAGCCGATCTGGGGATTCCAAAAACTACCATGTTTGAAATTTTGAGGCAGGATCTTGATATGAAACATGTTGTGGCAAAATTCATTCTGCAGTTTCTGCTACCAGAGCAGAAGGAACATTGTATTGCAGCTGCTAATGATTTGATTTAAACCACTACCAATGAACCAGATTTCCTCAAGAAAGTCACAACCAGAGATGAACTGTGGGTCTACAACTGTGAGCCAGAATTGAAGGCCCAGTTGCCACAATAGAAGTCACCTGTTTCTCCACCCCTAAAGAAGGTGTGGCAAAGTCTCAGCAAGATCAAGAGCACCTTAACTGTTGTTTTTGACTGGGAAGCTGATGTTCATTGAGTGTACCCCTCCAGGACAAACAACTAGTAAGGAGCACTACCTCAATGATATTCACTAGCTGAGAAATGCAATGTGTTGAAAACAGCCACAGCTATGGCAACTGGTGATTGGCATCTCACCACGACAAAGCACCCACTCATGCAGCATGTCTCATGCAGTGCTTTTTAGCAAAACGTAAAATCACCCAGGTGACTCAGCCCCCTACAGCCCAGGTTTGGTGCCCTGCAAATTCTGGCTTTTCCAAAACTAAAATCACCTCTGAAGGGGGAGAGATTTCAGACCATGGGTGAGATTCAGGAAAATATGAAAGGACAGCTGATGGCAATTCCAACAAAGAATTTTGCAGTGTGTTGAACAGTAGAAGAGAAGTCGGGAGCACTGTATGAGGTCCCAAGGTCCCTACCTTGAAGGGGACTGAAGTGCCATTGTCCTATGTACACTGTTTCTTGTATCTTCTTCAATAAATGTCTCATTTGCACAGTGCATGGCTTGATACTTTCTGGACACAGTTCATATTTCCCCTCTCATTTCCGTGACTACAGCTCCTCTTAACCATTGAGGCACCACACCAAGACATGCAAGATTAAAATTCCAACTTTAAAACATTTAATTTACAATCTTAAAAGATATCACTCTCTCTTTAAAGTTTATCAGTGAGGCTTCAAATCGGGCCTTAGCTCAAGCTACCATTTACGCGAGCGCTCACTACTCAGTAGCAGATAGCTCTCTCTAACAAGTATATGGTGCAATACACACAATCGTTCATTGTAATAAACGTTGGTAATAATGTATATCCAGATAACTCTAGACTGCTGTCCAAATCCCTTTCCTTCCTCTCATTTAGTGCTTCTCAAATTACAATCCCGAGACCAGCAGCATCAATCAAGTCCACTTTGGCTTATAGTCCACTAACAACAAGCAGTCATTGAGAGTTCCCATTACTTTATGTCACACTGCCTCTCAAATGACATCAGGTCAAGGGAAATCACATCCAACTCCAGGGCTTTAGGTTTCAGTGAACAAAGGGAAACCTTGGCCATTGTTTTTCTTTTCTCTTCTTTCTTTCTTTTTCTTACTGGTTAAGCATTGCTTCCTAAATATTGAGCTATCCAAAATTATTCTGGCACTCTAAAAGGATCTAATATTACAGAAAATACTTTAAATTCTATGTATGGTAGCAGCTGTCTCCAATGAACGACTGCGTTCACTCAAGATATATAGCAGTTTCCAGAAGTGCCCGAACCCAGCCCTCTCAATCTTAAAGCAAGGCTGTGTCCAGTCCACAGTTCCACCAGTGAGAGACAGATTATATTCTCCACAAACTGTTTATCATTAGACATATGCATCAATCTGATGAAAAATCACAATTTAAAAAAATGATTTATTTGTACTCTTCTCAGTCAAAGATACTGATTGGACCATCAAGATTAGGCCAACCGCAAATACATCATGAGCTCTGTCCACAGTACAGCAAGTTAGCTTGGCAGTAAGGTGCCGGAGCGGTTATGCAAATGCTAGGTCCATCAGTTTATCATTAAACCCACCTCCAGGATGCATGGGAGATACGTTTCAATAAATCAAGACAGAATGTATTTCAGTCCCGCTGACATTAGTAATTTACGATTAATCAGTTTACGAAGACTTGCTAAAAGCAGAAGGAAATGGAGGAGGAGATGGATCTTCTCTTTAGATTCAACCTTACTTTTCTCCCAGACTGCATCTAATCATTTCCTTCTTGAAGACCCGATAATTGACTAGCCACTTAGCTAAACATCCTTACAGGGCATCAATAAGCTGTTTCAGGGTCTATCTTTGATCAGGGGAGGTTAACTTAAATAGACTTATGATTATGCAGTTGAGGGAACAGAAACTAGGATGCAGCAGGCTCCTTGAAGTGAGAAAGCTCCAGCAGCTCTGGGAAGGGGAGTTGGGGGAGATTGGAGTGGCCCCCTTAAGTTGTCCTGCCATAGGTTTGGTGGAATAAGAACAGCAGTGATGGAAGAGATAGCTGTGACAATATGCTGATTTGCAAAAATGGTAAACTATGCCTGGACGCAATATTAACTTTTGAGGAAAGTCTTAATGTTGAACTCATATCATTACAGGTTGTGTACTAGGTAGTGTGATTAAATAATTTTGTTTTTCAAGTCAATCTTAATTTAATTAAATTAAAATGTAATTAAATGCTGTGTAAACCTGCTACCTAAAGAGAAATTAGTCACAACATACCATGCCAAATGTATCATTTGATAAGAGGCATAATATGCTGGCTGTTGTGACTCAGTGGATCGAGTGCCGACCTGCAAACCAAAGGGTCACTGGTTGGATTCCCAGTCAGGACACATGCTTGGCTTGCCAGAAAGGTCCCCAGTAGGGGGCGCTTAAGAGGCAATCACACATGATGTTTCTCTCCCTCTCTTTCTCCCTCCTTTCCCCTCTCTAGAAATAAATAAATAAAATATGTTTAACAAAGAAGCATAATAGAATAACTCAGACCAGCCTCAGCGTTGTGTGGATGTCATCAGAGCTTTGGTTCCCTGTTCACATGAAAATACCTACAACATGAGCACCCCAAAGAAGGCCGAAAGTCACAGAACTCCCCTATGCCTTCTTCCCTAGGCCATACCGTCACAGAATTCAGAGATATTCTCCAGTACTATCTGCATCTGTGTCTATGTCTATTTAAATATGTAAGTGACAATCCACTGGTGTGAGTAACCAAGACACTACCTCTGAGTTTACGGAAAACTGTTCACAGCACCACACTGTAAAAAGCAAGCACACTCTTACCTCACAACATCATTTGCAGAGGAAGACAGACTGTCTGTTTATCTGTAATGCAGACTATTTTTAATCAAATGATTTTTTCAAAGATAAATTAAGTTTTCCATAGAGTAGTTTTTTCAGGTGTTTGAGTTATCAATAACTCGTAATTCAGCATTGTGAATGGGTCTTTGCTCTACACATTTACAACGAGCAAACACTTTCTCTTTATGTCTTCACTGTCAGAAGCAATCCAAATATGCCACAAGAATTTAAGGGGGGAAAAAGGTTTGAAAAAGTATTGTGCTGAGTAAAATAAGTCAGAGAAAGAGAAATGCTATATGATTTCACTTACCTGTGGGATTGGAAAAACAAAATAAACAAACAAGCAGAACAGAAACAGACTCATAGACACAAAGAACATTTTTACAGTTGCCAGATGGGAGGGGGGTTAGGAGAATGGGTGAAAAGGGTAAGGGGATTTAGAAGTATAAATTGGTAGTTACAGAATAGCCATGAAATAGATAGTACTGCATAAGGAATATAGTCAATAATATTGTGATAACTATGTATAGTGCTGGGTGGGCACTAGACTTATTGTGGTGATCAGTCTAAGTTATATAAATGCTCAATCACTGGGTTGTACACCTGAAACTAATTGTACATCAACTGTAATTGAAAAATTAAAAAAATACTAAAAAATAAAAATGTTTAAAAAAGAACCACCTGGAAGGTATATGCACAAGAGTGACTTCTCCAAGTATATTTTTATATTGTTTTTAATTTTTGGATGATTTATTTAGATCTATTTTCTATTCAAGAAACTAAAATCAACTATTTGCATCAGTTGAAACATCCTTTCATAATACGAGCAATTCAGTTGCTTCAGCATTGGTAAAAATTACCACTAAAGGATTCATAATAGTTAAATTTTAAGATATTTTGTTATTATTTGGTCCCATGGCATTTTTCTAGGTACTTTTAATAGCCTAGTGCTGTAATTAAATTTTGCCACATTGCAATGCATGGTGATTCTGGAACAACCAGTTGTACAGCTAATTAATAGATCAAATCCTAATTGAGACAATGAAGCTGGTCTTGGACATCAGTGAGATAGCCACCTAATTAGCTTTTTAATATCTGTTTAGTAGATAAGTGGACAGATAATATCTGTTTAGCAGACCCAGGGTGATGATGGTACAGTACAGTTAGCATGAGAGGAAATAACGTGGGTGAAATGGATCAGATCATGGATACAGCTTCCTACTAATAACAAGCTTCTGTCATGCTTGGGACCTTAAAAAGAAGTATCCCACATCCTCTCTCATTTTTTACTCCCAGCATGTGTCGTGTGAGAAACTTAGCCTGTAGTAAGTGATCCATAAATGCCCATTGCCCCAAATTAGGGGTTACAGACTGAAGGGAAGTGCCATTATTAAATTTTATGTGGTAAGTATGAGGAATTTATGTTTTAAGTTTACACATTACTGCAAAACGTTTTCTACTTTGGACTCTGCAAGTATGGAGAAAATGACTGTCTTTACTGGCTTCATTGATGACTATTGTAATAACTGTCACTATGGTAATAACGACAGCAGCTTTAGTAAGCATCTTCTGTATGTCAAACACTGAGCTAAGTGCTTTAGACACAACAGTATTAAGTTCTTACAACAACCACCTTAGGTGATGTTGTTCATGTATAGATGAGGGAATCTAGGCCTACAGAGATTGCAGACAGTGAACTTGTCCAGGTTCACAGAGCTAGAAAGTAGGAGAGCTTGCACTGAAATCACAGCTTTGAAGCTAAACATAATACCCCTACCATACTGCGATGCTGCCCCCATTTATTGAACTGAACCGTGAGTGCAGTACTGAGTATGTGAAGTATGTGAGCATGTGAAGGAAATTCAGCGCAAATAAACTGTCTCAAATTAATGCTGCTTGTATTTGGCAGAGTTGTATTTGAACCCAAATCTGTCAAACCATAAGGCCATGTTCTTCCTTCAATATGTGATTATCTTTGTACAACACACATTTCTTAATAACATAGTATACACAATAAGGGGTCATTTCCATTGCAGCCGTTTCTTACTGGGCCTGCCCAATTCCTCGAGCTCTGTCAACACTGAGAATATCTACAGATTTCAAAACATCTGGCCCTTATGTTTAGGGTAATGGCCTAGATTTGAGAGATCCAAGTCCCTTTTGATGATGTATCTAATTCCACTGCTAAACATAGCGAAAATTTAAATTATATAACATATTTTTGAGAGGTAGAACAGATATTCAGATCTTTGCTTTGGAAGATAACACATCAGAGATCAGAAAGTTAACTGACTCTCCCAAAAACCATAATGAAGAGAAGAGCTAAGAAGTGGAACTCAGGTTTTAAGAGAGGACTCGCTAAATCACTATCAGTATTTTAGTAAATCTGATCAAAACCAGGAGTATCTTTCTTTTAGATAACTGACAAAAAGTTATCTTTCTAATTTTGTATATATCTTTAGACTGGACTGAAAAAGTTTTATTTATTCTTGCCAAAATATTTCATTTATCTACATCAACCACTCTTAGGAAGTGTCTTCATTTCCTTTATATTTTTCTCCAATCCATGTTCTAGTTAAAATTACATATCTCGACTTCCCTCAGATACTTCTCATCTTGCCAACAGATATTTACATTCCACTCATCCCTTCCTTTATTTTCTGCCAGTCTCAAAGGGTGAGCTATTGCTCTTCTTTTTCATTATAAAACTAACAAGTGTCATCTTGTCACCGTCCCCTGTGCTCCTAACCTTCTTATAAGTCATTGCTCCAACAGTCAGTCTGCCCCATCCTTCTTTCTGTCTTCAGTTCCTAAAAAAATGTAACTTATATTTGCTTCACAACTATAAATCTATCTACTCCTCAACCCATTTGCATTGTGCCCTTGGCTTTCACTACAGTACCATCCTCATTCTCATCAAGGTCAGTAACAGTCTCATGACTTTGCATAACTAACTGACCTCTCTGAAGCCAGTACCTTTGAATCCTTCTGCTGTGTTTTACAAGTTCTTTGCCAGGCAGCTGTGTTTCCTCTGATTTTCAAGGTGCCGCCCTCTCTTAGTTACCTCTGTTCGCCAAGGATTGCCCCATTGTGAGCTCTCTTACTCTTCCCTTCCTTAGAGGTAGGTGTCCTGAGCTCAGTGCTCAACTCTCCTACACAGCCTTCCATAGTGGCATCATACTCTTCTGTGGTTTCATTCCTCAGTCAGTCATTTAATAAATACTTACGGACTTCTTACTATGTAAACAGCAGTATTCCGGATTATGGTTATACACTGGAGAATTGAACAAAACCTCAGCCTGCATTGTGCTAGTATTATAGCCAGTCTCTATAGAGAGTATAGAAGTAAATAGTTAAATATACTTTTTCAGGTTATACTAATTCCTATATGAAAGAATAAAGCAGTGTCAGGAGCCTGATAAGGTAACATTTCAATAATAACATGAGCAATATGAAGATAACCAGATATTTCTTCTGGGAAGAACATTGCAGATAAACAGAACAGCAGTATTAAAAGCCTATGATTTAGAAGGAGACTTGGCATATCCTAGAAATAGCAAGGACACAAGTATGGCTGAGATGACCTGAGCAAGAAAGAAAAGAGTATGAGTGGGACTCCAAGATAGAGACAAATAGATCTTGTCAGCTTTGTAGGATGTATAAAACTTAGGATGGAAATTCCAGCTACTATAACCAGGACCAAATTTTAACATTTGCTTGAATAAAATATAAATGTATTCATCTCTTTTTTAAAAGCCTAAATTTAATCTCTTGAGAAACAGTGTGCTCATTCCGTAATGCACAGTTACTAGACCCTTCGATCTAGTATTTTGTATTCTCAAACACAGGGCTCTCAAAAGAGCAACTAAGGTGGCTGTTTCATCATCCTGCTACACGTCCCCACCGCAGCTAATGAAAAGACAGTAAAAAATGAAACCAAATGCTTTCTATTTGTAAAGCATAGTGAAGAGGTTAACTACAGAACTTTTTAAAAAATCTTCTCCTGAGGGTGTGCTTATTGATTTTAGAGAGAGAGTGAGGAAGAGAGAAGAGAAAAAAGAACATCAATGTGAGAAAGAAACATCAACCAGTTAGTTGCCTTTCATTCATGCCTCTACTGGGGACCAAGCCTGCAACATTTTGGTGTATGGGATGATGTTCCAAACAACTGAGGCACCTGGTTGGGGCTAACCATAGCACCTTTATTAGTGATTTCATCAGCACCTCATCACATAACCAAAATCCAACCTAAGAGTTATGGGAAAGGTGATTTTAGTTGCCCAGATTATCAGTGAAACGTTTTATTAAGGTAGAAAAACAAGATGAACTGGTCTTTCTCCATTGACTTGCCTTTGTTTCTTTGTAAAATGTTAGTTGATTGCATTTGAATGGGTCCACTTCTGGGTTATTTCACCACTACCACCCTGCTTTGATGGCTGTAGCTTTATCGTTATTCTTGATGTCTCGTTGTCTCAACCCTCCAACTATGTTCTTCTGTACTGTACTAGCTATTCTGGGTCTTTTACTTCTCCACATCGACTTTAATGTCAATGGCTACAAAATAGCTTGCTGGAATTTTGACTTGGCTTGCACTGAATCTATCATGAAGCTTTTTAAATCTCTTACATGATTCTTAATCTGATTTCCCTCAGCATCTACTACTGCTGCTGCTTGCTGTTGTCCCAAGTCATCCTTCATTATGTCTTTCTGGGAGTAACAAATGTCTCCTGAAAACTCTGCCTCCAGTCCTTCCCTACTCAAATACATTCTTCCTAGAAGTTTTTAACTAAAGTAAACTTCGGTCAATTTAAATACCTGCATTGACTTTTTACATGTAGGATAAATTATGAACATATTGTTATCAATGCTGATTTCTGGTTCCTATAGTCAGAGAACCTAATTCAGAAATATTATATCCTGGGAAATAGCAATTATACTTTCTAACACAGAGAACAAGAACTATAGATCTGAATCACTCTTAAAGGTCCTGTCAGAAATGTGCCAAAATAACTCCCCCAGATTATTACCTGAATGTTTTCTGAATTCAGGAATATTATTGCAGATATGTAGATATAGATATAATCATAGGTATTGTTAGGCACATATAATCTTAGTATATATAGTAGTACATATATAAAATATAACAATATTACCATGTTGATATAGTAATAATTTGTGAATGGCAGGTAGATTATTTTTGCTATAAATATTTGCATATGTATGCATGTGTATTTGTATTTTATAAAAATGTATAAATTTATAATGAAACTGCTTGAATGTTAATTAGATTTTTGCTTATTTCTGTGTTTTACATAGAAGGGTTTCAATACCATGATTCACTTAGAAGCTAATTAGTTATTATGCATTCAATATTTTTTGCAAAAGGAAAAATGTTCCAGTTGGAGTTCTGAGATATAAAAATATACCCAGTGGTAACATTACAGACATATCATTATTGTATTTAATGGGTAAAATACTTGAGGGAAAAGCATTTTAGACACATAATGATTTGAAATCAATAAAATGGTTTTCTACATGACATACTTCAAGGGAGAGTGCTTTCAAAAATGCTCAAAAAGTATTCATCAAAAGTTGATCTAAATAACACTGCAATAAAACATATCAAAATAAATGCTCATAAATCTTGTTTTCTTTTTGAAAATGGGTTATTTAATAACAATCTTAGGAGATAAACTGTAGACCTTTCAGATGTAAAGATAGATATTATTGAGAAGTAATTTATAACCTTATATCTCAGAGGTGCTATACCTCTCATAAAAAAATATGGTTTACAGCTATTAGATTTACCAAGTATATTCAGATTAAATTGTTTATTCAGAACTAATGAACCAGCCTGAAGAGGCTACTCAGTGGGTTGTTTCATTCTAATACCTGGATAGAATCAGTTTATCACTGGGTATAACTGATATAGGTTAATTTATGACTTACATATACAAAATATATGAGCAGTATGTTGCTCGAAACAGAACCTTTATTGACCTGAAGCCTAGAAAATTAGACAAATTTCTCATTTGAAAGGCACCAGCAAATAAATAATATGCAGAGAAACCACTGGGAGATTAAAAAGGTTACCCAGAAGAAATTTTCAGGATCAATTGGTTTAAGCCCCAGACTGATGCCCCAGTTAAGAAGGACTTAATGTCGGGACGCTAAGAAGATGGTGGAGTATGATCGTGGAGAGATACAAGCTTCTGTCTCTCTACCTAGACAACAACTGCACTGGCACAAGCTGCCTCATCTGCTAAACAGAGCTCCAGAGTGTACTAAAGGCTTGCGACTTCCAGGGGAAGAAAGAGATGGTAAATAGTGGTTAATTTCTGTCCATTTCAGCTCTTAGCACAGTTCTTAGCAGCTACCCCACCCTCACTCCTCAGCCCATGAGCCACAGTGCTGTGTGGATTTGGGGAGCTGTTTGCACAGAGCTTACAGCAGCTAGGTGGAGCAAGACTTTCAAGGACCTCTGCTCTGATAGTTGACAGTTGTTTCTGATCACTGAATTAATAACTAATAATACATCAATCAACATTAATAATGGAAATAATGGATTAATCAAAAATTTGTAATAGAATTACCATGTGATCCCCAAATTCCACTTCTGGGTATATACCCAACTGAACTGAAGGCAGGGTCTCAGGGAAATAGTTGTATGCCTATGTTACCAGTAGCGTGGTTCACAATAGCAAAAATGGGGAAGCAACCCAAGTGTCCAGGGACAACTTAATGGATGTGCAAACTGTGGTATTATGTAGCATTCGAAAGGTAGAAAATTCTGACATATCCAAAACGTGGATGAACCTTGAGGACTTTGTGCTAAAAAGAATAATCCAGTTTCAAAAGACAAATATTATATGATTCCACTTGTATGAGGTACCTAAAGTGGCATAATCACAGAGACAAAGTAAATGTTGATTGTTAAGGGATGGGAGGAAGGAAAGGAGAGTTCTTGCTTAATAGGCAGTGTTTCAGTTTTGCATTATAAAAGTTTTCTGGAAGTAATGGTGGTGGTTGCACAACAATCTGAATGTTTTTAAAGCCATCAAACTATAAACTTAAATATGGTTAATGTAGTAAACTTTGTTATGTGTAGTTACAGGAATAAACAAAATTGGGAAAGGAATTAAGGTGAAAGAAGAGTATTATTTTTTTAATAATAGTAGATTTTGATTAAGACGATAGTTCCTACCCAACCTAGGATGTCCAACTGAATCACCAGTGAAATGTTATAAAAAGTCACACCTGCTTAGACTTCACTTTAGAGATTCTGACTCAGTAGGTTATGAATGGAGATCAAACATTTGCATGTGTATGAAACTCCAAGGATGATATTTAAGTATACCCATGGCTGAGAAACGTAGGATGAAGTTTTGGCTGACGACGGATATACATCACTTGGCTGACACAGATATACATCACTTGACGCAGGGGTGAGGATTGGAAGGCTAGAGGATGCATGGATCTCTTCTGTAATCAGTGCTACATGGGATCATCACAGCACAGTTTAGAGTAACAGGCAGACATTGCACATTGACAATGACTATGTCAATCTCTTCCAATTTCCTGAAATGCGCCAAACACCTGGACGTGATTCTTTCCATTTTCCATTCAACTGTGGGGCAATTTCTTCCTGATAAGTGACATGAAAGAAAGTCCTCAATGTCAAATGACTTTTACGAGTCTCTGTATAGCTACTGTTCTTTTCAGAAATATTATAGATCTATAACATATATTTTATTGCACAGATATTTCTGTACTAAAAATGTAGTGACAAAACAGTGTTTATGAGACTGCACTAACAAAATATGGATACAACTGAGAGGGTATAAAAATTTTGCTGAAGTACATATGTTTAAAAATTTGCTCTGGAAAATTCTCATATGATTATAGCCTAGGTGTATGATTAGGTAAAAAAATGAATAGTTGTCTAGCAAATGTGAAAAATCACATGTTTTGCAAACAAAGTGAGAAGTCGAGAAAAATAGCACACTTCTTATGAATCTCCAAGATAATTAAGCTTCATGCATTTAATCTTTTGCCTCAAGAAAAGACCACTACCTGGTGGCAGTACACTTAAACTTGTAAACTCGGAAATTTAGGATGTTAGCACTACGCATACTGCTAATCAGGGTGAGTGTCACAATAATTAGCAGTGGGGACTGACTATTTATGTAATCTATGTATGGGTCTCACATTTCTTGACACAAATAGTGCTTATGCATAGGTCACAGGGTTAGTTATTATTATATAAGAATCATAGCTACTCTTCCATACATTTGGTGTATTTGATTCAAAGACAAATATTTGGCTTAAGGTAACTTGGTTTCTCAACTAACTGCATGTACCACCAGCATCAATAATACTATAACATCCTCCATGACATCTAAAAATGGGTCGTTATCAAACTTAGAGCAGAATCTAAGAATCTTATTGTCTTAATATGGCTTTCCAGTCTTGGTTGGTCCCTCTTACATGTCAACAGAAACAAAGTGGGGACAAATGCAAGGACAAAAAGGAATTATGTTTTACCTGGGCCTTCCACACTCTGACAGCTCAGCTTAAAGTGATCAGATAATCATTAAATATAATTCCTAATAGAGTCCTCAGTGACTTTATCTTCAAGGTTAATTCACAAAATATTTACACTGTCGTTCTAAAAAGAGCAGCTACCATGCCTGGAAAAGGAGTTAGAGAGACTTCTACAGTAATAGAAGTCAGGCTGCATAAGATTTTAGTACTTTACAAATATTTTGAAAAAATATATGTTTTTCAAAAACACATATTTGAAAAATATATGTTTATTAATAAATAAAAATTATGTATTCATTTATTGAAAATAAATGTTTATTAATTATCATGGTAATCAAAGGGACACAGGGGATGGGGGATTTGTTCCTGAAATATCTGGTTAAAATTTCCCCATGATTTCATATCACTCCAGAGTTGTATTTCCAACCTACTTTAACTGGAGCAATTTAGAATGGGTTACGCATGATGATACTATTTTCACTGATTTAGAATGAAAAAATATTTTTATACCTGAAGGAAATCAAGTTTGTCTAAAAAGTCCAATTCATCATAAATATGTAAAAATCGTGTGTTCACTTAGGAGAAAATGATTTGCGTTAAACTAAACCATCCTTAAACTTTGTGACTCAACCAAATCTCTCATCATTTTGAAAATTCTAAGTTTCCTCCATTAACAAAGTTGAAATCCTCCTGGTTGTATTTTTGGCAAATCCCCTTACAGCTCCCACATTCATTCCATTACCAAATGCCAATGAGTCTCCTCTCTGCATTTGCACCATCTCTCCATTCAGGTTAGCCTATGTCTCATTTCTAATGCTACAAAAGTCTCCCATCAAATGTAACAATAATATTTAAGTCACTACTTTGTGTCAAACCCTGTGAGAGACTGGTTATGTGATAGACCCATCTTCTATTTGCTCTCCTTATGCACTTTCATTTTCCCCATCAGTAAATTCTACCCAGTGAATAAAGTTGACCAAGTTCTAATCATGTGATTTCCCTTCCAAAACCTTTCAACATGTAATAAATTAAGCACAACCTTTTTATCTGGGCTTTCAAGGCTTTGAGGAGAATAGTGCTAAAATATTGTACACCTACTCTCTGTGTCTCCATTTTTAAGCGATATATGTTTTAGTCGAAGTAAATTGCTTATGGTTACTGGAAAACACTTCTCATTTTTTAATGTTTTTTTTTTTTTTACCTCATTAGGATATTCTCTTTCTTACACTTCATTGTTTGAAATCTCATCTTAATTTGAAATCTTTGAATACCCATCCTCTATTCAGGGTCTCCTGGGAATACTTTATTGATCTCTCTCTCTCTCTCTCTCTTTCTGTTAGTGTTTCCCTATTCTGTGGTTATCTTTGAAGGTTCTGAGGACCTTTTTATTTAAGACAAGCAACAGAAGCCAAACTGAAGTGTACTTAGTGGTTTCTTCAGTGTTGGCTTCATTATCAGGCCAGAAACATCCATATGGGATCCCCAGCATTATAGAGTAATATAATTCTTAGACCTAGGAAACTGTGTAGGAAGAGATTTTTTCCTAATAATTACAAAATGCCACTGAATTGATTAGAAAGACCAGGGTATGGCGATGAGTCTACTTATGAATTAAAATTGATGAGAATTAAATACACTGAGTGGACAAATCTAGAGCAAATGACCAATTATGGCCAGTTCTACTCAAATCAGGTGGACACACAGGTATAAGTGGGTGCTCACTGCCCAAATCCCATAATTCAATGGCATAACCTGAAACATTAACTCCTCAGCATCTAGGATTCAGTTGATCCTGACAAGGTTGATTGCTATTCTGTAGGTTAGCCTCACTGCACATTTTTCTCTTTCTCCTCCTGGGACCAGTGAACTAATCAGGCAGTGTCCAAGGTTCAAGAGACCAAGACTCTCTGTGAAAGACCATTTCAAGCTTCTGTTTGTATCACATCTACTAATATCAATCAGCCAAAGCAAGTTAAATGCAGAATCAAGGGGCAGGAAGGTTACCCCACCTACAGTATTAGGTACTTCAAGGGAATGCTACAGAGAAGGATAAATAATTGCAGCCAGAAATTCAATCTACTATGGAGTGTATTGTTCCCAGAGGAAAAGAGAAAGTTTTCATTAAAATTAAACTGAATAGATTCAGGGGAGCAATATAACAGTAGTAAAGACCATCTCATTTTTATTTTAATCAATCCTTAATATGTTACAAGAATCATAATGACATAGATCTCATTTACTTTTGAAAACGCTGTGGTTCCTAAAACAGTGTATTCAATCAGTTAATATTTATCCAGTGTAAAATTTACAATTCATTTTTGCAACAATTACTGCAATATTTTCCTATAGGGGAGCATATAATTTTCAGTTCTTTTATTTGTAGATTTTATTTATTTATTTTTAGAAGGGAATAGAGGGAGAGAGGGAGAGAAACATCAGTGTGTGCTTGCCTCTCGCGCATATGCTACTGGGGATCTGGCCTGCAACCCAGGCAAGTGCCCTGACAGGGAATTGAACTAGCACCTCCTTGCTTTGCAGGCCGGCTCCCATCCACTGAGCCACACCAGCCGGGGCTCATTTCTTGCTTTATCAATGTCTTTTACATATTCTGTGGTAAAAACACAGAAGAGAAAAGGGTAACAGAAGATTGGGAGTGTTTCATAGGCTGTCCAAACCATAATCTCCACCTTCCTATTCATATAGAAAACTATGGTAGACCATATTGAAAATTAAACTGCTTGTATTACTCATCGAGATTCATTAGGCAATCAAACATACAAATGATTATTGATCATAGAGTAAAAACCCAGAAGTGACAAATGGCTAACGAATAGCATTGTAAGCTTTGAAAATTGATTTAGCGTCTCGGAGCCTATTCCCTCGTCGCTGTAATAGAAATGATGACACCCACTTTGAAGGATTGTAGTGAAAATTCATTGAGGTAATAAAATTGAAGTGAATCACACAGAATTCAACATGACATTGATCCTCTATAAATTACAGTTGTTATTAGTGGGTGGAGGTGGACAAATATGGGATATTTTCCTTTACATAGAACAAGAGCCTAGAGAAATAGGCTCCAAAGAGTACGCATTCTGCTTCCTGCCTCACAAAAACAGTCATAAAACTTGTCCAAAATGGGAAAAGAGAAGCAACTTATAATTTTTTATTTCTTCTAAAATCTTTATATTACTATTTAAATGGTGTCTAGTATCACTTCGCTCTCCACTTTTTTAGGATTCTGGTTATGAAGGGGATTCTATAGCAGTTTTAAGCCGAATAGATGTAGTCTTGTTCTACTATAAAAACAGATTAATCAAACTAAAGGGAGAGCATTAACAGAGTAAAAATGAAGAGGGTGTTTTAGACTTATTCTGAAAAATTACATGCTTTCTAATGTTTGGGAAGAAATTTCTAACATATAAAGGTACAATAATTTTCCTTAGAACATGCATGATTGAAAAAATATGTATGCAGTAGGGCTCACAGTCTTTCAGAAAGCTGAGCGTGGTTCTAACGAGTTTGACGTGGTATCACTGAGTGTGCACAGCACTTCAAAGGTTACATACTATTTCATGTCAGATCTCACTGCATTCTCATAGAAGAGCAAGGCAGTAGATAAACATGATTTTGACTTTACTGGTGAAAAGCATGAGGCTTATACAGTTTAAACTTGTGAAAACTCATGAAAAGGATCAGAGTAGAGTTAAGACTAACATGCAGGACTTCCAATGCTAAACTCATAACCCAGCGCCCCAGAGGTTGGGTCATCCCATCCCTGGCCAACCAGGTGTGCACCAGGCAGCACTGTGGCTCAGTGTCCTCACTGATGAAATGAGGGCTTTACTGGCACCCACTTCATAAGGTTATCACGAGCATTCAGGGAGACCACACTTTGGATCAGTGACCAGTGCTTAATAAGGAGACTTAAAAATGTTTGGCATTATTTTTACTCGTATCCTTAATACAGTTCACCTTTCCAGTATTATCTGAGCAGCACAACGTGAGATAAAGTGGAAGTGATCTGAATGTTTCTAATAAGCCAGATGCCCCCAGTTGTCACAGTGACTCCCCGGGTGGAGGCCAGACATCTTGGGAGACATAAAATCCTGTGGACTCACTGGAGAGCAACCGCTCTAGGGAACAACTTAGAGTGGAGGACTCGAGTTTAAGGCAGTATTTCCTACCATCAAAATCTCAGTTAGCAGATGGCTTCTTCTTAGTCGATTTCTTCCCCATTTTTGCTCAGTTATGTAACAGTCTGAAAGCTGCCTTAACTTTCCTCTTTGTTCTGTCAGGTGTGACTCTTCTAAATGTTCCTTCATGTCCAGGTGCTTAGCTCAAGTGAACAATTTCATGCAGTCTAATCTCACAGTTGAAACCATATTTCTTTGAAATAAAAAGGAAACTATATTGGGGGGGTGGTATTTTCATGAGCCAGGGGCTGTGTTAGGTACTCAGCCTATAGAGATAAACTCAGTAAGTTCCCATTTTTAGGAGATTGTGTACAACAAATGAAGGCAGACATGAAAATGTGTGTTCCATGCAATTTCATGAGGGCTATTACGCAGACTGTGTGCAAATGCTATTAATTACAAATGGAG
This sequence comes from Sturnira hondurensis, assembly GCF_014824575.4. Classification (NCBI taxonomy): domain Eukaryota; kingdom Metazoa; phylum Chordata; class Mammalia; order Chiroptera; family Phyllostomidae; genus Sturnira; species Sturnira hondurensis. The sequence continues at coordinate 13,781,319 of NW_028075269.1, read as the reverse complement.
TGACCAGCAGACTGAGGAGAGGAGGAGGCATTACAGGAGTCACAGCCTGATGGCTGGTAGCTGACTATAGCCATAGATCAGATGAAATATTAATAAATTAATAGGCATAAGCTCTCTGTTTAACATTAGCTCTCCATATAACTTCTACAAATGTGACTTCTGACTTTAAGCAACATGTGATAACAACTGTGCATACACCTTACATAACCCTTCTCATGGAGTAGACAAGCAGTATGCATCACCTAAATATAAGATACAAAGTTCCTTAGAGTCACGGAACAAAAATACAATTGTTCAGTGGAACATACATATGTGAGCATGGATGCAAATTAGTCTTTTGAAGTTAGAAATGTTGTCTTAATGAACAAGAGACCACTAAATGCAATACAGTATATCTTAATATTAGTTAAAGATAAACAATGTGAAAATAATAGGCAGGAAGGGTTTAGTCTAAATAGTGAAAAGCATTATACCTTTTATCAGGGGCACTTCTGCGGTATGCAGGGCCTTGGACCGAAACGTTTTCTCAGGAAGCCAGTGCTTTATAAGCAATTTTATTTTAAAAGTCATCCTAAGATACATCGGCCCGTGTGAGGCTTAGTAATCTCCTGATGAAGATTTGGAAAAATGGACAGAGAGAGGGGCTAACGGACTAGTTCATTGCCCTGTGAAGCGGGGAGATCCCCACTGATTGCAAGCACCACCTCCTTTTGTTCAGGGCCAGGAACCATCCCTTCGTGTTCTTTATTTCCACGTACATTATTCCTGGCTAATTTCAAACCGGTTACTATGCAAAAGGGACACAATGCCGTTACTCCTCATAATCTAGGGCTCTTTAGCAGCTATTTGTATTAAAAACAACCCAGATCTTTCAGCCTCTGCCTTTACCTAATGTACAACACATTGTGGTTATGCACAACACAGTATCATTTGTTCATGAATGCAAACTCCAGATAACTCAGGGTTTATTGTGCTTTGTTGATGCGGAACACCAATGAATATCTTACCCAGAGTATGCCAAAGAATAGATCCAATAAATCATTTTTTCAGTCGTGTTAAACTTGTTTGGGATTTTATAAAATAGGTCTACAACAACACATCTTCCAACAATGTCCCCTCTTGAAATATGTAGGCTATACTCACTGCATTCTACAATATCATTTCTTTTCATGTTGAAGGCACAGCTGCTACATACGGCCACAAGCGGAAAGTCTGAGAGATACTCCCATGGCCCGGGCGAGAAGAACAGTCCCATCTGTACAAATTGCGCCTCTGTCATTCTGGCAGGGCTTTAGACTAAGCTAAGAGAGCAACGCTACCACATTGATCAGACACAAGAAAACACAAAGGTCTAAAGAGATTCTTGATGTAATAATTGGTCTCAAAACCCCTCAGAGTGGGTGGGAATGACAACCTCACAGGACTTTCTCACGTGTGACGTGTAGCCTATGAAGGAGTTGGAGTTACCGCCCTGGGGGTAGGGATACACAGCCTGCAGGACACCTGCCACCACTTGTCCTATTTCTGCCTGTGGTCAGAATACAAATAGGTGAGAGGTGACACAACAGCCTTGCCATGTACCCTAAGTCAGGACCATCATAGTCCAGAACCATCCCAAACACATCTGCTGTCCGATAAGAGCAAGCATCTCCCCCAAACAGCACCATTCTAGAGGCTCACTCAAGCCCAGCAGAGCAGTACTGTGCGGACCCTCCAGACCATGCTTCTTGATCCTAGTCATCCATGAAGTCTTGAGA